>NC_064614.1:748733355-749349743 GCF_023898315.1 Schistocerca nitens
GGCATTTTGATCACAACAGCCATACATCAAAACGAAATCGACCTTTTCCGCAATTGGTAAACGGTCCATTTTAACACGGGTAATGTAGCACGAAGCAAATACCGTCCACACTGGCGGAGTTGTTACGTGATACCACGTACTTACACGTTTGTGACTATTACAGCGCCATCTATCACAAAGCGAAAAAGGTGGTCCAACTAAAACATTCATATTTCTTTACTTACTACACGAATATGCAATAAAAATGAACGTTCCTATTTAAAAAAACGCAGTTGATATCCGTTTGACCTATGGCAGCGCCATCTAGCGGGCCAACCATAGCGCCATATGGTTTCCCCCTTCAAGCTAGACGAGTTTCGTTCTTTGTAGTTTTTTCGGTGGTGCTTATTTCGTGAGATATTTGGCCCGGTCACTGTCAATGGACCACCCTGTATTCCTAGAGTCATCATTTAAAGCCGGTTCTTGAAACTTTGTAAGTAGGGTTTCTCGGGTTAGTTTACATGTATCTTCATGTACCTGCCAGTTCAATTTTTTCAACATCTCAGTGACACTCTCCCGTAGGTCGAACAAACCTGTGACCATTCGTGCTCCCCTTCTCTATATACTTCAATATCCCCTGATAGTTCTGTTTGGTATGTATCCCACACACTCGAGCAATAGTCTAATTTGGGTAAGATCGCCTTTGTAGACTGATTCCATTTCCCCAGTATTCTCCCAATAAACCGATTTCTGATACCTGGCCTCCCCTACCCATGACTGGGCTTATGTGATCGTACCATTTAATACCCGAACAAAGTATTACAACCAGGTATTTGTACGACTTGACTGAGTCCAACTGTGACTCACTGGTACTGCAATCATCGGATACTTCGTTTTCTCGTTTTCTGAAGAGCACAATTTTACATTTCTGATCATTTAAAGCAAGATACCAATGTGTGCACCACATTGATATTTTATCACCTCAATGAATACTTATGCAGCTTCTTTCGGACGGTGAACAGATAATTACATTATCTGCAAAAATCTGAGACTACTATTAATATTGTTTGTCAGGTCATAAATACACGACATGAACAGCAAGTGTCTCAACACACTTAATGGTGTACATTCGAATTTACGTCAACATCTGTTGATGACTCTCCATCCAAGATAGCTTTCTGCATCTTCACTAACAAAAAGTCCTCAATTCAGTCACAAATTTCAATGATGCCCCATACGATCGTACTCTAGATGATAACCATAGCTGTGATACTGAGTCAAATGCTTTTCGCTTTTAATAACTTTTCTTATGTCTTGACCACACTTATTTTTCCAACAACCTTATGCGTTTCGACTTTGCGTCATTTTCAAAGGCAGTGTTATGCGAGTCGTATAAAATTATTCATTGGATACAATATTTGAAGTCGTGTACCGTCTTGAACCTCATGCCATCTACCTCATGAAATTCTTGTTGCTCTTGTCTTCTTCCTAATTGCATGAACTCCGTTTAGTCTCGATTCACCTTAAGCCAAGTCTTCAGTGTCTAGCTGTCCATTTTCCGGTACATTTCTTTCAAACCCACAATTTGAGTCACTTACCAGTATCACCTGCATATGCGTGACAGTTCATCTGCACTCCAGCCCACTCCTGTCGCCTACATTCCCTTATTATTTGCTCTGAGATGACATCGAACAGAATACATGAGAGAGCATCCCCTTGTCTCAGACCTGTCTCGAACGTTTCTGACGAGACCCTCGGAAACGCACTGCTGCCCTTGGCGCCATTCTCACTAGCTTCTCAGGGATTCTGAAGTCTCTTTGCATTTTAATAGTTTATTCCTGTGGATGGTGTCACAAGCAAGTTGAAAACTGACGAACAGACTATGCATATCTTAATCATATTCCTAGTGTTTTTCAAACAATTGTCTTAGTGTGACAATGTGATCCATTGTCGATCGGTTTGATCGAAAGCCAGCTTGGTTTCCTAAATGTTCTCTTTGAATGGTTGTAATTTTCTGAGAATAATAATAGACATTATCTTGCAGGTTACATTCAGCAACTGATGCCTCTGTAAATACTACATTCCATTTTGCTTCCATTCTCGTATATTGGGCATATTACGGCCAGAGGCTGTTTCGTCCCTTTTTACCACTAAGTTTTGCACTGCAGACTTTGGTGGAGATTCAGTCAAAAGAAATTCCAGTTTTAAATTCTTGCGCCAACAGTTCCGCACACATTTTTCACGAATTATGCATCTATAAAACACTGCAATAAACACGTGCTGTTTCGTCGTGACCACAGTTTTGTGCTGCATTCAACTCGTCACTAAACACGTCTGCTCCTCTCCCTCACGCAGACGTAATGACACAGCCAAGTACTCGGAACAGCATGCGAGCGAGGCGCAGGTGTGTGACAGCAACCGATTAGTCCACTGAAATCACAATTTCTAGTATTTTCTTCTGCTGGATAGTGGACCTGTCCATTAACAACGATAAAGATCACCGAGCGAGATGGCGCAGTGGTTAGCACACTGCACTCGCATTCTGGAGGACGACGGTTCAAAACCGTCTCCGGCCATCCTCATTTAGGTTTTCCTTCATGTCCCTAAATCGTTTCAGGCAAATACCAGGATGGTTCCTTTCAAAGGACACGGCTGGTTTCCTTCGCCATCCTTACCCTATCCGAGCTTGTGCTCCGTCTCTAATGACCTCGTTGTCGACGGGACGTTCAACACTAATCTCCTCCTCCATTAACAACGATCAGTTTCACGTGAGTCTTCGTAAATATTTACTGTGTCAGTTTTATTTCGGCCATCCCGTATAAACGCCTCTACTGAAATGTGTCTCTGGGGGAAGGTCATGCCCTCTCCCCTTTAAATCTGCGGCTGTTAAACTCTCATTTGTTTCGCCGAGAAACGATCCAAACGCATTACTTGTTAACTCTGGATTTGATAACCAGTAAGTCTATTAATAGCGAAAAGATTATCTCTGAATTACACGATGCATTCCATTACAGAACAAATAAGAGATTAAATTGTCTCTCTGAGACAAGAAGCGACTTCCACGATTAGACCCAATACAGATAAAGCAAGATTCTACAACTGCGCCGAAAAGTTCTGAGTTTTTCCTGCTTCTCTCATCCATGGATTTTGTGACGATCCCTATCACACCAGTGTTATACACCGAGAGACAAAAAAAGTGAAGCACTCAGAAGACATGGTCGGAGGTCGATATAACTTCGTACACACACACACACACACACACACACACACACACCAGCAGATATGTAAATAAGGGCTACAATTCTCTGGAACAGGTACAATGGCCACCGGAGAGCATTAGTGTTGCCAGTCTTTAATGCTGTTAGCAGGCATGATAGGGTATATAAGTGGTGTCAATAGCCGTCAGGTTGTGTGTGATCACTGTGAAGGATACGGAGACGTCGCGTACTAGTATGAGATAGCGTTATCAGCACCTAACGGAGTTTGGAAGGGGTCTCAGAGTGGGTCTCCATTTGGCTGGCTGGTCGAGTCCTGCAGTATCTAGATTTGTCGGGCATTCGGACCTGACAGTGGCCCGATACTGGAGTACGAGCGAAAGAGTTGGCAGCACATTCCTCAAGTTCCGGTTGCCCCCACAAAGGAGGACCGCTGTATTCTGCACCAGGTTCCCTGTAACACCTTCACATCTGAGAAAATGTCTGCAAGATTTTGTGTCATCTCGGGTGCCATTAACACCACAATACGAACGGCTGCGTGTGGGGCAGTCTCGTGACGGGGAAGAAAGAAGTGTTTATGAATGGCGTAGCATTTTGTTCAGCGATGAATCGCGGTTGTGACCTTTCCTGGATGACCATCGTTGACGACTATGGCAGCGGTCTGGAGATAGGTCCCTTTCTTCCAATGTTTTGGAGAGATACAGCGGTGTTCCTCCTAAGGTCTTTGTGTGGGGAGCCATGGTGTTACTAGATGTCGACGTGGCGTTGCTTCTTGACGAAAATTACCGTACACAGTTATTATTGTGAGAAATCTTTTACTTACTGTGGTAGGCTCAAAAGAGCAAATTAGTTTTGTTCAAATTATGGTATATCTTTCCTGACGTTTATGTCAGTTCAACTTGATAATGTTCACTGACCAAAACTAGTAGCGAATTGTGGAAAATAAACGACAGCTGAAGGTTTCACCGTGAACTTTAGGAAATATTTGGCGGTTGAATATCCTCCCTGCAGACGTACAGAAATCCTCACATCTGCCCCCGATACAACATCTGCATTATCAGATCCGACGTCAACTCCGGCCCAATGCCAGTATCCACGATGTCAAGGATCAGTTACAACAGCTGTGCGTAAACTTGTATGAGGAGAGGATACAACGTCTTTACGATACCCTTCCCATCCGAATCGACAGAAGCACCCAGGCCAGACGGTGTGCAACCGCATACTGACAAGTCGTTTGTAAATTTAACTCTATTTTATAATCACTGAAATAACATCACGTACCGTTTCACCGTGTGAAGTTTCATTTCGTTTCCTCCTTCCGTTCTGGGTGCTTCATTTTTCTTGTCAGGCACTGTACGTTGTGAGAAGCAAGCGCTCATCGTAACGTGTACAGTAGGTACGGGTAAATTCAGGCAAAGAAATATGTACATTGTTTTGGTGATTAATGATGCCGATTCCGTGTATTTTGTGATTTTTCACCAAATGCCTTCAGCATTAGAAGCAAGGCTGAATAAAAATGTACCGTATAAAAAGTGTTCTGTGTTAACCACGATAGCATACCCGCTTATCCAGTCGCAGTCGTACTCGTACATAACTCGAAAGTCGCAACAGGTCACACGACGACGACACAGACGCTACACGGTAGGTGGCAAGAAACAGTGTAACACTGCAAACTCAGCGGAAAATGTTGACTGGTACTTGAAATAATACACACTGCCCTATTGTCCCATACGTCTGTCGATCGAGGAAAAGTAAATCAGTGTCATCGATGTACAGTGTATTAAGGGACGATAGAAACACACATAACTAATAAGCAGGTATTGAATAGAATTAGGGAGAGGAGACATTTGTGGCACGACTTGACTAGAAGAAGGGATCGGTTGGTAGGACATGTTCTGAGGCATCAAGGGATCACCAATTTAGTACTGGAGGGCAGCGTGGGGGGTAAAAATCGTAGAGGGAGACCAAGAGATGAATACACTAAGCAGATTCAGAAGGATGTAGGTTGCAGTAGGTACTGGGAGATGATGAAGCTTGCACAGGATACAGTAGCATGGAGAGCTGCATCAAACCAGTCTCTGGACTGAAGACCACAACAACAACAGAACCAACGTATGATAGTAGTTGATATTGAGCACTTCAGATATGGCATCCAACAAACAGGGACAAAATTAATACTGGTAGTCTTATAACGTCCAGTTCAAGCTGTGTGTGCTGCACAACTGACGTTGTAGCGGTTTTTCGTTCAAGATGACAAAATATTACGCGCATTTCTAGATTCTGTGACACGTAAGTATTTAAAATAATTTTCAATCTGTTCTACTGCAATTGGTGCATAGTTTACCGATTTCCTTGCCAGCGAACAGCCTTGATGTTCATCTTGGTGCGGATTCCACGAGATAATCTTTCTACAGATGCCAGACGATCGTGAGGCAACACTGGGCGGAAAGCTGGCTCATGCAAAAACAAATAGTTGCGGGTAATAAATCGCGACTGTCGTTATTTCTAGCTATATTATATCTTACATATAAGAACAATTAGGTAGCTAGTTAGTATAAGTACGTGCATTCTGTGTGTCCTCCATTTCATGTTACAGCGAATGAGTGAACATTGCTCGATAGCTCTTTGTAGGAATCCTCGTAGAAGATAATTTGCGTATTTGGGCTGGTACGCGCCTCAGAAAGCGCTTAACCGCCGGCAGTATAAAGCAGCTGTATTAGCGCAAGATAAGACGCGGAATATGTAAAGCCGACGTGTTAATGCAGGCAGATAACAAGGGTTAGCTCTTCTTTTCTAATACGAGGGCATATTTGAATTAGTCCTGACTCACCGAGCGCAACACACATTGTTAGGTCAGTGAAACGCCTATCTCTGGATGCAAAGTGCGTGCTGTGGCGACAAATAACCCGTAAAAGGATTTACCTGGCAGCACGACTAATTGGGTTAAGTACGTTCACAGGCGCAGCTCCTTTGTCTAGAAGCACAATGAAAGAGAAGACTGAAATCCCCCAGTGTCACATACTGGCTCAGGTTAAGTTCACCAAAGATGGCGACTGTCGCTAAACAAGCTAATTAAAAAAAGAGTGTCACATGTTCCTACAAGTGGTCGTTTTGGACAAACCTCAATAGTTCCTATAATTACATGTCCAAAAATCCACACTTGTTGAGATATTGGCTGTTTTACTTTTGACAAGTAATGTGTAGTACAAAGGCCAATCAAGAAGTTTCCGTTCGAGGGCCAATCAGATAATATCGCAGTGAGTGTTGAGGCAATCATCCCATCGACACACGAGGTTGAAGATACCATTCAGATAAAAACATGGCGTCCTGCTGCTCCAAAAAGTCCGTGTCTGCCTGATGTACATCCTCGTCTGATAGGAATTATCGACCCTTCAAGGCTTTTCCTAAGGGACCGAAGGTGTTGATAACCGCATGGTGAAAGACCAAGACTATAGGGCGGGTGTTCCAGTGTCTGCCATTTAAGTTCGCGTAACTTCTACGTTACGGCATTTGCAATATGGGGACGTGCGTTATCATGAACGAGCACCGGACTTGGCGCATCATTCCATAACTTTCGTTTTCGACAGACATGTTGCCCCATACACATTCTTCATTCTCCGATGGATGTCTACCGGTGTTCGGCCTTCGGAAGCCGAGAACAGAATAACAACGCGTTGGCTCTGTTTGGACGCATTTGGTAATAACGTCGCCATAGTTCACGTGGCCGCATTTACAGCATGCGCGTCGGAAAGTTACGAATGCCACATTAATCCGTTCTCTACGTGTATGTGCTTACATACTCGCATCGGAGTGGCGCTACGTTGCATATACGCTGCAGCAACGCCCTCGGGCAGGAATTTCCTGACTGACCCTGATATTTAAAGATTTGAGACGATTGGCAAAAGATGACATAGAAAATTACCGCAATACACACGTTTGGGCAATGCAAATCCTCGAGTAGTGATCGAGGTGAACCATCAGGATCGCTTTAGTGTCAGTGTATGGGCAGAAACTGTCGGTGAGAGACTTCTTAGGGCCATTTACTTTACCAAACAGCTCAACAGGTGCTGTTCATCACCGATTCTTGTACGGTGTATTACCAGCGCTATTGCAGAACGTTACCTTTGCAGACGACTGTGGTTTATGCTCGACGGGGCACAGCCCAATTTTCTACGGATCTTGCAGCAGTACCTCACCGCAACGGTGTGGTTAGTTGTTTGCTGGGAAGTTTAATGGTGTCACAGTGCCAGTAAAAAAGTGCCATGCAACGCTTAGTCCGAAAATGGTGTCAGACAGGATCCGTTTTGAACAAGTCAAAAATTATTCCGGTACGTGCTCGCACACCAGAAATTTGGCTACAGTTCACCAGGAAATTTTTCAGAATGCTACCAAATCAAACCGACGTCACTCAGAAGAGACTGGTAAATCACGTCGATCATGCGGAAGAATACTTCCACCTTGACCTGCACATGCATCGCTACCGAATGCCTCATGCATTAAAGCCAGCAGACGCTCCTCCGCACCTGCACTTTTGAGAGTGGCTGTTCACTTAGATACAGATAATGGCTTGGACACGGATCTGTTCTTTATGCATGATAAAGCCTGGTTTCATCTGAGTGGTTGTGCCAACTCACTGAATCACAGGTTCTGGGCAGCGGAGAATCCGCATAACTTCCGCGAAACACCACTGCATGTCCAGAATGTTGGGGTTTGGTGTGCAATGTCTGCACATCGCGTTATTGCCACCAACTTCTTCCATCAGACGGTTACTGCAGAGCGTTACATTGCCAACATTTTGCAACCATTTGTGGCAGCATTAACGGAGGAGGAAACTTCCTAGAGTTATTTCCAACAGGAAGGAATCTTGGAGCACATTTATACAATCTTCACGTCTGGCAGAGTTGTTAGCACAGGTCATTCTGGTCGCGTCCCTAGCTTGCTATCCAGATAACCTGATCTATCAGTCTGCCTTTACTTTGTGCAGGGAACCCTGAAGTCTAAGGTGTATCGCAGCAGCTCACATAGTCTTCAAGAACTGCAGCAGAACATTTCGGATGAGATTGTAACAATTCCACAAGTCCAGCTTCGATCCGCCTTCAGGAACTTGGTAATCGTGGTCCAAAAGCGCCAAGAGACGAATGCTGGTCACTTTCAACATCTGCTATAGTCAAGATAGTACTGTATTTCCTTTCCTCTGCTGTGTATCTTTGACTCCTGGAACTCTCTTCTCCGGGCCACTTTTATTTGCCCCACCCTGTAGTAGCGTGAGGTCAGTGCATATGATGCAGTTAGAATAATGTTATGTGTATTTGGAAGAATGCTTGATTCATTGCGAACAAAAAGCGAAGAATGTATCAGGACGCTTGGTAACAACATGCTCCACCACCTGTAGTGTATACTTCTACTTAACAGACACATGGAAATGAGAGGACAGATTGGCACATATCTCAGCAGTTATTGGTTTCCGGACCCATGATTTTCGGAACTTTTGTTCTATTATTGACTAATAATAGGCCTACCTCCCGTAGGAATATGTAACAACATTCACGCCCCATTGGTGCCAATCTCCAACTGTACTGCACCTGCTTTTCACTGTTAAACATAAAAGCATCGCAGCTCATACACCTTGCGGTAAACATCTAGAAATTGTTTAACTAAGAAAATAAGCAGTTCTGGTAGTCATCATCATCATCCATTTGACATCCGCTATTGGGTAAAGGCCCTCTCTAGACTATTTCATGCATTACGACCTGTAAGCATCCATGGTGTTCCTGCGTATTTCTTATTGTTATTTGCCCACTTTCCATTAGTTTGTAGTTTTGGTTCCTTCCTGTACCTTGGAATCCACTAATTTCTCTTTGATCTATCTATCACCCATTCGCTTGGCTACTTGTTACGCCCGCCTCCAGTTCATTCTCGCTACAGTCATAATTCCGTCTACCACTTCAGTCTGTCCTCATATCCATTCCTTTTTTCCCCCATTTTCTTCTGGTAACTCTCAACATGCAACTCTCCACTGCTGTCCAAGTAACTGACAGCTTTTGAATAAAACAAATTACAGGCAAAACTGATGCCAGGCTGAGATTCGCTGGAAGAATGTTATTCATCCACGAAGAAAGTGGCTTACAACAAACTTCTTGCACCTATTCTTGAAGAACGCTTATCAGTCTGGGGCCCTTACCATGTTAGATTAATGGAAGACATAGAGAAGATCGAACGAAGAGCGGCGCGGTTTGTCACGGAATCATGTAGTGGGCGCGATAGCGGTACGGAGATGTTGCAACAAACTCCAGTGGTAGCGCTATAATGGATGCTAAGCGCATCACGTACAGATTTACCACCGGAATTCGAGAGTGTACGTTCCGTGAAGAGTCGGGCAATATTTCACTTCCTCCCACACACGTTTATCGATAATCATTCTACCCACGCCATTCGCGAAGGAGCAAGTAGGCGGCTGGGAGGATAGGTGGGTGGGGCAGAGGTGGAAGGGCATCTTCCGCCACACACCGTAACGTAACTATCATACAGGTTTTGCAGTAGTAAGCATCCATAACCCACTGTCGTTAGTCCATAAGTCAAGACTAGTAACCGTAGTCGACTGTAAACGTTCCTTTTCGAACAAGTCGGAAGTTTAAAACTGAAAACACTATTTTATATACCAAAAACAATTAGGAGTATTCATTCTATTATTTAATTGTTAATCTGTTTTATTATCTTTTCGATATGTGGGTTAAATATTATTTTTCTTATGACATTTATTTTCAGGTCACATAGTAAGAAACAGAAGTGATGTCTGACGTAATTACGACAGAACCTTTGCTGTTCACGATACATAGGGTTAACAACCTAAAACTAGCACCGCAAATATTGCGGAAATGGAAAGTATAACTGATGTGCTGATTTCACAGAATGGACTGGTAGTCACAGGCTCGTGTTGTTAGCCAATCAACAGATGGTAACAATACTTACAAAGTATATTTTTTGTGAAAACCTACACTTTTTTAAATGGAACAATACCTATTGACAGTAACATGCTAAAAGCAAGGTAAATTAGAATGTCAGTGGTATTTGTCACAGAATTCTAGTGCGAGTTGTATACGAGATATCGTATTTTGATAAGTTTCTAAACCGACACTTGGTTATGTCACTCAACCTGCGTAGTTGCTACGTACGATGTTTTTATGTTTTCTTACAGTGTGCTTGTGTGTTCTTGTGCGTTGCTGGTCAGTTAGTATGTCGCAGGCGAAGCAGTAAGTCGAGAGTAGACGATGTGATTTACCAAAGCAGAAAAAACCGACGTGCTTATACTGTATGGAGAATGTAGAAAGAATGGAGTTCGTTTTTATACGGCGTATGCAGCAAGATATCCCAACAGATGCCAGCCATCTCGGCAATTACGACAGAAGAGGGGGAAATTAATGTTATTGCTGGTGTTGCAGTTGATCCGCATGTTAGCTTCCGCGCAATCGCACGACGAACAGGCATGAGTCAGGTAAGTGTCCTACACATTCTCCATCGTCGTAGGTTTCATCCCTGCGACACCTCTCTCCAACAACAGCTGCTTGCAACCTATTATGAGAATTATGTTAACTTCTGTACATGGGTATCAAGACGGGATACTCCAGATGTATCATGTACCTTGTTTAGTGATGAAGACACATTTACCAATCATGGCCAGGTATACCGCCGAAACATGCACTATTGGACTGTTGACAATCCCCGTTGGCTTCGTCAGGTACAACGTCAACGTTCGCAGAGTGTAAACGTTTGGTGTCTGATAGTGAACCATCAGATCACAGGCCGGGATAGACGGAACACTGAACGCGTACACGTGTCGGAGCCTCCTAACAGACTATCTTACACGAATGCTAGAAGACCTTCCTTGGCAAACTAGCAGGAACCTGTGGAATCAACATGATGGCTGTCCAGCCCATAATGAACGAAGTACTACGGCACGTCTTCACGAATTGTTTCCAAATGGTTGGACTGGACCAGAAGACCCATACGTCGGCCGGCCCGTTCCACGAATTTGACGCTTGTAGACTTTTTATCTGTGGGGAAAGGTGAAAGACGCTGTCTACATGGACATACCAACTACACCCGCTGTTTGCACAACCCGAAGGTATATATTTGCACAAGAAATACGCCTTTAAAGTATTGCTACAGTCTATTGATTCATTAACCCTGTATAAGCACAACGGCTACAAAATTTTTCACCACGGAAGATGTCGCTCTGAAACCGTGTAACACCGCCCCTAGCCTTCATAACGGCCTCAGTTCGACGATGAAGAGAGTCCACAAGTTTCTTCAGGTGTGCCATACCCAGAAGAAGCAACTGATTTATGATTACGTCCTGCAGAGCCCAAATTTTTGGTATGCTGATTGCTGCGTTCTATGCATTCTTTCATATAGTCTCTGACATTTTCTGTACGGTTAAGACCGGGTGATGCAGGGGGCCGGTTGAGATACTTGGGTGCCTCGGACTTCGTCAAATCATGAACGGATGCGTGCAGCTCTCTGAACACAGCTTCTGTCGTCTTGGAAGAGCTAGCGTCCATCATGAAGATGAACAAGGACGGGGACCACGTGGTCAGCGAGAATGTGAAAATATATGTCCAGACTCACGTTCGTCGTAACCTGAATGAGTGGAAATCATGTGATGGTCCGAAAAGCACATCCAAAACATCACTGAATCACCACCGGCCTAAACTACGCTGCGCAACTCAATTATAGGATCACTTTTTCGAAATCTCGTAATTGTCTCCCACTGCGACGCAGGAGTTTGAAATTTGGCGAAAATGTCCCTACAACATTCCTCTCTAATTGTGCAAAAGTGTGGCGCCCTGCGGTGCCACCCTCCAGCTCGACGATGATTCACACAGCAAGGTGTAGACACACGCGAAAAAAAGGCCAGAGCTCAGAAGTTCATGTGACGTGTAAGTTGGGTTACTGATGTCGCGTTGGCACCAAATTTCAGTACGGTTGTAGCCAGCACCACCGTGGACGTGCCACACGTTGGGAAGATCGACACAAACCTTTCTTACCCAAATTTCACCCCTGCTTTTTATGCCCCTGCGGTCGAGATCAGAAACCGTACGCCCAGTGTTGAAGTTACGCGGTTCTTCTGGGTTGCCGAGGGAAACGTTTCAGACACACCGCTGCTCAGAATCGACTCGAAAAAGCCTCAGCAGGTGGCATAAAGTGTGTCAAAGAAGCCACCACTTTCTTTGGGGCTTTTATTCCCACATATTTCGCGGTCGAAAACGACAGTTCACAGTGCGATGAGCAACAGGAGACGTTCTTGCCAAGCTTTGACACAGCTGACCTCCCGTTAACCCTTTTCCAACGACGTTTATGGGGCTGTATCCCCACTGCAGCGTGACCGAAATTTTCACTGTCATCCTGAAACGATTAGGGACTGTTCAAAACCATTCGACGAAATTTAACCGTGAACCAAAGCAGTAAAGGGGGCTTGTTCATTTTCAGCCCTCCTGTATCGGGTCCCCCCGTGGCGTGATCCCGGTGGGGAGGCGGGGAGGCGGGGGAGGAGTTAGAGCCTATTCGACATTAACATAGAGGCGTAAATAAAAATAAAGTGTCGCTCCAAGACCCCCAGTCCGGTGGCGCCCGCCCACCTTCGTTGAAAGTTTTAAAACTGTGTCTTTACAGAAACGCTATGCCGGTACGCAGCCTGCTCCTCTCCAAGAGCACCAGAGAGCCGCCGAGGCTTTGCGTCCCCCATCCGACGGACGGAGTGCCAGCAACATTATCGCATGCCCTCACTTAATGGGACACTGCAGAAACATTTGGAACTGGGTAAGACATGGCGCAAAGAATGGTGATCAGGGACTTCACACAACCAACCCTTCCGTCCCCTCTGCCGTCAAGTCATCGAAGAATTGTGAACAGCGCACGGCGTTCCGGGCCGGTCACAGTTCAAGTACAGGCCCCGCCCGACGAGCCTAACTTCGGTGATCTCACGGGAACCGGTGTATCCACCTCGGCACGGCCGTTGACGTCAAAACTAACAGCCTGTTTGGAAATGATCAGTGGGTATTGATACTGAAAGACAGTGGAAAAATAGAATGTTTACGAACTTGCAACATGCTGCAGGTTAAGAGTTCTCTAATGTCCCTCCTATGTGGTGTATTTACTGTTGTTGAGTCGGCCAAAGTACTTATTTGATCATCACTGCAAGGGCAGTGTTTGTATATACGCTGTGCCTGTATTTGTCGCGCTTGGGTTACGGATGGTTTGAAAGTGGACACAGGTGTCCGAAACTAGTCACCACCAAGAAATGAAAATATATACTTCTCAATTCCACTTATGACGGAGCTACAACCATTTATATGAGAAACAGAACGCATGTTGCGAAAATGAAGATTATTCTAAGTCAGTTGTAAGTGTCAGAAGAAGAAATGTGGACATGTGACAACAGCTGAGCAGCTAGGAAGATACGATGATATATTATTATAGAAATGAATGGAGGAACAACGAAGAGAGGTTATCCAGTGAAAGATCATTACTGGAGATTACACAGAAAAGTTGAACTAAGGTACAGTAGCTTTTTTACATAAACAATGAAATAATTCCAGTCTAGTTTATGTTGCTCTACCGCATCTTATCGATTGCTGAAATTTGTCGATAGTGCTCCAAGGGAGCCCCGGACGATCAGTGTGTCAAGTACGTAAGCTTTGTTCTTTTTGTCAGTCTCCATCCGGTGATATAACACATGCGACCGTTTAACTCATTCAGTTCTCAGAAACTAGAACAGAAACAATCAACACGACGTGAGAAGTGCCTCTCTTAACCAAGGCACATTTCCCGTTGCATAAGGCCAATTATTTTGGGCGCTGACTACTTTCGGTAGGCGGCGTGGGTTATCAGAAGAACCTACGGCACGCGCGATCCTTGTGGTTAAATCTGTCCGCGTTCCAGTGAGTGAGCCACTCTCCTCCCTTCTCTCTCTCTCTCTGCTGTGTGTGTGCGCGCTTCCACTGTGATAGATTAGAGTAGGACTCAAGTAGCGCAGGTCTCTTAACGCCAACATAACAGATGTGCTCAATACAAAAACACAAGCGTCACTGAACCACTCTCACAAGCGGGCCTGTTCGAGTTCCTTCATACGAGGAGGAGGTGGAAGGGGACCGAGGGGAGGGGTTACCCAAAAATATTCATGTATCTGATGGAACATTTTCGAAACTTAAGCACCTTCAAAATAATGTCCATCTGACATAATACAGTTGTCACAACCTTTTTTTCCGTTGGTGGAAACACTTTTTACATTCTATGCTATCTAGTGCGTCCAGCGATTTATTTTTTTCTACTTCTTGTAAACGCTTCTCTTTCAGGTTTATTTTCATTCTTAGGAATAAAAGGAGTCATATGGGCCCAGCTCCGGTGAGCAGGGTGGGCGAGAAACCGGTGTGATGTGGAATTTGGCCAAAATCTGTCTGACAGTGCTGTGTGCGCAGGGGCGTTGCCGTGATGCGAAGGCCAATATTCTGGCCGAAACAGCCAGTGTCATTTTCTTCGCACTGCTTCACGTAATCGTTTTAGCACTAACATTTCAAGGTAGTAATTTTGCTTAACTGTGGTACCCTGGGGAACGAGTCCATAGTGGACGATCCCCTTCATGTTGAAAAAACAAACCAACATTGTCTTCACAAGGCATCTCATCTGCCTTACTTCCTTTTGCCTTTGTGTTTAAGTCTTCCAATGGCTGGATTGTTGCTTGGTTTCTGGGTCGTATCCATAACGCCACGATTCGTCGTCGCCCGTGATTACTTCTGCGTCAAGATCTCGATCAATTTGTAACTGTCTATTCAGGTCCCTGCATATGCGCACAGACGACTGGTCCTCCGGTCGTCAGAAAGCACACGCGAACGAATTTTGCTGCAACACGTTTCATCTTGAGCCAAAATTTGTTTGCATGAACTCCAGGATACTGCAGTCATTTTCACCAATTCATCGACTGTTCTATGACGATCATATATCATCACAACACGGATTTTTTGAATGTTTTCGTCCGTTCTGAAAGTTGAGAGACGTCTAGGTCGTGATTCGTTTTCAGTTGACATTTGACCAATTTTAAACCGAGAAATCCACTCGTAAACTCTTACCTCGCTCAAAGTTTCCTCCCTATAAGCCATCCAAACCATTGCCACATACTCTGTTGCTGATTTGTCTAAAAGGAAACGAAACGTAATGTTAAAAGGTTGTTATTTAATGTTTGTAATTAGAAAACCGCGAAAAAGTGAAACAGCCCTCACACTGATCAAAATAATGTTTACATATGCAGAAAACCAACAGCACGCGGCATACTCAGGCGGTTACCCACCGGAATACTGGCCACGCCCGACGTTGCTAACTTCGATGATCTGACGAGAAACGGTATATTCAACGAGGCAAGGCCGTTGGAATTCTGCTCCTGTATGTACGAAGAAAACCGAAGAGAGACAGTTGGTAAAACGCCCTTGTCAGGCTGTCCTGAAGCAGAAGGATTGTACTTTACTTTTCTGAGCGTACAGTAAAAGTCTGCAACCGGAAAGAAGAGAGAGAGGGTGTTTCGGAGGACACCGGGGCACACACGACCTACCACAGAGCCTTACGTTGTCCCCTGCGCCGAAATGAGCGAGGCTGCGCAGTGCTGAAGCTACTGGACTCTCACTGAAGTTCCCGTTTACCAGTCCAGGTCTAGTGTGTCTGCTGTCTCCCTAAACCAATTAAGACGGAAGCTAGTACGTTTTCTTTGGAAAAATCACGGCCGATCTCGTTCCGTATCCTTGTCCAGTCCATGTTTGTACTTCATCTTGCTGACTCTGCCACTGATCATACTCCTGCTGGACGGCGGCAGGTATACAAGAAGTCCCAATTCATCTAGCGTAGACAGTGCCCTTACATAGTAGTTCCATTACCATGAGTGTACCCATCGCTTTCCAAGCAACAGACAAAGAGAGACAGCGCAGAGCTATAGCAGAGCCTGATTTTCAAGGTATATCTGCAGACTGTAATGCTTGTAATTTCTTATCTCCATTAAACCGAGCGTAATTTTTACCAAGATTGCTGTCTCACAAGACAGTGTGATGAAGCATTTGGCCACTTACCACATGGCGCTTCCCCTATGCCTGTTAAAATGACATGGCTCACGCATCGCAACATACGAGGGACGTTCAGCAAGTAATGCAACACATTTTTTTCTCTGCCAGTTTCGTTTGAAGAAATGCGATTTTTGTTATGGGGCACAGTGGAGCATTCCCGCTTCAGCCCCTATAGTTTCATGAAGTTCAGATGGGCGGCGGCGCTACACTAGCCTTCAAAATGGAGTCTGTAGCTGAGCTGAGGTGCGTCCCAAGCAGAGAGCTGTCACTGAGTTCCCTTTGCCGAAAAAACAGAGCATACTCACAGGTGCTTGCATAATGTTTACGGAGACCTGGCAGTGAACAAAAGCACGGTCAGTCGTTGGGTGAGGCGTCTATCGTCATCGTAAGGTCACGCAAACCTGTCCGATCTCTCGCGTGCCGTCCAGCCTCAAACAGCTGCGACTCCTCCCAATGTTGCAACGTGCAGACACTCTCATTCGAGGTGATCGAGGGATCGCAATCAAACACATTGCTGCACAAGTAGACGTCTTTGTTGGTAGGCCTCACACAAGTCTGCGCACCCGAGAGGAGCTCAGAACTCTTCACTGGACTGTTCTTCCTCAACCACCCTACAGCTCGGCTCTCGCACCTTCTGACTTCCATCCACCTGGTACAATGAAGGTTGCACTCCGCAGGAAGCATTACGTGGGTGATGAGGAGGTTATTGATGCAAGAAGACGTTGGCTCCGATGTCGACCAGCACAGTGGTACCATGCGGGCACACAGACCCTCACAGTAAGGTTTATAAGGCCGTGGCATTGAACGGAGATTATGTTGAAAAATAGGGATTTGTAGCCAAAAGAGTGAGGAATAATATGGTGGATTGGAATTCTGAATAAAACCAACATGCTATCAGAAAAAAACGTGTTGCATTACTTATTGAACGCTCCTCGTAATTTACCATTATCGATGTGCCCAAAGGTGTTACTTTAGACAAACAGGCTTCACAAGCCATCATCATACAAGCCTCTTAACAAAAATCTATACCGTTGCCAAGAGGAAAGGAAATGGGAAATCATTTAACTGAACGCTACCAAACTGATACACCAGTATTTCCATGACTGTCAGATATGATTCATTCTTATGCGACCTTATTTTCAGTACAGAAAAGACCATTCCGATATAGGAAGAATGGCGTGAGTACATGATGGCTATTGGTGGGCCTAAACATTACTGGAATTTAGTAGCTATTAGGTGGAGTCACAACACAGTTTTCCCAAGGACGTGCACATACAGGTTATCGGCAGCTTTCGATCTTCAAGAAAGTTGCAATAAGCTAATCATGGACAAGGGAAACATGACGGGAGCATCATAGCAGAAGAGAGCACAGATGGGCAGTAGTTTAATGCCTTCAGAGCTAGGTATAACGGAATGAATTGGGGCAATAGTGTGACAAGAAGAGTAGGCACACCTTCTTTTAGAAAGACTTGTTGTGAATGATAGATGAATGTCAATAGTTGAAATCCGTGCAGAGGGTAGAGGCAGAGAGTCACCATGACCCATCGGCAACAGGGTACCGGAAGCTGGGTTGAGATCTCGAGCTGTCATTCGTCGTCTGCAGCTAACACCACGCCACAGACAACAGAGAACTGCGTGGTTTGGATCCAGAATCAACTGGGGCACTGAGTGGCATTATGTAATGTTCCCCGTCAAGACTCGCTTCTATTTGTGGCAGAGTCATATCGACCTCAATATGCTCCATGCCCCCCGACTGAAAGGTCGTAGGAACCAGTGGTTCGCCAGACTCAAAACTCTCCAACTCCTGGAATCTTAGTGTGGGGAGATGTTGAGATGGCAACAACACTGATTTGATTGTTGGTGAAGGGAGATTGAATGCTCGCCAGCTTGTGGCAAGGATGGTGAACAACGTTGTCACATCCTTCGTACCAGGGTACCGAGGGCATATTCCAGCATAATAATGCAAGACCCACACTGCAGTTCACAACACAAACGCGTTGAGGAATGTATAGATCCTCCACTGGCCTATCAGTTCCCCGTTTTGTCACTATATAGCCAGCATGTCTGGGATGCGATGGGAAGTTGTATATTTTCATACCAGCCTCCAGCTGCCAATATTCCTAAACTGACATAGCACGTATTTCAGGAATGACAAGAAACTGCTATAGGTTACATTTGCAGGGTGTGGAATAGTTTTAGTGTTTTGGAAGGCGAATGGCTTTTTGTAAGTAGCCATAAAAAAGTTATATTTCCGACCCTGTTAAAAACCTGCGTAATACAGACTTTTAAATAATTTTCTTGAAAGAAAAACACCTGACTACACTATACTTTTTCTTTCCCTGAGAACAAGGATATCCTCCCTTATCCCCTCCCTCCCCCCCCCCCCTCTCACTAGCCCCCGGATATAAACGATCTCGCTTTCCAAAGTGATACTGATGGACTTCAGTTCCTTTTGATATTTTAATACCCATTGTGATGACATCTCAACAAAGTTCGATAACTATCGGCTGGTGCTTCACGGTGTAACACTCTTGACAGTGCATTAAAGGGCTTCTGGAGGCATTGCGCAATCAGTGTAAACTGTATTTTGTAAAGTCAGTACTCAGACTAATAATATGTCTCCAAGCAAGAGCATCAAGCCGAGACAAATGAACCTCGTCAGATTTTGGATGTTCGTTCATGTCCAGACTCATATACAGACCTCTGTATGAGTATATGGGTATACAAACTAAATAAAAACAAATTGAAACAATATTTGATAATGAAATGAAGCGATGTCCCGATGATGTACATAAGAGCGAGCGAAGCGAAAGTTCGTTCTGTGCTTACATTCAAAGAGGGAAATAATTCTGTGAGCCCAATTCGTGTCCACACATTGGTTTTTTTTTTTGTGAAAACTTCGGGATAACATCGTACCAAGCGTTTTGTATTAATAAGTAATTTAATCATCAATTTCTTTCTTAACAGAATGGATAAATCACGAGTTCATACCGTCGCTGGCCGCTATGTAATCGCTTTGCGCCATTTTTTCATTTCGTTTTCGAGGCTGCCGTAGTTCTTGCATTCGTTCGGCACCGAACTTATGAGGCTTTTTGATTTTCTTTGGAAGTGACCTTTCCTCTGATTTGCGTTTTCTATAATTCCGAGCATGTTTACGTGTCACATGAGGCGACATCTTTTATTATGTCGTAGTTTTCAATTTAATACCGACTTTCACTTCTATTTCGGTGTATACCTCTAGGGTCTCACTTTTGGTGCTCCGCAAGCTTTTAACGTCATCCGAATCAATGTCCTTGCTAAATGAGTTCCCCTGCTAAGCCAATTCATAACTTGCCACAAAGCTGATCGTAAGAATCACGCGCATTCGCCTACACTGGTAGGATGACGTCACAGTCGAAATAACTACGCGACAACACGTAAAGACATATTAGTCAACCACAATATTATTCCAACTCTGGGTGAGGTCGCTTCGGTCGGCTATCGTAAGCTTTTATCGCGACATTTCACGAGGACACGTTGAATCACTTGACAGCATATGGATAACTGTCTTGAAAGCATTCACAGTGTGATGCATGTTCCTTAGTCACCACTTGTTTACTGCAACGCCGTCGCGTGTTCCCGTTAACGACCACGGGAAACCAAGTGCACTAATATCGTGGTAGGATGCGGTCTCAGCCACTGTTTACGGACAATTAGTCCCGTAGTTGCTAGCGAAACAAATCTTACGGTATTCTGATAACAAGAAAGCTTTACCGACGAGCGAACAGACGTTTCATGCCAAGGCTGTGTGGCAGGCCACCAGACAGTTACTAACATACTCGCATCACATGCTACAAAATAAGTTTTGTCATTGCCCTTGCCAGTAAGTGGCTTCGTACAGGTACACACAGGACTGTTGATCGGGAATCCGATATATCGATATTTAAAAAAAGAATATCTTATTGGCCGTCGACATATCGAAAAACGTTATCGACATATCGATTTAAAATATAATGAAGTACCTGCCCGTAAAAATATCGGCTGCACATTGTAAATATATTGCAAGTTTTAGAGCTGTGGATTTAAGTACTGATTTATTATTAGATATTCTGTACATCAACAATCTAGCAGCCTGCTTAACCTCTTCACAGCAAGAATTGAAAGGGAAACGATGCACGTCCACGCTTGGCTATAACCATTTCGCTAACTATTGTAACCACACGTACAGGATGACAATTATTGAACTATTTGAAATAAAATCGTCATAACAATTGAACGGTTTGCGCTAGGACGTTCAAACTGCACAGTTGGCCGCGGGGCGTGATAGGAATGTGTATGCGCACGCGCATTCTTCTTGTCGGCCATTTGCACGCGAAAATAGGCTGTACAGAGTGCCTGAGCGTATAGAGCTTGTGACGGCCTGCTATGTGAACAATAACGGCCCAACTACGGCTCAAAGGAAGTTTGCGACCGAGTTCATACTGAAGACAACCGGTCCAAGTATGATAACAATCAAGAATTTCATTCGAAAGTTTGAAAGAATGGGTAGTGTTCGTGATGACGGTGTTGGCAATGTCCGTCGTTCAAAAAGGGTGAAAATGCATGAAAACATGGAGAAGACACGCGCTGTGTTTCGAACTAGGCCCAGGAAATCGATCAGACGAGCTGCACAACCGGTGGGAATCAACTGGGAGAGACTGCGACAAATTGATGTTTAAAACCTGCATCTCTTCCCATACAAAATTCAAACCCATCAGCCATTAAGCCTCTGGGCCATGGAACAGCGGTTATGTTTCACCAACGCTACTGTCCACAGAATTGACAAACAGGACTTTGGTGTGAATATGGTTTGGCTTAGCGATGAAGCCCATTTTCATTTGGATTGGTTCGTCAATAAGCAAAATTGATGCATTTGGGGGATCGAGATTCCGCTTTTCGGGATCGAGGAATCTCTTCACACTCAACGGCACTCGATGGCACGGTGATTACCGAACGGTATGTGAAGGTTTTGGAAGGTGATTTCATCCCCATTATCCAAAGTGACCCTGATTTCGACAACATATGGTTCATGCAAGACGGAGCTCGACTCCATCGAAACAGGAAAGTGTTTGATGTCCTAGAGGAGCACTTTGGGGACTGCATTCTGGCTCTGGCGCACCCAGAGACCACTGGCATTGGCCTCGATTGACTGCCATATTCTCTGGATCTGAACACATGTGAGTCCTTTTTGTGGAGCTATATTAAAGACAATGTGTCCGCAATAGCTCCAAAAGCATTGCTGAGCTGAAAACAGCCATTCACGAGGCCATCGACAGCATGGATGTTCCGACACTTCAGCGGGTGATGCAGAATTTCGCTATTCGTCTGCGCCATATTATCGTCAATGATGGCAGGCATATCGAACACGTCATAACCTAAATACGAATATCTGTAGTGATGATTACATGTTGAATAAAGTGTGTGCACGCCGTAGTTTATAACTAATTTATGTTTTTTTTCATATAGATCAATAATTGTCACCCTGTAAGTTGCACAATAAAAGGTGTCCGTTGGGTCTGTCGTTTGGATTTGTATGAAGACTTCCTGGAGACTTCCCTATTTTTTCATTTCTTCGAACGCCAGTCACCTAGCAGTTATAGTGCCAAAATCCCATGGTGAAACTTAACGTTGCAATTTCTGTTGGTAGCGCCGAGCACTGATTACGTCAGCATTTCCCCTCACACGTCTCCGCCCACCGCAACGACCGGTATTGTCGTTTAGATTTTTGTTCATCATTTTCACCAACTGTTTTTGAAGAAGGCCGATGTGAAGAAATAGCACACTAGTAACGTCACTGGTGTGTTATTTCTTCACATCGGAAATCTTGTTATTCACTTCACACCGCCACACCCTGCCTCCTCTCCAGTGCAACTGGACTACTACTTTTGTGCCACATACACTTGCTTCACACAGTGAAAGTAAAATTATGTTCTACTACAATTTCAAAAGAACAACTACAAATATTTACCGAAAATTGTGAAAATAATCGGCACTCGATATTGCCATTTTGATATGGATAGATCGACGCGTCAGGTGAAAATATGTCACCGATACGCAGCGATGCCTTTTGGAAAAGTACCGATATATCGACATTTCATCGACAGCTCCACTACGAACCAGAACATGGTGTGCCGCGATGGACGGTGTTGCCCCCAGAATAAAGAAGTATAAGGCTTCCGAGCAAACTGAGGCGTTCTTGATCAGCAGCTGCTGTAATTACGAGTACCAACCTCGGTGTCCTTCCCAGAAAACGACGCAATCTATTTGCTGCTGCAGGGTGACGCAAACGCTGCAGCCTTACTAGTCTGACGTTCCACGTTCGTCGAACGCACACTGTGCGTCCCGGAATGCTGCGTAATAATAAGGAAACACAACATCAAAATTGATTCTTC
Source organism: Schistocerca nitens (assembly GCF_023898315.1). Classification (NCBI taxonomy): domain Eukaryota; kingdom Metazoa; phylum Arthropoda; class Insecta; order Orthoptera; family Acrididae; genus Schistocerca; species Schistocerca nitens. The sequence goes on from NC_064614.1 coordinate 748,756,060, forward strand.
GGGTTTCAAAGCGTGTTAATTTCCGAACATTAGTATGAGGCTCACTTAAGTTTTTGAAAACGACCGTAGATTGCGCTACTGAGATGCGACATTGCTATTAAGTATGTTGTGTGGTATTGTTGAATACCATTTGTATACAGTAAGTGGCCGGGTATTTTGGTTACAGTGAATGTTTAAGAAACCAGCATTGTGAAAAAAATGGTAATTTCACGGGAAGGCTATCATCGGCCGTCTTCTTATGATTTTACTAATGGCCTGACCTAGCACCATTGCCTATAGTCGCTTCTTTCAATTCTTGGTGTTCAGTCACTTTCAGAAACGACTGTTTGCAATTGCTTTCTAGAATTTCGTCGCGGTCTCACTTCCGTCAGCCGTGAATTTTAGGTTAGTCGATCAAAAGCGTTAACATGACTTAAGAGGTCTCTCGTCGATACGATGCTGACAAGACTGTACCGTCTGCTCGGAACAAAGCTCCTAGATAAGATAGACGTAACAATCCATGCCGCTAAGAGCACAAAAGTGCTGAAGCGCACAATCAGTTCCGAGTGCAGTTCTGACAATTACGTGAGTCAAGTCCGAATAACAGTTTCGTCAAGGCACAACAGAGCAAGGTTCTCCAAGCGATCGCCTTCTCCTTTAAGGAGAAGGACCGAAATATGGGGAAAAAGCTAGGCTGCTGTAAATATAACTCTTTTGCTAACTTCTAGCGATTCTGAAAAGCCTTAGATAAACTATTTAAAATGTGTGTACTTATGTTTAAGTGAATAGCTTCTGTGGTAACAAACAGTCGAAAGGCCGAAAGCGGTCGCTTTGTGTTCCTCACTTCCCGGATATTTTTGTGAAAAGTCTGCATGCTAACATTAACAACCGTTATATCACAGTAATTGTGTTTGTAAGAGCTTATGAATGTAGTTAAAAAGTATATTGGTCTGTTTTTCTAGCACGATTGCTTCAATATCTCTGTTGATACGAGAGTGAAAAGTATTAACCGTGCAACAAAATTTCGTGTCCTCTGCCCATTGCCATTAGCCGGAAGCCTCGTTTCGATATCTCGGATCGTTCACGAAATAAAACAGATGCAGGTTCTGGGTGATCCTCCCCTGCTCTGCACAGGTAAATGAGACTTAGTGGACAATGTTGGAAAATCTACGAGGCTATTTGTAGATGACGGTGCTGCATTTTCGGAAGTCGGTGCGCCATATAAGCGTAGCGGAATGCGAGAAGAACTGTAGAGAGATAATGTATGGTGCAGGGACAGGCAGCTGAACATCTAAGTAAATTGAAGTAGCTGGAAAGACCCATTACTGTTTGTTTATAGCTCGAAAGACCCTGTTTGTGTACACGATTGATGATGAACCACTGGAAAAGGTTAACTGTCTAGAAGTATGCATATAAAGCTATTTACAATGAAGCGACATAAAACTAGTATCATAAAACGCAGATGTCGAAGAGATTCATTAGTAGAATACTAAAGAAATGCAAACTGGTTCAAATGGCTCTGAGCACTATGGGACTTAACATCTGAAGGTCATCAGTCACCTACAACTTAGAACTACTTAAACCTAACTAACCTAAGGACATCACACACATCCAAGCCCGAGGCAGGATTCCAACATGCCACCGTAGCGGTCGCGCGGTTCCAGACTGTAGCGCCTAGAACCGCTCGGCCACACCGGCCGACAAAGAAATGCAACCCACCCACGAAGTAGATAGCTTATAACACTCTCTGACGACCGGTTTGTAAGTATTGCTCTTTAGTCTGGCGTCAGTACAGGTACAGCCAGTAGAGGAGTAACAAAAGATCGTAAGAAGAGCACGGCGTTTCGTCACTGCATGGCTCATCAAGTGTCAGGCAGTCACTGATTTGTTTAATAAGCGCGAGAGCGTCATGCGAAAGGTCGTTCAGCTCTTGTGACAGACGGCACAAGAGAGCGGTTCTGCATCACAGAGGTTACTGTTAAAATTTCGAAAGCGCATATTGCGACAACATTCAAGGAACCTATTGCTTCCTCTCACGTATACAGTATAGCTCAACAAGACCATAATGATAAACCAGAATGAGATTTTCACTCTGCAGCGGAGTGGAGTACCGGGCGTGAGTCGTGCTTCGGTAGCTCAGATGGTAGAGCACTTGCCCGCGAAAGGCAAAGGTCCCGAGTTCGAGTCTCGGTCGGGCACATTTTTAATCTGCCAGGAAGTTTCATAATGATAAAGTCAGAGAAAAGCAAATTCATACATAATCTTACTGAAAGTTGGTCTTTACGAGCATCGTTCGCGAATCGAAGTTGAAAAGGAAAAATTATGAAATGATCGTATGGCATTTATTAGCCGGCCCTTGGGGGGGGGGGGGGGGGGTCGGCAGCCATATTGCAAGTCTCTTTAGTTGACGTCACTTCGGCGACTTGCGTGTCAATGATGATGAAATGATGAAGGATACACAACACCCAGCCCCTGCCGGGAATCGAACCCGCGCCCCCTTGCACAGTAGGCGGTAACGCTATCGCTACGCTACGGAGGCGGACAAGAAAAATTATAGTGATTTAAGAAGTGCCCACATCACAAACCATAGGATGTTTGCTGAGTATAAATGTTACCGTAGAGACTGGTGGTTCCACAAATCACAAAATCGTTCAAATGGCTCTAAGCACTATGGCACTTAACATCTGTGGTCATCAGTCCCCTAGAACTTAGAACTACTTAAACCTAACTAACCTAAGGACATCACACACACCAATGCCCGAGGCAGGATTCGAACCTACGACTGTAGCAGCAGCGCGGTTCCGGACTGAGGCGCCTAGAACCGCTCGACCACAGCGGTCGGCCCACAAATCACAGACACAAGTTTAGTGAGACTACTCCGCCGACCAAGACGACAATAGCGGTGCTATCTATTGTTGTATCGATTAGTGTATATCTATGATTCCAGTAAACAGTGAACTAGAATAGTAGGTTTATCACATGATCGAGCAAACAAACTCAAAATTTCTTACTGAGGAAAACGGCTATACATACAATCCAGAACGTAAAGAGGTAGACGACTTTTCAAACAACAGGCGAGCAACAATTGTTGATTAAGAGCTGTGAATCTTGCCGTGTAGTCGATAAAAGTGTAGGTCGCCTCTCGAGTATCCATGTCTGTAATGCGTTGCTTTTTCGAAAACACTAGAAGGCAACGAAGAATAAAACTGAAAAAGTCAATGCCATGTAGTGTGGCTTTTTATTGCTTATATGGAACAGTGACCTTAGAGTTGGCTTTGTCATACAAGCCACACACAATACAAGGTTTGTCCGGAAAGAAAAGTCACGAAGTCCAGAAAAAAAGTAATTTATTGTTCAGAACAGTACAATGCATCAAAATTCTTCGAAATACAACACTCTTGCGTCAGTATATTTTTGCGAGCGGGATTTCTAAGCGTTGTAGGCGTCTTGGACGGCCTGGATTGAAATGTTCTTTGGGACAGGCGCAGCAGCAACTTTCACGTTGTCGATTGTCTCGAAACGGTGTCCTTTGAAGGGTATCTTGAGCCAGACAAGAACAAAAAGGTTGCCGGAGCGAGGTCGTCACTGTAGGGGGCTGGGGCAGCGTTATCTCGTCGTTTTTGGCCAGATAGTCCCTCACCAAGAAGGCGGCGTGGCTGGGAGCATTGTCTTGGTGGAGCGTCCAGGATGTGTAGTCTGACGTGCGCGACCTTTTCTCACCTTTTTGAACTATGAAAAAAAATACTAATTCTACGGGCTGCGTTCGAAAGTTCACGCACACGAGTTGTACTTTCACTTTTCGACATTGGAGGACGTCCACAGCGATTTTCGACGTTGAAGTCATCTCAGGTTACCAGAAACACCTTGTACCCCTGAGAAACTTGTCATTTTGACATTAATTCCCAAATGCCTGCTGAGTCACTGGAAACATTTCGGCAATGTGTTGCCCAAGTTTCACGCAGCATTTGATTCCTTACCACGGTTCAAGTGCACGCTGAATAGTATGTGGACACGGACTATTAAACATAGGGACAGGTCCTGATTCATGACTCTCCGGGAGCGCGGGGCAAACTGGGGTTGGCCACGTAGGAAGCTAACAGCCCTCACCCATTAGTCCGGGCGGGTGGATCGCGCTCCAACCAATTCAACTGGTGACATTACTTTGCAGAGAAACCTTGTACCAAACGACTAAGTACAGCGGAACTAAGATTCTCATAATTGCTCAATGTACATTATCTGACCAGGTCAGAACTTTATGAATACTTAGCATATCGTCAAACAACCTACATATAAATTTTCTCCATTTGTACGTGAGACGTGGACGTGAGGGAAAAAGAGAGAGAGAGAGAGAGAGAGAGAGAGAGAGAGAGAAACACCCCTAACTTCTCCCAAGAACAGCAACAAAGTGGAATTACTTCCTTGTTTTCATTTGCTAGCAACAACAGACAGTTAGGAAAGATCTTTTACTGTTTAATGCTAATTACGTCCACACGACACATTTGCACAATTCTCTAACCAGTGTTTTCCTTCGAATCCCTATGTGCAGTACTGATGGGACGTTATCTTTTCAGATGGTGGCAAAAGCTGTCACTGCTTCTTACTGTACCGTATCTCATGTTTACTCTGTGAGGTACTCTAAATTCACTTTTTATTTGGTTAATGTTATCATAAAACAGAGGCAAGATCAGAAGTACAAAATTTCCGGATTTATTCAATTCTCCATACCCGTTTTGCACTGTGCCACTCCTTACCTTCCACTGGCATTGTGATCTGACTCTTAAAATGCAGTGCCATCTGTTTCGCATTTGAAATTCATGTTGCCCAGACAGGCCTTCCATAAAATTTAATGGCCTATCTACCCTGGCCTTTTATGGACCACATTCTGTCCTCTTCACTATGTCAATTCTTCTCTGTGGTTTCACGACAGAACAGCCTATGGATTCACTTTAATTGGACGTTTAGTATACTACTAACTTACCAGTTTCAGTATAGCGTTATTTGTTTTAGCACCACAATTACAGTAGAACACACGCTTAGGTCACATGTAAAGTTACAGGGCTACAATAAAGCACTACCTTCACAGTCTAAAGTAGCTGCAATTTAAGATATCCTAAAAACACTGTCAGATCAAAAGTGTCATGGCGTATGCTGTCGCCAGCACACCAATCGGTAAGGATGTAGCAAGAAGATCGAAAGTAGGCGCTGCATGAAGCACACCTGTCTGGAGAGAGGCCAAAGACAGACAGGCAAGCAACATTCCGCCAACGTCCTCCCGACCGCAAGTATTTAGATCGCCGCCGCTCACCAGAGGGCTCAGTCTCAGTCACTAGTGCAGTCGCTCAGTGACTAGCTCAGTCACTGATGCACCAACTCGCATTCCAGTTTGGTGTCTGTCATTCATCGCATAGCGGGACTTTTACTTCACCAGCAGTGAGGCTACCGTGGACTATTACGGAAGAACTTGTACCACAACACATGGATTCTCTTAAAGGTAAATAGCTTCCTGTTTACGTAAACAAAAAACCCTGTTAATTCATGTGTGAAGTTGTGTTGTAGAAAGAGGATACTGGCCACCAAACAACATCCTCTCTGTTGATTCCTATCGTACAAGACTATACAGTGGCGACGAAGACACAACCGTGGCGACGAAGACACAACAAAAAGTATCCAGATATCCATATGTTATGCGGCACTGACCCCTAGACGTCACGAAAGGCGAATTTGTCAGTATAATAGGACGTGAGGAGTGTAACAGCAGAATGGATCAGCTAGGACAGCTCAGTGACTTTATTGGGTGTCAGCTGAGTAACAAATCCATCACACACGTTGCAACCCTTCCAAAGCAGCCCAAGTCGACGTGATCTGACTGTGAAATGGAATCGCCAGTACTAAACCAAGACCAGATGAACCTTATGTACAGGTGGAGAGGAACCGTCGAGCATTGCGTAGGGTGAGTGTAAAAATTGTCACAATGTGCTACCATCAGCGCAGCTATGACAATGGCTGTGCGTAGGGAGTTAAAAGGAATGGAGTGCAGGGCCGAGCAGCTCCTCTTAAGCCAAACATTTCTACACTCAGTGCAAGCGACAGATGATATTGTGTAACGTGCGATAGCACTGGACGCTGGACGACTGGAAACGAGTGATTTCGAGTGATGAATCACGCTGTACCCTGTAGCAATCCGATAGAAGTGTTTGAGTTTGATCAACGGCTGGAGAACGTTTTCTGCCATCATGTGTGTGGTAGGGGGTGTTTATCGTGGGCAGGGTGTGGTGCCCTTATTGCGCATAATAAAACGCTGAAAGCTGAGGGATATGAACACATTTTATAGCACTGTGTACTGGGTACAGCAGAGGAACAGTTCGGAGACGATGACTGTATCAGCATGACAATACGCCCTGTCATAAAGCACCATCTGTGAGACAATAGCATTCCTAACACGGACTGGCCTGCCCAGACTACCGACTGTACCTACTGGAAAACATTTTCAGTGAGTTAGAATATTGACTTCGCTCCAAACTCAGTGTCCAAATCACTACCTTTTCTGGTTTTGGCACCCGAGGAAGAATGGACTGCCATTCTTCCACAGACATTCGGAAATCTCACTGAAAGCGTCATCAGCAGAGTTAAAGACGGTAGAGAGGTCGAGGGTGGACCTACGCCATATTAGTGTTCACTATTATGTGGACTCGGGAAAACAGGAACAGAAAAGAATTGAAGCATTTGATACGTCGCACTAGAGACGAATGTAGAAAATTAGGTGGACTGATAAGGTGAGGGACGAAGTGTTTCTCAACAGATTCAAAAATGGCTCTGAGCACTATGGGACTTAACATCTGAGGTCATCAGTCCCCTAGAACTTAGAACTATTTAAACCTAACTAACCTAAGGACATCACACACATCCATGCCCGAGGCAGGATTCGAATCTGCGACCGTAGCGATCACGCGGTTCCAGACTGAAGCGCCTAGAACCGCACGGTCACACCGGCCGGCTTTTCTCAACAGAATCTTCCAGGGGAAATAAATGGAAAACACTGACAACAAGAAGGAATAGGACGATAGGACATCTGTTAAGACATGAGGGAACAATTTACATGGGATTAGATGGAGCTGTAGAGGTTAAAAGCTGTAGAAGAAGACAGAGATTGGAATACATCCAGCAAATAATTTAGGACGTAGGTTGTAATTGCCACTCTGAGATGAAAAGGTTAGCACAGGAGAGGAATTCGTCGTGGGCCGCATCAAACAAGCCAGAAGACTGGTGCAAAAAAAGTCGAGATACTTCTGATCAGATAGCATTTATGTACAACCATAACGTGTCCAAGAAGGAATGGTCAAATTTCTGGGATATGACAGGAACAATCATTTGAAGCAAAGAAGTGTAGTAAACATGGTCTCTAAAAAGTATACCTTAAAAGCTGTCAGCACTTGTTCCTAAAAAACACGGGCACTAAATTGCATATCGTAAGAGTTATGAGCACTCGTTCTGCATAAGAGATGCGTTCTACACTAGCGAAGATGAAGTCCTCGTAGTTCTCAAGGTTCGCATTTTAGAATCCATGTTTATTACGCTTTTCTGCTTCGAATTATCGTTTCTGTCAAATCTCTCAAGATTAATCATTCCTTGTGGGACGGCCCGTATATGTCTGTGTTTGTGGATACAGATTACCTTTAGGTATCAATGATGTTATTGCAGTTTGACTTCAGTAACAAATTAATATACCTCGCAGGTAAATAAATCTATATGGATAATCCGCAAACCGCAGTACTTCGCATAGCTCAACGACCCCCGTATCAGCATTAGAGATTTTCTGTCCTATTCCATTCGCATATGGAGTGAGTGAAAGCTGACTGTCTGTATGCCTCTTTACGTGCCCTATCTTCCTTATTTTATTCTCACGGTCGCTTCGCAAGATACCCGATGGTGACTGCATAATAGCCGCACCGCCTCCCTCACACCGAGTGGGTGTTGTGTTTAGAGTACCTGTTGAGTTTAGGGGAGTGCAAGGGATGTGTGTATAGTGAGGGATTTTGTTTATGTTACGTAATGGAGAGAGAAGGTCGAGGGTGGATCCTCGTACCTACAAGTTTAACATCGCCCTCCGACGGACGGATCACCATCAACATTGTCACATGCCCTCGCTGCGGAGAGTTTTGGAATTTAATCCACAATATTCGGGCAAAATCCGATGATCGATAACTCTGCGCCGCCACCTCTCCGCCCCTTGCCAGCAAAATGCCGGCAGTGAAAATTTCATTCACTACTAGGATTCGGACCGGCTATGCATCTGCCGAGTGTCACCGTACAAGCGATCGCATCTATGGTGGCGTGTTTTGTTATACAAGTAAACTTACCTGAATTTTCTCATGTTGGGAAATTAGAAGGAGTGATCTCTTTATCTTGATAAAAACTTTTAACAGCCAAGATCACATAAATTCGTCTTGTTCTTGGACAAGCGGTTTCGTCAGATAAAACTGTAATCTTCCGGTCTTCAAAAAAATTTTGTTACGTTAACGTGTTCATTGTGAGTTAGAGCCTCGTACCACGTTCTCATCATGGTGGATAAAATATCGTACTTCATACAAAGATTTGTCACGAATAAAACAATTACAGTTAAAAAGCGCCTTGTGAACATGACCATGTCCGCCGGCCGGAGTTGCCGAGCGGTTCTAGGTGCTTCAGTCTGGAACCGCGCGACCGCTGCCGTCGCAGGTTCGAATCCTGCCTCGGACATGGGTGTGTGTGATGTCGTTCGGTTAGTTAGAATTAAGTAGTTCTAAGTTCTAGGGGACTGATGACCTCGGAAGTTAAGTCCCATAGTTCTCAGAGCCATTTGAACCATGTCCGAATAGGTAGCGCTCACAGATGATTGCTAGTTATTGTGAATTTTAAGAATTAAGGATCATCTGTGAGCGCTACCTATATGGTCATGGATATGTGCACACGGCGCTTTTAACTGCAAATGTTTTATTCCTGATAAACCTTTGTATGAAGTGCTACATTTTATCCACCATGATGACAACATGGCATCAGACTAACTCACAATGTACACGTTTAGGAACAAAACTTATTTTTTTAAGACCAGACGACGACATTTACATCTGACGAAACCGGTTGTCAAAAGTAAAGGCGAGTTAATGCGATCTTGGCTACTGAAGATTCTTTTTGCCAAAATAAACTTACATTTTTACGCAGTACTGTTACTATTCAGAAATAACAATTACGTAAATACCATTTCCGAGTTCGACAAAAGAATTCTGCAGCCTCCGACTTCGATACCGATAAAACGCGTCTGTGACGTCCTTATTCGAATTTGCAACCGATATTAAGCTTAGCAAGTGCCAAACTTAGATTGCGCTTGCCAATAATGAAGCGGAGACTTCAGCATCGCACGTTCGTAGCAGTAATAAGCGGTACGTGGGCTATGGCTTCGACTTACCTCAGACACGGCAGGGCGCGTACGAAACTTCAAGCGTACAAGGAAGCAGTAATTTCGGGCATCGAGCCTAGAGACACGCTGTCGCCCTGCTTCGGTATCTTATCAGAGCAGGAGCGAATACTGTGCCCTGTGCAGCTCGCTGTGTGCCAGCTGCGAGCGTTTCTTCGCCAGATACGCCCCGGCTCGCACCTGCCCGTGAGCTCTACTCCCCCCCGTCTTCCCCTGCGGCCCTACCACTCCCAGCTGTTTCCCTGTCCTCCGCAGGGCAAGCACGATCGTGTTTACCGTAACGTAGGCGCCTGATTGGTCGCCGCCGACTGTCAGCTGATGTTTTTTTCTTTTTCCGAGAGCGTGAATCAGCAAAATGGATTTATATGGGTGCGTCACGCAACTGCCTGTTTCTGGTACACAGGTACCGAGACAGACACCGAGATGGCAGTGGCTCGCTAGAAGCTCCGTCGTGGCGCTGAGTGTCTTCGTAGTTGCGATACATCTGACCAGTGGCGGTCGTTTGATTATCTGTAACACTTCGTCGCTACATCGCTGTTTACAGGTCACCGGATGAAAAGAATCACGTGTTACTACGCTCGCACCAAACGTACTGGCGCAGTGGTTAGCACACAAGACTCATATTCGAGCACACAAATTACATAACCACACTCACATCTACACATCTTCAGGATTACTCTGCAGTTCATAGTCACGTGCTTGGCAGAGGGTTCATCGAACCACTTTCGCAACGTTTCTCTACCGTTCGAACGTCGAGTAGCAAGAGGGAAAATCGAACACTTAAATTTTTTTCCGTACGATCTTTGATTTCTCTTGTTTTATCACGATGGCCATTTCTCCCTATCGAGATGGAAGACAACAAAAGATTTTAGCATTCGGAGGAGAAAGTTGGTGATTGAAGTTTTGTGAAAAAAATCTCGCCGCAACGAGAAACGTCTTTGTTTTTAATGAATGTTACCGCAACTCGCGCAGCAATATACTCCAAAAGAAGACGGAAAAGCGTAATTTATATAATCTCTTTAGTAGATTAGTTGTATCTTCTAAGTTTTCTGCCAATAAAACGCAGTCTTTGGTTCGCCTTCGTCAGTGTTATGGATCCAGTTTAAGTTGTTCGAAACTGTAATCAACAGGTATTACTGAATTTGTGTTATTTATCATGTAACCAAAATTTAACGGATTCCTTTTACTATTCACGTGGGAGACCTGACACTTTTTATTGTTTATAGTCAGTTACCACAAATATCATATCTAAACGGCAAATATCACATGTGTTTGCGATTTTTACTACAAACTGTGCCCTTTCTAACAGAAAATCACGAATCTAACTGCACAACTGTGACGATACTCCATAGGTACGCAATTTGATTAAAAGTTGCTTGTGAAGAACAGTTTCAAATGCACATAGACCCACGCACATACAAAAAATTTTAATTATTGTCTAGGGCAACGGACAACATTGTCCTAGAAATAAAATAATCTCAACCCCAATGTTCCAACCATAGTGATTCCTCCCCCCCTCCCGCCCCCCTTAGAGTACTGGGGTACTGGGCTGGAAAAAACCATGAAATTTTTAATCGGTCGGGTGTCATACAGCCCGTTCTCTTCCTTGGAGTAGACACCAACAATACTTTTCCATCAGTGCAGGTAATACGGTTCAGTTTCGTAATTGTTATTTCAAGAGCCAAAAAGAGTCTTCAGGAAGAACTGACAGCATACGACAACGAAGTTACTCGAGACGATATCAAGTTTAAAGTATCCTGGGTATTCTCGCCACGTCAAATTGGAATTAAAATTAGGACTCTGGACGATAACCTCAACTGCCTTCACCAGGTTCCGTTTCTACAGGTCCCCAGAAATTGTGTCCACATCTGCGCTTGCTAAGAATGTAAATATGTCGGTGAATATCTCAGCAATCTCAACATCGAGAGCTCTATTCTATACACCGCAAAGATTGTAGCCGATGTCCCGGGGTAAGCTATTTGCGTACACTGATACCAAACAAAAATCTTGTCCCGTACATCAACATAACGAGATACTTATCATCAAAGAAGCCGCAGAGAACATATTGTGCAAGAATAATTTCAACCGTGACTGCTATTACAGTCTTGGTGGCCACGGAAGCTGGCTCTCGACATTGAGACTAGGAGATTACAGAGGACGTCGCCGAGGTATTTACATCCCAAACCAAACACCTCTGTATTACTAGGATAGTAACTGCGAAGAAACCACGGATAACAGAAGAAATAGTTCAGTTGATCGACGAAAGAAAGACTTACAAAACTGTCCAGGGAAGTTCAGGAATACAGAAATATAAGTCACTTAAATAACGAAATGACATGAAGGGAAGCTAAGGCTTTATATGAAGAAATCTAGAAAAGAAATGATTGTCGGTAGGACTGACTTAGCACACAGAAAAGTTCAAACCAACCTTTGCTGAAATTAGAAGCAAAGGTGCTCACATTAAGAGTGCAATGGAAATTGTTAAATGCAGAGGAGAGAGCGGGTACGCGGAAGAATAAAATGAAGGCCTCTATGAAGGGAAGGCTTGTCTGATGACTTGACAGAAGAAGAAACAGGGGTCGATATAGAAGAGACGGGGATCCAGTGTTAGAGTCAGGATTTAGAAGAGCTTTGGAAGACTCAAAATCAAATGCAGCAGAAGGTACAGATAACATTTCATCGGAATTTCTAAAACCATTGGGGGTAGTACCGACAAAACGATTATAACGTGGGTGTGTAGAATATATGAGACTGGCGATATACCATCAGACTTTCGGAAAAACATAGTCAGCACAATTCCCAAGATTGAAAGAGCCGAGAAGTGCGTGAATTATCGCACAATGAGCTTAACAGCTCATGCATCTAAGCTGCTGACAAGAATAACTTGCAGAAGAATGGAAAAGAAAACTGATGATTTCTTAGATGACGATTAGTTTGGCTTCAGGAAAGGTAAAGGCTCTAGAGAGGCTGATGTTGCGATTGATAACTGAAGCTAGACTGAAGAAAAAGAAAGACACGTTCGTAGGATCTGACGAGCAGGAAACACAGGGATGTAGTCATTCGCCACTAATGTTCAATCTATACATCGAAGAAGCAATGGCAGAAAAAAAGGTTAAAGAGATGCATTAAAACTCAAGGTGAAACCATATCAATGTTAAGATTTGCTGATGGCATTGCCATCCTCAGTGAAACTGAAGAAGAATTGCAGGACCTATTACTGGAGCGAACAGTCTAATGAGTACAGAATATGAACAGAGAGTAAAGCCGCGCGGAGTGGCCACGTGGTTCGAGGCGCCATGTCACGGATTGGGCGGCTCCTCCCGCCGGAGGTTCGAGTCCACCCTCTGGCATGGGTGAGTTTGTGTTGTTGTTAGCATAAGTTAGCTTAATTAGTGTGTCAGTCTACGAACCGATGACCTCAGCAGTTTGGTCCCTTAGGAATTCAGACAGAGAAAGAGTAAATCGAAGAAAGACGAAAGTAATGAGCAGTAGCAGAAACGAGAACAGCGAGGAACCCTACACCAAGATTGGTGATAAGGTAAGGAATGAGGCAGTTCTACACAGAACCGGCGAGGAATATATGGAAAATACTGCCAAGAAGAAAGGGACGGGATGACGAGAGATGTGTTAAGACACCAGGGAATAACTTGCGTGGTATTAGAGAGAGCTGTAGAGAGTAAAACTGCAGAGGAACGCAGAGATGGGGATATCCAGCAAATACTGAGGACGTGGGCTGCAAATGCTATTCTGATATGAAAAGATGGCGCAGGAGAGGAATTCCTAGCGGGCCGCATCAAACCAGTCAGAAGACTGATGGAAAAACAGAAGTTACGCGTGCCTGAAGATTCCTGTCGTTTGAGTCGTCCGCAGTGGCGTAGTTGAGCAAGAAGTACCGATCGGTCTGTATACTGTAAAAGTCTCGGAAGCAGGCAACTATCGTATAAGCACAAGATTGCAGTATCTCATTAGAACACATCCATAGAACTGAAATATTTCCTTCTTCACGTAAGTCACGAATTTTATAATCTTCTTTAAATATTCTGTTAAGTTTTAAACGACGAAACTAGTGTCCCTGAACTACTTCCTATGCTTCAGATTCTGTAGATGCTGCAGAAAACAGGCAATTATTTGCAACACTAAACCCGAATCCATTATACGTCAGATCACCTCGACTGATGAGCCAAAACATTATGACAGCCTGCTTAATAGCTAAATTTCGGCTACACGATAAATCACACACATCTGTTTGCTGTAATTCAACTAAATGCTTACGGATTACAATTCCGAATAATTTAGATTGGAACGATCATACAAACAAAGTTGTCGAGAAAGCAGACCAAAGACTGATTTATTGACAGAACATTTAATAAACGTTTCAGGCCTACTAAAAAGACTTACTACACAAAGCTTGGTCTCCCTCTTTTGGAGTACCGCTGTGCCGTGTGAGATGCGCATCCGTTAGGATTGATGGAGGACATCGAGAAAGGTCAAAGAAGAGTAGCTCGTTTCGTATTATCGCGAAATTGGGGAGAGAGTCGTACGAATATGATATGCGGATTGAAGTGGCAATTATGAAAACGGAAACATTTTTCGTTGCAGCAGGATCTGCTCATGGAATATCAATCGCCAACTTGCTCGTCAGAGTGTGAAAATATTTTGTTGGCGCCTACCTACACAGGGAGAAATGAATCATAACAAAATAAGAGATATCAAATATCGCCCAAGAAGATTTAAGTGTTCGTTTTTCCCGCGCGCTGTTCATGAGCGGAACGCTAGAGAATAGCTTGAAGGTGGTTTGATGACTCTCCGCCATGCACCTAATTGTAAATTGTAGAGTAATAATGTAGATGTATACACTGAGGTGACAAAAGTCGTGAGACACTTATCAATATCGTGTCGGATCTATTTTTGACCGGCGTACTGTAGCAGTTCCACGTCGCATGTGTTCGACAAGTCGTTGGAAGACTCCTGTAAAAACACGGAGCCATACTGCCTCTGTAACGATCCATAACTGCCGAAGTGTTGCCGGTGCAGAATTCTGTGCACGAATTGACCTCTCGAATATGCGCCATAAATGTTCGATGGGATTCATGTCGGGCAATCTGGATGGCCATATCATTCGTTTCAATTGTCAAGAATGTGTCTCAGATGAATAGCGAACAATTGTGGCCCAACATCGTTGTTTGGAACATGAAATCCATGCATGGCTGCAAATGGTCTCCAAGTAGCCGAATGTAACGATTTCCAGTCAGTGATCGGCTCAGTTGGACCAGAGGACACAGTCCATTCCATGTAAACATAGCTCAAATCATTATGAAGCCATCACCAGCTTTCACAGTGCCTTGTTGACAACTTGGGTCCATGGTTTCGTGGGATGTGCGCTATACACGACCCCTACCATGAGCTCTTACTGTAAGTAGGCTGTTTAGGTTTTTATATTGGTAACGCCACGTAGCGCTCTGTATGAAAATCACTGGCTGTGCTGTGTGCAGTCTGTGGCTAGTTTGCATTGTTGTCTGCCATTGTAGTATTGGGCAGTTGGCTGTAAACAGCGCGTAGCGTTGCGCAGTTGGAGGTGAGCCGCCAGCAGTGGTGGATGTGGGGAGAGGTGGCGGAGTTTTGAAATTTGTAAGACTGGATGTCATGAACTGCTATATATATTATGACATTTGATGACTATTAAGGTAAATACTGTGGTGTCACCGCTAGACACCACACTTGCTAGGTGGTAACTTAAATCGGCCGCGGTCCTGTAGTACATGTCGGACCCGCGTGTCGCCACTGTGTATTCGCAAACGTAGCGCCACCACAGGGCAGGTCACAAGACACGGACATGACCTCGCCCCAGTTGTACGGACGACATAGCTTGCGACCACACGTATCACGTCTTCCTCTCATTTGCCGAGAGACATATTAAATAGCCTTCAGCTAGTCCATCGCTACTACCTAGCAAGGCGCCAGGTGTATCATTGCTAATTGCTTACTACTATGCAAG
Source organism: Schistocerca nitens (assembly GCF_023898315.1). Classification (NCBI taxonomy): domain Eukaryota; kingdom Metazoa; phylum Arthropoda; class Insecta; order Orthoptera; family Acrididae; genus Schistocerca; species Schistocerca nitens. Next base: position 748,771,485 of record NC_064614.1, read on the forward strand.
AGATGTATTTCAACAAGAAGAACATTATTAAAAGTTAAGTAGATGACAATCTCTCTTCTTTTCTTTATAGTTTTTCATCCAGTCTCCTGTTTCAGAATTTACGCCCGTCTGCGTTAGTTTCGCGTGCACCTAGCCACTCATTGTGTCGAGACCTTAGGGAATCGACACAACAAATACATTGTTTGTTCTCTATTAAAATCTTTCATTTGCTAACTATGCGTATCAGTAGTTAGTGCCTTCCGTAGTTTGAATCTTTTATTTAGCTGGCAGTAGTGGCGCTCGCTGTATTGCAGTAGTTCGAGTAACGAAGATTTTTGTGAGGTAAGTGATTTGTGAAAGGTATAGGTTAATGTTAGACAGGGCCATTCTTTTGTAGGGATTATTGAAAGTCAGATTGCGCTGCGCTAAAAAATTTTGTGTGTCAGTTTAAGCAGTCATGTATAATTGTTCAAAGGGGATGTTTCATTACCAACTGAAATCGGGACTCACCTGACCAGGCCACGGTTTTCCAGTCCAGCGTGTTCGGTCAGAGAGCTGGTTGGCCTCTACAATAAAAAACTGAGTATAAGGATCAACAAACGAACTTAAACGGATGTCCTGGACGTCCGCAACGAGCAAACACAACGATCAAGAACGAAAAAAAGAAAAAAAATAGTGGGTAGCGTTCAAACCCCGTAATCGCTGGATCGAGTCCCGTTCGTCGGTTTTTTTTTTAATTTTTAACAGAGTCATTTTTTTACTATTTATATTACAATTGATATAATGGGAAAAATACGTGTAATCGGATGAACTTTTATTAAATTTACAATGTCATTTGACAGTCTACAAATTGTTATTATCACAAATAATATAATATTCATAACTATCGACTAGTAAACGGCCAAACACATAAAGTGATACTGAAAATGTACGCTTGTCCGTCATCTGAGAAATCCCTTATATCTGAAAGGAGCCCGAAACTACTTGTTACCTCCCAAGTTTTGACCGGCACATACGGCTTTCGAAAGATGTACAATTAATCGCCGCTTTCGCAATTACGAGTACAATGGCAGGATGTATTTTTCGTAAAAACATGGAAAACAAATTTAAACGGCACCAGCTCCATTGAATAAATGCTGTTTCCGCATACGTAAGGTCTTTTGAGGTTTTCCGTGGAAAAACAAACCTCGTTAACATTTTCAAAAACCACTCTTTCAGCTGATAATTTGGAAGCAAACCATGCATAACGCAGTATTTCCTCAAATATCGGCGCTGATAATTAATCATGCAGTATCGAGTGTATTTTAATAGCGTCTTCATGAGAAGCAATTTCTCGTTCTTTTTCGATTAAATACGAACAATTTTGAGACACTGACAAGCATACGTTTTCAGTATCACTTTATGAGTTTGATCTTTTACTAGTGGATAGTTATGAATATATTATTTCTGCTAATAACAATTTGTATACTGTCAAATAACATTGTAAATTTAATAAAAGTTCATCCGATTACACGTATTTTTCCCATTATATTAATTGTAATATAAATAGTAAACAAAATGACTGTGTTAGATATAAAAAGTAACTGACGAACGGGACTCGATCTAGCGATTACGGGGCTTGAACGCTACCCACCTTTTTTTTTCGTTTTCGTTCGTTGCATCTGCTCGAGGCGGATGTCGCAAGACACCCGTTTCTGTGCGTTGTTGATGGATTAACTCAGTTTTTTTATTACAGAGGGCAGCTAACGCTTTGACCGAACACGCTGAGCTACCATGCCGGCATCCCACTAGGTTGCCGCCGCTTCATGGCAAAAACGGCCACGCACAGGTATATATTTGACGACCGAAATTATCTTGCGATTTTCTCAATAACGCTTGAGAAGTTCGCGCTACTGCTTACACATTTTGTTGTCCTAATGGAGTACTACGAGTGTACGAAGATTCAAGTAAATCCGCGTTCCAAACGTGTTGGTCTCCCCTTGTCAGTCGCGTTGCACAGAACCGGACAGAACCACCGTTTAGACGCCTTCCTTCCTTTCTCTTGGGCTGGCGCCCATTCAGACTCGCCGGCTTCTCCAGGCCTGCCTTTCCTTCTTACGGCATTAAAACTTGACACAGGTTAAACTATGTTTTATTCTTCACCTCAACGGGTGCCTACTGCTTTCCCCTCCTGGCCAATCCTGACACATTAACACAGTTGTGAAAACAGGCCACATATACGCTGGTGCGCAAAACTTAATGATAGAAGTAGCTTTCGCATGATGTCACTGCCAAGTAGCATAGCTCCATGAAATCTGGACCACAGTTGTAAAGAACTGCCACAATATACTACAGAAAGTAATTGAAAGAAATACGTAATGAGACGAACAGAAATGGCACTTATTCGAAGTCAATAATCGCGACTAAGTCACCGCGATTCGCGACGGCCTCGTGGACGTTAGAAAAGGTGCGGCATGGCTCTTCTAGAGTGAGTGACCATCACGGAAGGCAATGCATGCTCTGCAAATGCTTCCATACTGGCCACAAGGTTGGTAAGTTCTTGTTGTAGGGTGTTCCAGTCCTCCACCAGGGCGGTTGATAACGGCTGGACGGTTGTTGGTTGTTGTGGACGTGCTACAATACGCATCCCACACACTGACGGTGGGATTTAAGTCTGAAGGACTGGCAAGCCAGGCCATTCGCAGAATATACTTTTCGTTCCAAGAGTCCTCGACCTCTATGCCGTCAGATTAGATTAGATTAGATTAATACTTGTTCCATAGATTATGAATACGACACTTCGTAATGATGTGGAACGTGTCAGGTTAATAAAAGATGTCTGTACAAGATATTACATTACACAAAATATTGCATGACACTAATGTTTAAGTTGTTGTAGTTTTTTCCCCTTAATTTATATCTAAAAATTCAGCCAATGAGTGGATGGAGTTGTCCTCTAGAAATTCTTTTAATTTATTTTTAAATGTTAGTTGGCTATCTGTCAGGCTTTTGATGCTGTTTGGTAGGTGACCAAAGACTTTTGTGGAAGCATAATTTACCCCTTTCTGTGCCAAAGTCAGATTTAACCCTGCATAGTGAAGATCATCCTTTCTCCTGGTGTTATAGCTATGCACACTGCTATTACTTTTGAACTGGGTTGGATTATTAACAACAAATTTCATAACTGAATATATATACTGTGAGGTTACTGTGAGGATCCCTAGATCCTTAAATAGACGTCTGCAGGATGACAGTGGGTGGGCTCCAGCAATTATTCTGATTACACGTTTTTGAGCAATGAATACTTTTCTACTCAATGATGAATTACCCCAGAATATGATGCCATACGAAAGCAGTGAATGAAAGTAGGCATAGTAAGCTAATTTACTGAGATTCTTATCACCAAAATTTGCAATAACCCTTGAGAGGTGGCATGAGCCCCCTCTCATATTTCTATCTTACGACTCTCCTCTCTATTTGCATGCGGTGGAGGGCTGCTATTCCTTCACACGCGGACTTCCCACGCAGCGTCTCTCGTCACCCGGGTGGTCCGGTGACAGGCGGGTTAAGCCGACGTGTGTGAGGCAGTCGAGTGAATGCTTTGCAGACGCCGACATTGTCAAGAGACACGCCCGCTGGGGTGTGAAGTAGCGGCTGGGCTAGAGGTTCCGTTACTTCGGAGAAACTTAGCGAAAACACTTTCTGGCGGGCTACCAGCGAGGCGTGGGAATGACTTGTGTACCCTGGCAGTTGTGGCGGGAAAATTCCCGCACTTTCTGCAAAATAGTAACGGTGATTGGTTTGCTCAGGGCATAGCGCCGTGACGTAGCAAAATCAGCACAGAAATTGGCGCCAAGAATCTCCATTGGTGGAATGGTAGTGCTCCGACAATGGAGTGGAATTTCCGCCGGTTTTCGAGTTGCTGATTGGAACGTTTAACCTCGGCCACTGTCGTGGGGGCGGAAATGTTCTGTGTTCGGCCTGTACGGGTGCTCTTGTGGAGAGTCGGCAGTCGCCTTTCGGTCGAGGACGTCGAAGCAACCAGCCCTCGCCTGCGGTACGCCAGATCGTGTTCTGGGAGATAAGAAGACCGTTTGGTAATGTACGTCCGCAGCACCGGCAGATAGGGATTTTCCTAGGTGACAATCAGAGCTCAGCAGAGCGCGCCTGTTCATCCTTTTCTAACTCTGTTCTGTTTCGAGTAGCAACAATTACTGTTGGGTTAGCTGTGTGTCTCTCTTGAGATTTGAGTGGAAAGGAATTGGCTCCACATACCACCTCGTCTTAAACCTCACGATCTAGTTTAGGGACAACTTCACCTTTACAGTGTTTGTATGAATCTCCAAATTTGAGCCAATTTGATGTATTATATTTCCTGTGTTTCTTTTACTATTCAGTGTTTAGTCTTAATAAATCATATTGTTATTTTGGACAGAACTTTCATTCTGTTAATCGATAGAGCAACCCTATCATTCCTCACTATGCTAATGAAACCTTTGTTTATTTAACTTATTTATAAAATTAAATTATTGCAGGTGCCAAACTCTCTTCTACTCCACTGGCAGGGTTGATTAGAGTCAGTTCGCGTATTTTTTTTTATCCTTGTGCAACAGCAAAAGTCGGAGTTAGAATAGGGGGGGCTTAGAGCATGATTTACATATGTGGATTCTAGTAGAATTTAGTGATAAATACACTGCTAGCCCCGGCACCTCGCACCCTAATAGCATATGTAGTTGAACTCAGACGTTTCAGCAGACCATCAATGTGTTGCTTCCAGTTTAACCTCTCATCAATGGACACACCTAAAATTTTTGAAAATTCTACCTTAGCTACAGACTTCTGTTGAAAGTCTATAATTATTACTGGAGTTGTGCCATTTTTGTACGGAACTGTATATACTGTGTTTTATCAAAATTTAAAGAGAGTCCATTTGCTGAGAACCACTTAATAATTTTGTGAAAAACATCGTTTACAATTACATCACTTAGTTCTTGGTTTTGGGATGTTATTACTACACTTGTATCATCAGCAAAAAGAACTAACTTTGCATCTTCATCAATGTGGAATGGTAAGTCATTAATGTATATCAAGAACAGTAAAGGACCCAAGACCGAACCCTGTGGGACCCTGTACTTGATAGCCCCCCAGTTTGAGAAATCAGCTGTTGTTTTAACATTAGATGAACCACTTGTTTCAACTTTCTGCATTCTTCCAGTTAAGTATGAATTAAACCATTTTTGCACTGCCCCACTCAAACCATAATGATTTAGCTTATCTAAAAGAATTCCATAATTTACACAATCAAAGGCCTTTGAGAGGTCACAAAAAATACCAATGGGTGATGTCCGGTTATTCCGAGCATTTAATGGTTCAAATGGCTCTGAGCACTATGGGAATTAACTGCTGTGGTCATCAGTCCCCTAGAACTTAGAACTACTTAAACCTAACTAACCTAAGGACATCACAATCTCCCCTGCCCGAGGCAGGATTCGAACTTGCGACCGCAGCGGTCGCGCGGTTCCAGACTGTAGCGCCTAGAACCGCTCGGTCACTCCGGCCGGCGAGCATTTAATATTTGATCAGTGAAGGCGTATATAGCATTTTGTGTTGAAAAGCCTTTCTGAAAACCAAACTGACATTTTGTTAGTACTTTATTTTTACAAATATGGGAGGCTACTCTTGAATACATTACTTTCTCAAAAATTTTTGATAGAGCTGTCAAAGGAGAGATTGGGCGGTAGTTTTTGACATCCGACGTATCCCCCTTTTTATGCAGTGGTCTTACAATGGCATATTTCAGTCTATCGGGGAAAACACCCTGCTCCAAAGAGCTATTACATACGTGGCTGAGAATCCTACTTACATGTGAGGAACAAGCTTTAAGTACCTTGCTGGAAATGCCATCAATTCCGTAAGAGCTTTTGCTTTTCAGTGAGTTTATTATTTTACTGATTTCAGAGGTAGAGGTTGGTGGAATTACAGCTGTTTCAAACTGCACAGGTACGGCCTCTTCTATTAGTAGCCTTGCCTCTTCTAGTGAAGATTTAGATCCTATTTTCTCCAAAACATTTAAAAAATGATTATTGAAAACATTTTCAATTTCTGATTGTTTGTTAGTACACTTGTCATTCAGTTTTATGGCACTAAAGTCTTCCTGTGCTCTTGGTTGCCCTGTTTCCCTTTCAATAATATTCCAAATTGCATTAATTTTATTATCAGAGTTACTGATCTCAGACATTATCCACATGCTTCTGGTCTTTTTAATAACTTTTCTTAGTACTGCACAATAGTTTTTATAATATTGAACAATTTTAGGGTCAGTACTCCCTCTTGCTGTTAGATACAGTTCTCTTTTACAGTTGCAAGATATTCTTATTCCTTTAGTTAGCCAAGGTTTTTTATATGTTTTCTTGGAATTATGTTTAACTATTTTCTTGGTAAAACAATTTTCAAATACCCTTAAAAATGTATCGTGAAATAAGTTATATTTCAAGTTTGCATTGGGTTCCTTATACACTTCATCCCAGTCTGGCTGCTGTAGGCTTTCCCTAAAGTTTGCAATATTTATATTGTTAATTGAACGCACTGCTTTGAAATTCTGATTTTATATACTGCAAGGAGCTATGTCATGTACTGTAACTAGCTGTGCACCATGATCTGAAAGACCATTCTCAACAGGATAAGCATTTATGTCATTAAACTTAACTTGGTCTATAAAAAAGTTATCTATCAATGTACTGCTGTTCTTTGTTATCCGAGTCGGAAAATCAATGATGGAGCTCAAATTGAAAGAACTGAGTAATACTACAAGGTCATTCATCCTATTACCATCTTTCAGGGAATCAACATTGAAATCCCCACAAATGATAATTTGCTTCCCCCTGTCTGACAGATAGCACAACAAAGCATCCACGTTTTCTAGAAATAGCTGGAAATTCCCTGAGGGGGACCTAGCCACTGTTACAATTATGAAAGTGCCATCATTTATTTTAAGTTCAGTGGCACGTGCTTTCATATGTTGCTCTACACAAAATTTTTTAGTTTCTAAATTTTTTACACTGTGGAAGCTTTTCACATATATGGCAACTCCTCCTCTCATCATATTATCTCTACTTACATGTGCAGCTAATTTGTACCCATTGGTGCTAACCTTTTGCGTATCAGTGACAATGTGATGCTCAGACAGGCATAGTACATCTATTACATTCTCAGTTTCTATATCTTCTAAGCAAAGCAAAAGCTCATCAGTTTTATTCTTCAATCCCCCAATATTTTGATGAAATATACTAACATTATTTTTCACTTTACTTTTGTGAGTATATTGAACTTTTTTAACATCTTTAGTACTTGCCTGGCTGAGTTTCCCACTGGACACTGACCTTACACTAAAAAAGAGTTTCCACCATGAGATGTAGTTCCTCCCCACTTTAAATTTCCTGCTACCAGCCCAGCCAGTTTCCCTTTCCTTTCTTGTTGAGGTGTAGGCCATGTCTAGTATAGTCCCACCTACAGTGTGAATCAACAGGGACCACACCAATATGTGACCCTGCACCAGATCCAAGTAGCCGTTACAACTCCAAATTAACTCTCCTGACAGAACTCAAATGAGGTCGGTCGTGGCGCTCCAGAACCGACACAAACCCAACACTGGTATGACTCGATGTTGATGCAATCTTTGCCAGGTCACACTCTATGCTGTACCCCGGATCTCTGTCAATACTGTTGCCCGGCCCACCCACAATAACCACGGTATCTTCCTTAGTAAAGCCTCTACATAGTGGACCTAAATCCTCTGTAACCTACCCCAGTCCTGCACTAGGTTTGACAAAACTTGTGACCTGGTATTCTGACCCTAATTCATCCTGCAGAAGTTGGCCCACGCCCCTAGCATACGAACTACCTAGCAACAAGACTTTCTTTCTCTTTGCAGACTTCCCTACATTCTTATTCAATTTGCTGCTCAAAGCTTGTTGAGCCCTGTCTACATCTACTTCTGTGAGAGGCTCGTCAGTTTCTGACTGAGGCAACAGGTCAAACCTATTTTGTACATTAATAACAAAGCTGTCAGAATTTCTTGGCCTGTTCCTTATGCCTGTTGCCACTTCCCACCCCTGTTTACCCTTCTCCCCCCTTAACCTGCCCAGTTCTCGCCTAGCCTCATCTAACTCAGCCTGAAGGGCAGCAATTTTCCCCTCCTGTTCCACAATCTTTCTATCTCTACTGCATAGCCTACAGAACCACTGATGAGTCTCGCTCATTTTCCCAATTCCCACGCCAGTACAATCGCCCCAATGAAAAAAGTTACTACATCCATCACACCAGACCCCGGAGCTAACGATTCTACGGCACGTCAGGCACTTTACACTCATGGTACAAATCGATTTTAGTGACAGAAAGACAATTAAGTTACCGGAAAACATTGAAAATACGTGTACGAAAAATTAGACCTACTCGCTACTATGTAAACAGTGGTTCAGAGGTTTTTTACTGGAAATTACTTAAGAGATGACGATACTCTACAGATATAAAGGGGCAGCAAACGTATTTATCACACTAAACTATCAGTAAATGCACTTAAAATTGCGGTATGAAGTTTAATCTGAAAGCTCAAAAGTTCGGCCTGGCCGCGATATGTAAACAAAACGGACCTCACGTCATTACTGTGAAAATACGCGAGTAAGACAAAGACCTTTAATTGTACGCTTGAAGTGTTAAAACAGTTTATTACTACTTAAATTACTTATCTTGTACGAGAGCTGTGACTCAGACGTCCGTATAGCAGGCGCAGGGCTACCGACTGTGTCACGTAGTGTCATTCATAAAAATAAAGCCAGTGCCGAATCCACCACTGAAAAGAAGCACGTGGGGATATAGTACAGTCTCACAAAGCTGTTGAGCTATGAGTGTACCGTGTTCAAAGAGCTGGAGGAGGGTACGACCAGAATCACTATCCAGACTGTATCTGCTGTAATCCGAGCGCGCGATGCCACTGCTTGTCAGCCCGGTCCTTAAGCTCTTGGCACCATCGCAAACGATGCAGTCCCGTCAGTTGTGGTTCCAACTGCACCCGCTGTTCACATCTGCTGGGCGTGTCTCTCACACATACAGTGGCAAATTGGTGCTGGCAGGCAACGCATCGATTCAGGTATCAAGTCCGCAAACTCGTATTTCGTTTGAGATCGCTAAGTAGGTGGCCTTACATTAAATAATAATTCATACTTACGGAGCATTCTAGCAGTTGATTTCTAATTTTTATCAACACTAGAGACATGTGCGAGGAAACGATGTTTGGCCTGTGCAGTACCTAATATATCGACTTTTGGTGCATTCCATAGCGGTGTTTTGGACGACGGATAGTATGAGCAAAGCATGAGTGACATAAAGAAGAATAAATTTTCTGATCAACTTTTTCTGTTAACTCTAAAGTTGTGAAATGACAAAGCAGAATCTTCTCCCCTTTTTTCCACTATTTTCGATACATTTCTGCTCTGTTCTGCTCCAGTAATATGGAACATGTGATAAAGTAGGCTCATGTGAAATCAGACTCGGCAAATATTTTCTCTGACATTCGACTGACACTTTGTGGCCACTAAGCTGAAATTAGACAAGAAAGGAAGTGCGAATATCTTTGCCCGGCTCGATCTGACAGCCGCAGTTCGACTTCCAGTTTAGCCGGACGTCACTGTACCAAGAGGACGGACCTACCATTGCATACATCACTACAATCGATTACAGCGTGACGACGGTCAGTTGTTTCTGGCGAAGACAGTGGAGGTTATCGTCTAAAGTTTGGATTTTTATTCTTATTCTAATTTGACACGATAAGATAACCGAGAATATTTTCCTCAAGGGCTGACAGTTTAGCAGGAATTCGAATAGGAGGATGGAGCTGTTTTCCTGGAACAATGACGCCAACACTCAGTCTGTGAATTTAGGGTGTGACGACATCAGGAGAACTCGCCGTCACGTTTCTGTGCGTGTTTTCGTGGCCTGCAGGCTGGGCTGTTAAGTGGTGTGATGGACCACGGGCCGCGCGGGTGCTTTCTACTGGACAAGCTGGCGTCCCTAGGGTGTTGACCCGGCCCTGCGCGATAAACAAGGCGGCTAGCAACGACTGTCCTCTGGCCGAGGGCCTCCCGAAGATGAGTGTGAGTCACCAGCGCAGTTGCCGTTACTTGGCCCAGATCCGCCCACAATTCTCTCCATTCGAGCACTCGGAAAACACGCACAGTGCTGGTCCCATTTTTTTTCCACACTACATACTCGGGATGGTGGTTATCGTTGAAACAACCGGCTTTTGGTTACACAGATTTTTTACGTCTAGTTTAACCTGACTGTTAAAGCCGCTCAAAATAACTGGTTTCTGAAATAAACGATTTTCGGTTTCTTATTGCTGTTATTTCCAGTAAGAAACGTAGACTTCGTATAGAGACTGAAAAGTTCTGATGAAGGTGAAAAAGTTGATCTCGATCGATACCGAGTTGCGGCTGTGAGAGAACTCTGTTTCACTGTCTCCAGCAAAGATGGCGAATGTTGCGGCGACGTTGAGAGCCAAAGTTCACAAGTTGGTGACTTCCCTGCATCGTCACTTTTGAAAACTACCAGTTTTTCATCCTGAACCAACCACGAAATTAAAATTATTGGAATATCAATCAAATTTATCTTCTTTCCCAATGAACATTGTGGAAATTTTCTCCTTATGCGATGTCGTCACATTTGTTCGGCCTCCTGCCATTTTTAATCTTTTAAAGCAAATGAAGGATTGTACTTCATTGCTACTGTACTTCACGAAATGTTTCCAAACTACGGATGGTGCCATTCTGCAATGTAACAATAAGAAGACAGCGAGATACTGACGTATATACCAGCTGGAGACTAGCCTTCCACACTGCACGCACTCGCATACGTTTAATAAGCCACGCTATAAGGCAACAGATACATTTGCCAAAATGGTTCTAATGGCTCTGAGCACTATGGGACTCAACTGCTGAGGTCATAAGTCCCCTAGAACTTAGAACTACTTAAACCTAACCAACCTAAGGACAACACACACATCCATGCCCGAGGCAGGATTCGAACCTGCGACCGTAGCGGTCGCGCGGTTCCAGACTGTAGCGCCAGAACCGCTCGGCCACCAGCGGCCGGCGATACATTTGCCGTAACAAAGTTGTACTAGTTCTTATGTCATATTTTTGCTGGTTTCTAACGATCGGTGCTATTATTAAAATAACATTGTTCGCTTTTCCAAGTTTTGTAATAATGCATTATTTCAAAGCAATGTAAATTTCACGAGCACACGATACTCGTTAAAAAAATTAAAAACCTAAAACTTTAGCACTGTAGTTGCCTATTTTTTTCACCTGTTTATTAGTAAAAAAATAAAAAAGCTTGTTATAGCCTAGACCAAACAAATATAGAGAAATTCCGGTTATTCAGAACTAAACTAGCGGTACCGGTTTTAACCGATCAGTTTTCCCACCGCTACTACGTACCTGAGGGATTATTTCAAACTACAGAAGAGAGGATATGAAAACTGCACACATACACTTTCGTGTGTTGTACAGGAGCGTTCGTGTGTACAAGAAACCCAGTCTCTTACGCCCAGTTAGGAAATAATTTGACATTGATCTTATAAAGATGTCACGTTTCTTTGGTAGCGTTGGGTTTATCGTATGAAAAACTAATCAGCTATTAACTACATTCTGACGCTATCATGTGGACAGCATAGTACCAATGGAACTATTCCCTCATTTGCCGTAATAGATTTTAGGATACCGCAATAAACCGAAGTCGGGGCTGTTCAACGGGCATTTAAAACCAGCTACTAACGAGTTCGACTTCGGCGACTTAACTGCGGCGCATCTCGTTAGAAGCGTTACGACGGGTCCAAAGTGACTAGTCCGTTATTAAAAATCTACAATGAAATTATCCTTAATATTGCAGACAATAGTGTCTGGTGTCTCGTCATGGCGAACCACATACGCATACGTCTTACGAGTGCCACGTCTTACAGGAGGTGAGGGAGTCCTTGGTGAAGGAATATTTTATTGGTGTCGCCACTCAGTCTTGTAAAATCCAATTACTTGGTAACGTGCAACTATAAATTATATTTTTCTTATACACTTTGTGACATAATTAATAGTGGAAACTGACAACAGGATAAAGTACACGATAATAATAGGAGCAGCCAATGATTTCATAGAGAACTATTGTCCCAGTTAGTTCAAATGTATTTGAAATGTAAACTTTTCGATTAAGTTCCCGAAGTTCACCCTGGCCCTTGCTTGTGGAATGTGGTACATGCATGATGGGCACTAGCACATGTTGCTGCTAATTAATATGCAAAAATGTACAGGATGTTGCGCATCTATCCCAAGTCGTACATTTTTAGTTTGGTTAGTACCTCCACACACATTTGGCAACAGAAAGCCTTTAATGTTTACTTTACACTGAGCAGCAACTCATATGTTGAAGCATAAGGTAACTATATACTGACAGGGCTGGTCCACCTAGTGGTGCATTTACAACCGTGCAGGAAACATTGGGTAGTAAACTGAGGCGGTCGGGGGGCCAGATTATGGTAAGCCACACACCGAGCAATATTAAGATTTTTACATTTTTCATATATGCGTGAGTGTGGTAAGCTGCAGCAAGATGGCGTCTTGCAGAGGAAACAGTGCGACATGTTCGGATGAAAAATAGCGCTGTGGCACCGACAAGATGGCGATTGTTTTGAGAGAGTGATAATAGGCTTGTTAATGTGTATGATCAGCCAAATCCATGGGATGTCGCGTCATCATCAGGGGTAGCCATCAACAGTTCAAATGGTTCAAATGGCTCTGAGCACTATGGGACTCAACTTCTGAGGTCATTAGTCCCCTAGAACTTAGAACTAGTTAAACATAACTAACCTAAGGACATCACACACATCCATGCCCGAGGCAGGATTCGAACCTGCGACCGTAGTGATCTCGCGGTTCCAGACTGCAGCGCCTAGAACCGCACGGCCACTTAGGCCGGCTAGCCATCAACAGTATGTATTAAGTGAAATGCCATTTTATAGGATGTGATTACGTGGCTTATCGCGACAGTGTAGAACTTTTACTACTTTCAAATAATACTAATATTTAATGCAATCATAACTATGGGACAGTTTCTATACCGAAGCGCCAAAGAAACTGGTATAGAAATGCGTATTCAAATACAGAGAGATATAAATAGGCAGAATACGGCACTGCGATCGGCAACGCCTATACAAGACAACAAGTGTGTAGTACAGTAGTTAGATCGCTTACTGCTGCTACAACGGCAGGTTATCAATATTTAATTGAGTTAGAACGTGATGTTATAGTCGGCGCACCAGCGATGGGACACAGCATATCCGAGATAGCGACGAAGTGGGGATTTTCCCGTACGACCATTTCACGAGCGTACCGTGAATATCCGAAATCCGGTAAAACATCAAATCTCCGACATCGCTGTGGCCAGTAAACGATCCTGCACGAACGGGACCAGCGACGACGGAAGAGAATCGTTCAACGTGACAGAAGTGCAAACCGGACACAAACTGCTGCAGATTTCAATGCTAGGCCATCAACAAGTGTCAGCGTGCGAACCATTCAACGAAACATCATCGATATGAGCATTCGGAGCCTACGGCTCACTCGTGTACCTTTGATGACTGCACGACACAAAGCATTAAGCCTCGTCTGGGTCCGTCAACACCGACATTGGACTGTTGATGACTGGAAACATGTTGCGTGGTCGGACGAGTCTCGTTTCAAATTGTATCGAGGGGATGGACGTGTACGGGTACGGAGACAACCTCATGAATCCATGGACCCTGCATGTCAGCAGGGGACTGTTCGAGCTGGTGGAGGCTCTGTAATGGTGTGGAGCGTGTGCACCTACATCCATTCATGTCATTTGTGCATTCCGATGGACTTCGGCAATTCCAGCATGCGACACCCCACACCTCCGCAATTGCTACAGAGTGGCTCCAGGACCACTCTTCTGAGTTTAAACACTTACACTGGCCACCAAACTCCCCAGACATTAATATTATTGAGCATATCTGGAATGCCTTTCAACGTGCTGTTCAGAAAAGATCTCCACACTCTCGTACTCTTACGGATTTACGGACAATCCTGCAGGATTCATGGCGTCAATTCTCTCCAGCACTACTTCAGACATTAGTATGGTCCAAGCCACGTCGTGTTGCGGCACTTCCACGTGCTCGCGGGGGGCCTACACGATATTAGGCAGTTGTATCAGTTTTTCTTTGGCTCTTTGGTGTAAAATGTTTATCTGGAGCCCACTGACTAAACCATTGTTATACTTGTAGCAGGCACCACTAGGTGCTTTCTGTAGGGGTTATTGTGGCTTGCCATTACATAGGTGTTATTTTGCTGTACTCTTCAGATTAGTTTCGTAGGTTCATGTAACTAGGAACTTCTGCAATTATTCTGTTGTAAGGAGGAATACTTAACTCCTCACATACCAAAAATCACAGTAATTGGTGGACATCTGATTAACTTTTCAGAACCCATAGTGTTCAAATTTGCACTGTCCTGAGTGCAGGCATGTTGGGCCCAACTGCAAAATATACACGTTTGAATTCACAGAGCGAAATACAGTGACGTGCGATAGAAGGCTGTGTGAAGAGGCGTGTCACTGCACTGGCACACTTAAGATCAAACAAAATGTCTTACATATACGTTTTATATATTAAACTCTTCAGGAAGATGTGCGCTACAAAATGAACATATTTTTGAAAATTCAATTTTTTAAAGTTTTGACGAACTGTTGCAAACGCTCGAGGGGGCGGGAGGAAGGAGGGTGGGTGGAAGGGGCGCCTTTCGGAAAAATGGTAGATCCGAGACTGAGTAGAAGCCTGTATTCGGTGGGATTTATGTTATACATTATACCCTATGAATATATGCTGTTTCTAAGCTCCAGCACATTTAATATCTCGACAACGAATCGTTATTGGTACGATTTGTCGTAATAAAAGAACGGGAAACGTCTCATACTGATGGTTAAGGAGTTTCCGTTTTTAGTTATAATTCGCGTGTTATGAGAGTAAGCCGTTTTGAGGCAAGGACTCGTTGAAGATTCGTGACTGAAGCCTTACTCTTCAACATGAAATACGCGGCCGCTAGAGACTGTTGCAGTATATTATAGATAACTAAGGCGCCGCGATGAGGAACCGACATTGGAGCGGAAGATACTGTAATTCGCGTCCCACTACTTCCAAGTCTCTTCGCACCTTCGCAGTTTCTAAAAGGTTGTGAGAGTTTCCTACGAAATTAATGCAAATAATTTCTGTAATATCTGATGTTATGTAAATAATAAGTGCGCTCTCCGTTAGGAGTGATTTTGTTCGATTTGGTGAAATTTTATAAGGTGTTTCCCTTCCTTGAGTGTACGTGTATGTTTCATTGTCGTCTTATTACATGTTCACAGATACTAAAGTTTTTATCTATGTATACCATAGACGAACATGACTAGCATGCTGCGCTGTGCCTCGTGTAACGGGATACCAAGTCTGCGCGCACATCAAAGTTAGCTGCCTCGTCCCGTGTGCCAACGGCTTTACGAGTGGCCAGACAAGTAGACGGCGGTGGGCGTGAGCAAACAACTCGCCGTCTGTACAAGGAGCGGACGTCCACCAGCATTCAGCATTCCGCGCAGAGCCGGCGCATGCATCGCCCTTGACCTTCAGGGGCCAACAGCAGCGTTGCTTGGGGAAGCACCGGGCGGGCAAGCAGCCGTTGGCCAAGGTCGCAAACACATACACACACACGCTCGCTCGCTGCCTCGCCACGTAGGAGCCGCCTCGCGACCCTGACACCTTACAGACGGCCGCGCCAACAAAACTTCACCTCGGACAAGACGTTGCGGACAAGGATGCGCCACAGCCAAAACCCTGAATGTGCTTTATTCAGTATCATTTTGCCACACTTCGACTTGTCAGTTGCATGCCGCTATAATCAAACGCTCGCCACAGACACAGTGAATATGATGGTGGCGGACCAGGGAAAGCAGAAGCGATATTTTATTGCGTTAAACGATTGTTTTCGACGGTGCTCTACAGATTCAACTCACTGCTGTTAGACAATAGACGACATACTATTCGGTATAAAGACGGGCAATATTAAGTCCTTGTACACATTATATACAAAGTCAAGCGATTTTTGTATCTGGACGCTCTCTATAGAGAATCGAGAGATTTTGTGTATAGGCAGCTGAGACGCACTGCCTGTCTGCAGACTCACTTTTCCTACAAAATCGCAGAACTTTCGACTCCCGTTTGAAATGGGAGACATGAGAGAATACTTGGACAATGTGGACGCTTCGTAATGTGGACGTGTTAGCAGACGTGGTCTCCAATTATTCTCTTTTTCGACGTGGAAAAAGCTTCGTGCTATTTTTATAGTTTGTTTTTCGTGTTTTGTACATCACTTACCAAGATGTGGGAAACGGGGAAAGTATTGTAGCTGAGTGAAGATTTTCGCGCAGCATTATGTTTATGGGAAGTTAGTAATTCCGAATATAAAAAACGCCACAAGAAAAGTTGTTTATCGAAGAGCTAGCCAAAAAAATACTTTAGTATCAGTGAGTGATGTTGAAAAAAGTACTGTTTGCTACTCTCAGAGTCGAAAGTAAATTACAGCCGAAATGAGGCTCCTCCATAAACAGTCCACGTTTCCACGAACATATCCTTTTCCAGTCTCTTTCACTATCCATTACCATCACTGCACAAGCAGCAATCAAGTCGTTTAGCCTGTCTATATACATTGTCTAGCCACGTGTCTATAGACAGCTCTCTACAATGGCTATAGACAATTGCTCGATTTTGTATACAGGTGTGTACACACCTTACTGAACCAGAGGAATTCCACGTTGAAAATAAAGAGGGGAATTGATCGAATAATCTATGCCCAACACGACATCTAAAGATTAAGTTTTTGAATGGACTTTCTGAACCAATCGGGGTCAGAAAGGGGATAGATTGTCGTCACTACTGTTCAGCTTGGTCCTACAGAAAGTGCCCAGGAAATGGCAAAATGAAACTTGATATAAACATTGGCAGAAGCCTCTAAAATAAAATTTGTCTTCATTGTCAGGCATTTGCTGATGACAGCGCAATCCCCAGCAACAACAGACCAGATGCACTCCGTTTGTAGAGAAACTCCACGAAATAACGGCAAAAAGTAAGCTTCAAATTTCATGTGAGAAGACACCCTATATAGAAGTGATAATATCTATTAATAACAAAATTGTAAGTCTTGATGCCGGCCGGAGTGGCCGAGCGGTTCTAGGCGCTACAGCCTGGAGCCGCGCGACCGCTACGGTCGCAGGTTCGAATCCTGCCTCGGGCATGGATGTGTGTGATGTCCTTAGGTTAGTTAGGTTTAAGTAGTTCTAAGTTCTAGGGGACTGATGACCTCAGCAGTTAAGTCCCATAGTGCTCAGAGCCATTTGAACCATTTTTTTTAAGCCTTGATACCTGCTGATCCATCTTCCAGACTGTGTCTGGGAAGTAGGGAACCTAGTCCGTTCCGCCAGTGATGACACTTCGGTGTCAGCTGTCAAGCTGTGATGCTACGTAAGCGATCAATCAGTGCCGCCACCCCCCCCCCCCCCCCCCATTCACCCACCCAAATCAAATCGCCTAGGGTTCAGCTATGGCGGACCTGGTAAGCTGGTAGCTGCTCGCTCTCTGTTCCTGGCCAGGACCCGTAGCGGACCGACGCTAAATCCTGACATTCAACGTTCCGTTATACCTCTCCCTATGTAGGTCCCATGTACCACTCTCTCCAGTGTGTGTTGAGTACGCCTTCTTATTAATCCTAAATCCTGACGCTCACTGCCTCGCTAGCCTAGAAGAAATGACCAAATCGGCGGTGCTAAGTAGGGGAGTTAAGAAAGAAATATTTAAATATATCCATTATGGACGAAGAACTGCAACTGTGGTTTACATTGGCGATTATCTAGGTATAAATACGGAAACAGTCGCTTTTTTGGATTTTACATACGATGTGTTGTACTATTAACTAGCCACTGCAGGCTCCCCATCAGGTGGGCGTGTTACAGAGCCAATTACATAGTGGACCAAGTGTAGCTAGACGTTGTGGTGATGCGGCTGGCGAAAATGGCGGAAATTTAGTAATCGGTAACGAAAAGTGTATGAAACAGAAATGCTGCTACGTTTTGGGTACTTACAGTGCACTGCATCGGGTAACCATAGCAAATCGACTGACATTATGTACATTATCTGCTGTGCACACAAATATACAAGGTATTTAGTTGCACTTGGTGTCTCACTTATCCACAGAATGCAAACACTGCATGAAAATACAAAGAGAATGTATACAATAGATATAACGTTTTGCTGCACCATGCTCATTGGCCTGAGGTGCACTGTAGTAAAAAATAACTATTTACAAGTTGAGACAATATATTTATGTGAATCTTGCTAGCTGAAAAAAAAGCGATTGGTTGCATGTTTATACCCAGGTAAACCACCAATAAAGAAAGAATAGAAAATTACAGATAGCACACAAACTCACCTGAAACGGATGTAACAAAAAATCTGTTTCACGAGAGAAATAATTATGATATTAAAACAAAGTTGTTAAAATAGAAGCTCTCTACGCATCGGAAACCATTCCTAACTGGTGGCAGATCCCAGCTGAAAAACAAGAAAGGAAAATTCTCACAAAAATCTTCGGACCATAGTAAGAAAATTCGAGGGCGTGCTGGGAAGCAATACTTTCGATTTTTTATGCGAAAACTCTTAAAACTTTTCAAATAGGACACATATTATTAACAATCTATATCGTTATCCTTCATGTCCACATATTTATTTCTCAACATAGTCACCTTGGCGACGAACACATTTCTCCCAACGAGACATCAGTTTGTTGATACCATCACTGTAGAATATTTGACGTTGTTGAGGAAGCTGCAACCTCACCTCTGTTTGCACCGCTTCATCACTATGAAAGTGAAGTCCTAGGAGATGTTCTTTAAGTTTTGAAAACAAATGAAAACCAGATGGCGCTAACTCGTAATTATGTGGAGCATGATCGATGACAGTGAACCCAACGCGTCGGTTTGTCGCAGCGCTCGTGTGTAGTCTGGAACTCCGTTCCAGCACACTGTTTCCCACGCGTCGACATAATTACGTTACACACCGCCGTGTTACGAACTACAATTTGGAGCCCTCTAGCGGCAGAGGATTGCAGATACGTACACATGAAGAATAAAGATGTGGAATGTTAATATCGTTTGCTTTACTTAAAAAGCTTTAAGAGTTTTCACATTAAAAAATCGGAGGCGTTACTTTGCAGCGGGCCCTCGTTAAATTTGTATAAAAAAGTAGCAGAAAATTTATCACGTTACAGAAAAAATCGCAGATGCTATCTAGAAACGGCGATTACAGCTATAGAGTTACCTGTACGGAATGAATGAAAACAGGCTCTCGAAGAAAATTCTGAACTGACCCTTATCGATGTAAAGGGACAACAACAGGTTAACAGAAGTTAATGAAGGTATTGACACTTATGAATAAATCATTCAACATAGAACAGAATTTAGAACCCTAATTCACAAACAGAAATTTCTTGAGACGCATATCCGACAAAATTTTCCGGGTGGATTGAAGAACATTTTATTTATTTATTTTACAGTTTGTTCCTTATTGTTCGTTGTGTTTGGTCGTAGCGGACGTCACATGACACCCGTTGAAGTTCGTTCTTGATCCCTTCACTCAGTTTTATTTATTACAGAGACCAGCCTGTTCTCTGACCGAACACGCTGAGCAACACTTAATACATAAACACAACAAAAGAATGAAGGCCTACTGGGAATGAAAGATGGAAAAGCTGCTAACCAATTTAAAACACAAGCCTTAGCACGACACAATGAACTAGAAGCGGTCTTTCTTCTAATGCAATAAAATCTACGTTTGTAGTTGTGTTTGCAACGTACCTTCCTTCTAGAGAACATTGAGTCGCGTTAGAAATAAAATTCAGCGAAGCCTGTGTGTTGGCCAAGCAGCTGGTAATGACGAAATGAAAAATCAGAGACGCCATAGAAATACTTAAATATCCTAATAACATGAATAGAGAGGATGGACTCAGGCTTGCCCCATCTTGGCTGCCAGCAATCAGAGCCCAACAGACCCCACTGTCAGCACGAGGCACGAGCACTACCGGCAAGTAACTGCCGCCGCGCGGCCGACGTCCAGCAGTTGGTAAACAGCAGCCAACTTCTCATTCGACGGTGACCACCAATCATGGCACATAATACAAAAGCCAATAGACAACAGAGATTAGGCTCTCTCTCCACCGCAGTAACCTATTAAAATAAAGTTTCCTCTCCTTTTTCCTTAAGTGATCAATGAAATGAACTATCTTTTTAAAACATGACGTAATGTCATGCGCAATGAACAGTAATAACAAAAGCAGCGCGGGATTAGCCAAGCGGTCTCAGGCGCTGCAGTCATGGACTGTGCGGCTGATTCCGGCGGGGGTTCGAGTCCTCCCTCGGGCATGGGTGTATGTGTGTTTGTCCTTAGGATAATTTAGGTTAAGTAATGTGTAAGCTTAGGGACTGATGACCTAGGCAGTTAAGTCCCATAATATTTCTCACACAATTGAACATTAGTAATTACAAAACATACGGGATACTGCGTAGCTAGAACTCACCAGCAAACACAGAAGAAGGCCGCTGCAACCGTGCCCGAAATGTTGGTTTTCTCCAGCAGTAGTTTTATACAATATGACGGGGTACCATACCCAGAAAACTTTTATGTCAACAGCATACTAGTCCTGGTGGAACGCATTTGGTAATAATGTCGCAATTGTTCACATTACCCCATTTATCGTACCACTTCAGAAAGACACAAATCTACATCTACATCCATACTCCGCAAGCCACCTGACGGTGTGTGGCGGAGGGTACCCTGAGTACCTCTATCGGTTCTCCCTTCTATTCCAGTCTCGTATTGTTCATGGAAAGAAGGATTGTCGGTATGCTTCTGTGTGGGCTCTAATCTCTCTGATTTTATCCTCATGGTCTCTTCGCGAGATATACGTAGGAGGGAGCAATATACTGCTTTACTCTTCGGTGAAGGTATGTTCTCGAAACTTTATCAAAAGCCCGTACCGAGCTACAGAGCGTCTCTCCTGCAGAGTCTTCCACT
The DNA here is from genome assembly GCF_023898315.1 of Schistocerca nitens. Lineage (NCBI taxonomy): Eukaryota > Metazoa > Arthropoda > Insecta > Orthoptera > Acrididae > Schistocerca > Schistocerca nitens. The sequence goes on from NC_064614.1 coordinate 748,792,657, forward strand.
GGAGTTTATCTGTCATCTACGTAACGCTTTCGCGATTACTAAATGATCCTGTAACGAAGCGTGCTGCTCTCCATTGGATCTTCTCTATCTCTTCTATCAGCCCTCTCTGGTACGGATACCACACTGCTGAGCAGTATTCAAGCAGTGGGCGAACAAGCGTACTGTAACCTACTTCCTTTGTTTTCGGATTGCATTTCCTTAGGATTCTTCCAATGAATCTGTCTGGCATCTGCTTTACCGACGATCAACTTTATAGGATCATTCCATTTTAAATCACTCCTTATGCCTACTCCCAGTTAATTTATGGTATTAACTGCTTCCAGTTGCTGACCTGCTATTTTGTACCTAAATGATAAGGGATCTATCTTTCTATGTATTTGCAGAACTTTACACTTGTCTACATTGAGATTCAATTGCCATTCCCTGCACCATGCGTCAATTCTCTGCACATCCTCCTGCATTTCAGTACAATTTTCCATTGTTACAACCTCTCGATACACCACAGCATTATCTGCAAAAAGCCTCAGTGAACTTCCGATGTCATCCACCAGGTTATTTATGTATATTGTGAACAGCAACGGTCCTATGACACTCCCCGGCGGCACACCTGAAATCACTCTTACTTCGAAAGACTTCTCTCCATTGAGAATGACATGCTGCGTTCTGTTATCTAGGAACTCTTCAATCCAGTCACACAATTGGTCTGATAGTCCATATGCCCTTACTTTGTTCATTAAACGACTGTGGGGAACTGTATCGAACGCCTTGCGGAAGTCAAGAAACACGGCATCTACCTGGGAACCCGTGTCTATGGCCCTCTGAGTCTCGTGGACGAATAGCGCGAGCTGAGTTTCACACGACCGTCTTTTTCGAAACCTATGCTGATTCCTACAGAGTAGATTTCTAGTCTCCAGGAAAGTCATTATACTCGAACATAATACGTGTTCCAAAATTCTACAACTGATCGACGTTAGAGATATAGGTCTATAGTTCTGCACATCTGTTCGACGTCCCTTCTTGAAAACGGGGATGACCTGTGCCATTTTCCAATCCTTTGGAACGCTACGCTCTTCTAGAGACCTACGATACACCGCTGCAAGAAGGGGGGCAAGTTCCTTCGCGTACTCTGAGTAAAATCGAACTGCCACACTAATCACTTCTCTACATGTCGGTGGTTATACACCAGCATCAGAGTCTCGTTACGTTGTATATAAGCTGGAGCAATGCCCTCAAACAAAAACTTTTGGTCGCCCCTTATAATTCAATTGGGACATAAATTTGACGTCTAGTTTCAATTGTTCTCATCAGTCACCTACACAAACGTTATTCTGAAGCGACTTAAATCACTTAACAAAAGCAATTCTTCCGGTTCAGACCGTATACCAAATAGGTTCCTTTCAGAGTATGCAGATACAACAGCTCCAAGCTTAACAGTCACATACAACCGCTCGCTCGACGAAACACCCATACCCAAAGACTAGTACTCAAGAAAGACAATAGGAGTAATCCACTAAATTAGAGGCCCATTTCCTTAACGTCGATGTGCAGCAGGATTTTGGAACGCATATGGTGTTCCAACATTATAATTACCTCCAAGAGAGAGGTCTATTGACACACAGTCAACACGAATTTAGAAAACATCGTTCTTGTGAAACACAGCTAGCTCTTTACTCGCATGAAGTGTTGAGTGCTATCGACAAGGGATTCCAGATTGATTCCGTATTTCTACGTTTCCAGTGGGCTTTTAACACTGTACCCCACAAGCCGCTTGTAATAAAATTGCATGCTTATGGAATATCGTTTCAGTTATGCGACTGGATTCGTGGTTTTCCGTCAGAGGTCACAGTGCGTAGTAATTGACGGAAATTCATCGAGTAAAACAGAAGCGATTTCTGGTGTTCCCCAAGCTAGTGTTATAGATCTCTGCTGTTCCTTATCTATATAAACGATTTAGGGGACAATCTGAGCAGCCATCTAAGAGTTGTTTGTAGATGACGCGGTCGTTCCGGCCAACAATGCCATATGATCATTCATTCATCGTCTAGTAAAGTCAAAAACAAATTGCATAACAATTTAAAAAAGATATCTGTATGGTGCGAAAATTGGTAATTGACCATAAATAGTGAAAAGTTCCGAAAGGAATCCGTTAAACTTCGGTTACACGATAAATCAATAAAATCTAAAGGTCGAAAATTGAATTAAAAACCTAGGAATTACAATTAGGAGCAAATTAAATTGGAAAGAACACATAGAAAATGTGTGGAAGGCGAACCAAAGACTGCGTTTTATTGACGACACGTGGAAGACGGAACAGATCTACTCCTCTTTTGGAGTATCCTTACTAGATAGGATTAACGAAGTACATCGAGAAAGTTCAAGACGAGCAGCACGTTTTGTATTATCCCGAAATAGGGGAGGGAGTGTCACGGACATGATACAGGATTTGGGGTGGACATTAAAACAAAGGTGTTTCTCGTTGCAACGGGATTTTCTCTCCATATTTCAGTAACCACTTCCTGCTCCGAATGCGAAAATATTTTGTTGACCTGACCTACACAGGGAGAAACGTTCATATGGTAAAATAAGGGAAATCAGAGCTCGCACCGAATGATATAGATGTTCGTTTTTTCCGCGCGCTGTTCGAAAGTGGAATGATAGAGAATTATGCTGAAAGTGGTTCGATGAAGCCTCTGCCAGGCACTTAAATGTGATTTGCAGAGTATCTATGTAGATGTAGATTCAAGGAGAGTTTTATCATAAAAGTTAAAGCGCGACTGAAATTTTCCAGTAACGTACCAGGTGCATTACTTCTTGTACCCTACAGAAAACGTTCGCACGTGTATTGTCAGGAGACCGTCTGGCGCTTTGTACAACCAATATCGCCAGATTACAAACGACAGTGATATTATCTCTATTAAGCATTGTTATCTAAATGTCTCGCAGCACAAAAACTATTTATCTCGCACTTATCTATAAGTACTTGTCGGACTATTCTTCTAGCACGTACTTCAAGGAGACTAGACTTACGCAAATTTGAGGACGCGTTAAGCCCACTTCTCATTCGCCAATGAGAACATAAATATGACGCTGACAGCATGTTGGCTAAATTTCGACGACCAAATCTACTACACTGCGTTCTGTCGTGTGCATTCAACAGCCAGTAAGAGACAGAAGTATCACAGCTGATGAGCCTCGGGACTGGGTGTTTGTGTTGTCCTCCTCATTTCATCATCATCATCATCATCATCATCATTCGTGACTGGCAAGATTGGATTATGTACAAATTGGACTCCGTAAAAATTAGTACTTTGTACGGGCGCTGATGACCGCGCGGTTGAGCGCCCCAGAACCCAAACATCATCATCATAGCTGATAAGAATTTTACACCTGCGAACGCTACTGTCACTTGTGATACTAAAATTTCATTGAGAACTACTTGAATGGATGTAGGTGCATCAGATGTACAGGCAGACGTCAAGGAATACTTGTCCAATTTGATGATACGCTTTGTGATTCTTATGCGGGACTTGACATTATCCCACATTTTTGCCACGTGGTTCTTGTAACAAGTTTGGGAGCGATGACAACAAATTGAAATCGTCATCGTTCTTCTCACATTAATGAAATTATGAACCGCTTTTGTGTGGTGGGGAAACTGGCTTACTGGGAAACGTAATGTCCATTGTAGAAAACGTTAGTCATTTCATGAATAATATAAACGTACTAGCTGACAAACCTGGCATTACCCGGGCGTTCATTTTGCCAATTTTTGTTATCAGAAACGAAAACAAAAAATGAACTTTGTTTGTAGTGTAGTGCCGAAAAAAATTCATTTTCTTGTAATCATGAAAACACCTTCGAAATTATGTAACAGCGGTACAAAGAAATATGCATAATGTACGAATATACACTGAAGAACCAAAAAAACAGATACACTTGCCTAATATCGTGTAGGGCCCCAAAGAGCACGCAGAAGTGCCGCAGCACGACATGGCATGGACTCGACTAATGTCTGAAGTAGTGCTGTAGGGAATTGACACGATGAAAGCGAACTGACACCATGAATCCTGCAGTGATGTCCATAAATCCGTAAGAGTACGAGGGGGTGGAAATCTCTTCTGAACAGCACGTTACAAGGCATCGTGGATGTGTTCAATAATGTTCATGTATAGGGAGTTTGCTGTCCAGTGGGTCCGTCGATATGCACAATGGACATGAATGGATGCAGGTGATCAGACAGGATGCCTACGTACGTGTCACCAGTATAGTGGTATCTAGACGTATCAGGGATTCCATTTCATTCCAACTGCACACGTCCCACACCATTACAGAGCATCCACCAGCTTGAACAGTCCCCTGCTGACATGCAGGGTCCATGGATTCATGAGGTTGTCTCCATACCCCTACATATCTATCCGCTTGATACTATTTCAAACGAGACTCGTCCGACCAGGCAACGTGTTTCCAGTCACTAATAGTCCAATGTCGGTGCCGACGGGCCCAGGCGAGACGTAAAGTTTTGTTGTGCAGTCATCAAGGGTACACGAGTGGGCCTTACGCTCCGAAAGCCCATATCGATGATGCTTCGTTGAATGGTTCGCATGCTGACACTTGTTGATCACCCAGCACTGAAATCTGCAGCGACTTGCGGAAGGGTTGCACTTCTGTCACGTTGACCGTTTCTCTTCAGTCGTCGTTGGTCCCGTTCTTGCAGGATCTTTTTCCGGCCACAGCGATGTCGGAGATTTTATGTTTTACCGGATTCCTGATATTCACGGTACACTCGTGAAATAGTCCTACGGGAAAATCCCCACTTCTTCGCTACCCCAGCGTGCTGTGTCCCATTGCTCTTGCGCCGGCTATATCACCACGTTCTTACTTAAATCTTGATAACCTGCAATTGTAGCAGTAACCGATCTAACAACTGCGCCAGACACTTGTCTGTCTTCTATAGGCGTTGCCGACCGCGGCGCCGTATTCTGCCTATTTGCAAACCCCTGTATTTGAAAACGTATACCTATACCAGTTGCTTTGGCGCTTGAATGTATAAGCACAGTGTCCAAATTAAGTGACGTAGTACACAAAATACAATTTCTCTGTAATGTTAATTTAAGCTAGAAGTTAAGTCGACTGTCGGAGTAACTTACAAGGGAACCTCCCCATCGCACCCCCCTCAGGTTTAGTTATAAGTTGGCACAGTGGATAGGCCTTGAAAAACTGAATACAGATCAATCGAGAAAACAGGAAGAAGTTGTGTGGAACTATGAAAAGAATAAGCAAAATATACAAACTGAGTAGTCCATGCGAAAGACAGGCAACATCAAGGAGTGTGTGAGCTCAGGAGCGCCGTGGTCCCGTTGTTAGCATGAGCAGCTGCGGAACGAGAGGTCCTTGGTTCAAGTCTTCCCTCGAGTGAAAAGATTACTTTCTTTATTTTCGCAAAGTTATGATCTGTCCGACCGTTCATTGACGTCTCTGTTCACCGCAAAACCGTGCGATTAGTAGACGAAAGGACGTGCTTCTCCAATGGAAACCGAAAACATTTGATCGCGAGGTCATAGGTCAACCGATTCCTCCACAGGGAAACACGTCTGATATATTCTATCCGACACTGGTGACGGCATGTGCGTCACATGACAGGAATATGTTGTCGACCCACCTAACTTGTACATTTGGCGAATGGGTAAAAAGATTCTTCGACCTTGCCCGATTTAGGTTTTATTGTAGATGTGATAATCACTCCCAAAAAAGTGTGTTTCCATGTTTGTTTAGGTGTAGCGTCCCCATACTACGGCGCAGTTACCTCGCTTCGGACGGACGGACGGACAGATAATAATTGTCTGAAAATAAATTTTGCACTCGAGGGAATACTTAAACCAAGGACCTCTCGTTCCGCTGCTGCTTACGCTAACCACGGAACCACGGCGCTCCTGAGCTCACACTCTCCTTGATGTTGCCTATCTTTCGCATGGACTACTCAGTTTGTATATTTTGCTTATTTTTTTCATAGTTCCACACAACTTCTTCCTGTTTTCTCGATTGATCTGTATTCAGTTTTTCAAGGCCTATCCACTGTGCCACCTTATAACTAAATCTGAGGGGGGTGCGATGGGGAGGTTCCCTTGTTAGTAGTAAAGTGTTAAGTATTAAAACTTCATGCATGATTCGACAATTTTTCAAGCAACTCAGTGTTTACGGCGCAATACCTCCTGAACTATAAGTAGGTGTTTCCTACCAACACAGCGATTGTTGCCAGACAGCAAGGGATATGTGTGTCAAGTTTGGTTGAAATCGATCTAGTGGTTTAGGAGGAGATCCGCAACTTACTCATATATATCTGTATTTATTAGAAGTAATTACACCTGAAGGAAAATAATACTAAAGCAATCTGCAAACCTGTCTCAAGTTGAAAATTTTCCAAAACAGTCCTATAATTATTCACCTCCAAAAGTAAGGAGACAGTCCAAACAAAACATACAGATCCATCATTCTTTTCTCCATAACTTACAAAATAGTCATAAAATCAATATAAAACGCATAGAAAAAGAATTGTATTTTAATCAAATAGAATAATTAAAGCTGCTTTCAGAACTTAATAAAGTACAATACGTGTTTGGGTATAGATTAATAGATATTGAGGAAGCGTCTGACTCACTTTGAACGAAGCTGTACTGACACCTCTTAACGAGCAAAGTACTGATTCAATGTATGTTGGTACAGTGCACAAGAGTGCTACACCGATTAATTATTAGATGTCACCAGGACTGTAGGGAATTCAGGATTTAAAATGGTCTCCGACAAGGATATTCCACATCACTAAACAATTTTCAGCAACCCTTGAGGAAGATGTTACATCTCTTCACTGGGACAAATAAGAAGGAATGCGTGTAAATGGAACCATTTACGTTTGCGGATGAGATTGTACTGTTGGTTCCTGATGCACGAATAGGAAAGTTTAACACAGCATGTCTGAAAATAAGTATGGATAATCAACACTTGGAAAGAAAACTTAACAAAATAGCTCTGAATTCATAGAATATATAAATGCATTTAGGCAATTTAAGACAACGGCTGGAATGGAAGATTTTTCAATCACATTGTTATCTTTGCCACTTACGCGATGCAAGGAAAACATTTCTTTAAAAATATAATTACAGAGTTTTTAGCCTTAATGATTTGTGCGATTATTACAAAATGTTTACCTTTTGTTCTGCACGTCGAACGAGCGGAAACCGGAGCAAAACGGCCGCGTGTAGTTCGTTGGAACAGACTATCGCCGCCCCAATAAAAAAATGACATGAAAAAGATGTATGAATTTAACTTTTGTAATGTTCAGTTCCCTTTCGAATTTAGTCCTGAATGCTTGTCTGGCATATGACGTGACATGGATCGTGTTGTAATTATGATTTTTTTAATAATGCAAAAGGCGAAAACAAGTATTTTATTTCCGAAACGTGGGAGGTTAGGTGGTGTGAAGAATTTATTCTGCCAAATTCCCGTTTTTTCTCTGAGAAGCGTGACACGCAAAAAGTGAAGTAACCATATTTTTATGAGTAACGAGATGCAGTAACCATATTTTTATGAGTAACGAGATGCATGTTCTGAAAATATCTGAAGTACATAATTCTGACAAAGGTTTAATTACCATAAACTGCGTTTAAAGAAAGAAGACATTACATACTGATACATTGTCTACAAAATGTTAGATTAATAAATTTCAAGGAAGTATATTTTGTGAAATTCTGAAGGTAGGATGGGTAAAATCAGGGAATGGAAGGCTATTTACAACTTGTATAGACATCAGACGGCAGTTAAGAGTCGAGTGGCATGAAAGGTAAGCAGTGATTGAGAAGGGAGTGAGACAGGGTTTTAGTCTATCGCCGATGTTATTAAATCTCAACATTGAACAAACAGTAAAGTAAACCAAAGAAAAATTTGGAGTAGTCATTTAAGGTCGTGGAGAAGAAATAAAAACTTTGAGGTGTGCCGATGACATTGTAATTCTGCCAGAGACAACGAAGGACTTGGAAGAACAGTTGAACGGAATGAAAAGTGTCTTGAAAGGAGGATATAAGGTGAACATCAACAAAAGGAAAACAAGGATAATGGATTGTACTCGAACTAAGCCATGTAGTGCTGAGGGAATTAGATTAGGAAACGAGACACTTGATTTGGGGAGCAAAATAACTGATGATGGCCGAAGTAGAGAGGATATAAAATTTAGACTGCCAATGGCAAGAAAAGCATTTCTGAAAATGACAAATTTGTTAACATCGAATATAGATTTAAGTGTTAGGAAGTCTTTTCTGAGGGCAGTTGTCTGTAGTGTATCCATGTATGGAAGTAACACGTGGACGATAAACAGTTTAGACAGAACGAGAATAGAAGCTTTCGAAATGCTGCGCTACAGAAGAATGGTGCAGATTAGATGCGTTGATCACGTAACTAATGAGGAAGTACTGAATATAATTGGGGAGACAAGAAATTTGTGGCGCAACTTGAAACGGTTGATAGGACACGAGTTTAGTGTTGGAGGGAAGCGTGGGAGTAAAAATCATAGAGGGAGACCAAGAGACGAATACACTAAGCAAATTCAGAAGGATGTGGGTTGCAGTAGTTATTCGGAGATGAAGAAGCTCGTGCAGGCTAGAGTAGCATGGAGAGCTGCGTCACAGCACCACAACAACATATTTTGTTCATTTGAACAACATCTTCGGAGGTTAGTATAAAGCACATCGTTGACTGACGCGTTAGCAACGAAAAATAAATAACTTGCTGATGCTGTTACTTTACCTTGTACAAACTGCAAAACTGTCTAGATGTTAATAATAAATATTCTCGGCAAGAACCTGCAAAGAAAGAGAGATTCCACCCACTCTGATCAGTCAAAACATTATGACCACCGACCTACAATCATCATAAACCCGTCCAGGCGATAACAGTGCTTCTTATTTGCGCTATAAAAACGACTCAGTTATTTTTTGTTCATAAACGTCATCTTGTAGACCTAACTGTCTGAACGGCACTTAAATGATCATTATCATCATCACAACAGACGATTGACAGACATCTTTCTAGCCACAAGACAAACTTTGAGCAAAACTGTCTCCATCAACAGAGTTGTCAGAGAACTTGTTACAGTAGAAAATGATAATGTGAAGAAAAATAAGTTCGTTGAGTCGTAAACTCTATTCAGTTTGGATTCCGAGATATGTCATATTAGTTTTCTAGAGGGCGTTCAGCTGACCACGCCAAATACAGCACAATAAAACCCCTTCATATTCTGCTGTAGACTACATTTCAACCGTTCTTCCCGATATGGGTGCATTTATCGAGGTAGTACCATTACTGGACCACCAGGGTCATCAGATCTGATCGCATTATATTTTCATTTATTGAATTTTGTGAGTCCAAAAGCGTCGCAGAGATGTGCTAAGACAAGAAAAGAAACAGCAAAGACAGTATTTTGAAAAGGATAGATCCCCACTCACCATACAGCGGAGATGTCGAGTCGCAGACAGGCACAACAGAAAGACTACTAAACACTTAAGATTTCGGCCAGAAGGCCTTTACCAAAATAAACATACACACAGAGACATTAACGAAAACACAGCTCAGACACACATGACCACCGTCTTTGGTTGCCGGGGTCAGACTGCCAGGAAACAACAGGAACAATACGTGGAACTTGAGGGTAGACTCTCTTTGAAAATTTGTTGTTGGCTGTTAAAAATTGACTGGGCAATGTCGCTAATTTATTGTGAACTCCAAAAATTGTATTGCAAACCATTGTAAGTTTAGTGTGAACTGCTGAAAATTTATTTCGAATGGCTGTCACTTTCTAGTCTGACAATTATACTCTGCTCAGAAGAATTCGGGCAACATGACTTTGAGCGTCTACCATACTTCTTTGAGCTGTAATTGAGGACTGAGCATGTTACCAAATTATACTTTCATCTTTCACAAATGAAGTACACAACAAAACATCATTACATTCTCGTTCATTTACGTTGTAAGAACTGAAATGTCCGAAATGTGTCAAAAAAAAAAGTGGAAACAATCATTCGTCCCGTCATCCTAGATACTTTTCATTGGGATTTGAGAATTTCAATGGCGTTTATGTCCCCCACGAACGTTATCACTGTCTGACACCTTAGTGGCATGCTCGGTCAATGTCACCCTGTGATACCCGTTCCTATCCTCCAATGAGAGCTCTCGAGAATTCTTGCAGAGTCTGTAGTGGTGCAGGCTGCCCACGAATACGTCCGTCAGACATGTCTCACACATGGTCGATGGGGTTTAGGTCGGGACTCATCGCTGGCCATTCCGTTACTTCAATGCCCCGGCATCGCAAGACATCCCTGGTCACGCCCGCCACATAGACTTTGGCACTGTCGTGCATGAGGAGAAATTCACGACCACCGCCGTACGCAGCAGCCACCACGCGGTCTAACAGGATCTGTACGGTGCACTACCAGGTGGTAAGGCAACTATGGACAACAGCAATATCCGTATGGCTGTCAACATTGATGTCTTCCCAGACCATCACGGAACCTTGGTCGAATAGGTCGATTTCTTGCCCAACATCTGGCAGGTAACTATCACCACGTTGTCTCCATACACGAACAGAGTGATCATCTTGCCTCAGAGGAAATCTGGACTCGTCTGGGATTTAACACTCTTTGCCAGTGACGAGGTTTCCAGTTGACTTCGGAACGATAGAACTGAAAGTGAACTGCGAGTTGTCGTGTCAAGTGGGCTACTCGAACAGGACGTCTGGGTCGTAAGATCTTTTCTTGTAACCTGTTCCTAACAGTGTGGTTGGACACAACGGATCCAGTGGCCTTAATGAGATTGTCTTGCAGAAGCCGTTCGGCGCCACAACGCAGAGACGGATAGATGTCATTCTTGGCGTGGGGTCCTAATGCGTTGGCGACTTTGTCCAACTCGATTTGTGTACTGACCTATCTCCCTGTAGTATGAACACAACCTACAGATATTATATATGGAGAGAGATTGGCGCCGCGCGGGATTAGCCGAGCGGTCTCAGGCGCTGCAGTCATGGACTGTGCGGCTCGACCCGGCGGAGGTTCGAGTCCTCCCTCGGGCATGGGTGTGTGTGTTTGTCCTTAGGATAATTTAGGTTAAGTAGTGTGTAAGCTTAGGGACTGATGACTTTAGTAGTTAAGTCCCATAAGATTTCATACACATTAGAACATTTTTTAGAGATTGGCATCTGCAGCAACACGACAGAAAGGATATCCTTCTTGGATCAAACAGACTGCCCTAGCATCTTGCACTGCAGTGCTTCTTTTTGACTGAATATAACGTCCGTAAATGACAGCAGACCTCTGTATACTTCACTAGAGAACACTGTTACTCACTTCTTTCTGAGGGGTCACCTGATACTGTAATGGACGACACAACCAATAGAAGTGGAATGGCTTTAATACTTGCTTACATTGAAAGCAAAGATCTCAAGCAAGGTACCGCCCGCATCAAAATAGACTTAACATACCGGATGTTGATGCAAGCGTTCCTCTAATTCTTTTGAGCACTGTATAATAAAACTTCACAACTAACGTGGCTGGGTGGCTACACTGGTAAACGTCAAACTACAAATCCGTAGGTATGTCACGCGATTTTTTGCTGACACTTATTGCTTATTGCACATCAGGCAATGATTTTTTAATGAGAAAAATGAGAAGTCGCACCGTAGTTCGGAGACCTCGTCAGACAATGTGTCTTTTTGCAACTAACTGAGTCAGAAAAAGCCAAGGGCGTTTATGACTCTACTGATACATTTACCTTTCAGAAAGTCTTGCTTGATGGTGCAGAAACAAAGAACTGTTCGCAGCTCTTTTTATTAGTGAGCTAATATCGTATGACTGTTACAGTGCTCAAGCTACTACTCGGAAAAGAAAAATGTAATTCCTCGATCAGGACTGCGGTCATTTCACGGGTCTCCCAGTCGTCGTCAACCACTGTGAAGTGGCCACTTTTCATTCAAGTAGCTCCTCAGCTGGTGATACGAGGCCATGAGGGGCCCGTTCCAAGAAAAATATATCCCTGGCAGTGCTGGGAACTGAGACAGGGTCCGCCGTGGATATTAGGAAACAAACTGAAATATTCCATCATCTTTCGGGCGTGCACTCGGGACAGCAGCCGGCCGAAGTGGCCGTGCGGTTAAAGGCGCTGCAGTCTGGAACCGCAAGACCGCAACGGTCGCAGGTTCGAATCCTGCCTCGGGCATGGCTGTTTGTGATGTCCTTAGGTTAGTTAGGTTTAATTAGTTCTAAGTTCTAGGGGACTAATGACCTCAGCAGTTGAGTCCCATAGTGCTCAGAGCCATTTGAACCATTTTGAACTCGGGACAGCGACAATTCTTCTTGCGATTTTTCGTCTAGAAACCTCCCAGCCATCTTCTAGGCGAGTCAGAGACTGAGTTCGTTGCGTTTTTTTTTTTCTTTATTGGTATTTTGAAACCTGTTTACAGGCAGGCCTGCAGCAGTATACCATGCCGCTCTTTGGCCGCAGAGAAACACAAAGATACAAATGAAGACAATTAGAAAAAAAGATGGTGGACATATAAACGGAGACAAACACTTTTTAAAATACAAGGTGCCGTTCACGGGCGTAGAGTCCAAGATAAAATTGTTCAGACACTTGGACAAAAACAGAGACGAAAATTGTCACACGTGAACGTAGTTCGTGGCGTTTTTTTTTTTTTTTTTTACTTTATTGTCATTTTAAAGCCTACACAATAGGCAGGCTGGCAGCAGCACACTACGCTGCTCTTCAGCCAAAGAAGACATAAGCATAAAAAACAGGAGAAAAACATAAAAGTCACAAAATGGTGGGCGATAAAACAGGAGACACAGAGAGACAAACACGGAGCCGTTCATACTCGACGATAAACCACACTGCAAACTGTTGAGACGACGCACAAACACTGAAGAAGACGATGGCACCGGTGAACAATGGAGTGTGACGGTGAACACTGAACACTAAACACGACGGCACACACAAGACACTGATGGCGGCGATCTCCGGCGCGCGAAAGTCCACGTAGCGTGTGCGAGTCCGGGGACCTGCCAAGAGGGGAACAGGGGTGAAGTGGGGGAGAGGGGAGAAAAGGATGCCAATGGCGGAGGAGACGGGGGCAGGAGGGAGAGGGACTGGGGAGGGGAGGCCCGGGGGAGGAGGGGAGAGAAAAGGAGGGGGGAGGGAAAAAGGGAGAGAAGGGAGGGAGGGTGCCCTGAGGAGCATGCACAGGAGGAGGGCCGGAGGATCAAAGTTGGTAGGAGGGGTAGATGGAGGGGAGGAGGGCATCATCAGGGAGGGGGAGCTGGCGGAAGCCACCTTGGGAGAGGGTAAGGAGGGTGGAGAGATGGAGACCGGGTGGGACATGGGAGTACAGGCGCGGCAGCGGGCGGGGGTGGGAGAGGATCGGGGAGACGAGCGGGTGAGGAGGATCGAGTTTACGGGAGGTGTAGAGGATGCGTATTCTTTCGAGGAAGAGGAGGAGGTGGGGGAAGGGGATAAGATCATACAGGATCCGCGTGGGGGAGGGGAGACGGATGCGATAGGCAAGGCGGAGAGCATGGCGTTCAAGGATTTGGAGGGATTTATAAAAGGAAGGGGGGGCGGAGATCCAGGCGGGATGGGCGTAACAGAGGATAGGGCAGATGAGGGACTTATAGGTGTGGAGGATGGTGGAGGGGTCCAGACCCCACGTACGGCCGGAAAGGAGCTTGAGGAGACGGAGTCGGGAACGTGCCTTGGCTTGGATTGTCTGGAGATGGGGAGTCCAGGAGAGGCGACGGTCGAGGGTGACGCCAAGGTACTTAAGGGTGGGGGTGAGAGCGATGGGACGGCCATAAACGGTGAGATAGAAATCAAGGAGGCGGAAGGAAGGGGTGGTTTTGCCTACAATGATCGCCTGGGTTTTGGAAGGATTGACCGTGGGCAACCACTGGTTGCACCAAGCGGTGAACCGGTCAAGATGGGATTGGAGAAGGTGTTGGGAGCGTTGCAGGGTGGGGGCAAGGGCAAGGAAGGCGGTGTCATCGGCAAACTGGAGAAGGTGGACGGGGGGTGACGGCGGCGGCATGTCCGCCGTGTACAACAAGTACAGAAGGGGGGAGAGGACGGAGCCTTGGGGCACACCGGCGGAGGGGAAAAAGGTGTAGGAATCGGAGTTATGGATGGTGACATGGGAAGGACGGCGGGAGAGAAAGGAACCGATCAGACGAACGTAGTTATTGGGAAGGGCGAAGGTTTGGAGCTTGAAGAGGAGACCGGAATGCCATACGCGGTCATATGCGCGTTCGAGGTCAAGAGAGAGGAAGATTGCGGAGCGACGGGAATTGAGCTGTTCGGAAAGGAGATGAGTGAGGTGAAGGAGAAGATCGTCGGAAGAGAAGGACGGCTGAAAGCCACACTGGGTAACTGGGAGGAGGCGGTGCTGGCGGAGATGCTGGTGGATGCGGCGGGTGAGGATAGATTCCAGGACCTTGCTGAAGACCGAGGTAAGGCTGATGAGACGGTAGGAGGAGACGGCGGACGGCGGTTTGCCAGGTTTGAGGAACATGAGGATACGAGAGGTTTTCCACAGGTCGGGGTAGTAACCAGTGGACAGGACTACATTGTAGAGCCTGGCCAGGGTGGAGAGGAAAGAGACAGGAGCTTCACGAAGGTGACGGTAGGTGACACGATCGTGACCAGGAGCGGTGTTGCATTTGGTGCGGAGTGTAGTAATGAGATCCTGTGTAGTGATGGGGGCATTAAGGTCCGTGTGTGGAATGTTGTCCAAGTACTGGAAACCAGGAGCGAGGGGAGGGACAGAGGTGTCAGTTTGATCGCGGATATCGGGGAAGAGGGAGTAATCGAACCGGGGATCATCAGGGATGGAAAACACATCGGACAGGTAGGAGGCAAAGTGGTTGGCCTTACTAAGGGCGTCAGGGAAGGGGTGGTCATCGTGGAGAAGAGGATAGTAGGGGGAGGGCTTAGTTCCGGTAAGGCGACGGAAGGCGGTCCAGAACTTGGACGAGTTTATAGGGAGGGTAGCATTTAAACGGGTGCATGTCTGTCGCCAGTCCCGGCGTTTCTTAGCCGCGAGCAAATTTCGAATGTGTCGCTGTAGTTGCCGGTGGCGTCGTAGGGTGTCCGGGTCACGCGTGCGGAGGAAGGCACGGTAGAGACGACGGGATTCACGGAGGAGGAGGACGGCCTGTGGTGGCAAGGTAGGACGGTGGGGGTGGATGGCAACAGTAGGGATGTGGGCCTCCACGGCCTCAGACAAGGTCTGCTGGAGAAAGGAGGCGGCATGGGAGACATCATCGGGACGGCGGTAGGCGAGAGGGTGGCTGTCGACCTGAGTGGAGAGGGTATCCCGGTAGGCATTCCAGTTGGCACGGGAATAGTCATGGATGTACTTGGGGGGAGGGTCATGACGAGGGTCGGGGCGGGGGCGACGACCGTCTGAAACGGTGAGGAGGACAGGGAGATGGTCACTACCAATAGGCTCCAGGACATCCACCGTAATGCGACCAAGGAGGTTGGGGGAGGAAAGAATAACATCGGGAGTGGAATTGGATTTGGGGCGGGTGTGCTGGGGGATGGGGATGAGGTCGCCTTGAAGGGAGGAGAGGAACCGATGCCACCGCCGTAACTGGGCAGCGGAGCGACTATGGATGTTGAGGTCGGCGGCGATCACATAGGAGGAGAAGGTACGGTCGATGTGGGAGAGGAAGTCGAAAGGAAGAGGGGCGTTGGGGCGGACATAGATGGTGGCACAGGTAACGGTAAGGCCGGGGAAGAAGAGACTAAGGATCAGGTGTTCGGTGGGGTCAGGAAGGAGAGGTTGGAGCCGAACGGGGATCTGGCGGTGGTGGCCAATGGCAACTCCGCCACGCGCAACTGGGAGGGGATTATCGGATCGGTGGAGGAGATAGGGGGAGGTGTGGATGGAGTGGTGGGGCTGGAGGAAGGTTTCATTGAGGAGGAAGGCATCCACACGGTGGGTAGCAAGGGTGTGCAGGAAGAGGTACTTGTTGGCGGGAAGGGAGCGGATATTGTTGAAAAGGATACGATGCTGTCGCGCCATGATAAGGATTTAGACGAGGGTGTCAAGGCGGGAGAAGGTGAAATGGGCCTGGTTATTGGAATAGGTGGCGTACATTTTAAGGTGGAATATGGAACGGGCGGCGAGGGAGATCTGTTGGAGGGTGTGGGGGCGCTGAAAGGGATGGACGTTTTGGAGGACAATGGTGAGGAACCTGATGATGTCCTCAGCAGTGGGGGGGGGGGGGGGACGAAGGGAATTGCCAGGAGGGGTGGGGGCGTCCAGGGGACGGACAGGTACGGTGAGTTCAGGGGTGGTGGGAGGGGGTCGGGCTTTACACTTTTGGGAGTAGGTAGGGTGTTCGTGGCGTTTGCGCGTGCCTATTTATACGGAGAGTCACGTGATACAAAGCTGCTGAGGATTGTAAGCGCATGCGTCAAAGATACCAAAGTCGCCACTACTGCGCTAGTCATAGATAAGGTGTGTATAGCAAAGATAAACATATAAGCGCAGAGTGCATACAAAATAGTGCTGCTGCGAATCCACCGTGCTTGTAAATAAATAATTAATCTTTAAAAGTGGTAACATCTTAGCAGGTTGTCGGCTAGTTGTATTTCTACAGCTTCCTGCTAAACCGTGACGAAGGATTTCATCTTGACAATGCTTGGAAACCGCTTATTTCACACCTTCGTTCGGAAAGAATTTCTGCATCTTCACTTCCGACAGATGTTACCACTTTTAAAGATTAATTATTTATTTACAAGCACAGTGGATTCGCAGCAGCACTATTTTGTTTGCACTCTGCGCTTATATGTTTATCTTTGCTATATACATACTGGCGCAGTAGAGGCGACTTTGATATCTTTGACGCATGCGCTTTCAATCCTCAGCAGCTTTGTATCACGTGACTCTCCGTATAAATAGGCACGCGCAAACGCCACGAACTCAGTCTCTGACTCGCCTGGAAGATAGCTGGGAGGTTTCTAGCCGAGATATCGCAAGAAGAATTGTCGCTGTCCCGAGTGCACGCCCGGAAGATGATGGAACATTATGTCCGCCGGGAAAACTTCAAGAATCACAAACTGAAATAGTCTGTGCACTATGGCGTGAGCCATCGTTCAAGCGTAGCATCACTATCTTTTTCTTGTGGTTTTGTCCAACATCGGCGCAGTGTCGTCGTGGTTATTAAAGGATTTGGAAAGGTTAGTTTTAGGGAATGGCTGGGCACTGTTCCTGTCGCCATCCAATTACAATCCTCCTCCTCCTCCTCCTCCTCCCCCCCCCCCCCCCCCACCAAAGAGCAGATCAGGTATGTATCCCAACTGCCTCTGTGACAGTGGGAGAAGTTTTATAAATGCTTGCGAATCGTGTGACAGAAATCAGACTAGAATAATTGCCTGGAAACATCATAGACTGGATCACAGAAACAGCAGGCTCTAACGAACCATGGTGCGATTACTCTACTGGTTCTCACGATCTGGTCTTGGGTCTTGCTTGTGCAGCTCAGTGGTGCACACGCGCGTGAGAGCCAAAGGTCCCATGTTCGAATCGCGGTCCAGCACACACATTTAACGTGCTAAGAAGTCTCACATCAGCGCTGCAGAGTGAAAAGTCATTCTGGATACAATCTTTCCTGTGTATCTGAGCCATGTCTTCGCAGTATCCTTTCTTCCGGGAATGCGAGTGCCGCAAGATTTCCGGGGGATTTCTGTGAAGCTTGGAATGTAGGAAATGAGGTACTTGCGGAAGTACAGTTGTGAGGATGGTCTTGAGGTGTGCTTGGATAGCTCAGTTGGTCGAGCACTTGCGTCGAAAGACAAAGGTACTAGGTTCGAGATGCCGTCCATCACACACTTTTAATCTGCCAGGAAGTTTCGAATCAACGTACTCTGTGACGCAGAATGAAAATTCGTTATGGAGACATGACAAAAGAGCTGTGTTTAGTAATAACAAATATAAATGAACTGAAAAGTGAACTCGCAGTTTTCTTTTGTATCACTATTAACTGTTTGAATCACGCAGTTATCATCGGAGAAAAGGTTGGGGAAGATGAAAATATATGAGGCCAGAAACAGGTTGATAATTTCTAAGACATCTCTCTTAAACATTGGGCTTTTTCCCAAAACACTAATTTTCTTGCTATCCTTCACTTACTTCGTGATATTTAGATATAAATTATGGCCTCAGAAATTTCAAGTGCGGGTATTAGGCTGCGAACAGTGTCTAGAGAAATCCTCGGTCAAGAAGTTTGACACTGGAACAGGTAGGCGCTAGCGGTGCTTTGATGGGGGTACTTTTGCGTGACCGCCTTGGCATTTGTCGGAGCAACAGCGTTCCGTTAGCAAAGCGCTTCTCGGGAGCATGCAGGATGCGTCTGCGCCAAGGACGGATCCTCGGGCCCCTAAGCGACCGCGACACACTCGAGTCCCTCTATTGACGGCCACCTTGCCACCTCTGCACAGTTAGCAGTCACACTTACACCATGTTTTGTATCGCGGCTGTCCAGACTACAGATACAAAGCTTTGGCGTTCGATATCCAGTTATCTTTGATTCCTTCTCTCACTTATCGCTTACTCTCGCTTCTGGCTATGTTTTGTTAAGCTGAAAAATACGAAATTGCACCTTGGTTAGGAGTCCACGATAAAGAGTAGATCCCTCCGCAGCTGGCTGGCTAACTGAGGTCAAGGTCGGAGGAAGTAAAAGGCATAGCACCTCCATTCGGACATTTAGTATTAAAGTAATCTGCTGTCTTAAACCAACCTTCCGGTTGACAGTAACTTTCCTTTTACTTTTTACATTGTCACCACATCTTTTTTATCTTTCAAGATTCGTAACGAGATGGGAAGAGCCACCTCTTTGTGTGAAACCAGAATGAAAATACAAATATGCGTCATTTCCATGTGAAAGGTACTTTCAGACGCAGTACACAGTTTAAATGCCAGACAGAAATGGTATATGTTTGGAATATGAATTTTAGAGCTACTAATGGAGGACATTCACATATTAATTTCTCCACATATACGCTGTTGAGCCAAAACGGTATTACCTCCACGACGGGTCTCCAGTCGGAACATATCGTCATCTTGACACAATATATCGGCAGTCCACCTGGTCGAGCTAGTGCTGCAGTCCCGCCGAGATTTACTGTTTGCCTAAGATACACAAGCAACGAGTTCCTCTTCGGACTATTGTTAGCAATTTGGGTGCTCCTAGTTACAACTAAGCCAAGCATTTAGCATCCATTCTCAGTCCCCATGTCGCAAAATCCGATCGTCATATTTCCAATTCTCTGATTTTTCTTCAGTGTTTGAAGTCTTTTTGTCTCAGTCCCACGGATTTGCTCGTTAGTTTCGATGATGTTTGTCTTTTTACCAAAGTTCCTCTTGAAAAAATAGGTCAAATGGCTCTGAGCACTATGGGACTTAACTTCTGAGGTCATCAATCCACTAGAACTTAGAATTATTTAAACCTAACTAACCTAAGGACATCACACACATCCATGCCCGAGGCACGATTCGAACCTGCGACCGTAGCGGTCGCGCGGTTCCAGACTGAAGCGCCTAGAACCGCTAGGCCACCCCGGCCGGCTTCCTCTTGAAGATTCTTTGCAGTTAACTGGTGAAAAATGGGACGAAGAAACAAATAAGCTCTGTCGTCATGTGTTGACGTCGACATATTTTTTTATTTAATGACAAATACTTTGAACAAACTGGCGAAGTGGCTATGGGAGGCCATAATCTCCCATTGCCGCCAGTTTGTTTATGGAAGATTTTGAGGACATGACACTGAAGACGGCGTTCTTCAAACCAACTCATTTTTGGAGATACGTCAACGATATGTTTATGGTATGCCACATGGGAGGGATACTCTGGATCGTTTACTAAAACATTTTAATTGTCTGCATCCCAATATTAAGTTCACGATAGAAGTTGAAAAGGATGGAAAACTTCCGTTTTCAGATGTCTTGGTGTACAGGATGGATGATGGGATATTAGGACATAGACTTTATCGTAAGCTCACGTGTACCGTCCGACATCTTCATGCATCAAGTTGCATCAACGCAATGGGGCCCTATGTACATTGTTAAAAAGAGCTTATGCCATCTCTCGCGGCCGGCCGGAGTGGCCGAGCGGTTCTAGGCGCTACAGTCTGGAACCGCGCGACCGCTACGGTCGCAGGTTCGAATCCTGCCTCGGGCATGGATGTTTGTGATGTCCTTAGGTTAGTTAGGTTTAAGTAGTTCTAAGTTCTAGGGGACTGATGACCACCATTTTGAACCATCTCACGTGCAAATAGTTTGACACAAGAACTGGATAGTCCCCCCCCCCTCCCACCCCCTGCAGGTCCGGGGGGAAGAATAGCCACACGGTATTCCCGCCTGTCGTAAGAGGCGAATAAAAGGAGTCTCAAACGTTTCGGCCTTTATGTGATGGTCCCCTGTCGGGTTTGACCTCCATATCTCAAAATTCTTCCGAAGAAGGAGCCGATTGGTGAAGGGCGCCTTACTTGGTGCATTGTGTCCATCGACCTTTCGCCAGCTTATTCGTCGCTGCATTGCAGTCCTGCCCACTCTCCATCTCTTGGGCATGGATACGTTCCTGCGTGCATTTTCCGCCATGCAATGTGCAGTGCCGCTGTCTGCACTGCCGACGACCATGGACAAATTGTTACCTAATATCCAGCACGGAAGCCAGTCCATTGTGGTGGGGCCGCCATGTACCCTGTTGGTTGTAGCCCCTGACAACACAGGGATCGCTCTGATGATGCCTGCGCCCTAAACTCCCCACGCATGCCAAGGAGTAGATGCCTATCTCCCTGGGGCATCGGGACTCCCGGCAATGGCCATCCTGCCAGGTGGCTTTTGCTGCGGCTGGCTGGCGCCTGTGGGGAGGGCCCTTGGTCGGAGTGGTTGGCATCAGGGCGGATGACCCGCAATGAAGCGTGGCACATCATCTCTCGCTGGTGGCCAGCTGCCAGCAGTCTCTAAGCGTTCTCGGGCTCAATTTAACGCTCAGAAATACGATCCAAAACGTTCCCCTCCCTGGTCACACTGTGGGAGGAGCGTAAGTCTCAGGATGTCAGTGACAGTTATTCGCCCCGTTTCCTAGTTTGTACGAGAGCTGATGGGGAGTCTTTCATGTCCACAAAGCCTCAGTTCTTCGTAGAGCATTTAGAGGACAAGTCTGGGGAGGTGGAGGGCTTGTCCAAAATGCGCTCTGGGCTAGTACTGATAAAAAACGGTATCCTCTGCCCAGTCACGAAGGTTACTTGCTTGTGACAAGTTGGGGGATGTTAACGTTACGATTACACCCCATAAGAGTTTAAATATGGTCCAGGGTATTATTTACCATATGGACCTTCTTTTGCAGTCTGATGACGAGCTGCGCGCCAATTTAGAGCGTCGAGGTGTTCATTTCGTCTGGCGCGTTCATCGGGGTCCAAAGGATAATCAGGTTGCTACCGGTGCCTTCATCTTGGCCTTCGAGGGTGATACATTACCACAGAAGGTCAAGGTGATGGTCTACTGATGTGATGTCAAGCCCTATATCCCTCCCCTGATGTGGTGCTTTAAGTGCTGGAAGTTCGGCCATATGTCTTCCCACTGTACTTCCAGTCTCACATGTCGAGATTGTGGACGCCCATCACATCCCAGTACTCCATGTGCCCCGCCTCCCATCTGTGTCAACTGTGGAGAGCATCATTCACCTTGCTCGCCAGACTGCAGGATGTTACAGAAAGAGCGTAAAATCACGGAATATAAGACCCTGAACCGACGGACCTATACTGAGGCTAAGAGGAAATATGACCGACTACATCCTGTGAGAATGACATCTTCATACATCGCTGCTACAACAATCGTGCTAGCCCCATCAGTTCAGCGAATTCCAGCCAGATCGCCGAGCCGTACAACTCCACATGCCCCTTGCCCGTGGGGGGCACTATCAACCCTATTACTCCTGCGCCACCTACCTCGGGAGCAACACCCCCCCCCCCCAACCCATCGGGGATGTCCGTCTAAGCTGGAGAAGCGTCCAACTTCTTCGCCTACTCTCACTTGCAAGAGGTCCATTGGGTCCCTCCCTTCCCAGGTTTCCACAAGCGGGAAGGATGATGCCCATCAGTGGCATAAGTGTCCACAAGCAGCTGGTTGTAGGGCTTCGCGAGCCTCCTCCATCCCGGAGACTGAATTGGTGAAGCCCTCCCAGCCGGTGAAACCCAAGGAGCAGCGAGAGAAGTCCAAGAGGAAGACCTCTAAGGCCAAGAAACTTGGGGTGGCACCCACCCCACCACAACCTTCGAGCTCTGCGTCTGAGGATGAGGTGGGGATCTTGGCGTCTGCTGAGGACCTCGATCTCGCTGGTCCCTCAGACACAATGGATAGCACTTGCACAGGTGCTCAGTCGGTGACAGCAGGTGACCCAGCGGCGTAATCTGCCTCCCCAATCCCCTCACGCCTTTCTCAGCCATGGACAATATCAGCCTCCAGTGGAACTGCAGTGGTTTCTTCCACCATCTTGCTGAGCTCTGACAACTTCTCAGCCTTCACCCTTTCCTCTGCATTGCTCTTCAAGAAACTTGGTTTCCGGCAATGCGAACCGCTGCCATCCGTGGCTATCAGGGTTATTATAGGAACTGGGCAGCTTACGAAAGGGTATCTGGTGGCGTCTGCATATACATCCTTCACTCCCTTCACAGCGAGTCTGTCCCTCTACAAACAACTTTAGAGGCTGTCGCCGTTCAGGTGTGGGCGCCACAGGCTGTTACTGTCTGCAGTCTGTATCTTCCATCGGATGGTGATGTCCCACAGCATGTCCTGGCTGCGCTGATAGCCCAATTGCCGCCCCCTTTCCTGTTACTGGGCGACTTCAACGCCCCTAACCCTCTGTGGGGTGGATCAGTGGCAACAGGCCGAGGCGTCACTGTTGAGCATGTATTGGCACAGCCCTACCTTTCCCTTTTAAATGATGGTGCCTTCACAAATTTCAGTATGGCGCATGGCATATACTCAGCAATCGACCTATCGATCTGCAGCCCTAGCCTCTTACCATCTGTCCAATTGAGGGTGCACGACGACTTGTGTGGTAGTGACCACTTTCCGATCACTGCCACAGTGTCACTCTTCTGGGCGCATCTGCAGATGGACTATGAGTAAGGCTGACTGGGACTTGTTCTCCTCAGTTGTCGCTATTGAGCCTCTTTCCAATGACGCAATTGATGTGGTGGTTCACTCTGTCACCACCGGCATCATTACTGCCGCAGAATCTGCTATTCCTTTGTTCTTCTGGGTCCCCTCAGCAGAGGACTGTGCCTTGGTGGTCTCCTGAGATCGCTGAGGCGATTAGAGATCGCAGGCGGGTGCTCCAATGTCACAAACGACATCCCTCATTAGCACACCTCATTGCCTTTAAACGGCTCTGTGCGCGGGCCCGCAGCCTTATTCGCCAACATAAGCAGGAGTGCTGGGAATGGTATGTCTCCATCATTGGCCTCCGTACCTCTCCATCTCAGGTATGGGCCAAGATTCGGCGACTCTATGACTATCGGATCCCCGTCAGTGTCCCTGCGCTTTCACTGAATGGAGCAGTTTGTACTGACCCTGACACAATTTCCAACCGCTTAGCAGAGCATTTTGTTCAGAGTTCCGCTTCTGCGAATTATCCACTGGCCTTCTGCTCCATTAAAGAACGGTTGGAACGTTGGAGCCTTTCATTTCACACACGCCACCCTGAATCCTACAATGTTCCATTCATTCAGTGAGTGGGAATTCCAAAGTGCCCTAGCCACTTGCCTTGATACAGCTCCCGGGCCAGATCACATCCACTGTCAGATACTCAAACACCTCTCGGCCGACTGCCAGCGACGCCTTGTAGACCTTTACAACTGTATCTGAGTCGAGGGTGATTCCCGTCGCAATGGCGGTAAAGCATCGTCGTCCTCGTTCTGAAACCTGGTAAGAACCCACTGGAGGTGGACAGCTACCGCCCCATTAGCCTCACCAACGTCCTTTGCAAGTTGCTTGAACGCATGGTGAGTTGGGTACTCGTGTCTCGGGGCCTTCTGGCTCCGTCTCAGGGTGGGTTTGTAAGAGCCGCTCTGCCGCCGATAATCTGGTGAGCCTGGAGTCTGCCATCTGTGCGGCCTTTGCTCGCCGCCAGCACCTCGTCGCTTTTTTGACATGCAGAAGGCATACGACACGACATGGCGACATCACAGCCTCTCTACACATCATGGTTGGGGTCTTTGGGGTCCGCTACCGATTTTCATCCGAAATTTTCTGTCGCATCGTACCTTCCGCGTGCAAGTTGCAGCCTCCCATAGTTCCCCCCGAGTTCAGGAGAATGGGGTACCACAGGGGTCTGTCTTAAGTGTCTGCCTGTTTTTAATTGCAATTAATGGGATTGCTGCGGCCGTGGGAACGTCTGTCTCAGCGTCCTTGTATGCTGACGACTTCTGCCTCTACTATAGCTCCATTGGCATTTCTGCTGCTGAACGTCAGCTGCAGGGCGCTATCCACAAAGCGCAGGCTTGGGCTGTAGCGCAGGCTTCCAGTTTCCGGCTGCCAAGACCTGCGTTACGCATTTCTGCCGGCGACGCACTGTTCACCCTGAGCCATGGCTTTATCTTGACGGTGAACCTCTTGCTGTGGTGGAAACACATTGGTTTTTGGGTGTGGTTTTTGATGCCCAGATGACTTGGCTCCCTCATATTCAGCACCTTACACAGATGTGTTGACTGCATCTTAATGCTCTGCGTTGCTTGAGCCACACCAGCTGGGGAGCCGACCGGTCTACCTTCTTACAACTCTACCAGGCGTTAATTCAGTCACGTCTGGATTATGGGAACCTGGCTTATGGTTCAGCATCCCCTTCTGCATTGCGGGTGCTGGACCCCATCCTTCACAGTGGGATCCGACTTGCCACTGGAGCTTTCCGGACCAGCCCTGTGGACAGAATACTTGTGGAGACAGGTGTCCCTCCACTGCGGTTACAGCGCCAACGTTTACTAGCTGCTTATGCTACACACGTTTGTAGCTTGCCCGGGCATCCTAAGTATCATCTCCTGTTCCCTCAGTCAGTCGTCCATCTCCCAGAACGTTGGCCCCGGTCGGGTTGTACGATCGCAGTTCGCGTCAGAGAGCTTCTTTCCGGGTTTGGGGTTTTCCCTCTTCCACCTCTTTTCCGGACCCCTCTGCATACACCCCCATGGTGTGTGCCCCGCCCATGCCTTCAGCTCGAATTGGCACAGGGCCTGAAGGACTCGGTCCATCCTGAGACCTTCCGCCACTGCTTTCTTTCCATCCTTGCCATGTATCAGTGCTCTGGTGTTGTCTACACTGACGATACGATGGTTTCTGGTCGTGTCGGTTATGCTCTCACTTTAGGGGACCATTATGAACAACTCATTGCCAGCTGGCTGCAGCGTTTTCACTGCTGAGCTGGTCGCCATCTCTCGGGCCCTAGAGTATATCCACTCCTGCTCAGGTGAGTCCTTTGTTATCTGTAGCAACTCCGTGAGTGGTTTACGAGCTCTCGGCCAGTGTTTCCCTCGCTCTCGTCTGGTGATGGCTATCCAGGAGTCCCTCCATGCTCTTGCCCGTTGCGGCCGCTCTGTGGTCTTTGTGTGGACCCCAGGCCATGTTGGGATACCAGGCAATGAACATGTTGACCGCCTGGCCAAACATGCCACCAGTAAACCATCTATGGACATTGGCCTCCCGGAGACTGATTTGAAAGCTGTCTTACGCCACAAAGTTTTCGAACTTTGGGACACAGAATGGCGCAACCTGACCACACCAAACAAACTCCGACCTATCAAGGAGACGACAAATGTGTGGCGGTCCTCCATGGGAGCCCCTTGATGGGACTCAGTTGTCCTTTGTCGGCTCCGCATTGGCCACACCCCCTTGACACACGGCCATTTACTGCGCCATGAGGACCCACCTCTATGTCACTGCGAGTCGTCTTTGACGGTGGTACACCTTTTGTTGGCCTGTCCCCTTTTAACTATGCTCAGGCAGACGTTTGCGCTGTCTGATAGGCTCCCTGCCCTTTTAACAGATGACACTGCTATGGCAGGCTTAGTTTTGCGTTTTATTCAGGCAGGGGGCTTTTATCACTTGATATAAGTGTTTGTCGTTTTCTCTGTATTGAGTCTGGCCTTTGGCCTACGATTTTAGACTGGGTTTTTTAGTGTGCTTCTGGGTGGTTGGCTTTTCCTTTTGGTCGGCCAACTACTGTCACACTCTGTGTGATTTTAATTCCTTTTGTCTGGTCTCTGTCTGAGTCTTTCTTGTCCTGTGTCGTCTCTTGTCGTCTCCATTGTGCGTTTTTCTTCTGTGTGGGTGTTTAAATTTTTTGTAAAAAGGGACTGATGGCCATAGCAGTCTGGTCCCTTCAATCCCACAAACCAACCAACCAACAGGATCGTTTAAAAGCTGTGTTCAAGCAGAATAGTTATACCGACAATCATATCCATCGTGCTCCTCGAAGTGGACCTTCGCAGGAAGCAACAGAAGGTGCAAGAAAATCGGTGGGATTCCTACCTTTTGCAGGAAGGACATCTTCAAAAATAGAATGTTCTAAATAAATTTGATATTAAAAGTGTATTCCGACCGCCAGCTAAGACTAGAATCCTGCTGGGCTCAGTGAAGGATGATTTGGGTTTGAAAAAGCCCAGTGTCAACAAAATTCCCTGCCGCTGCGGGAAAGCCTATATCAGATAAACGATTCGTATGACCCAGGATCGATGCGTAGATCACCATCGCCACACACGTTTATTTCAGCCAGAAAAGTCTGCAGCTGCCAAATATTATCTTACTGCAGAAGAAAAAATGTTGTACAATGAGACACACGTGGTTGCCCCTGCGTCGTGCTATTGGGACTGTGTAGCAAAAGAAGTAAGAGTTGGAATCTTGTTTTGTCTGACATTAAAAAATAACGGTCTTCGTTTTGGTCAACAAAAGTTGTCAATAGTGCTTGATATCGATTTATCTTTTCCATGAGTTTTCACTACAAGTGCGCTAGAGGGCAGTTATATTGGCGCATGCGCGTTGGACCTACAAGCGGTTTATAAGGGAACCACCGCGGCCTGTTTGATTCCCATCCTTTGTTATGCCAGCGTCGCTTGGATTTCCGCCCCTCCCAGGTTCTATAAAGCCCTCCAAATCCTCGAACGCCATGCACTCCGCCTCGCCTTCCACATTTGCCTTCCATCCCCCATGCAGATCCTCTAAGACCTCATCCCCTTCCCCCACCTTCTCCTTTTCCTTGAACACACCTGCACCCTATATATTGTCCGCCGCCTTGATCCCCCCACGCCCCTGGTGTCTCCCTTCCTCTCCACCCCCAACCCACTGCAGCGCCTTCACCGTTCTATCCCACCCTCTCTTCATCTCCACAACCTCCACCTCCTTTCCCAATGCATCTTCCAGCATCTACTCCTCCCGGATGATGAGTTTTGCCTTGACATCTACCCTTCCTACCAACTCTAACCCCACCTTCCTCCTACCTCCTCTTCAGGACTCCCTCTCCTCCCCCTCCCTTCTCCTGAGTGGCTTTCCCCTCCTATGCCCCCTCCCTCTCCTGTCCTCCCCTTCATTGTCCCTGTACTCCCTCCTGCCTTGTCTTCCCTCTTCATCTCCTGCCACACCTGTCTCCTGCCTCTTGATGCACCTGCTAATGACACCCCTACTCTTTTCATCCCGACCCCTCCCCTGCTGCACCTTGCTCTCCCCTCCTTTTCCATACTCTCCGGCCTCTCCCTCTCTCCCTCGGCAGGTCCCACCTGGCAGTTTTATTCTTCATCATGTGTGCTCCAAGTAGGTTTAAAGTGTGTTGTTCTGGGATGTTTTTAATACTGTGGCCAACTTTTAACCGGTGCGTGTGACTTCAGTGTCTTTTTTGTGCTCTATGAATCGTCAACTGTGTTTTTCAACTTAATGTCGACTTTTTTAATTGTCCCCCATGAATGTCCCCATGTTAGTGCATTTTACCTCCATTATCTCCCCTTACTCTGTTTTATGTCCCCCATTTTTATCTCCTTTATATGTAACATTTTCTTCTTCGGCTGAAGAGCGGCGGATTGTGCCGCTGACAGTGACAATAAAGAAAAAAAAACTTGTTTGATTCCAGTTCTGGCGAGTTAGTGCGACAGCTTAATCACCTGACGATGGCGGCCAGATGGAGCGCCGAAATATTGTGTCCAGATGTCGATATGTTCCGGCTCGAGACCCGACACGAATATCGTCAATTACTATGCCAGGAAAGTTTACAGAGCCACGATATTACCTCCTGCTTAATAGAGTTTTGGTTTACCTTTGGAATGCAGTACAGCAACGATACTGTGTGACATGCATTCAACAAGTCATAGGTAGTGCAACATGGCTTGCTTCCTACAATCGGAAGGTAAGCCTCTTAGGTGTCTCAATGATATCAGAGTGCCCTCCAAAATAGTGACTGGGGAAACTTACGACTACTAAATGAGGCACGAACCACCATTTCTTGGTTTATTTCGATAAAATTATTGACAAAGCAAGGACTTGGCACATCTGAGATCGGGGTCAGGAGGAAAGATGCTAACACTCGCGCAATGAAATTAGTTGTAATCGCGAAGTGCCCAGTGATTGTCATGATGTTAATTGAAAACAGATAGTACAGCAGAAGGGAATTCTCGTCACACCTGTGGTTGAAGCAGAAACGTACAACTGGCGTTGACATGCAAGATGTCTGAGTGAAGCTTGATGTAATCAAATTCTATAAAGAGATTTTTAAGTCCCTGCACATCGTCTCGCGGTTGCGGCTCGATCTCACCACAGTACTGCGAGTGGAGGCTCAGGAGGCGTCAGAGCTGCCGGCGGCTCTCAGCGTGCAAGTCTGGTGGCGGACGCTCCCGAGATCCAGTCAGTTCTGAACGAATATCACTTAAAAGAAAACCTCGCATTACCGCGTTTTGCGTCTCTTACTAAATTCAGACTGGCTGGGCTCCGGAACTTAACAAGCACCGACCGATGAAAGTGCTCCCTAGAAAACACTAGTCAAATGGTTCAAATGGCTCTGAGCACTATGGGACTTAACTTCTAAGGTCATCAGTCCCCTAGAACTTAGAACTACTTAAACCTAACTAACCTAAGGACATCACACACATCCATGCCCGAGGCAGGATTCGAACCTGCGACCGTAGCGGTCGCGCGGTTCCAGACTGTAGCGCCTAGAACCGCTCGGCCACCACGGCCGGCAAAACACTAGTCCCTTTCCTCTACCTGGTTAACCAATAACGTTCGTCCTACCATTTTCCCCAGTAAAATGTCACTTCATTCTCTTTCTCTGTCTCTTTCTGTGACACATGAAGTGGTTCTCCGTCGTCACTGCCCCATTTCTCTCACTAACCTGTGGTTTACGTTAGTCAGTGCTGGCGGTTCTTACATTGCGTAAACATTTTGTTTTCCAGAGTCAGTATTTTCAAAGGGCCTACGCTGTGGGACCCCAGCCTGTCTTCGAGATTATTATCTCTGGTACCAGTGCTTTCTAGAGAACCAGTCAACTTTTTACATTTAAGTACACTAGTGCCGTCTGCTAAAAAGTGAACCATCTCACTCCGTTCCCAGGTTTTAAAATGTTTGCGCCAAGGGATTTCCTATCTGTGTTCGTTCAGAACAAAGCTGGACGTCCCAGCACGGCACTACAAAAGCATGGCCGATGTCTGTTGGCCTATTGACCCTCACCTCTCCCTCGGCAGGCCTTCTGCGAACTGGCAGCCGACGCTACTATCCCTGCAATCTGCGTGCTTTCCCCACTGTTCAGGATGTTTTCAATGTTCTCTCACTTCTACAAGACACGCACATTCGAATCAAGAGTAAAAGAAGAGTAAGGCTGCATTAGTCAGTTACCCACAATCACGAGTGGTGCTTTTTATCAAATTCCTCGGTGTTGATTAAATATTTCGATCAAATGGGTCTTCAATATGAATCTGCAGACGTTAAGTGATTGCTTCCATAAAAACGGTCGCGTAAAAGTAGGTTTCTAGAGTTATGTCTACACGCAGGTAACGTGATTCCATTAAATTATGGACCGGGAATTTATGAACTCAATGTCATCATCTCACCGTCATTTGCAGAGTAGGTGCAAAGATCCATATTATATTGTTGAGATATCTTTTACGGGTGGTAAGACCACGCTCTAATATTCATAAATGATACGAAAGATATGGTAAAAGTACTCCAGTACACAGTGAAATATTTTATAAAACCTCTTTCATAAAAGATCTCCAGCAAAGTTATTTTACTGTGTAATAGGGGCGTAGTGATTCAATAAAGGAAACCTGAGATAATGATTGGCGTACGGTATATGTGATTCTGAATCCCCCTTTTAGAACGAAGTGAACGTACAACACCAAACAAGGCTTCTCTCGTGTAAACGATAGGCGCACGTGGGCAAACGCTATTCAGTCGTGTTCGGTTCGCATTCGCTTGTGTTTCACTTAGTATGTGCCGCTGGTTGTCGGTCTCTTAGCAAACCATCAAACAAATTTCGTGTCTTCTCTGTTTCGGCGCTGGCAGTATGGAAACCTTTCGTTTTCTATCTTATCTGCTTATTTTGTTGATGATAATAGTTGAGCGAGCGATGGAACAGTGTGAGAAGAACGTAATGTTGCTGACTGAAGTATATATATATGAGGTCTAAGACATGCGAAACACAAAATCCGAAGGAAAAGAACTGTGGTTGGTTGGAAATTACCCAAGCTCTCAGATGGCCACTGGGGATGTGAGAAAGGCGATAAATTCATTAGTTTCTTGCATGAGCCGGAAATGGAGTAAATAATGACAAGTCTTGTAATTCTTTTCATGAAAAGAAACAGCACAATAAATTTCCTTGAAAGTAAACAAGTGCGACTATGTATCTGTTAGGCCGATTAAAATTATACGAACGACCTGATCATTCTCGTTGCTTACGTTCATGATACCTGTAATTACATGACTGATTTAGCACTGTTACGTTACAGATTTTTGATGGTAGCTACCTCGGATCACGCTATCTGCCCTCCCAAAAAATGAGACAGAGATAGTAGGCAATGAAAACCACGTAAAACCATTTTGTTAAATTTTGTAGGTGAACCAAAAATGGTTTCTTAAAAAGTAATATAAAATGATACAGGAAGTTGCTACATGTGAAACTGGACTGTAGAAGCCTAGTTATTGACAAAGTAGAGAAATCCACGCTCTTTCAAATCTCTTTGATTATGGAGTTACTGGTAAAATCGGTAAGCGGATCTAAATCCCCTATTCAGTCACTCGTTGACCACGATGGCACCGAAACAGAGGACGACCGAAGAAAGGCAGAAATACTGAATTCAGTGTTCCGAAACTGTTTCACTGCGGAAAATCGTAACACGGTCCCTGACTTCAGCCGTCGCACGGACGCCAAAATGGAAAATATTGAAATAAACGATATCGGAATTGAAAAACAACTGCTATCACTTAGTAGCGGAAAAGCATCCGGACCAGACGAGATACCCGTAAGATTCTACAGTGATTATGCTAAAGAACTTGCCCCCTTTCTATCAGCAATTTATCGTAGATCTCTGGAAGAACGTAAAGTACCTAGCGACTGGAAGAAAGCGCAGGTCGTTCCCATTTTCAAGAAGGGTCATAAATCAGATGCGAATAATTATAGGCCTATTTCGCTTACATCAATCTGTTGTAGAATAATGGAACATGTTTTATGTTCTCGTATTATGACGTTCTTAGATAATACAAATCTCCTTCATCATAACCAACATGGATTCCGCAAACAGAGATCATGTGAAACTCAGCTCGCCCTATTTGTCCAAGAAATTCACAGTGCCGTAGACACTGGCGAGCAGATTGATGCCGTATTCCTGGACTTCAGGAAGGCATTTGATACGGTTCCGCACTTACGTTTAGTGAAAAAAATACGAGCTTACGGAATATCGGACCAGGTTTGTGATTGGATTCAGGATTTCCTAGAAGAAAGAACACAACATGTCATTCTTAACGGTTCAAAATCTGCAGATGTAGAGGTAATTTCGGGAGTACCGCAAGGAAGCGTGATAGGACCTTTATTGTTTACAATATACATAAATGACTTAGTTGACAACATCGGTAGCTCCGTGAGGCTATTTGCAGATGACACGGTTGTCTACAAGAAAGTAGCAACATCAGAAGACTCGTACGTACTCCAGGAAGACCTGCAGAGGATTAATGAATGGTGCGACAGCTGGCAGCTTTCCCTAAACGTAGATAAATGTAATATAATGCGCATACATAGGGGCAGAAATCCATTCCAGTACGATTATGCCATAGGTGGTAAATCATTGGAAGCGGTATCGACCGTAAAATACTTAGGAGTTACTATCCGGAGCGATCTGAAGTGGAATGATCACATAAAACAAATAGTGGGAAAAGCAGGCGCCAGGTTGAGATTCATAGGAAGAATTCTAAGAAAATGTGACTCATCGACGAAAGAAGTAGCTTACAAAACGCTTGTTCGTCCGATTCTTGAGTATTGCTCATCAGTATGGGACCCTTACCAGGTTGGATTAATAGAAGAGATAGACATGATCCAGCGAAAAGCAGCGCGATTCGTCATGGGGACATTTAGTCAGCGCGAGAGCGTTACGGAGATGCTGAACAAGCTCCAGTGGCGGACACTTCAAGAAAGGCGTTACGCAATACGGAGAGGTTTATTATCGAAATTACGAGAGAGCACATTCCGGGAAGAGATGGGCAACATATTACTACCGCCCACATATATCTCGCGTAATGATCACAACGAAAAGATCCGAGAAATTAGAGCAAATACGGAGACTTACAAGCAGTCGTTCTTCCCACGCACAATTCGTGAATGGAACAGGGAAGGGGGGATCAGATAGTGGTACAATAAGTACCCTCCGCCACACACCGTAAGGTGGCTCGCGGAGTATAGATGTAGATGTAGATGTAGATGTAACTGGAATTATGAGTTTTCACAGATAGATGCGGTTCCGAGGTTTTTGTTGCCTACTGTCGATAACAGATGTTATCAAGCTGCCCGTGTGACAGGTCGAATGCATATTTCACATTTTATTAATCATACTTTATTGATATTATCTTTCTTCCAGATACTTTGGTAAAATCCTTGAAGGCTTGGCATTTGCCACTGCAGACGTTAGAAAGTATCTGACATACAGCAGCTAATCAAGTGCTAAGCAATCACTAACGTGTCTCTTGTTTGCTAATAACCAATGTGTGCCGGCCACGGTGGCCGAGCGGTTCTAGGCGCTACAGTCTGGAACCGCGCGACCGCTGCGGTCGCAGGTTCGAATCCTGCCTCGGGCATGGGTGTATGTGATGTCCTTAGGTTAGTTAGGTTTAAGTAGTTTTAAGTTCTAGGGGACTGATGACCTCAGAAGTTAAGTCCCATAGTGCTCAGAGCCATTTGAACCAATAACCAATGTGTAAATGCTTGCCTTTCTTTAGGTCATCTTTGTCGTCGGTAACTAGTGATCTGCTTCTAAATTTCCTTCTCAACTGTAAACAGATGCCAGCGAAAATCATCAGCCGACATATGAGCAACGTTTCGGACTAATATTAAGAAAAGCTGAGCTGCAATGCAGTGTTAACTGCACTACCTCCCCGTATTTCACGTTTACGCACCAACTCGTACATCTAAATTCTTTCTCTTCTGTGTAATTTTGCTTACTTCGTCCAAAACAGTGCACTAGCCATGCAAAATATCTTTATCTAAGATTTGCATCGTAGCTCTAAGTATACAGTGTAGTGTTCTGTGGCCAATTACTAGCGCCAAAAAAGAAATGACGCAACATTGACAGGCTACGTTCGTTATGTTGTGTCGTCTTCCGTTCCCTCTAGTATAAACGATAGTTCAGAGAAACAAGTGAACACTGGCGAATTGCTGAGAATGTATGTATTCACTTCCAATCACCCCATTGTAAAGGGTGTCTTGAGAGGAATATCGTAGAAAACAACTGATGATGGGGCCAAAAAAATGGCTCTGAGCACTATGGGACTTAACTTCTGAGGTCATCAGTCCCCCAGAACTTAGAACTACTTAAACCTAACTAACCTAAGGACATCACACACATCCATGCCCGAGGTAGGATTCGAATCTGAGACTGTAGCGCCTAGATCCGCTCGGCCACTACCGCCGGCGATGGTGGGGACAGTTTTACTCCTAGATGTGATAATCCACAGCTGGTTGGTTGGTTAGTTGATTTGCGGGAGGGGACCAAACAGCGAGGTCATCGGTCTCGCCGGGAATAAGGATGGGGAAGGACGTCGGCCGTGCCCTTTCAAAGGTATCATCCCGGCATTTACCAGAAGAGATTTAGGGAAATCACGGAAAACCTAAATCGGGATGGCCGGACGTGGGTCTGAAACGTCTTCCTCCCGAATGCGAGTCCAGTATAATCCACAGTGCAAGCTGAAACATTCAGAGAGCGCCACTCTGAAGAACGAGTCCGTAGGGCACAGGCGTGACAGTCGGTGGTGACTATGACGCGATACTGACGAACATTGCCGACTTGCAGGGGGGGGGGGGGCAGAGATGTAAAGTCAGTGTGTCACCGCAACATTCGTAACGCAGCGCAACCCGATCCGCGACCGCGACTCGGCCCGAGTTGGCGCGGCCCTGCCAGCCTAGAAGAGATAGCGCGCGTGCGATGTGACGCTTCCGCCCTCGGTCAAGCCGTCAGCCAGTGGCCCCGCGATATGTGACGCACAGCGCGCAACCCGAAACGCAAACGCAAACGCGCAGGGGCGAGGCTGACGTGAGAGCCAGCCGCAGCTGCAGCTGCCTACTGGAAACCAGCTCTGGCGAGCCACTCGCAACATTTCTCGCTACCGGTCACGTTTTTGTTCTGTTTGTGAAAACTGCCAATTACTTGCGGGACCCTGTTCCCTGTTATTTTTTCCCCCTTCTTTCTCTTTTTCTCCCCTCACATTTGCGAAAGGCGATTTCCAGGAACCAGATCCTTCGCCGCCAGGCAGACTTTTCCTGCACTGGCAGCTGTGCTACGTACTGGGAAGAGACAAAAAAATCCAATGAAGACTTTCACTACGACTATTACTGCTATCGCAGCACTTAGTTTTCAACTATTGTCTACCGGACAGTCAACACCAGAGCTCTTACAGGCTTACGATGTTAAAACTCCGTCTTATGCAAACACAATTTTTTCCCCTTTTTACGGTCCTGTACCTCAATTGAAAAAAAAAAAAACACACACACACAATCTTTATAGTACCGCTTTGTTGTGTGTCTGTCTCTGTAACTGTTAAAAACTCTGGTTGCACGTATCAAGTTGAGATTAAAAAATTCAAATGGCTCGGAGCTCTATGGGACTTAACTTCTGAGGTCATCAGTCCCCTAGAACTTAGAACTACTTAAACCTAACTAACCTAAGGACATCACACACATCCATGCCCGAGGCAGGATTCGAACCTGCGACCGTAGCGGTCGCGCGGTTCCAGACTGTAGCGCCTAGAACCTTAATAAGTTTAATTATCGGGGATATCAGTCTTCGTGTCAGTCCAGTGAGCAATTTTTATCAACCGTAAATATTGACGAACACATTTCTCTGAAGAAATGAGGAATATTGAATATTCTAACATATTTCACAATAAAATAACTTAAAAAAATACTTACTTTCAGTTTACCGGATATCTTCTCCTTCCCCACTGTTGTTCAGAAAATGGGGTTAAAAAGTTAAAGGCCTTCACGTCAAAGCAGAAAGATAAAAAGTAAGAAACCGCACAGACGATGCTAAACGTACAGTGATGATTATCTCAGAGAAATTGAAATGAAAACTACTGACCTTATTTGTATAATATGACGCTGTCACTTAGTGTGTGCCGGCCTTTGTGGCCGAGAGTTCTAGGCGCTTCAGTCTGGAGCCGCGCGACCGCCACGGTCGCAGGTTCGAATCCTGCCTCGGGCATGGATATGTGTGATGTCCTTAGATTAGTTAGGTTTAAGTAGTTCTAAGTCTAGGGGACTGAAGACCTCAGAAGTTAAGTCCCATAGTGCTCAGAGCCATTTGGACCATTTTGAGCCCGGGTCCCCCGAATGGCAGCATCTATGCGGACAAATACGCTATGTGCCGGCACTGAATTTGTCTCTCCCTTACCTTTATCCGTAGCAACACGAAGAAATCACTAGATTGCAAAGAAACTCATCACAGACACCCATAGCATGCAGATTCACACTTCACACTTTCACTTTGACTTTTGTAGTCACTTACGTTGAACTGTTCAGACTTAACAACACAATACTTATTTTGAAGGAGGAGATGCCATAACAGGTGCAAATAAGCAGAACGACCCCAATCAGGATACGAAATCACCAGCAGAGTCTTGCAAGACTTCGCGTAGTCTGTCGTTTTTATTAGACGTTCTCATGGAATAAATCTCGTAATTTACATCTCCTACCACATAAAAGGAAGGAGGTTTCTACGTTGTCTAATCACGTTAATGTGACCACCGCCTGCGATCAAGTCAGCATGTCGGGGAAACGGTGCATTCGTTGTAATGCCGAAACGCAGCGATTTGTCTTTCATAAGGACATGATCACTGAGTTTCTGACCAGGGGCGGAAGCATTTCCGAAACGGCTAAGTGTGCAAACTGTTCGCGTTCCGTCATGGTTAAAGTAGACCGTGCATGG
Source organism: Schistocerca nitens (assembly GCF_023898315.1). Classification (NCBI taxonomy): domain Eukaryota; kingdom Metazoa; phylum Arthropoda; class Insecta; order Orthoptera; family Acrididae; genus Schistocerca; species Schistocerca nitens. The sequence continues at coordinate 748,829,400 of NC_064614.1, forward strand.
CAAAACTGCGCTATATAAAATCGGCGCCGAGGCGATCGTGGTGCACCAGGGGCCATAAATGACAGGGGCGAGCGACGGCTGCAGAGATGTGTACGGGCGAATAGACGTGCAACTATTGGGCAACTGACCGCCCAGATGAACCGAGGGGTTACCAACAGCGTCTCCACAACGACCGTTGAGCGAATGTTGCTGTGTACGAGCATCCACAGCAGGCGCCTGGTCCGTGATTGCTCGAATTTGGACCGCAATGGCGCATCCTGACGTCCACTGAGTGGCGACAGGTGACCTTTTCAGGTGAATCGCGTTTTATGCTCCTTCCGTAACATGGCCGTTGGCGTGTAAGGCGTGAAACGTCTAAAAGCAAACATCCTGCAATAATCGTCGGAAGCGTTATGGTCTTTGGAACGTTTACGTGGGATTGCCTGGATGATCTCGTCATTCTAGAAGGCATAGTGGATCGACACACGTGTGCATCTGTTCTTCGGGATCGTGTTCGCCCTCACACGCAGTGTGTGTCCTAGGGATAATGACATCTACCAGCAGGACACTGCAACGTGTCACACAGCTCACAGTGGATGTGCGTGGTTCGAAGAGCACCACGATGAGTTTACCATACTCCTCTAGCCACGAAACTGCCCCGAATACGTGGGATCACCTCGATCGGGCTGTTCCTGCTGCCAATTGGACAAAGAAGATTCCATTTACCGTCAAAGGCAATCAATATTTATCATAGTATGTTGGCTCCAATAGTAGGGCACGCATCCAGTGTGTGGGCCCACAGGTTAGCACTGGTGCGGCCTGCCGCTGCTGTCAGGCGAATACAGAGGAATGTTTTGATGAGATGTATTGGGGCATTCAACTCTAGCCCCACAGATGCACTATTGGTAATCATGGGTCTATGGCCACTAGACTTGATAATAAGGCAGCATGCAGCCTTTTATTGGCTGCATAAACAAAACATTGACAAAGTGCAAAATATTATGGGCACTGCTCTGATAAATGTTAAAGCTATTAAAGAAAGAGTGCTCGACATTTGGCAAGGAGAATGGGATAGGTCTAATACGGGCCGTAGAGTCCATAGGTTTCTACCTACAGTAAGGGAAAGACTAAAGAACAAGGTAATGAAGTGATTCTTCAACTTCTCCCGGCGTATTTCTTGCTCGAACAGTCCACGGGTGTACTGCCGGTCCATAGTGGCCAACGGGCACAATTTTTCGGCGATCAGACATGTCGCCATCGTCAGGTGCGCTGACGAACTGAGCTCCTGAGGGCGGGCGACCATCGTAAATCCCCTTCCCCCGCGAGGCGTTCTCTCCGCGGTCCACGCCCGCGCCTTGCTGACGCATGGGAAGCAGCACTGAGTCTAATTAAAAAGAGGCTCAGCAAAGAAAACGAACGAGCGACCAGGGCGGACGAGGCAGCTGTACCGACGCCACCACAGACGCCGACGCCTGCTCTCAGCGACCGCCGACGCGCGGCCGCGGCGCGGACCGCGGAGAGAACGCCTCGCGGGGGAAGGGGATTTAGGGCGGCCGCCCGCCCTGTAAAAAAAAATAAAAAATTATCATACAGCTAATATATTTTTAAATCATTTAAAAGCAGAAAAAAACAAGACAACCAAAAAGCTATTGTTTTAATGTCAATTTTTATTATTGAAGGCGTAGCCGCATGGCTTGAACTATTTTCAGACTGGGCAAACCTACATGCCCCAATATATTCTGCAGCGGCTCAGAAGCTCAGTTCGTCAGCGCACGGGACGATGGCGACATGTCTGATCGCCGAAATATTGTGCCCGTTGGACACTATGGACCAGCAGTACCCCCGTCCCTATACCACGTACTTACATCGAATAGGGAAAAGGCCAACACCAGAGTGTGACTGTGGTGCCCACGAGGGATCGCCTGAACATACAGTATTTGACTATCCAATATACGAACAGGCTGTCTCAGTTGAGAGGCAGCTTCTACAAACAAGGAATGTTGAGGAAATTTTGAGGAATGGCGAATTGTTTGACAATTTCGCAAAATTGATAAATAAAATCTCAAAGGAGGCTCAGCGAGCCAACCTTGGGAGAAGTTAAATAGCGTGTGCGCGCTCAACATCTACTGCGCAAATGTAAATATACTGTTTGTTTAAGTGTCTGACTTGTAGTAGGTTGTAGTTGTAGTTAGTTCAATATGATGGTGGACGGAATACAAGAATGGTATAAATGGAGTGGTTTTTGTGGTAGTAGCGGCCCGCCTCCCCGTGGCTAGGCACGGGCAACTCTCTGGGTGGATTCCAGAGAAGCTAAGAGGCCGTTCATTGATACATACTATTATATTGTTTATTTGCTTGGAAGTGTGGTCATGTTAACAAACCACTTTTGTAAAACTAATAGCAGAATTTAGTGCTAATACACCCATTCAAAAGAGTTAGAAAGTGGGTTATCTATGTATCAATAAATTCTAAAAAAAAAAAAAAAAGAAAAAAATTCTGTTCGTGCCGCGGACCCTTATCCGAGAAATCTAGCCCAGGTGGCCTCAGCACTCGAGTCGGCATGGTTCCACATCTCTGTCAGTACCTTGCAGAACCCCTCTGACGCTCTTGCTGCACTTCAAGATGGTTATTCAGGCTTCTGACAGGTGGTCACATTAAAGTGACTGGCCAGCATAGTATTATATGCAGTGCCTGTGAGTGTACCTCTGAACAGCCGGTGCGTGGAACGGTCCAGGAGCGGTCGCTTTTCTCCCTGTTCGACTGCCGCCAGATGAGGTGCAGTGAGTTCGCCCTGCGGCCGGACGCTGCGGTGCCAGCGCGGCTGGATGCCAGCCTTATATCAGCAGTGGGCGGGCGACCTCTCCGCGTAGCCTGCGACCGCGAGCCGGCGCAGACACAGACGTAGCGCCGCGTCACGTGTTTCTCCAGGCCTTGTTTACGCCGCTGAACCAGAGGCTGGTAAACAACCGCGGGACGCCCCGCGGACTGCCAGGCGCCGCAGCGTCTGCCGTTCGGTCCACAGCTGGCTCATCTCTGAATGGAAACTGCCCGAGCCAAACATGCGTCTTGTGAAACGCGCACGAATGCCGTTGTTCGGAACGCGATAAGAGCAAACTGCCCAATCCGTAACCCCAGAAAAACTTACGGTTAATACAGCCAACATGTTACGATACATACGCGAAAGGCAGCTCTGATTTGACTGTACTGCATTCCGAAAATAATTTCGAGTGCGCACTTTTCGTGACAGACACATCTCTGGTTTGACAGTTAGCCAGGTAACGCTCATTTACAAGAATTTCTGCAAAAGTGACATCATTTTGGCGTCACAGGCCTTATTGAAAACTGCAGGAACTGCTATCGACTTTATGAAAAGAAGAATATGAATGTTATTGCTCCTCGTTTTACGTGCAGCAATTTAAGCTGTCCTCTTAGGTTCCTGCCTAGCGGCATCCTCGTAAATAGTCACATATTCGGAAATAAAGAGCCAAAATAATATTTGTGAGAAGGAATTTTATTGCTATTCATTTCAGTGGCAGAATTTTTCAAATTGTTCAAATGGCTCTGAGCACTATGGGACTTAACATCTATGGTCATCAGTCCCCTAGAACTTAGAACTACTTAAACCTAACTAACCTAAAGACATCACACAACACCCAGTCATCACGAGGCAGAGAAAATCCCTGACCCCGCCGGGAATCGAACCCGGGCGTGGGAAGCGAGAACGCTACCGCACGACCACGAGCTGCGGACGGCAGAATTTTATTTGCTTCCCTAGATCCCTGCCTCACTACACACTCGGAAATTGCCAGATGTTAATTTCATCCTTCGTTCTCTAATCAGACGCAAACGTAAATACCAAAAAAATGTTCAAATGTGTGTGAAATTTTATGGGACTTAACTGCTAAGGTTATCAGTCCCTAAGCTTACACACTACTTAACCTATATTATCCTAAAGACAAACAAACAAACACACACACACACACACACACACGCCCGAGGGAGGACTCGAACCTCCGCCTAGACCAGCCGCACAGTCCATGACTGCAGCGCCTTAGACAACTCGGCTAATACTGCGCGGCCACGTAAATACCACCGAAGATTCCAGAATATACTAATTCGTAAGAAAGTCCCTGAATTTGTTAACAAACGGCCGGCCGCAGTGGCCGTGCGGCCCTAGGCGCTACAGTCTGGAGCCGAGCGACCGCTACGATCGCAGGTTCGAATCCTGCCTCGGGCATGGCTGATTAGGTTTAAGTAGTTCTAAGCGACTGATGACCTCAGAAGTTAAGTCGCATAGTGCTCAGAGCCATTTGAACCATTTGTTAACAACGCTAAGACGAAAAAAATTGCATGTAGCGGGATGCGAATCTACATTATTCGACTCCATAAAACACGTTGTTATCCATTACGCTAGCACTTCGTCATTTCATGTAAGTCTATCGTCTTGGTTATCTGTATCTCTTCAAGGTTTATATCATTGAAACTTTAATAAAAGGCTTTAACAATGCTGAGATACAGTATTTGTGATAAATTTTCAATGCGCCGTTCCTTGAAACAGCATGCTGCAAGTCTATAACACAAGTGTGTTTCATGTTTAATTTGTAAATTATTGACGAGAACAACTCACTTCTGAGCGATGAAACTTGTATGAAAGCATTAATCGTTGATAAATCATTAAGTGACATTTAACTATAACAATAATGATAATAAACCGTAAGAAGAACGGCGGGATTTTACATATCTACGATAAGCGCGCATGAAGTGTTGTGACTGACCAATGTCGAACGCTAACTAAACTCTATAGCAGTTCCTGCGGTTGTCGATATTGCGCGGGACCTCGAACTGACGTCAGGTTTGCAGAAAATCTTGTGAAATGATTGTTACCACAGTTAATCGTCTACAGATGCTATATTACATTGTTATTGTAGGGTTCCCTGTTGATAGCCACGGGTGTGAAACTGATGTAAGGACTTTTTGTATCGTAACCTTTGTTCGTTGCCAGGGCAGTTGGAGAGCTGAAAGCTTATCAGTCTGTCACCTCGCTTTGTTATCGGGTGACTTTTAATCTTCCATGTTTGTTTTCGTTTCTTAGTTAACAGAAGTAGGTTTCATAACATTGTGCTTCATTTTACGATTTCCGGTGTATATTGCACTCTTCGCATTGCATTATTAGTATATTCCTCGTAGTCTGCTTGTATTCGGTTCGCACCCGTAGTACTGGGAGGGGTAAAACAGTCCATATTAGTGTTTTTCACATAAAACAGAAGCTGGTTTCGTTATATGGTATTCTATGGACGTATGTGTATTTACTGCTAAAGAATCTGGCTAATTTCCAACAATAATTGCCTATCGATTGCATGGGCTCCGAACGATATATATATCGAACGTGCGATTATATGTCGACCACGCGACTCTCGTATCGCAAGTTATGGATACTGTTTGCAGCGTTCACTGGAGCAAAAGACGAACGTTTACTAAGCTCCAGTTATTACAACTGAAAGTAGTAACCTTACTTCCTTTGTTCGTCAGTCACGTCTTCATGCACTATTCCTTGTGTTGCACAAGCCGCCGGCAGCAGTCCTTTTTTTTCAGTAACTCTGATATACTCTTGCTATGTCGGTCCGAAATATGGGCAAGCATCACGAACGTCAACTTTTCCCCTTCTCTTTTTATTTACGATTTCAGAGATCGATGTTCTACGTGTGAACGAGTGGTTCTTTTCGATGACACAAATTCAACAGACTGATTCACAAATTCATCTTGAAATCCTTTTTTCTTTAAGGTGTTACATGACTTAAAGATGTCTGTTATCACTTTCGTGCCTGGCTATATAAAATGTTTTATCAGAGAGACTAAAGTTCTCTCTCCCCTTGAATAAACGCGAACTATAAAACACTCGAGGGATTCACTTTCAAGGCCGCCAAATGTTCAACAAAATTTTTCAAAGTCGTCCTCTCTGGTATTTCCTAGTAGCTATGCGCAATACGTCTATTTCGAAAACCTTGTTTTGCCCACCGATTGGAACAATCTCGTTCGTGACTATGACGCAACAGACTTCTCGGTAGAAACCGCAGTAGTCGCACACGGTATTCGTCAACAATCGTCGCCTGTAGCGTAGATAGCCTCTTATACAACAGGAAACTAAAATGACGCTCTTGTCGATGGATAACTTGGAACTGTCAAACCATGTATTCTTTCTTAAAGACGTTCTCTTGTGACACTGGACGCAGTACAATTGCAAAGGAAAATCCGCATCTTTCTCGCGAATTTTCACGAGGCTGAGGCCAGACAAGCTACAGAATTCCTGCTATCCTCATTTGCAAGCAGTCCGAAGTCCCAACAAAATTTCGCACTATTTTTCACACTACCTTTCCGAAGAATTAGACTTCGCCGTGTGAGACGATCAGCTCTCGAAACTGCAACGTTTTCACTCATTGCTATGCACAATCGAAAACGATAAACTGTGTTCCCCTGGCAACTCACTAAACGTTTACCATAATTCGCGCCACCAGAGTCATGTGAGACAGGGTTGTAGCCTCTCCCCGATGTTATTCAATCTGTATATTGAGCAAGCAGTAAAGGAAACAAAAGAAAAATTCGGAGTAGGTATTAAAATTCATGGAGAAGAAGTAAAAACTTTGAGGTTCGCCGATGACATTGTAATTCTGTCAGAGACAGCAAAGGACTTGGAAGAGCAGTTGAACGGAATGGACAGTGTCTTGAAAGGAGGACATAAGATGAACATCAACAAAAGCAAAACGAGGATAATGGAATGTAGTCAAATTAAATCGGGTGATGCTGAGGGGATTAGATTAGGAAATGAGACACTTAAAGTAGTAAAGGAGTTTTGCTATTTAGGGAGTAAAATAACTGATGATGGTCGAAGTAGAGAGGATATAAAATGTAGACTGGCAATGGCAAGGAAATCGTTTCTGAAGAAGAGAAACTTGTTAACGTCGAGTATAGATTTAAGTGTCAGGAAGTCATTTCTGAAAGTATTTGTATGTAGCCATGTATGGAAGTGAAACATGGACGATAACCAGTTTGGACAAGAAGAGAATAGAAGCTTTCGAATAGTGGTGCTACAGAAGAATGCTGAAGATAAGGTGGGTAGATCACGTAACTAATGAGGAGGTATTGAATAGGATTGGGGAGAAGAGAAGTTTGTGGCACAACTTGACTAGAAGAAGGGATCGGTTGGTAGGACATGTTTTGAGGCATCAAGGGATCACAAATTTAGCATTGGAGGGCAGCGTGGAGGGTAAAAATCGTAGAGGGAGACCAAGAGATGAATACACTAAGCAGATTCAGAAGGATGTAGGTTGCAGTAGGTACTGGGAGATGAAGAAGCTTGCACAGGATAGACTAGCATGGAGAGCTGCATCAAACCAGTCTCAGGACTGAAGACCACAACAACAACAACAACGAGTCATGTGGTCGACACTGTCAAGGGTTCGCGCATGCGAGAGACAATCATTCTTGGAAATTACCAGAATCTGTAGGTGAACTGTTCGATTTAAATCCATTGTAATTATACTGCTGTTATTCTACTTTATTTTTGTTTGTATCCTCGCATTTAATGGAGAACTCCATGTTATCAGGTTATGTAAATTGATATTCAACTTTGTTGCATCTTGTCACGGAATGAGTATGCAATTTGCTTTGGATGATGTTGCCTCTTGCCACTGAGTGCAATGCACTCCATAGTTATTTGCAGAGTATGGATGTAGGTGTAAACGTAGATGAGTATGCTCTGTAGTCTTACTGCTTGGAGCATTCTTCATTGCAAATGCTAAAAATGCGACAGTAGTCACCCAAATGTGTGCACACTTTTGAACAGGTGCTACAAACAATACATTTTAACAGAAGTAAATGAATATTTGGGTGGCCTCCATTAAAAGCGAGAGTACGAAAATCGGATGCGAGCAAAAATAACGTAGAATACGAGCAATATACTTCCGATGCATTTAAACAGAGCAGTTCACACACGGATTTGTAAGCAGTAACAGAAGGACATGAGACCACAGAATACGATGTTACGAATGCAGCCTCTGTTTTATATGTAACAAAAACAAATATGGAATCACTTACCCCACCCAACATTACGGACACGAGCAAAACTTAACCAGAACGCTAACAACAAATTTACAAGACAATTCAAAGTGTGTAATGCACAAGATGGCCATAATCAGGAGAGTAATTTCCATTTTGATACCGACGCCATGATCTAAATTGCATTATTGCGTTTAACAAATAAATAATTTTGTAGTCAAATCGCGACCAAGATGTCATTTACAAAATTTTACATTACTGTGGACTCCAACTACAAGAAGTTAAATTTCATGTCTGATTGAGATTTCTAGAATATACCACTTTGCAAGGTAACAACGTTTCCAGATACACACTGTACTACCAGGCCCACAGATTTGTAAGTAAGAATACGCATTCTCATGCCATATTTTTCCGTATCCGAAGTTCATTGCCAGGCTTCTAGCAAGGCTACTGTCTATATCTGTTTCCATATCGTAACATGGACCTTACACTTCTGATATTTCGATGTTTTGTGCTAATGACCTCCATTCGCTGAGTCGCTGCGTTAACAAAACGAAATGTAATACGGTTCTAACTCTCATTTCCTGACTGCTCATTCTGCTCTCTTCATTCTCTCCCGTACAGGTACGATATGTATTGATTACGATACAAAAGAAAGTTATCATATGTATACATCCTCCTGGCCTATAATAATAATAATAATAATAATAACTGAGCTACTCATTTGGAGTAGTGAAATGGAGTGACACAGACCTAGAAGCACTCAATACACTTACACGATCACAATGCCACAAATATAGAATACATCACATACATTCAGCACCAGAAAGATTCACATTAAGCAGAAAGGAAGGAGGAAGGGGATTTCTCGACATAAAAAACCTACATTATGGATAGGTAGACAATTTAAGAAAATTGTTTATAGAACGAGCAGAAACTAGCAAAATACACAAAGCAATCACTCATATAAATACATCAGCTACACCACTGCAATTTCATAACCACTTCTACAACCCTTTAGGTCACATAACATCAACAGATACGAAGAAAGTAAATTGGAAAAAGAAAACACTACATGGCAAGCACCCGTATCATCTAACACAGCCACACACCGATCAAGACGCATCCAACACATGGCTAAGAAAAGGCAATATATTCAGTGAGAGGGAAGGATTCGTGATTGCAATACAGGGTCAAACAATAAACACCAGATATTACAGCAAGCCTATTATTAAAGATCTTAATACCACAACAGATAAATGCAGACTTTGCAAACAACAAATAGAAACAGTAGATCACATCACAAGCGGATGTACAATACCAGCAAATACAGAATACACCAGAAGACATGTCAATGTAGCAAAAATAATACAACAACAACTTGCCATACAACATAAGCTAATAAAACAACACGTTCCCACATACAAGTATGCACCACAAAATGTACTGGAGAATGATGAATACAAATTATACTGGAACAGAACCATTATAACAGATAAAATAACACCACATAACAAACCTGACATCATACTCGCCAATAAAAAGAAGAAATTAACACAACTAATCGAAATATCGATACCCAATAAAACAAATATACAGAAGATAAACAGGAGAAAAAATTGAAAAATACATCCAACTGGCTGAGGAAGTCAAGGACATGTGGCATCAGGATAAAGTTGACATTATACCAATTATACTATCAACTACAGGAGTCATACCACACAATATCCACCAATACATCAAGGCAATACAGCTACATCCAAACGTATATATAAAACTACAGAAATCTGTAATTATTGATACATGTTCAATTACCCGAAAGTTCCTAAATGCAATGTAACATATACCGTACAGTTAAAAGGACGTCACGCTTGGTCAAGGTCCGCGTCACTTTCCATTTTTAACCAGACATAACGTCTGAGAAAGGAAATAATAATAATAATAATAATAATAATAATAATAATATGAAAAGTTTTAAACATGGGTACTTGGTTCAGTGGTCATTTCTAAATTAAAATTGACACAAATGAGCCCTCGGCCACAATTATTTTTAGTCTTACTGACCAGGTTTCAACACTTCTAAGAGTGCCTTCATCAGAATTAAAACACTAAAATGGCCTATAACATAGTTACAAATTTATAGGAAAAGACATTTTTATATAAAAAGTGTAAGTACTGACTAACAATAAAAGACGGAGGCAGCACTTACATGTCACATATACAATAATTAACAGGCCGGAAGGGCTTTAGTCACAAAATATATAAAAAGGAATGCGTGAAAATGAGCCACTGTGGGCTGCTCGTTCCTGTACAGCTTCTGTTTGCAAAGGACTGAGGCGCCCGCGTTAACAAGTGCGGGCAGGTGAACATGACATCGCATCGAGAGTGCCGTCTAGTAGCCGCAGGTACAACTCGGCTACTTAACATTCAAGTGGAGACAGACGAAATTATAATGAATGTTGTTCAGTACATAATGTAAAAAGTAATATTTCGTTTAACAGCGATAGCTAAAATAACATTTTGTCTGCATCAGAGCTTAGCAGTACAGTTTGAATGTTCTGCGAATGTTCCTCGTCAAGCTGTTACATCAGGGACAGCAACTACTTTGCCAAGCCCCGGCTATTCATTGAGAACGCAGTTCATGGGGTTGTTGATGACGACAGTGACGATGATCCTGCCACTATACTCTGACAAACAGGTGGTTTACGTCGTACAAATTAGCAGCTGTGCATGACTTCTCTGAATAGGTCGGACCGAACGTTGACGTAAGCTGTGAATCTCCCGCGGAACTGTTTCTGATTTAGTTTCCACAGGAAACGATGGGAAGTTGATAACAGTATGTCCAAAGGGAAACCAGGTCCATAAAACAATTAGCTGTTTACTTTTTCACAGTTTACTGTCGTATTAAGTGTTTACGATGGCAAATAAAGGTTACTGTAATTTCATGAAAAATTTTAAAACTATACTTTTTGTCACATTATTGGGACTCAAAGTGTTAAATTGCTTGGAGGTGAAATAGCTTCAACACGCCAAGTGAGCAAACAATAATAACCGTCCATTTATCAAGACAGGCAGAATCAGGGTTTGACATAAGGGACGTTTTGCAGTAACGAGTTCTGACAGACGGTCAACTGTGTTACACAAATGCTACAAGATACTGTTAAAGTACATACATTTTTGTACATTAGCAGAAAATAAAAACAAATGGGAAAGCGTTTACAAATAATTTACAAACAGTTATAATACACAACTGCTTTACAATACTGTCAACCTACTGACATTTTTGTGTATTGGAAGTAAATAAAAACAAAGGGAAAGCATTTACAAAGAATTACTTCTATTATCTTTTACAGACGTAAGGAAGTAATGGAGAAAATGTAGTGCCCAAAGACCCGTATATGTCGGATCATTACCGACAGATCTCGAGCACAATTGGAGCAGAAAGGAAATACGAATGAACAATAGGCTTGTTTTGCGGAAGTATTGTTTTGGGGAAATAAGAGGAAACCTAACTCAAGATGAGCGGTCGCGAATTTGAAACGTCCTGCTCTTGAATAAGAGTGCTGCGCCTGAACTATTATTTTACATTTCGCTATACTTTTATTTCTATTATTTTGCGTCCGATAGCGAGTTTAGAATGTTGTTCCCGTAAGAAACGCAGCGAAAACTTTATCTGGATCAGAAAGCATTTTTCCCAGTCGTTATTACTTAGGAGAAATCTCGTCCCTGTTCCGAAGTCTACTTGGGGTCACATTCTTTACACCGTCATTTGTTTGGAAGAAATGGAGCGAAACAGGTTTACCGCAGGAGTAGTCAACTACAGCATTCGCGGCTGGTGTAGATGACTTAAGCAGCGTAAACCGATTGTCAATTAGCCTCAAAATGGATCAGCCAAGAAATCACATTGTTCAGACGGCCTACTTTAGGAGTTCATGCCTTTCTCAGTACAACCAGTGGATCGAGACATCGTATAAATCGCCATTCCTTCTGAATAGAAACTTCTTTCGCCGGTTTGATACTCCGAACACGACTGTTAGTTTGTAGCGAATACGACTTCGCAGTACTAGTGAGTACATTTCACATCTCTGGACAGTAAAGAGTGCGTACATAGGTAATCTTTGTGTAGAACTCCTGTTTGTTCCAAATAAACGTTTTTTTTTTTTTCTTTATTGAATTTCAGTTGCCCATACGGAGCAGGCTGGCAGCAGCATTGGCGCCGCTCTTCAGCCGAGAGACAGTGGGTACATAACAGGGAGACATTTAAAACAACATAAAGGAGGAAATATGGCGAAACAAAGATATAAAAAAGGGGGAAGATATTAGAAGATAGCATACAAAAGGGGGCGACTGTAAAAATGGCGATAAAAATCTAAAAAAGTAGTGTACACAAAAAGCCACACACTGTGACGATTAAATAAACGGTCGTAGTCGAGCTGTTACATCTGTTGCTAGCACCAAATCATTCACGAGAGCGTTCATCTAAACTTTTTGTGGTTTTTGTTCGTCTTAGGACACACTTTGATCCTGTACGCTCTTATTATTCAAGGATGGTCAAAATTTTACTATAATCTGCTAATAATAAAGTTATATAATTAATGTTTTGCTTGTTCGCAGTTTCAGATCTGCAGGCCTGGTGCACATTCAGATAACCGTGTCACAGTGCCATGATACTCCGCTAGGTGTGGCAAAACAAAATGGTGCAGCCTATTCATAAAATGGAGTATCGTGCGGTGCAACAATCCGTGCAGAGCTGGTGGAAATGTAAGGCAAAAATGTGCGATCACAGTATGTAGTTCAGTGGTTTCAGTGGTTCCCAACCTTTCTTAGACCATTACCCCCGAGTGCAATCAGACATTGGCTAGTACTTCGCCCCCCCCCCCCCCCCCGTCCCTGCTATCTGTTATCTGTTGCCCCTCCCTGCCCCACATTACCACCAACTTTACCACGTAACTAAACTGTAGAATGGAAGACTTTTCTTGGAACTCTTACTTTTAAAATGATGTAAGATGAATGATATGTAGTATGTGTGAGAAAAATGACGAAGGAATTGGTGGTGCATTGCAAGTGCTACCCACAACTCCTCAGAAAAGGAAGCTAACTATCCACGGTGAGGGCGCACACTTGTCACGGAACATGCTTCCCCTCCATCACTCCCCTCCATTACGGCACTTGCTTGATATGCTCACTGCAAACCCCATTTAAAATCAAGCAAGTTCAGATGTGTGCACTGCACTTGCTTTTCGTAAATTCACTTCATTGCTGCATTCTTTACTTCTGAACTCGCAGAAATTGGACGACTTCAGGTTGTTAATGCTACGTACCATTTGGAGAAGTCATCGTCGTGAGATACTTAGCATTTATTACATATTTGTCTCAGTTTTATCATCAGCGATGTACATCACAAGACACAACATAAGTGTGTAGTGGCGGACTAGGTGAGGAACCTGTAAACTTCACCGCATTAATGCTACTAACTGGGAAAAAGTAGTTATTGGTAACTTATATAATCAACATTAGAGTCTTACAAAATTGTGATAAGCAGTAATGATCTTTTGAAAATAATTTAGTTTCGTGACAAACAGAATCAAATCGTTTAGTCTTTACCCCTCATAAAATTTCATTTTACCCCTCTGGGGGTTATTGCTCCAGGTTGGGAACCGCTGGATTGGGTGAGGCACATGCTTCCAACATATATGGTGGAAGGTAGTCGTGGTACCACTGACAGAACCCCCAACACTGTTCAGTTGCCAATGGCGTGTAGGAAAAATTATTGTCGGTAGGCGTCTGTATTGGCTGTAATTTCTCGACTTTCCTCGTCGTGGTTATTGCGCGAGATGTTGTGGGAGAGAGTAAAGTCTTGTCCGACTCTTTCCGGAAAATGTTCCCTTCAAATTTCAGTAGGAGATCTCTCCGTGATGCACAAAGCCTCTCTTGTAAGGTCTGCCAGTAGTCTTTGTTGACCATTTCCTTAACCGACTAAACGATCCCGTGACGAAACGCGCCGCTCTTCGGTGGATCTTCTATATCTGTTCTCACAGTCGTGCCCGGTGAGGATCCCGTACTGACGAACAGTACTCTAGAATCGGTCGAAGAAGCGCCTTATAAACCACTCCCTTCGTGAATGAGTTACATTTCCTTAAGATGATTCTTATTAATCTCATCTGGCATCTACTTTTCCTACTGTTCGTTTTACGTACTCGTTTCACTTAAGGTCGCTGTGGATAGTTACCCATAGATATTTTACGGTAGAAAATGTTTCCAACAGATTCTCATCAACAGCGTAGTTGAACAGCAGTGGCGCTTTTTTTCCATGTATGCGCAGTATGTGTTACATTTATTTACGTTCAGGGTCAACTATCAGGTCATTCTGCAAATCGATACTGTCTTCTGGCATTGCTACTTTGTTATGGACAACCGCAGTATCTGCGAATAGTCTTAAGGGAGGATGTTCATGAAATTTCAGTTTATTTTTTATTTATTAGTAGAACTCAGGGGTAAAAGTTCTCAAAGTTTCAGTGATGAGAGCGCATCCCAAGTGTCTGAAAAATAATTAAATTTATGACGCGACCTTCCTGCCACGTCTATATTTTGAAGCAACAGTTCAATACTAGCTCGGTTAACAACGACACCTGGTTTACTTTCAAGCTAACTTGTACGCGATGAATTTAGAAGTCTATAATATGTACTTCAGATGGTTCAAATGGCTCTGAGCACTATGCGACTTAACTTCTGAGGTCATCAGTCGCCTATAACTTAGAACTAATTAAACCTAACTAACCTAAGGACATCACACACATCCATAGGCAGGATTCGAACCTGCGACCGTAGCGGTCGCTCGGCTCCAGACTGTAGCGCCTAGAACCGCACGGCCACTCCGGCCGGCTATAATATGTACTCTGTGGGTCTATTCCGTATCTTAGAAACAGTAACAAACCATCTGCTTCGTTTATGAAAAAGCAGTTTCTGTTTTGTTTGTGCTACTGACGGAGATAGCAAGGCTATCAGAGATAACCTATGCGATGTTAAGTGATATAAAAAGTGCGGTACGGGCTAGATATTTCCACATCGTCATCTGTGACACATTAACTGACGTAAATATTTGCAGGCTCAGTGGGTTAACAACCCTACATTCACAATCCGAGGATTCCAAATTGTGTACTGAATGTTGACAAGGCCATTTGTAGGTTTCTGGCTGATCTTGAACTTCTAAAAAAGTGTGTTCATCGCAAAATCCAGAATCCAAATGAGAGTCTAAATTCACCCATATGGAAGCGATGCCCTGAAACTACATTTCCACCTGCTACAGTTGTCAGAAACGGAATTTATGATGCCGTTCTTGTATTTAATGATGGAAGTGTATGGAGGATGAAGGTGTTAGAGAAAATGAGCTTTCAGATAAGAAATTTCACTCAAGGCATCATGCGAAAAATAGATTTACAGCGCCTCTCTGCAGATGAAAAGTCAGTTGAAGACCTGGTGAAGGAAATAAGGTACAAAACAAGAAACCAGTAGAGAATGTGTCCTTCGAGTCTTTCGCGACGGCATACATGAAAAACCGAGAAGGTTTTATTCAACCAGTAGAGAAGCCTTAAAGGGTAAGAGGATCCTGAGTACAAATCAGGGACCTTCTGAAGAGGTGACATAAGAAAGAACGCCAGGTTGAACTTCAAATTGCATTTATTGAAAATTATATTTTTTGAAGTTTATGTATCTTTTTTTTCAGGGTCTATCCACTTGTCTCTATAAACCCAATAAATGTTGCCTGAAGAGTAAATGTTGAAATTCTGGGTGCAAGCTCAGATATGGAGCAAAGGGCTTGGAATTTTGCACGAGTTTTATATTATACTAATAGAATTATAGCTAAAAAAATCATTGAAATTCTCCTGGTCGATATATTCAAAAAATCTCATGAGAGAAGAGATTAAACGAGAGAAACTCGGTAGGAATCTCTTGGATAGTTTCTGAGAAAACGGTATATTTACTATTTTTTGAAAATAAGATGTTGAAACTACATAAAACAATTAAATATATATAACCCAAGTAACTTAACAGTAAATGTATTAATTCCATGTCAAGCATGCTACAAAATTTCATTGCTATATCTTCAAAATTGTCAATTTGGTGCATATTTTAAATAGCGTGTGTTTTGCATGAACTTCCCCTCTTAAAGAGAATCGACGGATTCTAACAGATTATTTGTGTACACTGTTAATAATAACGCTCCTATCAAGCTTCCTTGTAGAACTCCGAAAATTAAGTGATCAGACAAGTCTGAATGATGATGGACGAAGTGAAAAACCATCTGTATATGAACAAGAGGGAACAGCACGAGGAATGGAGGCCATGATGTTCGTTAAACCAGTCCCGGATCAGTTTACAACATCTTGCACGACATTTTGAACGCGAGAAAGACCGCCGCCTACTGAATTCCGCTACTACTCGCGTGTGTTCAGAAAGCAAGCCAGACGCAGACAGCAGCGGAAATTTTACGGTGTCAGGCCAATACAGACGACTTCTTTACGCTCCTAACGGATGAGTCTGGGTGGAACATTACGATCTTTAGACAAAGGAGCATTACAAGCATAGAAATATCGGGATTCACCACCGCCAGGAAAAAAAAAAACGAAGACTCAGTCATCATCGGGCAAGTTGATGCTGATATAGAGACCGTACGAACTAATCCACGCCGATTTACTTCGTACTGACCGCGTGTGTAGGCCGCGAGTAGGACTTAACATACGTAAACAAAAAGAGGCGTTTTCGAGAAAATCCAGTCTGAAAATTTTAGGAGTGCTTATATATGCTGTATGGTCGCTAGCATTCATAGCGTCCGGCACAGAGAGGGTAAGTGATTAATATCAAAAGCTGCAAGTTTTTGGATCGAATCTTGTTGCCGGTATTTTTTATTCGAGCAGTTGAGAAACTTTATAAAACGACTGCAAAATTGCGCGTATATCATCGAACAAAATTGAGTCATAGCTTTTAGAGACGATCGCATAAAAATTCAGTCAACCGTCCACCAATATTCGGTGATGTGACTCGATATGCGTGGTATGCTGCGAAATTGTGTGATGAGTGAGAAAATAGTACGAATGTCGACCAGGTCTGTTTTGCAATAGACACATCGAATAAACCACGTATACGCAAGAATCCGGCGTTCACTACACGTGCTGCATGCCGCAATAATAATTGTTTTCCATGTTTCTACGATCAGTTTCATCCTGATTCGTGCAGTGAACGATAGCTTACACATATTTGTCACAAATGTATCCCTTTCTTATTTTCAGTGCCATTACGAAAAAAAATTCTCCATTTTTCAGGGTAAAGATAATGAAAATAGTTGAATATTGATAATTTTCAGAGTCATAATAAATCTGCTGAAGAATTACATGAAAATGAAAAATAAATGCTGAAGCGAGATTCGATCTACATACTTCGCGCTTATGAAACGAAGTGCTTACTCGCTCGGCTACGGACTCGTTCTTAACTAGAGATTGTACAAAGTAGGCCTATGTAAGAACGTCTAAAATTTTCAATCTCGATATTCTCGAAAACTTCCGTCTTCCTGTTTGCATATCTTGAAAGGGGGGCGGGGGGGGGGGGGGGGGGGGGCAACAGTTCGTACGATGTCCTCGTGACTTATTTTTGGGACTGCAATGGAATAGTGTTAATAGATTATGCTCGCAAGGGGCAAACCATCACAGTAGTGTAGTATCAAAATCTCCTGGCGAGACTGCAGGAGGCTGTCAAGACGAAAAATCGTGGGAAGCTGTAAAAGGCGGCGTTTCCGCTCGAAAACGGTCCACCTCACTCTGAACAGGACACAGCCACACTTGCTGCTTCTTTAGGCTATCATGTTTTGCCGCACACTCTTGTATTCTCCTGACTTAGTGCCCAAGATCTTCTCCCTCTACGATCGAATGAAGAAATCACTGTCAAGTGGTAGGCATTTCTGGAGGTAATTTTCGAGGTAGCACCTTTCCTGAATTGCCACACATGTGAAACAAGGGCTTCGCCATTTCATCGATGGTTGGGAAGTATGTCTCACATTGAAGGCTAAATACATTGAGGTGACAAAAGTTATGGGATATCTCCTAATATCGCGTCGGACCTCCTTTTACCCGACGTAGTGCAGAAATTCGACATGACAAAAACTCAAAAAATGGTTGGAAGTGCCCTGCAGAAACATTGAGCCATACTGTCTCTATGGCTGTCTCAATAATTGTGAAAGTGTTGTCAGTACAGGATGTTCTGCACGAACTTACTACTCGACTTTGTCCATGATTGGTCGATGGAATTAATGTCTGGCGGTCTGGGTGGCCAAGTCATTGGCTCGAACTATCCGGAATGTCCCTCAAACAAATTGTGAATAATTTGTCCCGATCACATGGCGCATTGTCATCCACTAACATCCCATCTTTGTCTGGGAACATGAAATCGGTGAATGACAGCAAAAGATCTACAGATAGCCGAACCTAACCATTTCCAGTCAGTTGGACCCAGTCCATACTACGTAAACACAGCCTACACCATTATAAAGCCACCACCAACGTCCACAGTGTCTTGTTGATAACTTGAGTCAGTAGGTTCATGGGACGTGTGCCACAAACGAATCGTACCAGCAGCTCTTACCAACTGAAATCGAGACTCATCTGTCCAGGTCACGGTTTTCCAGTCGTCTAAGTTCCAATTGATATGGTCACGAGCCCATGAGAGGCGCTGCGGACGATATCGTGCTGTTAGCAGAGGCACTCGCGTCAATCGTCCGTTGCCACAGCACATTAACACCAGATTTAGCGGTACTGTCCTAACGGATACGTGTCTCGTACTCCCCACATTGATTTCTGCACTGACAACTCTACGCAAGCGCCGCTGCTCTCTGTCGTTACGCTAAGGCTGTAGGCCACTGAGTTATCCGTGGTGTGAGATAAAAAAGCAAACTAAACTCCGCCCGAACAGGCCATGAAGGCCTAACGGTACCGACCGGCTGCCGCGTCATCCTCAGCCCACAGGCGCCACCGGATGCGGATATGGAGGGGCATGTGGTCAGCACACCGCTCTCCCGACCGTATGTCAGTTTACGAGACCAGAGCTGCTATTTCTCAATCAAGTAGCTCCTCAGTTTGCCTCACAAGGGCTGAGTGCACCCAGCGCTCGGCAGACCGAATGTCACCCATCCATGTGCTAGCCCGACAACGCTTAACTTCGGTGATCTGACGAGAACCGGTGTTACCACTGCGGCAAGGCCATAGCCGTGGTTAGAGATAATGCCTGAAATCTGGTATTCTCGCACACTCTTGACACTGTGGACCTCGGAGTATTGAATGCCGTAACGCTTTCCGAAATGGAATTTCCCAAGAGTCCACCTACCACTTCGCGTTCAGTCTGTTAGTTCCCGTCGTGCGGACGTCGGACATTTTTCACATGAATTGACTGAGTACAAATACAGCTCCGCCAGTGCACTGCCCTTGTATACCTTGTGTACGCGACACTACCGCCATCTGTATATGTGAATATCGCTATCTTATGACTTGTCACCCCAGTGTGTGCAGAGAAGGGCTAACACCATCAGCAAACTTGAAGTTTTGGAGCTAATAATCAAAACTTTGCGACTACCGCTCGTATAACTCGAGAAGAGGGCGGATACAGGTACAAAACAAGGCACGTACACACACAACATTCGTTTTGGAACCAACAACAAACGCAAAGAAATTCCAAAGTGGCACCACTGAAAAAAAGAAATATACCTCTGTGTCAGCTTGCCAGAAAAGAAACACACCACTGTGAAGATAAGGCATTGCTACGAGTCTTCAAGGCAACGATTTTTATATTACGTAACGCACGCCAGTTTTGACAAGCTTGAATAAAGTACCACTGATCATCAGCGTAAAACATGGGAACCCCATTAGTAAAAAGAACTGCGAAGATTATAACCTCCAGAGTAGCCCTGCGCCTTATTTCAAACAGCTGATTAGCTGTCAGCTCTGCGGACGAGTTGCCTTTTATGATGTTAATTTACCATAAATTATAGCATATTGTTTCAGCTTTTGTACGTCATTCCATACAAATTCGTTCTCTGATTGTAGAAAGTAGCACAATTTTCAGCGCCGACCTTCATAGTTCTGCAAAGATATGTCTTATTTTACGCTTTCTTAAGAGCGTGCGTAGTGACCATCCTACGCCTTATACGTAGTATTATTAAGTCCTCCAGCTGGTTCCAATTTCATTAAATCTTTCTGGTGATACCACCGCAATCATAACATTAAATATTTAAAATAACCAACGTTGCATCCGTACTGCTACACCCTTCTGCAGAATGTAGACTGTACTGATAGCTTATTCTACACAAATCGTGCTTACCATTATGATTTGAGCACGACACCCTCATTCAACAACAGCAAAGCGACAAAAAATCCAACGCGTATCTTCCGCAGTACAGCAACTCAGGAGGGATAAAGACCCTACGTTCTCCAGGTGAATACAAACGACGCAATGTGAAGCAAAAGTTAGGGATGAAAAATCACTGCCCTTTCAAACGAGACTTCACACTTAACTACCACCCGTCAGCCAACCTGCATATCCACGAACAGCTTTCCATATTATTCTCCATTTCTGTTCGATAGGCCAGAGATGCTTAATTTAAGGTCAATAAGAATGTCCATGGTCTGTTACACCGATAGAAACGCATGAGTAGGCTCTTTCTTCCCTCTCTTTCCAGTATGAACAGTCCACGTCCCGTGTAAAGCCACAAAAATACGGCATCTTGTTGTTGTTGTTGCGGTTGATATCTTGCAACGCTAATGTGCGCTGTGCAAGCCTCTCCGACTACGAACAACTGCTGCAACTTGCATCCATTTGAACCTGCGTTCTGTTAAGTTCTTACTTCCCGCGCTTTCTTCCATTACTAAATTGACGATTCCTTGCTGCCTAACGATGTGTCCTATCACTTTAGTCTACTTGGCCATTAATTTTTAGTTCTGTGCAGTACCTTCTCACTAGTTACTCGCTCTACGGAAGCTTCTATTTTAGACTGAACTGCTTGTCTGTCACGTTTCACTTCCGTACAAAGCTACACTCCAGACAAGTATTGGATTGGTACCGGCCGAAGTGGCCGAGCGGTTCTAGGCGCTACAGTCTGTAACCGCGCGACCGCTACGGTCGCAGGTTCGAATCCTGCCTCGGGCATGGATGTGTGTGATGTCCTTAGGTTAGTTAGGTTTAAGTAGTTCTAAGTTCTAGGGGACTGATGACCTTAGAAGTTAAGTCCCATAGTGCTCAGAGCCATTTGAACCATGTTGTTACAATATCATTCCCAAACCTCGAAGTTTTTTTATAACTGTCGTCATATCGTAGGAGACAGTGTTCTTTGTTGTTATGATAAATAAACGAACACCGTCTGGATCATTTATTTGCTACCGACTGCCGGTTTCAATTTGCGCTGCGGATCATCTGCAGGTCTGGCGCCGCAAAGTGTAGTTTGTCAATTAACGTAAAATACAAAAGTTGTGGGTTTTTATTCATTCCTCCTGAACTTTAATTCCCTTTTCAAATATCTCCTTGGTTTTCTTTAGTGCTAGATCAATGTAGAGACTGAATAACATCCGGGATAGGCAACAACCATGTCTCACTTCCTTTTCAGCCATTGCTCCTCTTTCATACCTTTCGACTCTTACTGCTTACTGCTTTCGGTACAAGTAGCAAATAACCTTCGGGTCCCTGTGTTTTACCCCTGTCGCCTTCAGAATTTCAGCGAGTGTATTCCAGTCAACATTATCAAAAGCTTTCTCTAAATCTAAATCTCGTATGTTTGCTTTTCTGCAATCTATCAAGATAAGTAGTAGAACCGGTTTATTTCATACATCTTAAACACCAGTCTCAGTTTTGTTATGGTTCACTCTCCGGAAAAACTCAGTAATTCTGAAGAGATGCCGTCTTCTCCATGGGCCTTATTTCGACTTAAGTGCTTCTGGGTTATTTCAAATTCTCAATACGTATATACGTTGATTATATCACTATTTTAAATATTTTACATTATGACGACACACTATCTTTTTATATTGATTTTGCTTGTTATTATTGATGTACATCTATTCCACTGCTCCGATTACTCGACGTAGACTGTATTCTATGAAGCACAGCTCCAGAGACGTCCGTGCTTGGTCTTACACAAAGACAGTACCGAAGTTTCACTGAAATGTCTGTGGGCTGGGGACGCGACCTGGAGCAGAGACAAGACGTGGACAAAGCTGGTGTCACACTGGAGTCCAGGGAACAGAAGCAGACAGAGCTATGAGAACGCCACGAGGACATCCGGCAAGTCGCTGGAATCACCTGCCAGAGGACAGCCCAGACCTCACTGGATGGAGACAACTACTGATGGGGTATCTTCCCGTACGGTTTAAAGAGGCCTCTTCATTTATGATAGAAATGAGTGATGACGAATGTGTATCTACGTTTGACCAGCTAGAATCACAAAACAGCTTCAATCCATTTTCGTCCTTTATTGTTTCCTTCTTTTTCACTACTCCTTCGCCTTCCGCCTCTGTTGTCTTTTTCTTTCTACCGTCCATGTTGTTCTCTCTGCCTTAAAAGCCTACTATAAATTTTATACTTAGAAGCCGCGCGGAGTGACCGCGCGATTCGAGGCGCCGTGTCACGGATTGCGCGGCCCTTCCCGCCGGAGGTTTGAGTTCTCCCTGGGGCATGGGTGTGTGTTGTCCTTAGCATAAGTTAGTTTGTTAGTTTAAGTAGTGTGTAAGTCTAGGGACCGATGACTTCAGCAGTTTGGTCCCTTAGAAATTTACACACATTTGAACATATACTTAAAATTCTTCCTTTCCGTTATTTCAGATTATCTGACGTTGTTTCTGTCTAGTTTTTTCTTGTTTCTTTGATCTATTTTATTGTTGTCATCTTTTTTCCAGGAATATTTGTTTTGTTAAGCTGTTCGCAATCATCTGACAGGTGGTTCTACAGACTAGCCTTCGGTTTGCCATTGGTTCTGACATTTTCTGTATATTTTGATTAGTCTCTTCCTTACTTCTCATTTCCTGACTAGTCGTTCATTGTATGTGCACATTTTTTTCTAATATGTCTTTTGAGTACCTCTAGTATGTTCAGTTTATACTACATTTTTAACGACACACATTCTGGTCATTTCACTGTAGTACAGTGTTTTAATACTGTATTCCTAAAGAATAATTTTTTGTTGTTGATATTTTTATTTAAACCACATGGTCTTTTCATTTTTCTAATTTTTACATCAATTTAAATACCTGTAGTTCATTAAAGTGTATAGTTTCTCCAACATACTAAATTTACTAACTCTTACTATTTACCTATTTGTTCTCTCTGCCTTGGTGATTTATTGATGTTTAGAATGATTTTTTTTTTCAACTGAAATTCTGATACTAGTTTTATTGACCACTCCATCCAGAATGTTTATTTTAGTAACTCTTTTGTCAGATTTTACGAAAGTATTGTAAAATAGTCTTCAAAAGCTATTATTATTTGTAGACATACCCGGTCAGTTCAAAAAGTATCGAGAGCGGATTAATAAAAAAAAAAGACAAAAGTTAAGATAATGCTTTTAACACCTCTAGCGTTCGACACAGTCTCCCCAACTTGAGTGCAATGCACAGAATGTTCATACAACAACGCGAAACAGTCAGAAAAACCTTTCTTTGGGATGTTGTTAATTAGCGCGTAACATTGGCTTGCATGTCGGTTACGTTGTGAAAGCGTTTACTCTTCATGTGAATTTCTGCGCTTTGTGGTTTTGTTGTAGCTTCGTATTTATGACACCAACTCTCGTTACCTGTGTTGATTTTTTCCAGAACAGAATTGTCCACGTTTTAAATTTAGATCAAGTCGCTGCAGGTGCCCATATGCCACTCTTTTAATTCGAGAGTCAAGGAGTACGCATTAAGATTTGCACGTACTATTCTCTTCTTCGAAACATGCCCGAGAATGTCTTGAACACTTCATTTAGAGATGTTGCTCCATTGCGATCTGTGACAGAGAGCCGCGCGGGGTAACCGGGCGGTCAAGACGTCTTGCCACGGTTCGCGCGGCTCCTCCCGTCGGAGGTTCGAGTTCACCCTCGGGCATGGACGTGTGTGTTGTCGTTAGCGTAAGTTAGTTTCAGTTAGATTAAACAGTGTGTAAGCCTAGAGACCAATGATCTCAGCAATTTGGTCCGATAGTAACTTACCACAAATTTCCAAATGTGACAGAGCAACGTTGACAACTACAGCCGCCACGTCCAGTAAAATGGTTCAAATGGCTCTGAGCACTATGGGACTCAACATCTTAGGTCATAAGTCCCCTAGAACTTAGAACTACTTAAACCTAACTAACCTAAGGACATCACACACACCCATGCCCGAGGCAGGATTCGAACCTGCGACCGTAGCAGTCCCGCGGTTCCGGACTGCAGCGCCAGAACCGCTAGACCACCGCGGCCGGCCCACGTCCAGTACCTAACACGGCCTGCTCACAGCTGACTTGTCGAATGCACAACTATTGTGTGCGGCTGTTGGTTCAAGTTGCCGCCAAAGTTTCTGTACTGTCATCCCTTATACCGCAGGAGTGTTTTGGACGGACGGAGTACAAGACAACAGTGAACATAGCAAACGAGATCACTGTGTTTGTTTTCATATTCTATCGGCAATCCGATCCTTCTTAGTTAAATAAAGTCTTCGCCAGTTTCTTATAGCGTAAGTTCGCAGTGTGAGAGCGAGTTTCACAAAGGCTACAGCCTGTTTGTATCTCTTTTTGGTACTTCACCAGAAGATAGAAAAGGAGAGTAGCTGTTAAATCCAGCCTAGTCGTCAAATATGGGATATCTAGGAAACCTGCTTTCTCGTATCGCTAGATAATCAAATCAAACAAGTCGTAATAATGAGTTTTGTTAAAAAAGGAAAAGATTACAATACTTAACTTTGATTATTACACAGAAGTGTCGCAAGCAAAGGGCAACATGCAAGATAAGCAATGTTCTTCAGTATAAACAATTCGCAAGTCCGTGTTACATAGATTGTACAAGCAAAGTAACTAGTGTCGATGGTACTATAGAACTCTCTAATCTCGAAGCTACTCTTCAACTGGGCCGCGACCAGTCGGGCGCGGCGCTTATGACCTCTTCGCATAGGGGCCGCTGCTGTCGCCCTGTCGTCCCGGAGAGGGGTCGGTCAGCTGACGTCATCTCAAAGCCATCTCTTCTCTATCGTTCCCGACTGGCGTGCCGGTGCTTGGCTTCACACAAGCCGTAACAATAGCCTTTCTGAAACTCGCTCTAGCACTGCTATCTTACGCGACAAGAAAACCGTGAAGGCTTTATTGCATTCACAGGCCGCGAAAACCTTCATAGACAGTTTCGAGTTGCCTAGGTGTGCATCATTTAACAGAACACAGAAAAGTGGCTTTTCGAAGTTGGCGGATAGGTATTTTATTGATGTCAGATGGTTTTGAAGCGCCTACTGCGATGTTTTGGCACTGTAACCAGTGTACCGAAAATCACTGGGATCACTTTTACTGACTGACGCCATAGCTGTTGATGTTCCATGTTCATATCCATGTACCTTTTAAGCATTTCCAACGGTTTTCGTCGATTCAGTTCTTGCTCGGAATAACCAAGTCGACGATCTACAATCTTTCTCCACGACTGTAACGTCTGGCGAACTGTGTTCCAGTGTTCGCTCAGTACCATCTCGCAGTCGTTTGAGTTGTTCGTTTTGGACTACTGGCTTTTGATAGCCCTAGTTCGTTGCTCCGGCAGATTATATATTTGGCACATTTTCAAAGTACTACTTGCGCCCCAAAGTTGCGTCTCTGTTTGTAAGCCGACTGTACGATCTCTTTGCAGCAGTTCGGGGTATGACTGAGTGTTTCATCAGCTTCTACGTAAATTATGCACATCGAGACATCTGATAACTTCTAAATTCTGGTTTTGACAGCATTCGTTCTCACGGATTGCTTCTGTCTGAGATAATCAGTATTTCTGTTTTCTTTCTCAGAAATCCATTGGTCAGCCACAACAACTTTTCCTTGTCTATATTCCCTGCGACTTTCTCCAAGAATTGTCCGTGCAGTGCTTCATTGCACCTCTTCTCCGTCCGAGTCCTCAAAGCTGTTGTCCAGTATTAACCCTTTTATGGCACTTTCAGCAGTTCTGTGTGTTGACTTCTATCAGAGTAGTGTCCGCTTTCTTTCACATAGACCACTAGTATATGTTGTTGTTCTCCTACTGTCTAAGTCACAGAAGTGCCCTAACATGTTATTTTCTGGGTAAGTGTAAGCTGTCCACATTACTAAGGGGGTGAAATCCATGAGCAATCGTCATGACTTGTCTGTTTTTCTGTCCATGTTTCCATGTCTGCCTGATGCCAATAGTGTACCTGACGATAGGTAGGGTCAGGTGTTTATCGCCTTAATGGTGTTGACATCACTCAGTTGAATTTTCAGTTTTCTATTTCTTCGCATGTATTCTTTCCAAAAATGGTTTAAATCGCTCTGAGCACTATGGGACTTAACTTCTAAGGTCATCAGTCCCCTAGAACTTAGAACTACTTAAACCTAACTAACCTAAGGACATCACACACATCCATGCCCGATGCAGGATTCGAACCTGCGACCCTAGCGGTCGCGCTGTTCCAGACTGTAGCGCGTAGAACCGCAAGGTCAGTCCGACCGGCTATTCTTTCCAAATCACATTTTTAATATGCTATTGTCCAGTGTTCTTCTACTGCGAAATGCCTAAGTATTTTAACATTCAAGCCAGTGGCATGTAATGGTTATTCTGTTTGGCATTTTTATGCTTTCAGTTTCTGTAGTATTTCCTTTCTTTAGCGTCACTCTGGCGCACTTGTGCAGAGCAGATTTCATGCTGGTGTCTGCATCGGAGATTTGTATAATAATAACAATGATGATGATGATGATGATGATGATGATAATTATATCTCCTTTCGGAAGCCGACAGTAACTTTCGGGAGAGGTACTGACGACAAGACCTCGCAGATACTGCCGCCTGATCACGACATCGTCAATGACTCCGAGAATAAATATTAGAAACTGGCGTCACCTGCTGATATCGGTCGTGTGAAGTTGGTGGATTTTATCCTTTTATGTCTTGTTAATCGTTATTTGATGCTTGTCTTCGTGAAGATCTCAAACGCATTTCATATTTTTCTTCGAGTGTTGTCCACGGAGTAGACCCAATAGACCCCGTATGTGAAAGCAAGAAACTATTTTAGTTTTGCAGTACATGGGCAAAATTAGACTAAGATGCATAAGTAGAAATCCCTACCGTTTAAAAAGAAAAAATGAAAATTGCTTGGACAATGAACAGTCAGCTCAGCTGAGAGAGAATAGGACCGTTTTTTTATCGTTATTCGGCAGCAAGCGAAAAAAAAAGACCCAAGGGATGAAATAAAATGATGTTTACTACCTTCTAAATATTGCTAGATTGCTATATATATACTTTTTGGTCTCGAACAAATAAACGATGTTTCGGAATGTTATTGGAAACCATTAGTAAAACGCTGAATAAAACGACGTGATATAGCAATTTTCAGTCTGAAATGGACGAAAATCAGAGAAAATAGACAATTTTTTTTGTTTGCAGGTGGGAAAAAATGGTTCAAATGGCTCTGAGCACTATGGGACTCAACTTCTAAGGTCATCAGTCCCCTAGAACTTAGAACTACTTAAACCTAACTAACCTAAGGACATCACACACATCCATGCCCGAGGCAGGATTCGAACCTGCAGGTGAAAATCGTTAGAATATATGGTAAATACAAAACTACCGGGATACACAAATGATGGTCTCATATGTGGTATATGAGCAACTGCGTAACTATCTTACTTTCCATATTACTGTTCTCAGTCAAATAGCGGTTCAGCGTTAAAGTGCCGACTACAAATCCCAAGGTGTCTGGTTCGGTCCCCATCTACTCCTAGGATTTGAATTACACCCTCAATCAAAGAGAGAGGATGCAAAGAAACAATACGACACTGCCAGAAGCAACCCACTTGAAGAATGCCAGGATACCAGAGTCGAAATTTACACAGTACCGGTGGAACTTCGTATGGGAAAACGTTTCAAGTGTTTTTTACCACCAGAAGTACGCAGCACGTGGTACATGGCTGTATACCGTACGATACCGACTAATGAAAAACTAGACGGTCTGGAGCACAGCATATTGTGTCATATGGTCACAGCCGTTTGGCAAACTATAGTTGGAGTCACGAACAATGGCGGTCGAGTTTAAGCTTGTTCTGCGCATCTAAGTCCGATAGCCGATGAGCGTTCAGTAATGTTCTGAAGGCGCTCTACTACGAATCTGCGGAACACACGATTTCTTCAAGCGCAAAGCACGTTTATTCGCCTACCGCTAATGTCGCCAGGAACCGGCAACAATGCAATCCCCGTCCGTGCCTCGACTTGGCGAACCGCCATCGTTCGTGAATCGGACTACAGTAAACAACTACTGAGCCTGATCAACAGAACCGCGTCGAACCATTTTGTCGGTATGACAATTACGGCACCAGACTTCAAGCCATTCCTTGCATGAAAGAGATCAGCCACCGCTTGTATAGTCGCCCACACAGAGCTCGCCATCTTTTACCTGCGACACACCGATGAATTACATTTTCTAGTTTATCTGTGGAACGAACATGAACTTATATATAAAGATATCTTAATGAAATTCCTAACCATAGTGTTATACGCAGCCTTTAAAAAACTGTGACTATTGTCACAAACCACACCGGCCAGCAATCTACTTAAAAACCGACCTGCTCATATAAACATCGAGACGCAGCAACACAGCGCCTCAATACCTGGGAAGAAAGCGGCAACAACCAGCCGAACGAGGCATCCTAGACGGAATCCGCTTCCCATAAACACCCAGTCACTAAGAACCTCCATCTGCATATGCCACTAAAGGACAGGGATCATGAAAATGGGACTTTAAACACTTCTCACGAGTGAAATCGAAATACCGAAGGTTGCAACTTCAATAGTGGCAACTATGTACTTACAACTCGTACAAAATAGATACGTGTTTCAAAGTTTTACTGACCTTCAAAGTAGCCATCTGCATTGTGTATAACCCGTTGCCAGCGATGTGGAAGTCGTAGGATACTCTTAGCAGTGCCAGTTGTGTTGACAGTTCGAGCGGAGCGATCTGTTGTCCGATGAATTTGTAGCACTTCTGAAGCGAATTCCGTGAAGTGTTTCCCTCAGTTTAGAAATCGAGTTGAACTCACGAGGGCTTAAGTCAGGGGAGTGCAGTAGGTGGTATAGCACTTAGAAGCCCCGTCAGTCAGACAAATCAGTAACAGCTTGCACCGTACGTGCTTGAGAATTGTCCTGCATAATGATGGTCAGGTCCTGCAGAAAGTGTCATCACTTCTGTCTCTAAGCTGTTCATGTTTGGAACACAACCTACGACCAGCTTAGAGACAGAAGTGATGACACTTTCTGCAGGACCTGACCATCATTATGCAGGACAATTCTCAAGCACGTACGGTGCAAGCTGTTACTGATTTGTCTGACTGACGGGGCTTCTAAGTGCTATACCACCTACTGCACTCCCCTGACTTAAGCCCTCGTGAGTTCAACTCGATTTCTAAACTGAGGGAAACACTTCACGGAATTCGCTTCAGAAGTGCTACAAATTCGTCGGACAATAGACCGCGCCGCTCGAACTGTCAACACAACTAGAACTGCTAAGAGTATCCTACGACTTCCACATCGCTGGCAACGGGTTATACACAATGCTGGTGACTACTTTGAAGGTCAGTAAAACTTTGAAACACGTATCTATTTTGTACGAGGTGTAAATAAATAGTTGCCACTATTAAAGTTCCAACCCTCGTACTTGTTTTTTTGTGAATAATTAATTTTTAAATTTACTTTTTTTCTCTCTGTCATTACTTATGCACTGTCATCACAGTGTCAAAACATCTCCATTCCTGAAACTTAAAATGTTGAATTATGTGTGTAAAATCCGTAAGATAAAAATGGTTCAAATGGCTCTGAGCACTATGGGACTTAACTTCTGTAGTCATCAGTCCCCTAGAACTTAGAACTACTTAAACCTAACTGACCTAAGGACATCACACACATCAATGCCCAAGGCAGGATTCGAACCTGCGACCGTAGCGCCCAGAACCGCTCGGCCACTCCGACCGGCCCGTAAGATACAGTTTAGTAAAGAAATTATCTGTCAGTTATAATTTCTTTCGCCTCGGGCAATGTTTCTTAATATGAAAAGTGCCAAGCTGCACCGTGGTTGGGAGTCTACGTTATTTAGCTGAAAGGTCCCCGTATGGAGGGTGTCCAACCTAAGAGTCGTCAGGCGCATTTTCTCTGGTGTTTCGGTAGGTATTAGCAGTCTCGTTTTTGCAACGCGCACATGGAACCGGCCCAAACAAATACTGTTCAGCATACGTGTGATACTGAGCCCATTGTCAACAAAAAACGTCGTCGGTTTATTCACTGTTACAAACAAAAAAGACTTTTAAAGTGAAATTTTAGGTGCTCATTCGGTGGAGAGGTCGCAGATTAGTCTAGTGAGATATTCAGTTTAGCGATGTGTATTATCAGGTGCAGTAAGACACTAAGAATAACCAGTACTCCAGCAGCTGCTGAGTAGCACTGCTGCAGCCTGGTGGAGGTCACTGCTGGTCGGGATGGCACACGTGACGGGGCAAGAAGGCAAGGACTGCCGCCGGAGTAAACTACCGGTTATTATTATTGTTTTTCAGTCCCTGATAGTAAATATCGGTAAAACGAATATTGCACTAGACTAATTTGGGACCGTTATATTGAATGAGTAATGTCTGTAGCGGGAAAGAAATCAACGCTTTCCGTTAACACAGGGCATCGCATGAAAGACTTAATGAACAGTATGTACTTAGAATGATTTCATCCACACATTGCAAAAACGAAATTGCAAATATCTGCCGAGCCACTAGAGAAAATTCACCTGAAGACTCCTAGGAGAGCCAACCGGTATATGGATAGGAGATCCTATTCAACGGTCTGAGAAACCACCCCCAACAGATTAAATGTTAGTAAAGTACTACAGTGTTCATCCAACCTCCTGGTTGATGACAGCTTTATTTTAGCGTAACTGTGTAACTTAGTGTTTCCCGGCCTGTGTGGCCGAGCGGTTCTAGGCGCTTCAGTCCGGATCCGCGTGACCGCTACGGTCGCAGGTTCGAATCCTGCCTCGGACATGGATGTGTGTGATGTCCTTAGGTTAGTTAGACTTAAGTAGTTCTAAGTTCTAGGGGACTGATGACCTCAGATGTTAAGTCCCATAGTGCTCAGAGCCACGTGAACCATTTTTTTTTTTTGTGTGTGTTTAGCTATATGCGTAAACCAATGTATATTTAAGGCCTAATTATAACTGCTTTTCAGAGAATCTCCAGAAGAAATCATGTCATAGAGTCGATCGGGGTATGGTGGCAAACGGGGTAAGAAGCATTGTTACCCATAGTGGCTCTGAGCACTATGGGACTTGATACCCATAGTGCTTCGCTCTTCCAAGAGAGTGCAGCACTCGTCAGTCTGCAGGTTCCCTGGTGTCAGTGTCTTGAGTGAGAAGCACTGGATGGAGTCGTAACGGATATTTTTCGCAATTTTGGTTTTAAAATTTGTGGTAAGTGTTTCGATTTACGCTAATTGTACATGTGTATTAAAGCAACAATTGTGATTTGTATCCACTTGTGTTAGGTGTACGTGTGTCTATCATTTAGTATGTGTCTTAACCTATGTTTTTCATGTAGTTACGTGCAACTTGTTGCTATATTAGATTAGCAATTTCAGTTGCCATCTCATCCCAAACGCTGGGGAAGACGCCATATTTTCTTCGGGGTATGACGGTCATTCACATTAATTTTTACATGTGTTTATTTCTTTAAAGATAATGCCTATACATTATGAAAGAACGACAAATAGAGCACAATGGGGTGAAGAAAGCCTCCAGTTAGCAATGGAACATGCGAAAACTGGTGGCTTGAACTCCTTTCGAGCTTCTGAGGCGTATGGGTTTCCATATTGGACTTTGAAAAGACGATTAGGGAAGAATGGGACCTTAAGGTGAGTAGCTTCAAAAAACCATTTATTTTGCGTTTGACTTGCAACCAGCGCGAAATATAATTAATTAATTATTAATCGATTGAAAGAATAACAAATTAAATGTTCAAATGTGTGTGAAATCTTATGGGACTTAACTGCTAAGGTCATCAGTCCCTAAGCTTACACACTACTTAACCTTAATTATTCTAAGGACAAACACACACACCCATGCCCGAGGGAGGACTCGAACCTCCGCCGAGACCAACCGCACAGTCCACGA
Source organism: Schistocerca nitens (assembly GCF_023898315.1). Classification (NCBI taxonomy): domain Eukaryota; kingdom Metazoa; phylum Arthropoda; class Insecta; order Orthoptera; family Acrididae; genus Schistocerca; species Schistocerca nitens. Next base: position 748,861,805 of record NC_064614.1, read on the forward strand.
CTGCAGCGCCTTAGACCGAATAACAAATTAAACGTTCACGTTAAAAGAGATATTGTAATAATACATTATAATTGATAGCAGTTATAATTGTCATAAATCATAATGCCACTTTTACTAAAGAATATTGCTTTGCGTTTTTAGGTTGCCTTGGTTCAGAAAACGAGGAACAATTTGTGTTATACGTTAAGAGACTACACGCTTCCGGATTTCGAGCCAAGGAGTGACAAAACTGGCATTTCAATTTGCTGAAACCAATGGTATAGCTCATCGTTTCAACAAGGATGGGAGGGTAGGACTGGCCACAGCCATTCTAGAAACATTTTCCTGGTCTTGTGAAAAGGAAACCCGGGAACTCTCCATCGACAGGGCAATAGCTCCCAATAGGGAAGACAATGGAAATTATTTCAAGTTACTAGAGAATGTGGTCTTACAGTATATTGTAACAGATGTACCAGACCATATATCTCATATGGACGAATCCCCCTTCCAGACGAAACCCATACCTGAATCAGTCATTGGTGAATAAGGTTCCCTAATGATCAATCAAATAATCTGTGAAGAAAAGGGGAAAAGAACTACTGTAATACTAAATTGTTAAGGCTTTCAAACCACTTGTTGACAAACTGCCTGTTGACTTCTGTCACGGATTCTTCGGCTGACATTTAATTGATAATTTTTCTGACGTTTTGCCGGCACGAGTGGCTGGCATTGCCAAAGTTTCACCCGCCGTTGCTGGTGGTGGACTTGACGAGCTCGCAGTCGCGGATTATATGTACCCTGCGCGCCAACGTCCAAGGGCATTTCCGTGGCCATTTCCGCTGCGGTTCTCCTCTTGCTACCTGTAGCGGTCGTTCGCTGCAGCACGAGAGTGCAGGATCTGTTCACCTTGAGGCTTTCTTCTTTCTTGTTGTATTTCTATAGCTTCTCCGAACAAGCGGGCGCGATAGCTCTTCTCCATACCTTCCGTGTCGGCGAATTTTACTATCCCCCCGTCACGGACATTCTGGCTATAGAGGAGAACGGTCACACCCGCTTGTTCAGAGAAGCTATGAAAGTACACAGACATGAGAATAGCTTCAACAGGAAGCTGTTAGAGAGAAAACATTGCGACGGGAACTGCCTGCGATGAAAATTTGGAGTCTGTCACCTCGCAAGAGCCCACGGCTCACATAGTCGCTTAAAGACAACTGCAAAGTTCATCGGGCTGGAAGAAAATGAGACTGGTTATCTGTGCCGTTACATTTCGGTTGGTCTGCAAAATCACCTGACTTGAACCCTATAGAAAATCTGTGGGACATGTTGGAACAGCGCATAAAACTTGATCATGCTTGTAATGATTTCTCGGGTTGACAATTTCTTTGTCCAGCGAATTTAATTATTTATTGTTTAAGTTTTTTAACAGCGTTTCCACTGCACTATGAAAAATGATATTTACTCTGCTTTCGTGTCTCACCATTGATCAGCAACATGTTCTTCAACGTTTTTCAGAAGTATTGTACCTCCTTTGACGACGCTATGCAGTTGTAGTCTGATGAAAATCGGTTAACAAAATAAATTAATTCTGCAGGAAATACACGATATTGTGCTTTTCATTTATAGTTATGTAGTTCTACCAAGAAGAGACGGAAGAATTAGTTAAAACACACGGTGTCTTACATAAGGCGGAATTTCTTTCCAATTTTTCTTATCAAGCTGGGAAAGCAAAAAACACTACACCATCCACAAGGAGATTAGCCTGTACGGCACTTTTCCTATTCCTTCAGTTTCTCAGCAGCGTGGAATTTATATTATCTTTCTCAAGTATATTTGATTTAAAAAATCTATAACCATTGCTGGTTCCCTCACTCTGATATAATATTTCGACTTTCTGTAAGATGGACGGTCCCCTTACAACTTCACTCTAACCGCTACGTACCCGGCTGAATGACGTAGTGTTATGTCGACGCACCGTCTAGTGTGGACAACCAGCAACTTCCGTTGCGATGCGATGCGATGCGGCGCATTCCGTTTACGCCCAGCGCGAATCGACCGTTTCCCGGCAGTAGTGAGCCGGCGCCCCCAGACAGCAAATGTCGGAGTAGGTTCGTCGCTCCCCAGCGCGTGTGCGCCGCGATAAGACGCGGCGCCCAAAACACACAGCGCGATTACGAGCAACGGGGTCGCCCCGACTGGACACAGCCGACGAAAACCGCCCGCCGCCGACGTACGTGGACGCAAATAATGCCCTTTTCGGTTCGCGGCATCTCAGATCTGTTGGCCGAAGCGCGCCAAGCGCGCACAGGAGCCAGCTCGAATCTTCTCGTCTCAGTACGAACTCTTATACAGGGTGCAACGGATACTCTGTGTCTGCGGCGTTATGAAGAACGGATAGCGTCACTCGGTTGGATTTTGTACTGTCAGCGACGCAGAAGCGGGAATTGAGGGACTACTGGCCGTCGAATCTTGAGGAAAGAGACGTCAAGTCCGATTTATACCGGAACGAACACAAGCGAACGAGAATTATTTCTGATAAATTAAATTAAGTGTCGTACGGCACTGTTAGCAGTAGAGATGGGTCGTTCGCGAACTAACGGGTGCAAAGGAACGGTTCACCCAGATGAACGGAACGAGCCAGGAACGAATTCTAAGGAACGGTCTTTCATAGTTCACTTCGGTCGCGACTTTCTACTTACAGTTCCAGGGAACGAGAAACGGTCGGTCTCGTTCCCGTAGCGGCACGTCGGCCGGTCTCGTTTCAGCCTGTCTCGGTCTCGCTAGGCCTGCCTCGTCCTTCTTCGTGTGGCCACTCGTCGCAGTTCCACTGCCGACTGCTCATAGTTATTTCAGTATCGAGTTGTTCGTTTCGTTCGCTTCGCAGATCTGTTTCAAAACTTTTTTTAACTCTGAACTTCTGGTTCTTTTCTTATTCTATCAGCGTCCACGACTGGTAATTAAAATGTGTTTTACAATTACGTAAATTACATAAAATTACGTGGTATGTAATACATACATCTTTTCAGGTAACAAAACGGTGTATCAGTTCACTTCACTATTTCGATAAACAGCAGAAGAAATACTTGTAAAGAGGCAAGATTTTTGTTATTACACATGCAAACGACGTCGGCACGGCACACACGAGTGGCCATTTCCCGTCTTTTTGTGATCCAACGTAAAACAGCATGTTCATTGTTATGGATGGCAGACAGACTTAACAACCGAATGAAGCCCGCGCTTCGTAATGGAGTGTATAGTGTCACATTTTGTAAAGAGAATATGATAACTCCTACAATATTATTTCAGTGGTACAGGGTGGTGCACGAAAAATCGACCCCGGGTACTAGACTGCTCATTGTCGCTTACCAGTCGTCATCTGTTGTTTCGAAGTTGCTTACATTAGCTTATCTGTTATTTCTTCACTGCCTAATTATTACATGTTTACCTATTCTGCTCGTAGCGGTCAACAAATCGTGCGTAATTGGCGAGCAGTCGGTAATCGAGGCGGTTTTTCGTGCGCCACTTTGTATTTTTTCACTGTGATCAGCCACATGACGCTGCAGTTGACTAAACGACATGTTTTACACAATCACGAAAATTACAAGTGTGTGAGAATTCTGTTATGAATAAAAACTCTGCACTCGAGGGGGGAGGCAAGTGCCCCCTCTTGGCGCCTTCCATCTACAGTCACCTATGCTACTAATTTTCAGTTTTTCATAAGAATCATATACCAAGCACAATCAACGGCGGAGGAGTAAAAATGAACGGTTCCGAAAAAAGAGCCATCACCAGTGAACTAGTTCCCAAGGATGAAGGACTTTGCCCATCTCTACTTAGCAGGGAAATCCCAAGGGGTGGCCTCAGCTGCCTTGGCGTGCACGGTGTTTTCCTCCGCGCACACTGGCCCCCTGTATTACGGATATGTCAAGACTTATATCGTATCTGCATTTGTGGAGTGTAGGTGAGTGTAGTGGATACGTGCATTGCCCGGATGGCACCGAACAGTGCATAGCTCACACATCAAGTGCGCTTTCCGGGGCGTAACGTAATTATTGACAGGTGGAAAGGGAGGCACTGGCTGTCAGTATAGGAATTACGAGGAACCGTTCAATAAGTAATGCAACACTTTTTTTCTGAGAGCAGGTTGGTTTTATTCGAGGTTCCAATACATCATATTATTCCCCACTCTTTTGGTAACGAAACTGTTTTTCAACATAATCTCCGTTCAATGCGACAACCTTATGGCTTGTATGCCCGCATGGTGCCATTCTAATGATCGATGTCGGTGCCGACGTCTTGCCGTATCAATAACCGCCCCATAGTCCACGTACTGCCTCCCTCGCAGTGCATCTTTCATTGGACCACAAAGATGTAAATCGGAAGGCGAGGAACCAAGTAGGCACCGGCCCCTGAGTATTCCTACTGGTGGAAGAATGTGTCAGCACTACCAACAGGCCGGCCGTAGTGGCCGTGCGGTTCTAGGCGCTACAGTCTGCCTCGGGCATGGATGTGTGTGATGTCCTTAGGTTAGTTAGGTTTAATTAGTTCTAAGTTCTAGGGGACTGATGACCTCAGAAGTTAAGTCGCATAGTGCTCAGAGCCATTTTGAACTACCAACAGAGACCTCCGATTGAGCAGCGAAGTGTTTGGTCGTGATCCGTCGATCACCACGAATGAAAGTGTGCCGTCGGCCGGCATGCAGCAGATCGGGCAGGTTTGCATAACCTTGATGCGATGATGACAGATGCCTCGCCTGAGGGCTCACCGAGCTTTTGTTCACTGCAAAGTCTTCGTAGACATTCTGCAAGTAACTATGAATACCTGCGATGCTCTGGTTCCTCCGTCACAACCGCCATTTTCAAGGCTACGCATTGCGCCGCCGCCTGTCGGAACTTCACAAAATTATAGGGGCTGCAGCGGGAATATTGTACGATGTCCCACAGCAAATTCTGCATTTTTTCAACCGAAAATGGCCGAGAAAAAAATGTGCATTACTTATTGAACGCCGCTCGTACAAAGTGTCACGTCAGCTTCTATGATCCTAAGTTCGTACTTATTACCGACCGCCGGCCGCTGTGGCCGAGCGGTCCTAGGCTCTTCAGTCTGGAACCGTGCGACCGCTAAGGTCGCAGGTTCGAATCCTGCCTCGGGCATGGGTGTGTGTGATGTCTTTAGGTTAGCTAGGTGTAAGTAGTTCTAAGTTCTAGGGGACTGATGACCTAAAATGTTAAGTCCCATAGTGCTCAGAGTCATTTGAACCATTACCGACCCCAAACCGCTTGCTTCCTTATTCGAACCTCTTCCAGAGATGTCGGATACGACTGTCCACCGACTGCAGAGGTGGGCGCTCTTCCTCATTAATTACGATATTCGATAGCGGTCCACTGCTGAGTACACAAATGCGAATGAACTATCGCTATTGCCAGCCGGACCGGATGGGAGGCTCTCCTTTCCGGCTTGGACGATGCCTTGTAGCAGACTTTGCAGCATTTTGCTTTGACGGCTACAGCCGTCGACCTGGTTTTCTGAAAAATCGTTCCAAGTGTCCAGTTTGGGCGGCCAGAGCGCGCTCATTCGGGAGCGCATTCGGCGTCGTGTCCGTCTTTCCTCCTGCGTGGTCGACCCGGCGTTGTCTGTAGGTCCCCATGCTTGCCGGGAAGGAGCAACACTGTCGACTGGTCGTCTCCCAACGATGCGTCCTCGCATACTCCAGCTCTTGCATGCGTTCGAACGGGGCATGACTCGTACGAAAGTTTTGGCATATCTTCACGTTTACTGATCAAGCGTCTTTCTACTCTTTATCTTATGAAACTGGCGTTTTTAGTTTCTCTTACGAACAGCATGCGTCTTTACTGATCGGCAAGTTTTTTCTCCTTCTTTTATGAAATTGGTGTCTTGAGCCTCTCATACGAACAGCATAATTATATCGTATGTAAACTGCGACTCGTACATTCACGAAGAACCAGAAAAGGAATCATTTGGACTTTCGTTATGCTTGCGCAGTGTTCGTCTTCACTTCTCGGCATGGCTTATATTGATGTCATAATCACATATTGCCAAAAAAAGAAGTGTGGGCACATCAGTACAACTCTTGCGTCAATTTGCTGCACACTTTTCTCTTGATAAGTAAAATACAACTTCTGTGCTAGCTCTTGTCACACTGGGGACAGTACTGGGATCAGATATCTTATGTAGCGTATGACGACACTAAAACCAATCCTCTCTCTCTCTTTTTGTTTTAGCACACGCTGAGTTCCAACCGCATCTGTGTTTTGGTTGTTTTAAAATGCGCTAACTATCGCATGCTCCGATCGTGTGAGCGCGCACCTAAGGATTTCGGAAACAAGGCTATCGCTTCCGGGAACTGCCGAATGGATAGCGGGAACTCATACAACGCTCTGCCGAGAATGGCACTACAGCTCACTCAGCTACAGCAATACAGTACTTTTGATATGGAATTACTAATGAATAAAAGTACTGAGCAAGGAGGAAGAAACACGAGACCTGCACAAGCGACTGAAAACTGAACATATGGAAACAGAGCATTGCGTGAGGCGGTGTCTTGGTCAGCGGGCGTTGAAACCAGCGTCAGAAATGCGGGACATGCCTGGTGTCGCTGGCAGGTAAACAAACACCCGATCAGTGACTCTGCCCAGCCGTACTTCGCCCGCGCCCTCCGTTAGTCGATAGTCGCTTATCTGGATTGGCCTTAGGTGATGTCGAGATGCTTGTCCTCAAGCTGATGTGAAGATAGTTATTCTCGTAACAAGACTGACCTCTGGCGATGTGGACGTGAGTTGTCCTCAAGCTGTTCAATCTAAATCTGGGAAAGTACGATCACAACCATAGGACGAAACATAATCGCCCAAAGTCACTCCTTACTAGGGATGCTCAAGCCCCTATGGCAAGCGGAAGGCACGCAAACAACGCAAATATCGGTGAACCGCTGCGTCTCAGCAAAGCTGACACACTACTAGCTGGACGCACACAGTCGCCCAATCGGTAACAGCAGGGAAGCCAATTTGCACATTAAACACAAACAAAATACACCTGACCTTCACACTGTGCGATAGATTCTGTGACCAATCGACCATTCACGTAACAGGCACGTTACAGGTTCTCACACGCTGCAGCTGGCCCAGAAGATATCGTCGGTGTCCATCATGAGCAGAATTTATCACCGATTCGAACTGATACTTTTTATCCCGAACCTGAGCTACGACATTGGTACTGAGAGACAATAACTAAGATAACCTTAACCTGGCATGGTCTGTCGGAGCAAGCAAGAAAACGTCAGGGGCACGCTCATCGGGGTTAGCTCGGTGGGCAAGGCCGAGCAGTAGATTTATGCATACCACTGTCACACCTGTGACGCTGCAGGCAGTAGAGGTTCAGTCATAAGTAGCCATCAGAACTAAATAGAGTACAAATAGAATAAAAATTGCGCATTGTAAAACTGTACTGTAGCTCACTTATAATTACTGTAATTAACTGCTAACAATAATGATATTGTAACATTTTATGACCCACTAATCATATAAGGTGGTGGGTTGCATATGTATATTATAAAGATGAGGAATAAAGATTTTTTTTAAAAAAAAAGCAAGAAAACGTGATACTGCTCTTACTACCTGTTCAGACTGTCAGGCGGTTTTCTTCTCTTAGCGTTCGCCTTGGAACTTTTTATTTTCAGCCATAATGGCTATGTTTGTGAACCGTGACTGGGTGGGATATTTATTTATTTCAAGTTTCTGCTACCAGTCACTTTATTTTATGCTTAATCTAACATAATGCAACTCGTTTCGAACATGTTCTGTTCATCTTCAGGCGTTTATACATACATACATACATAGAGAAATGTTTCTTAAAAATAAATAAACAGTCTTAAACTAGATTAATCTAGAACACTTTGTCCATTGTTTTTTACTGTAGCTGCTGATGTGGCATTTTGGGGGAAGGAGGGGGGCAGATTTCTAGCCATACACTGCCCCCCTCCTTCCCCCCAAATGCCACATCAGCAGCTACAGTAAAAAACAATGGACAAAGTGTTCTAGATTAATCTAGTTTAAGACTGTTTATTTATTTTTAAGTAACATTTCTCTATGTATGTATGTATGTATGTATAAACGCCTGAAGATGAACAGAACATGTTCGAAACGCGTTGCATTATGTTAGATTAAGCATAAAATAAAGAGTGACTGGTAGCAGAAACTTGAAATAAATAACTGAAACATTTTTCCCTCTGCCCTTAAACCCACTACTATTCAGTCGCTTTCGTCCGCTTTCTGTCACATCGACGGGCCCGTGTTTGTGGGTAATCCTACCCACACGCACAGACAACATCGCAGACCCGCATCCTGTGAACTCTTCGGTTGAAACTAAGAAACGCAGAGGTGACAGTAGAACTTATGTGATGATCATCATGCCGAAGCGGGCGTGGAGGCGATACCCCACCTGAAAAAAAGGAAAGCTGCGGACAAAATTATTCTCGCGGCAGGTCCGGCCAACCCTCTTGTCGGCCTGCAGTGTTGTCGATGGCCCAGTTGCAGGACGAGCTGATTGCGGGTCTAGCAGCGACTTCTCGTAGAAGGCGTGGGCAGTCGTCGGATTCTGTCTCGCAGCAGCGGGATACCAGTTTCTTCGTGCAGCAGGCGAATCGAATACCGAGTTTCACTGCTCGGTTCTGCACCGTCTGCAGCCCTGCGATATGAGTCAGCGGTCTTTCCCCACATCACAGCGGCGTACTCTAGCACTATTCTTACCCGCCATCCGTGACAGCATTCTACGCTGTTCTGCTGCGATAACCACACCAGCTCTTCTGCGTCCATGTCGATGTCTTCTGGCGGGGAAAGGCCACGCACGGCCGAGAACGGCCCGGTACGTGCCGTGAGCTGCGTCGCAGGCCCGAGATTCCCCGACCGCGGGTCGACCACCGAAGCAGACAGCGCTGATGCTCCTTGCTCCTCCGGAGGGACAGAAGTCGGCGGATGCCGGGTACCAATTGGTCCACCTGCGGCGACGACGGCACGTAGCACGCTCCGACCTGCTCACAGCTACACGAGAGGAGGCACTCTTGCACCTGACGCCAGCGCGCCGCTGGGGGATCATCACTCTTCCATCGCTATCTGCCCTCCATTGGGTGGTGCCACGCATACACGCCGGAGGACGTTGAACCGACGTGACCTCACTGCATGCGACTCTGATTCGCCGGTGCGACTTTCTAAGCAGCCACAGTTCAAGGCTTCGACTCAGATTGAGTGCATCTATAAACTTATCATTATTAGTGTAGAAGACTTGAGTAGGGACAATACATCGTCATAGCACGACGCTACTAAACATTATTACACTACTAGCCATTAACATTGCTACACCAAGAAGAAATTCAGACGATAAACGGGAATTCACTGGACAAATATATTATACTAGAACTGACATGTCATTACATTTTCACGCAATTTGGGTGCATAGATCCTGAGAAATCAGTACCCAGAACAACCACCTCTGGCCGTAATAACGGACTTGATACGCCTGCGAATTGAGTCAAACAGAGCTTGGATGGCGTGTACAGGTACAGCTGCCCATGCAGCTTCAACACGATACCACAGTTCATCAAGAGTAGTGACTGGCGTATTGTGACGAGCCAGTTGCTCGGCCACCATTGACCAGACGTTTTCAGTTGGTGAGAGATCTGGAGAATGTGCTGGCCAGGGCAGCAGTCGAACATTTTCTGTATACAGAAAGGCCCGTACAGGACCTGCAACACGCGGTCGTGCATTATCCTGCTGAAATGTAGGGTTTCGCAGGGATCGAATGAAGGGTAAAGCCACGGGTCTTGTTGTTGTTGTTGTGGTCTTCAGTCCTGAGACTGGTTTGATGCAGCTCTCCATGCTACTCCATCCTGTGCAAGCTTCTTCATCTCCCAGTACCTACTGCAACCTACGTCCTTCTGAATCTGCTTAGTGTATTTATCTCTTGGTCTCCCTCTACGATTTTTACCCTCCACGCTGCCCTCCAATGCTAAATTTGTGATCCCTTGATGCCTCAAAACATGTCCTACCAACCGATCCCTTCTTCTAGTCAAGTTGTGCCACAAACTTCTCTTCTCCCCAATCCTACACGGGTCGTAACACGTCTGAAATGTAACGTCCACTGTTCAAAGTGCCGTCAATGCGAACAAGAGGTGACCGAGACATGTAACCAATGGCACCCCATACCATCCCGCCGGGTGATACGCCAGTATGGCGATGACGAATACACGATTCCAATGTGCGTTCACCGCGATGTCGCCAAACATGGATGCGACCATCATGATGCTGTAAACAGAACCTGGTTTCATCCGAAGAAATGACGTTTTGCCATTCGTGCACCCAGGTTCGTCGTTGAGTACTCCATCGCAGGCGCTCCTGTCTGTGATGCAGCGTCAGGGATCGAGACGTGGCTGCATGCGGATAAGATGCCTGTCATCTCGACTGCTAGTGATACGAGGCCGTTGGGATCCAGCACGGCATGCCGTATTGCCCTCCTGAACCCACCGATTCCATATTCTGCTATCAGTTATTGGATCTCGACCAACGCGAGCAGCAGTGTCGCGATACGATAAACCGCAATCGCGATAGGCTACAATCCGACCTTTATCGAATTCGGAAACGTGATGGTACGCATTTCTCCTCCTTACACGAGGCATCACAACAACGTTTCACCAGGCAACGCCGGTCAACTGCTGTTTGTGTGTGAGAAATTGGTTGGAAACTTTCCCCATGTCAGCACGTTGTAGGTGTCGCCACCGGCGCCAACCTTGTGTGGAGGCTCTGAAAAGCTAATCATTTGCATATCACAGCATCTTCTTCGTGTCGGTTAAATTTCGCGTCTGTAGCACGTCATCTTCGTGGTGTAGCAATTTCAATGACCAGTACTGTAATATTCAGTGACTTACGTAAGTGTGTCAGCGTTCGAGACCATTTGTTTGTATGAAGAATATTAGTCTAATTGTGTATAATTTTCTCTGCCTCGTGATGGCTGGGTGTTGTGTGCTGTCCTTAGGTTAGTTAGGTTTAAGTAGTTCTAAGTTCTAGGGGACTTATGACCACAGCAGTTGAGTCCCATAGTGCTCAGAGCCATTTGAGCCATTTGTGTATAATTCAGCTCCATAGAAGAACCTACAGCATTCAAAATTATCTGTAACTCAGTTATTGAGTATACATAGTATAAATAAACTCATTGATGTGTAACCTCACTGAGAAAACACTTGCCGCCATACCCATAGAGAGACACATTGTTAGCCGGCCGAAGTGGCCGTGCGGTTAAAGGCGCTGCAGTCTGGAACCGCAAGACCGCTACGGTCGCAGGTTCGAATCCTGCCTCGGGCATGGATGTTTGTGATGTCCTTAGGTTAGTTAGGTTTAACTAGTTCTAAGTTCTAGGGGACTAATGACCTCAGAAGTTGAGTCCCATAGTGCTCAGAGCCATTTGAACCATTTTTGAACACATTGTTATTGTCGCCTCTCACTTGTTCATCGCGCTGAACAGAAACGGAACCTGTAAAATTTGAAAATTTGTGGTAAGCTCCTATGGGACCAAACTGCTGAGGTCATCGGTCGCTAGACTTACACACTACTTAAACTAACTTACACTAAGGACAACACACACACACACACACACACACACACACACACACACACACACACACACATGCCCGAGGGAGGACTCGAACCTCCGAAGGGGGGAGCCACGCGAATTGTGGCAAGGCGCCTCAGACCGCGCGGCTACCCTGCGCGGCCACAACCTGTAGAAACCAATTTCCAAAGGACTGTAGCTTTCAGATAAGCAGACAAAATAAATAAAAAGAACATGTCGTAATTTTTAGGCGTAAATAAGAAAAACAGCCATGAATTTTGTGTAATATTTCTACGGAAATAACTCCAGGCCACAGAAGAAGACACATGGGTGACGGAACATGTTTGGGTAAATATAAAAAGGAAATAATTGTGTAATGCGGATACAGTTGGTTAAAAACCCACTGAATAGAAACAAAGCGATGATCAAGTGAGCGGCGACAGTAAAATAGCGTCTCTCTGTGAGGACGGTGACAGAAGTGTTTTCTCAAACGTAATTTTTGTGTAAAAATCAGCGAACAAATGTGAGAGTGAAGTACAAAGAAAACACTCCAGAGATGCACAACTGGACGAGAAACGTGAGTATATGACATACTTTTTTGTGACTAGTGGTTGTGTATTTTTCAGAATCAACGACTATTTTACGCAAATTTCTTCCCATTACTTTGCAAAATGACATACTGTCAAACGAAGAACGACTTAAAAACATTCCGACCTGTACATATCAACATTCACGAATAATGTAGCTTTCGGATTAGGACTCGAAACAAAAAAAAAAAATAAAAAGCACACGTCATAGCTTTTTGGCCTAAAACAGGAAAACAACCATGAACTTCGTGTAATAATTTTTTAAAAAGGTCGACGCCCAGTGAATTGACACATAGGTGACGAAATACGTTTGGATAAACGGGAAAAGGAAATACGGTGTGTAGTGCGGAAGGAAGAATTTAAGTACCGAAATTTAAAGACTTACCACTGCACAATAAAATATCTTTTCTGTAGAATATCTTGGAAAACGATATGCTTACAAGTACCTACTCGATAGGCATGGTGTCACAGGGTACACAGCCGCGTGGTTCAAAAATGGTTCAAATGGCTCTGAGCACTATGGGACTTAACATCGGAGGTCAAAAAAATGGCTCTGAGCACTATGGGACTCAACATCTTAGGTCATTAGTCCCCTAGAACTTAGAACTACTTAAACCTAACTAACCTAAGGACACCACACACATCCATGCCCGAGGCAGGATTCGAACCTGCGACAGTAGCGGTCACGCGGTTCCAGACTGTAGCGCCTAGAACCGCACGGCCACTCCGGCCGGCAGCCGCGTGGTCTAGGGCGCCTTGCCACAGTTCGTTCGGCTCCCCCCGTCGGAGCTTCGAGTCCGCCCTTGGCCACGGGTGTGTGTGTGTTGTCCTTAGCATAAGTTACATTAAGTAGTGTGTAAGCCTAGGGACCTACGACCTCAAGACTTTGGTCCCATAGGAGCTTACCAAAACAAAACAAAAAAACACGGTGGATAAGCTAAGAGCCGAGTGCGTGTAGGATAGGAAGTCAACTACGGCAGCGTCAGTGACAGAGAGAGAGAGAGAGAGAGAGAGAGAGAGAAATCGGATAGATATGCTGAAGGATGGGGACAGAACCGTCAATGGTGTCCTTCCAATTTAACAAAGAACAAAATGTTGCAGATGCACAATAATAATCATGACACATTTCTGTAAGAAACCTGTACTCAGTTGACGTTAACTGCACAGCTGCCACACTGTGAAATTGATTGTGTTTTTTTTTCCCATGTCTATAATCCTACGATATGCCTGAAAGCACTTACGAATTACACGTAAATGAGATCCAACTGCTAAGTGATTACGTTGGTAGACGCCAGCGCATGAAAGCCGAAAACTGATGAGGGAACGAAAGGACGCAATAAAAACACGTACTGACGTTTGCCAAGCGCTGGCTGAAGGTCCACTCCCAGATAACCTCGTGCTTTTTTTCGTATTTTTCTTTGATTTCTTGTTTGTCGTGTCCAGCTGCAGCAAACCAGTAGAATCCAGATGACGGGGCAGAGGGCTTACAACATGCTGTCGGTTGATGTTAACCACAAAGATGCAGCTTCCAGGAAGAAGGGCTTTGTGTATAAGACTCCGGCCGCAGAGTTGCATATCCTTTACCAGTAACACAGCTGGAAGGAAACTGAACAAAGGAAAACAGCGTGCAGACGGGGACGTCCCCGGCTTAAATGGCTGTGGTGATGTCAGACAAAAGAAAATAACTAAGGGAAAGGTCAGTTCTGCACAAGGACATACTTTCATCACGAGATTATAGCTCAATAAAACGTCTGTAACTGATGTCATGCTAGTAAACACCAGTAAATCCAACGCTTTAATTTCGTAATAGAGACAATCGGTAAGGCGAAACCTCTCAGCAGGGACTGACATAGAAACAGACAGCGACGAAGGCATGGTTGGCGAAAGCTTCAACGACTGACATGCTCAAGTAATTCATCCATACTTCCTGAGATGTTTTGGAGAAATTAAGGAGTAGTTACCCTTGCAAGCTTTTCTTTCCGTTTTCTCTCATCTTTCGTTCTGCAGGACAACCAGAGTATTTTGCAGAACGGCTCTATTAAATATTCCACTGAACAGCTGGGTACTAGTTTTAACAAGTTCCTCAGGTAACATCACATAAATGCTGGGTCAATTTCTTCAATAGTAATGCTGCATATGTCTCCGCTATCATTCTGCTCTTGAGCCCAGGGTCAGTTCCTGATTACGTCACCCCCCTGCGGGTTCGGAGGTTAGACTAGGCCCGCGGTATTCCTGCCTGTCGTAAGAGGCGACTAAAAGGAGTCTCAAATGTTTCGGCCTTATGTGATGGTCCCCTCTCGGGTTTGACCTCCATCTTTCTAAATTGTTCCGAAGAGCGAGCCAATTGGGGAAGGGCGCCTTACATGGTGCACTGTATCTGTCGTGCATTGAGACCTTTAGCCGGCTTTCTCGTCGTTGCAATGGTGTCCAGCTCGTTTTCCATCTCTTGGGCGAGGATACGTCCCTGGGTGCGATTACCACGCTGCACTGTGCAGTGTTGCTTTTCGCTGCGACGACGACCTCATACATTTTTGCACCTAAGATCCAGCACGGTAGCCAGTCCGTTGTGGTGGGGCCGCCATGTACCCAGTTGGTTGTAGCCCCCTGACAACACAGAGATCGCTCTACTGATGCCTGCGCCGTTTACTCCCCATGTATGCCAAGGAGTAGATGCCCATCTCCCTGGGGCATCAGGACTCCTGGCAATGGCCATCCTGCCAGGTGGCCCTTGCTGTGGCTGGGTGGCGCCCATGGGGAGGGCCCTTGGTCGGAGTAGGTGGCATCAGGGTGGATGACACGCAATGAAGCGTGGCACATCATCTCTTGCTGGTGACCAGCCACCAGCAGTCTCTAAGCGTTCGAGGGCTCATTTTAAAGGTAACGTTTATGACCCCAAATCGTTCCTATCCCTGGCCACACCGTGGGAGGAACGAAAGGCAATGAATGACAGTGACACGTATTCGCCCAGGTATCTCGTCTGTACCAGAGCTGATGGGAAATCCTTTGTATCTGTGAAGCCTCAGTTCTTTGTAGAGCATTCAGAGGACAAGTTTGAGGAGGTGGAGGGCTTGTCCAAAATGTGCTCTGGGTCAGTTTTGATAAAAACGGCATCCTCCGCCCAGTCACGCAGGTTACTTCCTTGTGACAAGTTGGGGGATGTTAACGTTACCATCACACCACATAAGAGTTTAAATATGGTCCAGGGTGTTATTTTCCATAGGGACCTACTTTTGCAGTCTGATGACGAGCTGCGCGCCAACTTAGAGCGTAGAGGTTTTCATTTTGTCCGGCGCATTCATTGGGGTCCGAGGGACAATCAGGTTGCTACCGGTGCCTTCATCTTGGCCTTCGAGGGTGATACATTACCAGAGAAGGTCAAGGTGATGGTCTACCGTTGTAACGTCAAGCCCTATATCCCTCCCCCAATGCGGTGCTTTAAGTGCTAGAAGTTCGGCCATATGTCTTCCCGCTGCACTTCCAGCCTCACATGTCGAGATTGCGGACGCCCATCTCATCCCGATACTCCATGTGCTCCGCCTCTCATCTGTGTCAACTGTAGAGAGCCTCATTCACCTTGCTCGCCAGACTGCAGGGTCTTACAGAAAGAACGCAAAATCATGGAATATAAGACCCTGGACCGACTTACACTGAGGCTAAGCGGAAATTTGTACGGCTACATCCCGTGCGCATGATGGCATCTTATGCCTCAACTGTCACTCCTGCTCCAGCTCCTTTAGCTGCACCACAAACAGTCAGCTCTCAGAGTCAGAGGACCTCACCTGCCTCCTGCCTCCGCTGTTGCTCCCACACCATCTACCTCGGGAGCAGCACCCACTAAACCAATGGGGACACCAGTCCCCAATTCTAAGCCGGAGAATCGTAAGTCTTCTTCGGCTTCTCTCGCTCGGAAGGGATCCCTTGGGTCACTCCCTTCCCAGGTTCCTACCAGCGGCACAGCAGACACCAACCAGTGGCTGAAGAAGCCACAGGTCGCTGGTCGTCGAACTTCGCGATCATCTTCGGTCCCGGAGACTGACTCCAATAAGCCCTCTCAACAACGACAACCAGAGGAACAGCGAGAGAAAACGACATTGAAGACCCGTAAGACCAAGGCACCTGCAGTGGCACCTACTCCACCGCTACCTACACGCTCTGCGTCTGAGGATGAGGTGGAGATTCTTGCGTCCGCTGAGGACCTCGATCTCGTCGCTCCCTCAGATGCAATTGATAGCACTTGCACGGGTGCTCAGTCGGAGGCAGCAGGTAACCCAGCGGCGTAATCTGCCTTCCCAGTCCCGTCACGCCTTTCTCAGCCATGGACAATACCATCCTCCAGTGGAACTGCAGCGGTTTCTTCCACCATCTAGCTGAGCTCCGACAACTTATCAGCCTTCACCCTTTCTTCTGCATTGCTCTTCAGGAAACTTGGTTTCCAGCAATGCGAACCCCCGCTCTCCGTGGATATCGGGGTTATTATAAGAACCGGGCAACTTATGAAAGGGTGTCTGGTGGCGTCTGCATATATGTCCTTAACTCTCTTCACAGCGAGTCTATCCCTCTACAAACAGCTTTATAGGCTGTCGCTGTTCGGGTGTGGACGCCACAGGCTGTTACCGTCTGCAGTCTTTACCTTCCACCAGATGGTGATGTCGCGCAGCATGTCCTGGCTGCGTTGATAGCCCAATTGCCGCCACCTTTCTTATTACTGGGCGACTTCAACGCCCATAACCCTCTGTGGGGTGGGTCAGTGGCGACAGGTCGAGGCGCCACCATTGAGCATTTATTGGCACAGCTCGATCTTTCGCTGTTAAATGATGGTTCCTTCACACACTTCAGTGTGGCACATGGCACGTACTCCGCCATTGACCTTTCGATCTGCAGCCCTAGCCTCTTACCATCTGTCCAATGGAGAGTGCATGACGACCTGTGTGGTAGTGACCACTTTCCGATCTTTCTGTCACTGCCACAGTGTCAGTCTTCTGGGCGCCCTTGCAGGTGGGCAATGAATAATGCTGACTGGGACTTGTTTTCCTCCACTGCCGCTATTGAGCCTCTCTCTACTGATGACATTGATGCAGTGGTTCAATCGGTCACCACCGGCATCGTTACTCCCGCCGAATCTTCCATTCCCCGTTCTTCTGGGTCCCCTCGGAGGAGGACTGTGCCTTGGTGGTCGCCTGAGATCGCTGAGGCGATTCAAGATCGCCGGCGGGCGCTACAGCGTCACAGGCGACGTCCTGCATTGAACACCTCATCACCTTCAAACGGCTGCGTGCGCGGGCCCGCCGCCTTATCCGCCGAAGCAAGCAGGAGTGCTGGGAGCGGTATGTGTCCACCATTGGCCTCCACGTCTCTCCATCGCAGGTCTGGGCCAAGATACGACGCCTCTATGGCTATCGGACCTCTGTCAGCGTCCCTGCGCTCTCACTGAATGGAGCAGTTTGTACAGACTCCGACGAAATTGCCAACAGCTTGACAGAGCATTTTGCTCTGATTTCCGCTTCTTCCAAT
This sequence comes from Schistocerca nitens, assembly GCF_023898315.1. Classification (NCBI taxonomy): domain Eukaryota; kingdom Metazoa; phylum Arthropoda; class Insecta; order Orthoptera; family Acrididae; genus Schistocerca; species Schistocerca nitens. Next base: position 748,879,489 of record NC_064614.1, read on the forward strand.
TACCCACTGGCCTTCCGCTCCATTAAAGAGCGGATGGAACGTCGGAGCCGTTCTTTTCGCACCCACCATCCTGAATCCTACAATGCTCCATTCAGTGAGTGGGAATTTCACAGTGCCCTTGCCGCTTGCCCTGATACCGCTCCTGGGCCAGATCGCATCCACTGTCAGATGCTGAAACACCTTTCAGTGGACTGCAAGCCACGCCTCCTCGACCTTTACAACCGTCTCTGGGTCGAGGGTGAGTTTCCGTCGCAATGACGGGAAAGCATTGTCATCCCCGTTTTGAAACCGGGCAAGAGCCCTTTGGAGGTGGACAGGCACCGCCCATTAGCCTCACCAACGTTCTTTGCAAGCTTCTCGAACGGATGGTGAGCCGGCGCTTGAATTGGGTACTGGAGTCTCGGGGCCTTCTGGCTCCGTCTCAGGGTGGGTTCCGTAAAGGTCGCTCCGCCACCGACAATCTGGTGTGTCTGGAGTCGGCCATCCGTACTGCCTTTGCCCGCCGTCAGCACCTGGTCGCTGTCTTTTTCGACATGCGGAAGGCGTACGATACGACATGGCGTCATCACATACTTTCTACGCTTCATGGATGGGGTCTTCGGGGCCCCCTGCCGATCTTTATCCGAAATTTTCTGTCGTGCAAGTCGCGGCCTCTCATAGTTCCTCCCGAGTCCAAGAGAACGGGGTACCACAGGGATCTGTCATCAGCGTCTGCCTGTTTTTAATCGCAATAAACGGGCTCGCTGCAGCGGTGGGAAATTCTGTCTCTGCTTCCCTGTATGCTGACGACTTCTGCCTTTACTACAGCTCTACTGGCATTGCAGCTGTTGAACGTCAGCTACAGGGCGCTATCTGCAAGGCGCAGTCTTGGGCTGTAGTGCATGGTTTTCAGTTTTCGGCTGCCAAGACCCGCGTTATGCATTTCTGCCGGCGCCGAACAGTCCATCCTGAGCCGCGGCTTTATCTTGATGACGAACTTCTTGCTGTGGTGGAGACCCACAGGTTTTTGGGGGTAGTTTTTGATGCTCGGTTGACTTGGCTGCCTTATATTCGGCAGCTTAAACAGGCGTGTTGGAGGCGTCTAAATGCTCTGAGATGCTTGAGCCACACCAGCTGGGGCGCCGACCGATCTACCCTGTTACGGCTCTACCAGGCGTTAATCCAGTCCCGTCTGGATTATGGGAGCCTGGCTTATGGCTCAGCATCCCCATCTGCGTTGCGGATGCTGGACCCAATACTACACAGTGGGATACGACTGGCCACTGGTGCCTTCCGGACCAGCCCTGTGGACAGTGTACTTGTGGAGGCTGGTGTCCCTCCACTGCGATTGAGGCGCCAACATTTACTGGCCGCTTATGCTGCCCATGTTTTTAGCTTGCCCGGGCATCCAAACTATCGTCTCCTGTTCCCGCAATCGGTCGTCCATCTGCCAGAACGTCGGCCCCGGTCAAGTTGTACGATCGCGGTCCGCGTCAAAGAACTTCTCTCCGGGCTTCGGGTTTTCACTGTTCCACCTCCTTTCCGGGCCACTTTGCGTACACCCCCATGGTGTGTTCCTCGCCCTTTCCTTCGGCTCGACTTGGCACAGGGCCCGAAGGACTTAGTTCCTCCAGAGGCCTTCCACCGCCGTTTTTATTCCATCCTGGCCACGTATCAGGGCTCTGACGTTGTTTACACTGACGGTTCGATGGTTGCTGGTCGTGTCGGTTATGCGCTAACTCTAGGGGACCATTCCGAACAACGTTCCTTGCCGGCTGGCTACAGCGTTTACACTGCTGAGCTGGTCGCCATCTTTCGAGCCCTAGAGTATATCCGCTCCTGCTCAGGTGAGTCCTTCGTGATCTGTAGCGATTCCCTGAGAGGTTTACGAGCTCTCGACCAGTGTTTCCCTCGTTCTTGTCTGGTCATGGCTATCCAGGAGTCCCTGCATACTCTTGCCCGTTGCGGCCGCTCTGTAGTCTTTGTGTGGACCCCCGGTCATGTCGGTATCCCGGGCAATGAACAAGTTGACCGCCTGGCGAAAGAGGTCACCAGTCAACCATCTCTGGATGTCGGCCTCCCAGAGACTGATTTGAGGGCAGTCTTACGCCGCAAAGTTTTTGCGCTATGGGACGATGAATGGCGCGAACTGCCAATGCGCTGCTATGGCTGGCTTAGTTTTACGTTTTATTCGGGCAGGGTTTTTTTATCATTTAATATGTGTGTTTATGTTTTTATTGTTTTGTGTTGATTCTGGCCTTTGGCCTACGGTTTTAAACTGAGTTTTTAATGTGTTCTCGGTGGTTGGCTTTTCCTTTTTTTTTTTCTATGGTCGGCCAACCACCGCGTGATTTTAATTTGTTATGTCTGTTCTTTGTGAGTTTTTGTTGCCCTGTGTTGTCTGTTGTCTCAACTATCCGTTTTTTTTTTTTACTCTGTGTGGTAGTTTTTAAGTTTTGGAACAAGGGACCGATGACCGTTGCAGTCTGGTCCCTTTAATCCCACAAACCAACCAACCAACCTGATTACGTCACCTGCCGGCCGCTGTGGGCGAGCGGTTCTAGGCGCTTCAGTCCGGAACCGAGCTGCTGCTACGGTCGCAGGTTCGAATCCTGCCTCGGGCATGGATGTGTGTGATGTCCTTAGGTTAGTTAGGTTTAAGTAGTGCTGTCAAGGAGACGACAGCTGTGTGGCGGTCATCCCAGTCTAGGGGACTGATGACCTCAGATGTTAAGTCCCATAGTACTCAGAGCCATTTGAACCATTTGACGTCACCTGGCAGATGTTGAACTGTGTCTAATTCTCATCCACGTTCTCCTACTTCTCTTTCGTTTCCTTGGCCTTTAGATACACTCCTGGAAATGGAAAAAAGAACACATTGACACCGGGGTGTCAGACCCACCATACTTGCTCCGGACACTGCGAGAGGGCTGTACAAGCAATGATCACACGCACGGCACAGCGGACACACCAGGAACCGCGGTGTTGGCCGTCGAATGGCGCTAGCTGCGCAGCATTTGTGCACCGCCGCCGTCAGTGTCAGCCAGTTTGCCGTGGCATACGGAGCTCCATCGCAGTCTTTAACACTGGTAGCATGCCGCGACAGCGTGGACGTGAATCGTATGTGCAGTTGACGGACTTTGAGCGAGGGCGTATAGTGGGCATGCGGGAGGCCGGGTGGACGTACCGCCGAATTGCTCAACACGTGGGGCGTGAGGTCTCCACAGTACATCGATGTTGTCGCCAGTGGTCGGCGGAAGGTGCACGTGCCCATCGACCTGGGACCGGACCGCAGCGACGCACGGATGCACGCCAAGACCGTAGGATCCTACGCAGTGCCGTAGGGGACCGCACCGCCACTTCCCAGAAAATTAGGGACACTGTTGCTCCTGGGGTATCGGCGAGGACCATTCGCAACCGTCTCCATGAAGCTGGGCTACGGTCCCGCACACCGTTAGGCCGTCTTCCGCTCACGCCCCAACATCGTGCAGCCCGCCTCCAGTGGTGTCGCGACAGGCGTGAATGGAGGGACGAATGGAGACGTGTCGTCTTCAGCGATGAGAGTCGCTTCTGCCTTGGTGCCAATGATGGTCGTATGCGTGTTTGGCGCCGTGCAGGTGAGCGCCACAATCAGGACTGCATACGACCGAGGCACACAGGGCCAACACCCGGCATCATGGTGTGGGGAGCGATCTCCTACACTGGCCGTACACCACTGGTGATCGTCGAGGGGACACTGAATAGTGCACGGTACATCCAAACCGTCATCGAACCCATCGTTCTACCATTCCTAGACCGGCAAGGGAACTTGCTGTTCCAACAGGACAATGCACGTCCGCATGTATCCCGTGCCACCCAACGTGCTCTAGAAGGTGTAAGTCAACTACCCTGGCCAGCAAGATCTCCGGATCTGTCCCCCATTGAGCATGTTTGGGACTGGATGAAGCGTCGTCTCACGCGGTCTGCACGTCCAGCACGAACGCTGGTCCAACTGAGGCGCCAGGTGGAAATGGCATGGCAAGCCGTTCCACAGGACTACATCCAGCATCTCTACGATCGTCTCCATGGGAGAATAGCAGCCTGCATTGCTGCGAAAGGTGGATATACACTGTACTAGTGCCGACATTGTGCATGCTCTGTTGCCTGCGTCTATGTGCCTGTGGTTCTGTCAGTGTGATCATGTGATGTATCTGACCCCAGGAATGTGTCAATAAAGTTTCCCCTTCCTGGGACAATGAATTCACGGTGTTCTTATTTCAATTTCCAGGAGTGTAGATTAATGAGGATGGAGGGAATGAAGATTAGGTTTAACGTGCCCTCGGCATCGAGGTCATTAAAGACGGTGCACAAGCTCGGATTGTATGAGGAACCATGCCGGAATTTGCCAGAAGCGATTTAGGGAAATCACGGAAAACCTAAATGTGGGTGGCCGGACGCAGGTTTGAACCGTCGTCCTGCCGAATGCGAGTCCGTACACTGCAGTGAGAGCGGAGCACTCCGAGGCAGTCGTTCGAGCTCAGCGGCCACACCCCCACAGCTGTCTGTGCACTATCGAGTCTCCAACATGAGAGAAGCGGGCGTAGTAAGGGAGCACAAATACGCGGCAGAGATAGTCCGAAAGTGTCGTCGACGACGAGTTTCCAGGAGGGGAAAACTGTTCTGTGCATAAATTAGAATGGATTTATGTAGTTTTTCCAGACTACTGGTGCCACTCCTGTGTCCAGTGTCGTTATTTTCACTACTGGCCACGACGACAGTTCGTAGAGATCCAGAGTAATGGGACGCGACGTGGCTGCACAATCCTGCACGGCACAGCGAATACTGTGTCTGTCCTTTCGAGCGCTAGTCGCGTGGGCCGATTGAGATTTTGCACGGACTTGAGTATGGCTCTCCTGAACTTAACTGAGTCCTCATTCCCATGACAGTTGTGTTATCCTGACCAAAGCGGATTGATAAACTGTAGTCACGAAATTTATTTCCTTCTTACACGAGTCACGACACGATCTTCTCACAAACAACATTCAAATATGATCTCTTTCCTTATACGCATGTTGTATAGGCCTTTCCACCTATCTGCTTTATATCCAAGACGTGGTGCACTTGACGCCAATCTGACGTTTGTTGCACAGCGCCGTCGTAGTGTTCCACTTGTAATGGCGATCGGTGTAGATTATTTATAAAGGGTGATCATAAAGTATCGGTGTAAGGCCGTTGTTGAAGCATATATCTAACGTAACGCGACTACGACGCAGGTATACAAGCATCAACATGTAGGAAAGGGATTACTGTGGCATTCGTGTCTTCCTGACGTGCGAGCGGTAAATGCGGAAACGTGAACTATGTCGATGTTATTACCTAATGCGTCAGAACAGGAGCAACGTGCTGTTATTATTTTCTTTGCTGCCGGAGGAGTAACACCGGTAGACATCCATTTGAGAGTGAAGAATGTCTACGACCAGCACGTCTGTCGAAGCCACGGTTGTGGTGGAATGATGCACCAAGGGTGCTGTTGCTTCACGATTTGGTACGTCCCCTCATGTCAAACAACTAAACGTAGAATTTACGCCAATTCAACTGAGAGACACTTGAGCACCAGTCCTGATCTCTCCCCATCCGATTATCAAGTGGTCGGTCCCTTTAAAAAGGGTTTGAAGCGTCGACGAGTCCTGTTGGACGAGGATGTGCAGCAGGCAGTTACGGACTTCTTCACGGATCAGGACACGGTGTCTTACCAAACGGATATTTTCAAATTGTTGCGTCGATGGGATGACTGCCTCAATGCATACAGCGATTTTTGCTTGTTTGGCATACCGATTCTGGATTATACAGCCTCCGACGAAAACTTTTCGTTCGCCCTTTGAACATCTGCAGCTACAGACACGCTTTGAAAGACGCTTTACGATTTTTCGTTGGAGGACATTTCTGTTTCTACTGTCATTTTTCCCTGCCCTGTTCCGTTTGCAAATGGTGCTTGTGAAGAACGATTGTGGGTAAACCTCCGTGTAAGCGTTAATTTTTCCGCTTCCCTCGTACGAATCATTTAGCTGGATGTACAAGTACGTGGGAGGAGGTAATTTATCCTCCGACTCTTCTTCGAACCCACGCTCTCGGAACTTCGGCAGTTAATCTCTCTGTGGCAAACAACGCCTCTCTTGTAGCGTCTGCCACTGGAATTCGTTAAGCGTCTCCGAAAGGCTCTCGCTCTTACTAAATGGTACCGAGACGCAACGCGCGGCCGTTCGTTGGATCTTACTCGCCTCTTCTAATTGTCCAACCTAAATGGTTCAAATGGCTCTGAGCACTATGGGACGTAACATCTGAGGTCATCAGTCCCCTAGAACTTAGAACTACTTAAACCTAACTAACCTAAGGACATCACACACATCCATGCCCGAGGCAGGATTCGAACCTGCGACCGTAGCGGTCGCGCGGTTCCAGACTGTAGCGCCTAGAACCGCTCGGCCACTCTGGCCGGCTGTCCAACCTAGTAACAGTCGCAGAGTGATGAGGAATACTCAAGAACCGGTCGGTCAAGTGTGTCGTGAAGCAGTTATTTTGTGGACGAATTACATTTCTTTAATTACAATTCTTCCAATGAATCACAGCCTCGTATCTGTAATGTCAGCGAGGCATCTATAGCTCCTAATTTGTTTCATGTGGTCACTCGATTTTAGGTCGCTCCATATTAATCCCAGATATTTCACGGTATGTAGTTGTTGTTTCCACCGTTTTGTCGCCAGCAGTTTCAGCGACAGCGATGGATATTTTCACTTATTTACATACTCTAAGACAAACAAAAAGCGACGCATCACGAAGGAATTATCCAAACGGGACGGGAATCGGTAGATGTGATGTACAAATGATCAAAATTTCAGAAAAATTGGATGATTTGATAAAGAAAAGGAGCTTTAGAAATTGAGCAACTAAATAACGCCATAGTCCGCCTTTGACACTTATACAAGCAGTTATTCGGCTTGGCATTGATTGATAGGGTTTTGGAGGTCCTCTTGAGGGGAATCATGCCAGTTTCTGTCCAAGTGGCGGGTTGGATTGTTAAAATCCCTCGCTGGTTGGAGGGCCCTGTCATAATGCTCCAAGCATTCTCAACTGGGGAAATATCCGGCAACCTTGCTGACCAAGGTAGGCTTCGGCAAGCACAAAGATAAGCAGTAGAAACTCTGTCCGTGTGCGGAGAGCATTATCTTGTTTAAATGTAAGCCCAGGATGGCTTGCCATGAGGGGCAACAAAATGGGCCATAGAATATCGTCGACGTACCACTGTGCTGTAAGGGTACCGCGGATGACAACAAAAGAGTCCTGCTCTGAAATGAAATGGCCCTCTAGATCATCACTACTGGTCGTCGAGCCGAATGGTGGGAGGGAGTCACGTTGGTATGCCACTGGTGTCCGGAGCGTCTCCAGACACGTCTCTGCTGCTTGCAGGGCTCAGGTCGAAGTGGAACTCATCACTGAAGACAATTGCACTCTAGTCAATGAGGTTCCAGGCCAAATAGTATCTTAGTTCGTTAGGAGCATTATGAGTGGGGTACTCCAACGACCTAGGTACTTTGACGATGTAACGCACCAATTGGTCAGAATTTGCACGACATCCACCAGGAGAACATCCAGCAACTCTACCAGTCAATGCTAAGCCGAATAACTGCTTGCGTAAGGACCAACGCATTATTGACTTGCTCAATTTGCGCAGCTGTTTCTCTTGAATAGGCTTAAATCATCCAATTATTCCGAAATTGTAATCATTTGCTTGTTTGTACATGTACATACATCTACCGATTTCCGTTCCATTCCGACAATTCGTTCGTGGTGCGTCTTCTTTTTCTTTTGTCTTATAGTGTATTTTTATACGTTGAGTGTGAACTGCTAGTCTCAGTTCTACCGTCGATTCTCTGCAGGTCTTCCTGCATTTCGATACATTCTTCTGGCTTTTATCTTTCCTATAGACAGCAGTATTTTCTGCTAACGTCCTCTCTGAAATTCCGATGTGACTGTGTTAAATATATCAGCCCTACAGCACACACCCTTGAGATATACCCAAAATTACCTTTATATCTAACCGTTTCGGCACATTAAGAAGGAAGTTCTGAATCCACTCTCAAATCTAATTCGATACTCTGTAGGTTATTATTGCATTCACTAAACGGCAGTGCGGAACTGAATCGAATGCCAAATGGATACGGCCATCATTCTGGCGGGCCTTATCTACGGCGCTAATGGACAAAAAGAGGGAGCTGAGTTTCGAAATATTTCTGTTTGCCGAACCCATTTAGATTTTTTTAAGAGAGGAGGTTTTCGTTTTCCGAAAACCTCATCAGGCCAGAGGATAAAAGGTTAGGTTAGGTTAGTGTTGTTTAACGTCCCGTCGACAACGAGGTCATTAGAGACGGAGCGCAAGCTCGGGTTAGGGAAGGATGGGGAAGGAAATCGGCCGTGCCCTTTCAAAGGAACCATCCCGGCATTGACCTGAAACGATTTAGGGAAATCACGGAAAACCTAAATCAGGATGGCTGGAGACGAGATTGAACCGTCGTCCTCCCGAATGCGAGTCCAGTGTGCTAACCACTGCGCCACCTCGCTCGGTCCAGAGGATAAAACATGTTCTTTAATTCTGCGTAGAACTGACGCCAGCGATATAGACATAATTATACTCGTGCTCATTACAACACATTACATTTATTTATCTAGAGGTCCAGTTTCCATCGTTGCACCAACACTTATGTTCATATTTTCCTCTAATAGTTTATGTAACAACCTGAACCCCCCCCCCTCACCCCCCCCCCCTACGCCCCGCTTGTGGACAATTGCGTCACCTGTAGATGACTGTGTGTACGTATCGCGAGTATCAGCGGTCCTACCACTTTTCCGTGAGGTACACCGGATGTTACTTTCGCTTGTGATGAAGTCTTCCGACTAAAAACGACGACTGTTCTGTTCTTCCGTAAACGCGTACTTTGTTACATTGCCGATGACGCCGCTGTCTGTAGAAATGTTGCAACGCCACAGCACTGCGGGAAATGCAGGAAGGCCTGCAGAGGATCAGTGGATGCAGAGGGTGGCACTTGGCTGTGGATATAAATAAGTGTAATGCGCTGCGCATAAGCAAACGAAGTAATCCACTACTGTTTCTTTACACTATTGACGACAAATTCGTTGATACTGTAGCTACCGCAAAACACCTAGGAGTTACTACCCCGAGTGACCTAGAGGGAATGACTATAGTCCGATTAAAATTTCTTGACAGTTCACGTGAGTGTAGCAGCATCGGCTACCGGCTACCGTTCGGTTCTAGGCGACGCATAAACACGGCTGGTCGCTTCACAAACACTGTTACCGTGTGACAGGGAACAATGTTGGTAGTGGCCGCCGCGAGTTATGTCGGAGAGCGAGATGCTCTGTCGACAGCTGATATTTAATGACCGATGGCTGAAATGCGGCACACGACGCGTATTGTAACCCTGAGTATAAACTCGTGTCCTAACGTAACCACAACCTCACGATGTGTAATGTATCAGAGAAAACGGTGGTCAAAAATCAGCGGCAATACTAAAATAGCTTGTTCACGGAGATTAAAGTTAACCTCTACAAGCAAACTGACGATAGGAAAATTTCAGTTGCAGCGCTAGAACCAAACTGTAATTTATCGCTATTATTGTTTACCTGAAAGTATCCTCACACTGGCTACACGAGCTGCCGCGTTACCAACAGATGAGCCGTCCTGGTTCGCACTTCGTCGCAGTTTACGTGTATTATAGGCGATGCAGCCAGATTCCAAACGGAAAAGGAATGATACGAAGACAAATATGAGCGAATAAAAAAGACAATTCGATGATAAAAATGACGCAGAACAGTATTGCAAATTAAAAAATACATTTCAACCAATTAATCGAATAAAAATAAAAACAAAAGTCTTTTGATAACATTTACAAATTTAAAAAATTTCGTTTATTTGACGAAATTCGGAGCTAAGACCTACATGCAGGTTCATGCGTTAACCAGTGCGCTACAGCACTACCCTACGTTAATTTGTTAGATATGTGAGTCTGGTACCGCAGTCGCAACTATACATTGTAGCTATCAAAAGTTTGGCTTCGTGTAATGTCATGCTTATCTAACGTATGCCGATCTCGATCATCATAATAACTGTATATGTGACGGCGAATCGCGTTTTGTGTGGAAGGACACAGTTGTGTGTAATTAGTGCTGTGTATGAAACATCTACATCTACATGGATACTCTGCAAATCACATTTAAGTACCTGGCAGAGGGTTCATCGTACCACCATCACAATTCTCTATTATTGCAATCTCGTATAGCGCGCGGAGGGAACGAACGCCTTTATCTTTCCGTATGAGCTCCGATTTCCATTACTTTATCGCGGTGATCGTTTCTCCCTATGTAGGTCGGTGTCAACAAAATATTTTCGCATTCGTAGGAGAAAGCTGGTGATTGGAATTTCGTGAGAAGATTCCGTCGCAAGGCCTTTCCTTTAATGATGTCCAGCCCAAATCCTGTATAACTTCTGTGACACTCTCTCCCATATTTCGCGATAATACAAAACGTGCTGCCTTTCTTTGAACTTTTTCGATGCACTCCGTCAGTCCTATCTGGTAAGGATCCCACACCGCGCAGCAGTATTCTAAAAGAAGACGGACAATCGTAGTGTAGGCAGTCTCCTTAGCAGATCTGTTATATATTTTGAAGTATCCTGCCAATAAAACGCAATCATTGGTTAGCCTTCCCCACAACATTTGCTATGATTTCCTTCCAATTTAAATTTTTCGTAATTATAGTTCATAGGTATTTAGTTGAATTCAAGGCCTTTAGATTTGATTGATTTATCGTGTAACCGAAGTTTAACGGATTTCTTTTAACACTCATGTGGATGACCTCACACTTTTCTTTATTTAGGGTCAACTGCCAATTTTCGCACCATTGAGATATCTTTTCTAAATCGTTTTGCGATTTGTATTGATCTTCTGATGAGTTTATTAGTCGATAAACGACAGCGTCATCTGAAAACAACGCAAGACGGCTGCTCAGATTGTCTCTCAAATCTTTTATGTAGATAAGGAACCGCAAAGGGCCTATAACACTACCTTTGGGAACGCCAGAAATCACTTGTTTTACTTGATGACTTTCTGTCAATTACTAGGAACTGTGACCTTTCTGACACGAAATCACAAATCCAATCATATAGCTGAGACGATATTCAATAAGCACGCAATTTCACTGCAAGCTGATCGTGTAGTACAGTGTCAACAGTCTTCCGGAAATCCAGAAATACGGTATCAATCTGATATATCTTGTCAGTAGCACTCAACACTTTATGCGAATAAAGAGCTAGTTGTGTTTCACAAGAACGATGCTTTTCGGTGTGTTTCGTTAGCATTGTGTGCGTGTGTGTGGTGGTTATGAAGTGTGATGAAATACGAAATAAATGGACCAGACCGAAGATTCTGGATCCAAACACATCAAGAGAGATAGCCGGACAAGGAACTGGAAGTGAAATGACCAATTGTTATGGCAATCCGACAGCGGTGAACGGTTCGGGCGTGACTTTCAGCGCTCTGATTTGATGAAACCAGCTCCAACGAGTGAAGCGTCAACTATTAGGCTGAGATTCACTAGAATAATCTATAGGAAAGATAATTCGTCCTCAGAAGAAGTGTTCAGAAAACAGTAGTTCGATAGACTCTTGAACATTGTTCAAGAGTCTGGGAACCTTACCAAGTAGGATTAATAGAAGAGATAGAAAAGACTCATTGAAGAGCGGCGCGTTTCGTAATGGGACCGTTTACTCCGCAGGAGAGTGGTAGATGCTACAAGACAGACGTTGTGCATCAAGAGGTCGCTTAGTATTTGAGTTCCGAGAGCGTACGTTGAAAGAAGAGTCGAACAACATATTACCTCCTCCCGCATATGTTTAAAGAAATGATCACAAGAACATCAGAGACATTAGATGTGAACTTTACTGGCAATGGTTTTTTTTCCGACGATGCATTGGTAAATGGAAGAGGAAAGAGGGAAAAAGGACAGTGGTCCGGAAGTACCCTCTGGCATACATCGAAAGGCGGCTTGGGGAGTATAGAAGTAGATGTAGGTTTTGGAGATTCACTCACGATTAGCATCCGTCCCGTTCTCCGTGCCGTGGTAGTAGTAGTAGTAGTAGTAGTAGTAGTGTTTGCACTGGATGACATCGGAACCGCAGTCTTATCACATACAACGACTAGTTGTCTGCGTGAACACAGGCTGCGATTGTCTCTTGTTTTGTCGAGTGACGACTGTTTATGTTAGTCATAACGATAAAGCAGTGTTTTTGTTTATTTGTTGAATCCTCTATGTCATTGCTGATTCTTTATGCTTAAGTTGATTGTGTGTGATCCCTGTTTTCCTATTGCAACGTCCAGAAACTTACGGACTCTATATAATGGAACTCAATGTGTACTCTTGACTACGTCCGAAATTGTTCCAGAAGACATAATTCTCACTCTGCACACAGCACAGGGAAATTCTCAAAAAATGGCAGAGTTGGACAGTATTCAATGTACAAGAAAAACAATACGTCACTGCCTGCTCACCCACTGGTCAGTTCACATAGCCTGAATCGCTGACAGCTGAAGTGGAATGTTATACGAATAAGTTGCAAGAATGTTGTACAAGAACAATGTCTGGCACCACAAACCCGTGTCGATCATGCCGTATCGGATTGGCAGTATCCTTCTCCAACTCATTCTATCAGAACGTCGTGATAGTTGTCATCGATCGGTTTTTCTTCACAATATTCGTGAGAATGCTGCTGGCGCTCTGCATATAACGAGCCCAGCTGAAGCTGTCCTCAAAAAAGCGGGTGATGATGAGGAAACGTGGGTGTGGAGCAGCGTAGCGCAGGTTTCACAACACCTGAGGTGATAGCTAATCGGCAGTTAAGGCATAAAAAAAAATGGCTCTGAGCACTATGGGACTCAACTGCTGAGGTCATTAGTCCCCTAGAACTTAGAACTACTTAAACCTAATTAACCTAAGGACATCACAAACATCCATGCCCGAGGCAGGATTCGAACCTGCGACTGTAGCGGTCTTGCGGTTCCAGACTGCAGCGCCTTTAACCGCACGGCCACTTCGGCCGGCCAGTTAAGGCATAATATGGGTTGTCAGGCGTTCTCTGATTCTCACATATCTGCCACAGGACATTCTCCATATCATCGTTGACAAGTTAAGCGACAACTGTCGTCAAACGACGTGAAAGCGGCTTTGTGCCAATCTGCAGATAATGCAAATGGCAATTTTTCCCAGAGCGCTTAAGTTAATTACAGTACAGCTCGACATCAACTTGTCCGGCCTTGTCAGTCCTGATAACGTGAAACGCATAACATTCCTGACAGCAGTATTCACGTCCAGATGAAACGCTGGCGCCGTAAAATAGTGTTGCTTCCGTATTTTATGAGAAAACCGACAAGCTATTTTATTTTTATTGACCAACACTTTGCACTGTCGCAGAACGTTGACTCGGACTTGAGCGTCAGTCAGAACTCTTACAACAGAAACCCCCCATCGCAACCACCGTCAGATTTAGTCGTAAAATGGCCTACTGGATAGCCCGTCAAAACCTGAAAACAGATCAAGCATGAAAACAAGAAGAAAGTGCACTGAACTGTGGAAAAAGAAGCAAAATAGAAACAGTGAACGCTCGAAGCCCAAGAAGTGAAGCATCGAGTTTACTACCGTAACAACGGCGTCGTGTTTCTGCGGTCACGCTGATAGACTGCGAAGGAAGAGATCCGTGTTCAAATCTCCCTCGTGCCCCATTTTTTTTTCTTTTTCACAAAACTATGAACTGTAGGTCCGGTCATGGACATGTCTGTTCGCTGTATTCAGATTTATATCTGTGTCGTCATGTAACGTCCGTTTGCAACAGTGTGGTGTAGGGAAGAGATCTCTAGATGTACGTACCTCCTATTTGAAAAGTACCGGACAAGTGCGAGCAGGATTCGTGTATTGTGGGTTCAGTACAGGGGTTTGCAAACTTTTCCTTTGACGGAACACCTTTATTTTGAAGGTTAATAAAATTTTTTTAAAAAAACGAGAAAAATTTCTTTTGTTCAGTGATTACTTCAAATTTAAATCATACTTACAACAGAGAACTCTTATTACAATTAAAAAAGTTTCGTCAAAATATTGTAAAAAAAGAACTCCATGTTATTAGTAGTTTTTCTAGAAGTACTTATTCACTTCCCGCGGAACACCAGTGTTTCGTGGAACACATTTTGGGGAACCGTGATATAGATACTCCATCTATAGATTTTTACAAGTGACTTTGCGAGTGTCAAAGTATATGACGTAAATGGCGTTCTTTTGACTGCATTGCCTTAGAAGCTTGAATATTTTACACAGCCAAGGGGCTGCAGAACCTAGTATTTGACATAAATTTCAACTTGATACCTCTATCCGTTCTTGAGAGAAAGAAGTCTTGACAGACAGACGACCAAGTGATCCTATAAGGGTTCCGACTTCAACGATTGAGGTATCGAACCCCAGAAAATACTCTAAGAGCGAAAATGTGCAGTTTTCTCCCGTGTCCCAGTCAGGAATGCAATACTAACGAGAAAAGTGACAGTGCCAACCGTTCTCCATCTTCTCTGCTGTGTAGTATCTGACTCTTTTGTATCATTTGTTTGTACGCACTTGACAACTTTTTATAGTTACGTCTAATGTTCACACAGATTTTATTGAACTTTAAGGACATACTACTCCAAACTGTCCCTAGAGATACCTCCTGTATTGTATTCCGTACATTCCAGAACAAACTACAAACAACAGTCTTCACGGAAAAAGTAATTTCGCGATCAGGCCGAGAGGACCACACGATGCCGACCGATCGCCGTGTCATCCTCTGCCATATGACGTCATTTGGAAGCAGTATGGAGGGGCGCGGGACAGCACGACGCTCTTCCAGCGGCTGTCATCTTCTCGGATCATGGAGCCACTATTTCTCATTCAAGAAGCTCCTAGATTGGCTTCAGGTGGCTGAGCGCTCCCCGCTGCAACCTCCTACCAGGGAAAAATCCCTAGCAGTAACAAGAATCCGATTTTGACAATGTTGACTGGAAAACTCTCTTTGAAATTCTGAACGTAACATTGTTAAAATACAGGTCATTTACGACTTGTAGAGAAACCAGATGGCAGTTAAGAGTGTCGAGGGGCATGAAAGGGAAGCAGTGGCTGAGAAGGGAGTGAGGCAAGGTTGTAGCCTATCGCCGTGTCATTGAATCAGTGCACTGAGCAAGCAGTAAAGAAAACTAAGTAATAATTTGGAGCAGGAATTAAATTTCAGGGAGAATAAGTAAAAACATTGAGATTCGGCGATGACATTGTAATTCTGTTAGCGACAGCAAAGGACTTTGAAGAGCAAGTTGCGCAGAATGGACAGTGTCTTGAAAGGAAGATAAAAAGATGATAATGGAACATGGTCGAATTAAATCAGGCAATGCTGAGGGAATTAGATTAGGAAATGAGACACTTGCGGTAATGGATGAGTTTCGTTATTTGGGCAGTAAAATAACTGATGATGGTCAAAGTAGAGAGGATATAAAACGTAGACTGGCAATGGCAAGAAAAGCGTTTCTTAAGAATAGAAATTTGTTATAGATTTAAGTGGTAGGAAGTCTTTTCTGAAAACTATTTGTGTGGAGTGTAGTCGTACATGGAAGCGAAACATGAGCGATAAATGGTTTAGATAAGAAGCTTTTGAAACGTGATGCTACAGAAGACTGCTGAAGATTAGATGGGTAGATTGCATAAGTAATGAGAATGTACTGAAAGAACTGGTGAAAAAGAAATTTGTGGCACAACCTAACTAGAAGAATTGATCGGTTGACAGGAACATTATGAGACATCAGGGATCACGAGTTTAGTACTGGAGGGGAATGGGGGAGGAGAGGGTAAAAATTGTAAAGGGAGACCAAGAGATGAACACACTACGCAGATTCACAAGGATGTAGGTTGTAGTAGTTATTCGGAGGCGGGGAAGTTTGCAGAGGACAGAGTAGCATGGAGAGCTGCATCAAACCAGACTTCGGGGTTAAGACCACAGCACCAACCAGGAATGCAACTGGGGTTCTCCGTTTGGCACCAAGACACGCTGACCACTTAGCTACAGAAGCGGGCTCAAAGATCTTAATACAGGTTTCACAGAAATCTATGCACGTGGCATTGATCTTTCTCCCAATTTTTGTTTTAATGTAACTCAATGAGAAGTGTCACGAACAATACTATTCAGTTAAGCACCAGTTATGGAACAACAAAACGCGTGAATAAAAACAAATATGTGAGCGAATGGATTGCTGAACATGCACTAGAAAAAAAGAAGCCCTGAGAGCTAAATCGAGAAAAATAATAATTGTTTTCCAAATCACAGGAAACATTTACAACATAAAATGTATTTCCATCAAAAACAATACTTATCAGTCCAGAACTGTTTTAAATAAGTGTGTCTATACCTATGTCTCTAGGTGCCTAATCTTCTCAGGGAAATATTTACTAGCAGAAATAGAAGGAAAAGATAGAAACATTTTATACATTGTACTGGGTTGAAATTATAAAAAGGAGATCTACATAAAAAATTGAAACAAGAAATAATTATCTTGCGGACTAGGAAGAAATACAGACACAATGCACAAACACAGAGTTTTGTTTTATTGCCACGCAAGAAGAATGAATGACGCCAAGTGGACGAAACGCTTCTTCAACATCTTTGATTTTAAATCGAAACAATTTAAATATAGTGGTACATGAACTTAAACATATCTAGAGAAAATGGTATACAGCCAGAAAAGATACAAACCCGAAACATCTTCGAAAGAGCAGTAGAGACGTTTGGGAGTTTCCGAGACGAGAAACGAACGACTGATGCCATATGATCGGACGAACGCCTTGCTAAACACAAGAGCATTTGTGAAAAACGTTTGGATCAAACGAAAACTTAGAACAATTGCCATAGTGGTTGTAAGCTTATCGTGGTCCTTAGACACCCGACTAAGTAATAAATAAATAAATTGACAGATATGGCGTAAGGTTCGCTACACAGGGATGTTATCCTGCTGAAGTTTGCGCAGAACGCAAATAGGACGATTCTGCAGGTACTTGAGTAGCAACTGATCATGAGTAGCCTATTCTGTTCGGTATTTAATGTTATTTTGTCAGCTTTAATTATACATACAATTATTTTTGAGCATATAATGACACGTTCTTGTGGAACATTATAAGTCCAGGTCATAGTGCTTCTATATCACGACACAACCGCAACATACGATTCATTTGCAGTTCTTCCTGCGATCCATAAAAATGAACAAAATCTCTTCACCTGTAGAAAATTTACAACCGCTTTCAAGCAAATCAGGGAAACGTCTGACGGTCGTTTCATTGATTATGTTCAAGTCTGAGGTTGTGGTCAACGCTGTAGGGGACGTGCGCGACAATCGTATAGTTGTTACACCTGGTGTTCACTTAGATATCGTAAACACTGCATGGTTGCCTAGCCTGCAAACTGGAACGCTTACATCATCCTTGCCTTTCGTGAAAAAGTACGATTGCCCTAATAATAGTACTTTCGGAAGCTGAAGGGTGCTACGACTGCTGTAGACTGCTAGACGGTGTGTCTTATTGATGATAATGAGATAGCTGGCTGTGTGAAAACGTGAAATAACGTTCCCAGCGTTGAGGTTTGGAAACGATGCCCGCTATCCTGCTCCCTGCCCTAACCGAGCCTAAAGCATCAGGTTCATCTTCTACTAACGGTGTGATTTGTACACGTCTTTGCATGAAAGAGATCATGCATGATGAGAGATTAAGGACGTAACGGAAAGTACAAAAAGTACAACTCGTAAGAGAGGGTCTTGTGGGATTTCCATTACATCGCTGCACCACAAAAGAAAAAGAGAAAAACAAATGTATACCTAGTGTCCCATACATTGGCAATGTATCAAAGAAGATTACAAATATTTTCAAAAATCACAAAGTAAAAATTGGGTTTTCTACATCTAATAAACTGCAACAAAAACTAACACACAATATAAACTGTAATCATGATCCATATTCAGACTCTGGAACATACAATGTAACAGTCAGGAATGCTCCATGTTCTACCTAGGACAAACAGGCCCAACACTGGGTACACAGAGCACATTAAAAGCATACACACACAACAGACAATAAATCAGCCATGGGAACACACATACACAGCACAGGACACCAATTTGGAAAAATGGAGCAAAATGTCAAAGTACTCCACCGAGTAAATAAAGGACATAAAATAGATTTGCTAGAAGAACTGGAGATATATTCACATTACAGAAAATATGAAGATAAAATATTAAACGAAAAACTTCAAAGTTAATCAGTGAATTTCTCCAGATGTTTCAATAGTATACTTAGATAAAAATAGTAATAATAGAAATAAGCACAATTGTAAAACCGATATAAGTAATTTATGAGCCAAATTGTTAAGATAAATAACCTCTGTACAAAATCATATCATAATCTGTGGAAGAGCTATGTTATCTTTGTAACTGTTTTGTTTATATATTTACAATGTGCGAATTGTACAACAAGTTGTGTGTTATGTTTAGTGTACGTGAGACTCTGCACAAATGGACCATTAGAAAACTGTAAGTACAAATTCTTCTAAATTTCGCCACTAACTTCACCAGAAGAATCGATACCCAACCAAAAAATCTCGTGTTTCTTATATATTGCACTAAAGGCAAAGAAATGAAGCAGACTCTCACAATAGACATCACATGGAAATGGTATAATACAAAAAAAAACCGCACTTGAAAATGGGAATCATTTCCCGAAACGCGTCGTATGAGACGTAAATAAAGAAAAACCGTGACTGGTAGCAGAAGAATTATTTATAAACAAACCTACTGTTTTCACAGTTTCAGGCTTTCAAAACGATTTATAATGGATCGAATGAGATGCTTGTTAATATCTAATTAATCTACTTTTGGCAAGGTAATAATAGTTTAGCACCCCTGGAAAGAGTGGCATCATAGAACCAGTAGCGAACACGCTCTTCAGAAAACAGATAGTTGACAAACTTAACATCCCCGTCCATTGTGTGGCAGATCAACAGTGTCTTCGTAAACAAACTAGAGAGGCGTGGTCGCTGCCGGGCGGTGTGGTGAAGAGGGACTGGCTGCGATCATACCACGACGTTTCTTGCTGGTCAAATTTCGTCAAAACATTTAAGCATAATTTACGAGCTTTGAGGAAATAATAATACCTTTCAGTAAGAGTTTGCAGAATCACGAAGCATTGTCGACGTACTGGACGCGCAAAATAGCACGTGTAGCTCACTGAAAAACGCATTCGATTGGGGGACTCAAAAGGAGGAGGTAAGGACCATGCCGGCGCTCTTAAAATTTCGAGTGTGTTTGCTGAAGCTTCTGGCTTTCATTTGTTAAGCGAATAATTGGTTTACTGGAAAAAAATAACTGTTAGTATATTTTGTGATAATGAAACAGATATGACCAGCATATTAAATAACTTTAAAGAAGAATAAATTGTGGACTGATTAGCTAACGCCGGCCGTTGTGGCCGAGCGGTTCTAGGCGCTTCAGTCTAGAAACGCGCTACCGCTACGGTCGCAGGTTCGAATCCTGCCTCGGGCATGGATGTGTGTGATGTGCTTAGGTTAGTCAGGTTTAAGTAGTTCTAAGTTCTAGGGGACTGATGACCTCAGATGTTAAGTCCCATAGTGCTCAGAGCCATTTGAACCATTTTTGATTAGTTAACCAAAAGTTGTTACAGAAGTGCAACGAAAAGTCCAATGAACTGTAGTAAATTAGATTTCATACAGCTGCGAACATTAAAATAAAAGCTAATAATAATATTTTTGCGCGTGACAGTTTATAGATCTGCAGTGGTGTTACGTGGGATGTGGAGAACGAAATGTGGCCCTCCCTAGCTTACTCTCAGCCATTTGTACGCCACTGGGTCCGCGATGCTAAAAGACTTGGATCACGAGAGCCGTTCGCTCCTAGTGCAACTGCTTGACGTTATGTTGCGATCCTTGTGCAGTCATCTTAAATTAGTAATATCTGTTTTTGTATAACTTTTCTAACATTAAGCTGTCGTCCTTGAGTAGAGATAACGTTTCACTCAATTTCGAAAGGGTGAAGTAAGGATTTTAGAAGTTGTTATATCTTTCTCGATGTTTTGTGTGGCCGACCGTAAACTGAGATAGAAAGTGGAAAGTTGGTACAAAAAACAAGTACTCTGATGTAAAATTTACTTTCAGTAGCTTTACTTCTCCTTGTGTTCAGGGAATGAGCGTAGGGAAGCAGATGCAGGAATCTTGTATCGCCGTTCCAGGTAAGATACACGTTGAGGCTGTTTCCTACTGCTGTCTTCTATGACTGATGAGTGACTGTACAATGTAGTGTTGGGTTTTTGTTTGTTATGAGTGAACGGAACGGAGTGGGTGAAACCCGGTGCCGGCACATAGCCCGCTCATGTCGAATAGCGCCAAATAGCCGCCGAGATCAACGTCCCCGTCCGACGGACCATCAACAGGGGACAAAGCGGAGAGGTTCGGAATTTAATCCAGAACATTGGCGCAAAGTCTGGTGATCAGGAACTTGACGGCCCCGTTTCTCCTCCCCTTGCCAGCCAGATACTGGCACTGAAAATTTTCCACCACTAAGATTCGAACTGGCGTACCTCCAAGACAAACGCCACCGCACAAGCACGTGTTAGCGATCTCGTCTACGAAGTCAGGTTTGTGTATAAATGGAAATGAGTAAATTCAACAAACACTAGTGATACGCACACTTTGATATAACCTTTGTAAATTAACTCCCTTTTGACATGAACTGACAATTTTGAAATTTTAGTATGTCGTACTGGCAAGAAGTTAACGATGATCTATGGCTACCATTATAACTGAAATATTTCAGTCACTATCCATATCTTAAGGTATCACTCAAAGGATGCAGGCGTTCACACCACGTCTCTGAAAAATTCTATTATTTTTATCTTGCTACATAGGGTGATACATTTTACTGTGCTTCACTCAGGAACAGAACCCCTTTCAGTGATAAATTCCTAAACGGAATGCAAGTATCGGTTATAAAGATTAGGAGGGGTACGACTGGTAGAGGCAGCTGCGTTCATGAGCTGTTCAGAAGAGGGTCAGCTAAACGCCCGCCGCGGCGGTGCACGAAATCGGCCCCTATGCATCGCCAGGCAACTTGCTACGTCGAGCAGCTGAATGAAACACAATTTTAGTGCCATACGCGTTTCGCCTGTATTTTCTGCAAGGCATCTTCAGTGGCAGTTTACGTAGACGATTTCCTACATATTACGCTCCTGTCGCATTTTTGGTGTTGTTGTTCTTCTTCTAAATGCCAATTTGCGGTTTTTTCCCCACATTTCACAGCACTATGAACTTGACACTTGCTTCGATGCAGTTGCATCTAACATATAGAAGAAGAACACCAAAACTGCGATAGAAGCGTAATATGTAGGAAATCGTTCACGCAACCTGCCACTGAAGATGCCTTGCAGAAAATAAAGGCGAAACGCATGTGGCACTAAAACTGTGTTTCACTCAGTTGCTGTCACTCGGTCCATAAAGTATAAATTATCAATATACCGTAATATTACACGCAACTGAGGAAGACAGGACTACAAAAGTGAGGATGCTACGCCGAGCATGTTCCACGGCGCTATCCTCACGTCTTTCCGCGTTCTGTCTTAGATCTGATGTACTTCGAAAGCATTTCGGGCTGATTTGTACGGAACTTCGTAATTAGAGCGATGAAGGAGTTGGTGTGTCCTCTTTATTGGCTGTCTCCCGTCAAGTCATCTGTGGTACATAGCTCGTGGCAAGCGGAGTGTTTTGAGTACGATGAACTGATAAATTAGGCTATGAGATTTCACTGATCTCCACGTACGGTGAACAACTTTCATGATTAAATTTTACTGACGACAACTACCAGGCGGCTTTTACGCGTTACGTAAAAAGTAGCGTTGCGAGCGCTGAAAGAGGGAACATTTCTCGTAGTCTACTGAAATCAGTTACGGAGTGTAAAGGACTTGATCGTAGCGAATGCAAAATTATTGTTACGAAAAGGTGTCCTCAGATCGTTAATAGGCGCACTATTGTCCTTCCTAGTATGAACTTGTAATACGGAGCCGCTGTAAAGAAGAAATTGCTGTTTTCAGGCAACACATTTGAAAGGCGCCTGCAGTTGGAAATCGTTCGCGGACATTACTTTTTCTAGTATTTTTCAGGTGCCACTCATAATCGTACGTACTGTAAATGTAGAGTGGGAAGCAAAGGTGAAGTCTTACCTGCACAGTTCGAAATCTACGAACAACATTAAGCAGGAGAAATTAATCAAAAACAATCAGAAAGAAAGTCAAAACAACCAATACACCATCAAAATAATCCTGCCGTTTCCCCCTAGAGTGAAACTATAAAATTATTGACTATCGCTTGGATTCTTATATTTGGCTTTTGAATTAAAACAAAAAGTAATATTTTTAGTAACTTTCCTTTATCACCTCTATTTCGAGAGATAGTCATGTTATGTATACTGAAGTTAAGCAGCAACGAAAACTTGGACAACAGGATCAAAACATGAGATGTTCACTTAATGCTGTACACAAAATATAGTAGTATCCCAGCTCCAAATTAAGTCCGATATGCGTAAAGTACAAACTCTTACTCAGAAACTTAAATAAGCCGATACGATAGAGTTTATAACAAGTAAGAGAGCTTACACACTCTCAGATCGAATGGAGTCACTCCCAATCGACTAATGGGCGTCTGACGTAACAGAGCACTGATAATTCGCCGTAAGAATCCAGTGGAATAGCGTCCCTGCGACTACTCACCGTCCGTCCCGGAGCAGATAGCTGTGTAGCAATGATTCTGGTTTATGTGCTGTCTTTCTATTATCTGATGGAATGCTGCTTTGTGTTTTCCGAACAGCTTTTGAAATCTCCTGGAAAGCGAATGGCTGTAAATGGAATTACGACCGAGGCATGTGGCTAAGCGCTGAGATTACGTCACCGCTCTGAAGTACCTGAAGTTACTTCGTGAGGCGTCTTCGGCGCCTGTTCGGTGCTTACACGGAAGAATGCAAAACGAAAAATTTGAGTTAAGCACGACATGAAAGTCTGTGCAACTAAATGATGGTCCCTCCACATGTTCTTGACGTTCGCTTAAGTCAGGAGTAGGGTGCGGACATATTGCTAATGGAGCGGTTTTTGCAACAATTTGGAACTAGAGTCGACTCGATAGTCAGCAGTGTTTTCAGTATTAATGGTTCAAATGGCTCTGAGCACTATGGGACTTAACATCTATGGTCATCAGTCCCCTAGAACATAGAACTACTTAAACCTAACTAACCTAAGGACTTCACACAACACCCAGTCATCACATCAGTATTAATATCAAGAGTAAGAGCTTCGCGTTCTGTGTTCACATCGCAAGACAGTTGTCAGAGTAATACGTTTCGTGTAAAGGACTTCGTCCTGCTACATCCACGTTTGGTACCAGTGGGCGTCACTAACATTATACCACCGTTCGCAACGGAAGTCATGAGCAATTAGTTTTCTGGTCGAGTATGACTGCAGCTGCATTTGTTCGGTATTACAGGCAGTCCCGTTCGTGGGAGACGTGGTGAATTATTAATGTCAAGATTTATTCAAACCACATATTCAACACATAGAGTGATAATTTTCCCACAGTAACACATTTTTTCCAACAGCTTGTAGCGATTTAATTTATTTTATTGAAAGCATATAATGATTGTTTTTAGCAATTCGAATGCAGTGTATGTCTATAAGTAAAGTAAGGAAGTGGTTACTATTTTTTATACTTAGTTTCTGAGTCCTTAAGCCTCACATCCTCTACCACAGAGATGTGACTGGTCATTTTCGTGAAATGAATTAAATGCACAGAAGTGAAATGAATGGATTGAAGAAGTTGAAATCAATGAAGAAGCAGTCATATACACTATGTGATTAAAAGTATCCGGACACTTGGCTGAAAATGACTTACAAGTTCGTGGCGCCCTCCATCGGTAATGTTGGAATTCAATATGGTGTTCGCCCACATTTAGCCTTGATGACAGATTCCACTCTTGCAGGCATAGTTTCAATCAGTTGCTGGAAGGTTTATTGGGGAATGGCAGACCATTCTTCACGGAGTGTTGCTCTGAGGAGAGGTACTGTGAGGCCTGGCACGAAGTCGGCGTTCCAAAACATCCCAAAGGTGTTCTATAAGATTCAGGTCAGGACTCTGTGCAGGCCAATCCATCACAGGAGTGTAACAACTCCGCCACAGGCCGTGCATTATGCACAGGTGCTCGATCGTGTTGAAAGATCAAATCACCATCCCCGAATTGCTCTTCAACAGTGGGAAGCAAGAAGGTACTTAAAACATCAGCGTAGGCCTGTGCTGCGATAGTGCCACTTAAAACAACAAGGGGTGCAAGCCCCGTCCATGAAAAACATGACCACATCATAACATCACCGCCTCCGAATTTTACCGTTGGCACTACACACGCTGGCAGACGACGTTCACCGGGCATTCGCCATAGCCACACTCTGCCATCGGATCGCCACATTGTGTACCGTGAGTAGTCACTCCACACAACGTTTTTCCACTGTTCAGTCATCCAGTGTTTACGCTCCTCACACCAAGCGTGGCGTCGTTTGGTATTTACTGGCGTGATGTGTGCCTTCTGAGCAGCCGCTCGATCATGAAATCCACGTTTTCTCACCTCCCGTCTAAGTGCCAGAGTACTTGCTGTGGAACCTGATGCAGTTTGGAATTCCTGTGTGATGGTCCATATAGATGTCTGCCTATTACACATTACGACCCTCTTCAACTGTCGACGGTCTCTGTCAGTCAACAGACGAGATCCGCGTGTAAGCTTTTGTGCTGTACGTGTCCCTTCACGTTTCCACTTCACTATCACATCGGATCAGTGGACCTAGGGATGTTTAGGAGTGTGGAAATCTCGCTTACAGACGTATGACACAAGTGACGCGCAATCACCTGACTACCTTCGAAGTCCGTGAGTTCCGTGGAACGACCCATTCTGCTCTCTCACGATGTCTAATGACGACTGAGGTCGATAATATGGAGCACCTGGCAGTCGGCGGCAGCACCAATGCACCTAATATGAAAACGTATGTTTTTGGGGGTGTCCGGATACTTTTGATCGCATAGTGTAGATTCATTCATTTCAATACATTTAAATCAAATCCCTTGTGGCAGCCTAATTTCACTGTAAAACAACTCTCTATTTTTGGTAAATGACATTTCATAATTATCTTTGACGATGTACTGGGGTACTTCTATCACGTTGCTGTTGTGGTGTTCATTCCGAAGACTGGTTTGACGTAGGGCCCACATGACTCTATCCTGTGCAAGCCTCATCGTCTCCGAATAACTACTGCAGGCTACATCTATTTGGACCAGCCCACTATATTCATCCCTTTGTCTCCCTCTACAATTCACAGTTTCCTCAGTTACCAAATTGACGATTCCATGATGCCTCTGGGTGCGCCGCATCAACCTATCCCTTCTTTTAGTCACTGGGCCATGAAGTTCGATTTTACCCAGTCTGATTCAGTACCTTTTCATTAGTTACTCGTTCCACTCAGCTAATGTTCAGCATTCTTCTGTAGCACCACATTTCAAACGCTTCTATTCTGTTCTTGCCTGAACTGCTTAACGTCCACGGTTTTTTACCGTACAAGGCTACAATGCAGGCAACTACCTTCAGATAATGTTTCCTAACACTTACATTTACCTTATATGAAAACAAATAACTCTTTTCCAGAAATGGTTCTCTTGCTATTGCCAGTCTGCATTTTATATCCTCTCTGCTTCGGTCATTGTCTATTATTTTACCACACGAATATCAGAACTCATCTACTACTTTGAGGGTCTCATTTCCTAATCTAATTCCTTCAATATCTCGTGATTTAATCCGACTACATTCAAATCCCCTCTTTTACTTTGTTCATTTTTCTCGAATAACCTCATTTCAAAAAATTGTCCACTGCAGTGAGCTGCTCTGCTCTTCCAAATCCTTTGCTGTCTCAGAGAGGATTACAATGTCGTTAGTAAACCTCAAAGTTTTCACTTCTTCTCTCTGAACTTTAACTCTCTCTCTCTCCAAATTTCTTCTTTGTTTTCTTTACTTCTTTCTCAATGTACAGATTGAATAACATCGTGGAAATCCCTACCTCATTCCTTCTCAACCATTGCTTCCCTTTCATGTCCTTCGACTCTTACTTTATCGTACATTTAATAAAACTTACAGTAAGGTCCTAGTTTTGACAAAAGATGTTTCAAAGAACTTCACCATTATAATACCGGCCTAACCCAACGACTCGGTTCTCCAGTGGACCTATTCCCAAAGTCCATACCTTTGCAGCGTTTGGAAATCGTTAGTTGAAAATACCAGTGACAAGGAAAGTTTGAGTCAGTCCTGGAGTCGAACTCATATAGCTTGATGTTTACAGTGACCGTTCTCGATAACCAGGAATCCAGTTTTCAGTCCATGTCAGGCACAAATTTTCAAAATGTTCTGATGTGTGTGAATTCCTAAGGGACCAAACTGCTGAGGTCATCGATCCATAGACTTACACACTACTTAAACTATCTGACGCTAAGAACAACACATACACCCATGCCCAAGGGAGGAGTCGAACCTCCGGCGGGAGGCGCCGCACAATCCGTGACAGGGCGCCTAAAACCGCGCGGCCGCTCCGCGCTGCTACAAATTTTCAGTTCTTACAACATGTTCAGAGTCCTCGTCGATTTCACTCGTCGCATATTATACTTACTACCAAATAGCCCGCCCGGTTAGCTGTGCGGTTTAACGCACGGCTTTCCGGATTCGGGTGGAGCGCCTGGTCCCCGGCACGAATCCGCCCGGTGAGCCGGCCAGTCTGTGGATGGTTTTTAGGCGGTTTTTCATTTGCCTCGGCGAATGCGGGCTTGTTCCTCTTATTCCGCCTCAGCTACACTATGTCGGCGATTTCTGTGCAAACAAGTTCTCCACGTACGCGTACGCCACCTTTACTCTACCATGCAAACATAGGGGTTACACTCGTCTGGTGTGAGACATTCCCTGGGGGGGTCCAGCGAGGGCCGAACCGCACAATAACCCTGAAAGAGTGGTTCGGTGTGCGGCGGCTGAGGGGTGAAGTGGACTGCCGTAGTCGTCGTGGGGTTGTGGATCACTGCGGCTGCGGCGGGGACGGAGCCTCTAAGTCGTTTCTAGGTTGGTTGGTTTAGGGAAGGAGACCAGACAGCGAGGTCATCGGTCTCATCGGATTAGGGAAGGACGGGGAAGGAAGTCGGCGGTGCCCTTTGAAAGGAACCATCCCGGCATTTGCCTGGAGCGATTTAGGGAAATCACGGAAAACCTAAATCAGGATGGCCGGACGCGGGATTGAACCGTCGTCCTCCCGAATGCGAGTCCAGTGTCTTACACGGCGTTTCTAGGCCCCAGGTTAACATACAATACAATACGACCCAGTTATCTTTTATGTCCGTATTTTTCGTACTATATTTTACATCTGGCTTAGTGGAGGGTATATACAGGTAATGGCACATTTAAAATATACAACCGCGGCGGAAGTGGTGGGGAAGGGATAGGAGGCGTGCGCCTATTACCACAGAGGCCAGCAATAAAACAGTTTAAGGAAGAAAATACTTACGTTGGAGACTGGTCCAGCGCAAGTCACCCTTGCTCTTCTGTCACAGACCAGAACCTGGAACAAATAAATATACTGGTCAGGAGAAACATGTGAATTTTTAAATGTCAGCTAAACTGTCAGTTACAATGACGAACGTCTGTTTTTTTCTTCTTCTTTCGCTCACTGTCTCGGCACTGAATGTCGAGCCATTACTTGCAATCATTGCAGAAGCTCCGTCGTGCAACAAAGGTCAAATACCCATGAAGAGATAAGCTTGGTCTGTAGCGTAATGTTGTTTGTCTTAGTAACGTGTTTTCCGCTGGTAAACGAATAAGCAACTACGGCTGGGATATCGTTGTGCTTCCTCCCGGGAATCGAGATAAGACTTCTTTACATTACTAGTTGCTTGCTTTGTCGAGGGAAGGATGCTAAGGGAACAGCATGCCGCCAATGACGGGATGACGCTCGTCATTCATTGATCTACCCAGAAGGCTGTGAGTGGATCCGCATTCTGCCTTGCCTCCTTACTCCTTCTGTATTATTCACCACATTCGCAGATACATCGTATGGACGACTGTAGAAACGGCAAGCCACCTGGTAGCGTGTGGGGGTGGGTACTTCGTGAACCACACTTACACTCTCCATTTCCCGTTCCACTCACGAAAAGTGCGCGGGAAGAAACATAGTTGGTAAGTGATCGATTATCTTCGTTATTTTACCTTTACGGCCTTTTTGCGAAATGTAGCTAGCAATAGGTTCATTGACTCTTCGAGAAACGTACACTTTCGAAATATTAACAGTAAACTACACGGTGATGCACAACGGTTCTGTCGTAGTGCCAAGCAATAAAGTTGGATGAGCATCTCTGCGCTGTTCTTCTTCGAATGTTCTCTATTTGTTCTATGATTTCTATCTGGTAAGGGACACAAACTTAAGAGAAGTTCTCAAATATCGGAAGAAATTCTCAAATATCTGGCGAACGATGGTTTTGTAAGCTACTTCCCTCGTGTGTGGACTCAGCCGTCAGGAATAACAGCTATTCTAATGAATCTCAGTCTGGTGTCTGCCTTTACTACGATCAGTTTAGCGCAGTGACTTCAAAAATTAAGTTAGACATGTCGTCCCACGCTACGACCATGCCGCAACAAGAGTGCCGCATTGTTCTGGGTTTCCCGCGGACACAGTTCTGCTGCAGTACGGGTAACAGCTGCACTACAGTGTGCCACTGAAATGGCGTCGTGGCCGGAAACTTACTCCAAAGTTGAAGTGGGCGGCACAGACGAGTCTTGTGGGGAGAACGCCTAAATAGCACGTACAGTCTCTGCGAAATTCTGGCGGTGTACGGGCCAAACGCAGTGTCGCGTCCAGCCGCAGTGAGATGGTGCCAACAATTAGACAGAGGCCTCACATTTAAGTGCCCGGCAGAGCATTCATCGAACCACCTTCACAATTCTCTGTTATTCCAATCTCTGTGGCTGGTAACAGTAAACTTGTTGTTTCATTTAATGTCAATAACAGTCACGGTAAAGCCTAAC
Source organism: Schistocerca nitens (assembly GCF_023898315.1). Lineage (NCBI taxonomy): Eukaryota > Metazoa > Arthropoda > Insecta > Orthoptera > Acrididae > Schistocerca > Schistocerca nitens. Next base: position 748,908,756 of record NC_064614.1, read on the forward strand.
CTAAAATGATCACATTTAAAATTATTTAAAGTTATTCCAATCTAGTACAGCGCGCGGGAAAAACTAACACCTATATCCTCCCGTGCCTGCTTTTATTTCCATTATTTTATCGTGGTGATCGTTTCTCCCTATGTAGGTCGACATCAACAAAATATTTTCGCATTCGGAGGAGAAAATTGGTGATTGGAATTTCGTGAAAAAATTCCGCCGCAACGAAAAATGTCTTTGTTTTAATGATGTCCACCCCAAATCCTGTATCATTTCAGTGACACTCTCACCGGTATTTCGCGATAATAAGAAACGTGCTGTCCTTCTTTGAACTTCATTGACGTAATCCGTCGATCCTATGCGGTAAGGATCCAACACTGCGCAGCAGTATTCTAAAACACGACCGACAATCGTAGTGTAGGCAATCCCTTTAATTCACCTGTTACATTTTCTAAGTGCCCTGCGAATAAAACGCATTCTTTCGTTAGCCTTCCCCATAATTTATTTATTTTTCTTTATTTATATGTCAAGTTCCGTAGAACCAAATTGAGGAGCAAATCTCCAAGATCATGGAAGGTGTTACTACATGAAATTACAACATAAAAATAATAACAGATAATAATAAAATGTTTATCAACCGAAAAAAAAATCAATCCGTAAGTTTAAGTAAACGCAATCGACAATACAACAAGAATCAGCTTAATTTTTCAAGGAACTCCTCGACAGAGCAGAAGGAGTGGCCCATGGGGAAACTCTTCAGTGTCGATTTGAAAGCGCGTGGATTGCTGCTAAGATTTCTGAATTCGAGTGGTACCGGTACCTTATTGAAAATGGATGCAGCAGTATACTGACACCTTTCTGCACAAAAGTTAAGAAAGTCCAATCCAAATGCAGGTTTGATTTCTGCCGAATATTAATTGAGTGAATGCTGTTTATTCTTGGAAATAAGCTAACATTGTTAACAAGAAATGACAGTAACGAATATATGTATTGAGAGGCCAATGTCAAAATACCCACACTAGTGAACAGGGGTCGACAAGAGGTTCGTGAACTTACACCACTTATTGCCTGAACCGCCCGTTTCTGAGCCAAAAATATCCTTTTAGAATGAAAAGTTTTACCCCAAAGTATAATACCATACGAATTAAAATAAGTAAATTAGACTAATTTTCGTGTTGAGCGATCACTTACTTCAGATACTGTACGAATAGCAAAAATAGCAGTATTAAGTCTTTGAACAAGATCCTGAACGTGGGCTTTACACGACAGTTTACTATCTATCTGAACAGCTAGAAATTTGAATTGTTCAGTTCCACTAATCATATGCCCATCCTGTGAAATTAAAACGTCTGAGTTTGTTGAACTGTGTGTTAGAAACTGTAAAACTGAGTCGTACTGTGATTTAGCGTTAGTTTATTTTCTTCAAGCCATGAACTTAGGTCATGAACGGCACTATTTGAAACCGAGCCAATATTGCACACAGCCTCCTTTACTACTAAGCTAGTGTCATCAGCAAACAGAAATATTTTATAGTTGCCCGTGATACTAGAGGGCATGTCATTTATACAAACAAGGAACAGGAGTGGCCCCAACACTGATCCCTAGGGCACCCCCAACTTGACCGTACCGCACTCAGGCCCCACATCAAAACCATTCTCGACACTGTCAATAATGACCTTTTGCTGTCTGTTGCTAAAGAAAGAGGTGAACCAGTTGTGAGCTACTCTCCGTATTCCGTAATGCTAAAACTTCTGGAGCAATATTTTGTTATCAACACAGTCAAATGCCTTAGTTAAACCAAAAAATATGCCTAGCGTTCGAAACCTTTTGTTTAACCCATCCAGTACCTCACAGAGAAAAGAGAATATAGCATTTTCAGTTGTTAAACGACTTTTAAAGCCGAATTGTACATTTGATATCAAATCGTGTGATATAAAATGATCAATTATCCTTACATATACAGCCTTTTCAGTAACTTTAGCAAAAACTGATGCCATAGAAATAGGTCTAAAATTCTCTACGTTAGTCTTTTCTCCGTTTTTATAAAGCGGCTTTACTACTGAGCACTTTAATCGTTCAGGAAACTGACCATTCCTGAAGGAAAAACTACAAATATGGCTAAATGCAGGGCTAACATGTGCAGTACAGTACTTTAATATTCTGCTAGGCACTCCATCATAAACATGCGAGTCCTTAGTCTTCAGTGATTTAATTATTGACTCAATCTTCCCCTTGTCTGTATCACAGAGTATTTTAGATATCAATCTCCGAAATGCATTTGCCAAGAGAGTTATATGATTCCCTGTAGAAACTAAATTGTTATATAATTCTCCAGCAATGCTTGGAAATGATTGTTAAATACTGTACATAAATCTGATTTATCAGTAAAAGAAATATTTTTACTGCCAATTGATTTTATATCGTCGACCTTATGCTGCTGACCAGACACTTCCTTCACAACTGACCATATGGCTTTAATTTTATCCTGTGAATTAGCTATTCTATTTGCATACTACATACTCTTTGCCTTCCTAATAACATTTTTAAGCACCCTACAGTACTGTTTGTAATGGGCTACTATAGATTGTGACTATTTCTAAGATTTTGATAGAACTCCCTCTTCGTTCTACATGATATCCTTATCCCACTAGTCAGCTACCCAGGCTGCCTATTACTGCTAGTACCCCGTTTAGAACGTTCTAATGGAAAGCAGCTATCAAAGAGCACGAGAAATGTGTTAAGGAAATCATTATATTTATCATCTATGTCATCGGCACTATAAACATCCTGCCACTTTTGTTTCTTGACAAGGTTTAAAAAACTCTCTACTGCTGTTGGATTAACTTTCATACATTATTTGTAATTAAATATGACATTTGTTTGAGTACTAAAGACTTTTAGTGTTAAAATTTGTGCTTCATGGTCTGAAAGGCCATTCATTCACCCTTTTACTAACAGAATGCCCATGTAGTAATGAAGAATGAATAAACACATTGTCTGTGGCTGTGCTACTGTTCCCCTGCACCCTAGTTGGACAAAACACAGTCTGCATCAGATCATATGAATTTAGGAGATCTACCAACATCCTTTTTTCTTGCACAATCATAAACAAAATTAATATTGAAGTCACTGCATGCAGCTAATTTCTGTCACTTCCTATAAAGTGAAATCAAGAACCATCTCTAGCTAGAAGAGAAATGCTCTGAAGCCAGAGTTAGGGGACCTACGAACAACAAAAGTGAGAAGTTTAGTTTCACTAAATTCAACTGCCCCTGCACAACATTCAAATATCTGTTCAGCGCTGTGCCGTGATACATCTATGGACTCAAATGGAATACTGAGCTTTTACGTACATGGCCGCTCCCCCACCCCGCAAGGAACTCCTTAAAAACAGCCAGCCAGTTTGTTCCTACCAGTTTAAATTGTTCGTATTTGTAATGCCTAGGTATTTAGTTGAATTTACGCCCTTTAGATTTGACTGATTTATCTTGTAACCGAAGTTTAACAGATTCCTTTTAGCACTCATGTGGATGACCTCACACTTTTCTTATTTAGGGACAACTGCCACTTTTTGCACAACACAGATATCATTTCTAAATCGTTTTGCAATTTGTTTTGATTTTCTGCTGACTTTACTAGTCGATAAACGACATCATCTGCAAATCGTTTATATAGATAAGGAACAGCAAAGGGCCTATAGCACTACCTTGTGGAACGCCAGAAATCACTTCTGTTTTACTCGATGACTTTCCGTGAATTACCACGAATTGTGACCTCTCTGAGAGGACATCACGAATGCAGTCACATAACTGAGACGATATTCAAGCAAGCAATTTCATTACAAGCCGCTCCTGTCGTACAATCTCAGACGCCTTCTGGAAATCTAGAAATGCGGAATCAATTTGAAATCCCTTGCCAATAGCACTCATCGAGTAATTGTAAGATAGGTGGAGTGTTCTGACCGTTATTTGCACAGACAAGGTGACAAGGCTGAAAAATAGTGTCTTCTATCTGTGTCTGTTTGAAGTGTAGCATTCAATAAAAACTACTTGGCCTGCCGTAATTACGAACAACGTACTTCTCCAACGCCTCTCGAATATTGGTCATTCCACTTGAAATCGCTCCGTAGGTATACTCCAAGGTATTTGAAGGATGTTACTATTTCCAGTTGCTATTCAGTAATGGTATAATCACCTAAGATTTCCGGATAATTATGGTATTAGTTTACATATCTTTATACTGACGGTCAAATACCGAACTTTGCTAATCTCCTTGCAATTCGCTACAGTTTTCTAGCGATGCGACTCCTTTGTATGTCGATGCATGCTTATGGAAGCTGACTGAAGGGAAAGGGTGAACTCGGTGCAAAACTTGTGCCTCCCGAACTGCACCAAGGTGATCGCTGAGCTCTTCCTCCCCATCTGCCGGCCACATCTTCGTCAACAGTGGCACAAGTCTGGTGGTCAGGAAACAAATACCGTCACCGGTAAAAACTTCTTGACCTCACAGGTACTCGAACGCATATAAGCGAGTCGTGCGCCATTGCCTTTGGCATCCGTTAGCGTCTCTTGCTGGAGAGACGTATCAATGGAGCGTTTCTGAGGAAGTCCGCATCCTTAGTTGGAGTAATCAGCGCGTCCGATTGCCATGCAGCAGACACGGCTTCGATTCCTACCCGGCTCGGAGATTTTCTCCGCTTGGGGAAAGGGCGTTGTGTTGTCCTCTTCACCGTCATCATCATCATCATCATCGTCCAACGCAAGTCGGCCAGTGTGGCGTCAACTGAAAAGACTTTCAACTCGACGGCGAGCTTCCCCAGGGTGGGGACTCCCGGCCATCTATGACATATGATCATTTCATTTCATTTCACTTCATTTCTACGGTAGAGGTATTTTCAAAATCCTATAAGTGGGGGAACAAGTACAATGAACTCAATCGAACTCTGAACGAAGATTAATAAAGTATCTATTTCCAATGACATGTAAGATTTTTTCCTTGTTCTTCTCGCACTCGCACTACTTTAAAAAAAAGTTATGAAACGAGCGCATAAGGGCAGTTGGCGAGTAGGCGAATGACGACTATTGTTTATTAGGAGTTTTTGGGAAAACGCAGAACTCTTCTGCGACTCATTCATGAGTACTACTCGACTGTTTGGAATCAAAATGGTTCCAATGGCTCTGAGCACTATGGGACTTAACACCTGAGGTCATCAGTCCCCTAGAACTTAGAGCTCCTTAAACCTGCGACCAAGAGGTCGTGCGGTTCCAGACTGAAGCGCCTAGAACCGCTCGGCCACACCGGCCGGCTATTTGGAATCCCCTCCACGTCTGATTAGAAGATGATTTCTATGCAGTTCATAGGTTTGTCGTTAGATATGGCACCAGTAGGTTCGGTCAGAACGACAGCTTTGTGAGCTTAGATGGGAATCCCTTGAAAGAAGAAGGCAGTCTTCTCGTAATGCGCTACTAATAGAGTTAAAAAAAAAAAGCATTTGCGACAGACTGCCTCCAACATTAGGGCTCGTACTGTGGCATATACATATTCAGTTTTTCCTGGCTCTGTTTGCGAGTAGATTAGGGAAGGAAATGAGTAACAATAGCACAAAGTAACCTCTGCCATGCCCTGTTCAGTAGCTTCGGAGTATGTATGCAGATGTAAACGTAGTCGAATTCTGGCACGTAATGCGAAACAAAATATTAAGCGATAGGGGGGGACAGTGGCATAGCGTCCCTGCTATTGAGGAAACAGAGCGCGCAACTCGTTCAGCGGACTCGTCTCGCAATACACCGTACATTTATCTTTTGCGAGTAGATTAGGGAAGGGAATGAGTAACAATAGCACAAAGTAACCTCTGCCATGCCCTGGTCCGTAGCTTCGGAGTATGTATGCAGATGTAAACGTAGACGAATTCTGGCACGTAATGCGAAACAAAATATTAAGCGATAGGGGGGGACAGTGGCATAGCGTCCCTGTTATTGAGGAAACAGAGCGCGCAACTCGTTCAGCGGACTCGTCTCGCAATACACCGTACATTTATCTTTTACCTCCCAACGATCACGACGTCGACAGTATGAGCAAGAGGGCCTGAGATACCAGTCAGCGGTGAGCACGGGAATTTTCCGTCCACGGGAAACCGTGACGTTCGGGTTACGTTGTGAATCTTTGTGGTCCGGACTCGGGCAGCGCGCAAATTACCTGCCTCTCTCTGTTGGGAGCGGACATTAGCGAGGCAGCCGCGGTCACGTACGCTCGCAAAGAACGTTCAGAAGAAGCGAAAGGCGAGCTCCTACTGAGGCTGGGCCAAGGAGTGGTTCGTGGGGAGCGGCCAAGGACCAACTCAACCGCGATGGCTAGCTAGAATCTAGTGGCTAAGTCAAGCACCGTCACAGAGAAGCAGGTGGCCATATGTTCTCTTTTAAGATGGCCTCATTATAGCTGCACACCTCCACGTCTCACTTGTGTTCCCAGCAACGGTACTTTGTTGCAGGAGCATGTCCCAAACCCCCAAGAACATTCGACGACCAAAGCGAGCACATGCAGTGTCCTGTAACGTGACAGTAGTTACAAAGATGACTATTTCTGCGCGCAGTAAACTTTCTGGTTTTAATTCTAGCGCTTTCATCTTATGTGCTCGCTTTCATATCGCCGTTTTTAACAGTATAATTGTACTATACATCGAAAACTGTTTTCTTTCTTCCAGCGTTCCCATTACAGTACCCCCGAGTATTTCTGCTACACTTTGGTATGGGCTATATCCACCTTTTACGATCCCTGCAACACGCATACAATTTCGTTCGATGTCTGTTGTCATATTTACTTAATAAGTCCTCCAAACACTGGAACAGAACTCTACAATTGGTCGCACTAGCGTCTCTCCTTTACAAATTCACGGCTTTATTTTAATAAATACAGCAACCAGACACTTTTTTATGTATTTTTATTTATGTAATACGCGTTTCGGGCTTTTACTCATCTTCAGATGGCGTAATACACATTTGAATCTTCAGTTAGTAAAAACATCGACTGAAATTTGGATGTTACAGCTGCCTTGCGCAAAATAACAATTTTGCTTAGCTTCTATATTCCGCGAGTTGTATATTTACGATACATTACTCGTTAGATGTACTTATTTTCTACTCTGGGTGTTGTTTCGATTTTCGCATTTATAATGGTGTCATAAGCATTTTTTTTTTCATTTGTATGCTGCTCAAATGTAGCACCATATCCGCCACTCTGCGACTGACATCTTTGTTCGCATCGGAAAATTATGCCTGTGGTCAAAGTTTATTTCTGTTATGTCCAATGTGAGCCCATCCAATGTTCATGCATTACATAATGTAATAGTTTTATATCATGTACATCAGTTGTTTTGCTTTTATTCTTTCTACATGTCACTCCAACTGTCAATCAAATATGTAACACTAATTTTTATGTAAAATGTACTTCATTATTTTTGTAATATTCAATATAGTCTAATTAACCACTCACTACTGCACCGAGCGAGGTGGCGCAGTGGCTAGCACACTGGACAGCATTCGGGAGGACGACGGTTCAATTCCGCGTCCGGCCATCCTGATTTAGGTTTTCCGTGATTTCCCTAAATCGCTCCAGGCAAATGCCGGGATGGTTACTTTGAAAAGGCACGGCCGACTTCCTTCCCTGTCCTTCCCTAATCCTCTGAGGCCGATGACCTCGCTCTCTGGTCTCTTCCCTCAAAACAACCCAACTCACTACTGCACTTATGTAACCGTACATAGTACTTAGCAGTTTCAAATTTATAGTCATACAGAAGCTTAGCCGGGCGGAATGGCCGAACGGTTCTAGGCGTTACAGTCTGGAACCGCGCGACCGCTATGGTCGCAGGTTCGAATCCTGCCTCGAGCAGCATGATTTTAAATGTGAAAATCGAAACAACACGCGGAATAGAAAGTAAGTACATCTAACGAGTAATATTAGTACCTAAACAAAATTATTATTTTTCACATCCCAGATCAGCATCCAAATAGCAGTCGACGTTTTAACTGAAGACTGAACTATGTGTTACGCCAACTGAATATGCATGAAAGTCTAAACACGTATTGGCATAAATAAAAATATAAAAATGTGACTGTTTCATGTATTTTTTTTAACTAACACGAGGGGCGTTCAATAAGTAATTTTTTCCGGTAAATTCCGGTTGAAAAAAAGTGGAATTTGTTGTGGTACATCGTGCAATATTCCCGTTTCAGTCGCTATGGTTTCATGAAGCTACGATAGGTGGCGGTGCTCCTTGAATATTGCTCACCAGTGTGGGATCCGTACCAGGTGGGCTTGATAGAGGAGATAAAGATGATTCAACGAAGAGCAGCGCGCTTCGTTACAGGATCATTTAGTAATCGCGAAAGCGTTACGGAGATGATAGATATACTCAAGTGGAAGACTCTGCAGGAGAGACGCTAGGTAGCTCGGTATGGACTTTTGTTGAAGTTTCGAGAACATATCTTCACCGAGGAGTCTGTGGTGTCACCGCCAGACACCACACTTGCTAGGTGGTAGCCTTTAAATCGGCCGCGGTCCGCTAGTATACGTCGGACTCGCGTGTCGCCACTATCAGTGATTGCAGACCGAGCGCCGCCACACGGCAGGTCTAGAGAGACTTCCTAGCACTCGCCCAGTTGTACAGCCGACTTTGCTAGCGATGGTTCACTGACAAATTAAGCTCTCATTTGCCGAGACGATAGTTAGCATAGCCTTCAGCTACGTCATTTGCTACGACCTAGCAAGGCGCCATTATCTTGGGATGCATGTACAGTCAGACCGATGTTCACCAATTATGGATGAAAGTTAAGTATTCCAGCAGCTACGTACTTTTCTTTATAGTATAATTACTTTACCTGCCAATTCACAACAGAGTCAAGCAGTATATTGCTCCCTCCTACGTATATCTCACGAGGAGACCATGGGGATAAAATCAGAGAGATTAGAGCTCACACAGAGGGATACCGATAATCTTTCTTTCCACGAACAATACGAGACTGGAATAGAAGGGAGAACCGATAGAGGTACTCAGGGTACCCACCGCCACGCACCGTCAGGTGGCTTGCGGGGTATGGAAGTAGATGTAGATATGTAGCGTCTGTAACACAGGTGCTTTCAAAGCTGAGAGCTGTCACTGAGTTTCTTTTGGAGGAAAACCAGAGCGTCGCAGACATTAATAGGCGCTTGATTTTGTCTACGGAGACTTGGCAGTGAAAGAAAGCGCGGTGAGTCGTTGGGCGTAGCTTCTGCTGTGATCGCAACAAGGTCGATCAAACCTATCCGATCTCTCGCGTGCCGGCCGGCCACACACAACCGTGACTCTTGCAATGTTGGTACGTGCGGACACACTCATTCGATGTGAGCAACGGATCAAACACTTCGTTGCACAACTAGACTTCTCAGTTGGTTGTGCTGACAACCACCAATTGAGGTGCTCAAAGGTGTGCGCGCGCTGTGATCCTCGCCGCCTAATAGGAAACCACAAAAAGGAACGGAGCATCGTCTGTGAGGAATTGCTATTGCGTTAGAAGGCGGATCGTGACAATTTTTGTCGAACATCTTCACTGGCGGTGAAACACGGGTTCATGACTTCCCACCGGAAACCAAACGGCAATCCACGGAATGGTGGTACACCACCTCTCCTCCGTAGAAAATGTTCAAAGCTGCATCCTCAGACGGTAAAGTTATGGCGACGGCTTTCTGTGTCTCTGAAGGGAGTATTCCGATGGTGACACTATCATCTCTTAAATGTATTGTGCTACCCTCAGGAAACTGAAGAAACGACTTCAGCGTGTTCGTCGCCACAATAATGCAAACGAACTTCTCTTTCTCTATGAGGACGCAAGGCCTGACGTAGATGTGCGCACCCGACAGGAGCCCGGCTTTCGCACCTTCCGACTTCCATCTGTTTGGCCGTGAGAGGGATGCTCCCTGCCGGAAGCAGCACATGGATGGTGGGAAGGTTATTGCTGCAGAAATCTGTTGGCTCCGACATCGACCAGGAGCGTGCGGGTATACAGGACCTCCTAGTAAGGTGCCTGCCGGCCGCGGTGGTCTAGTGGTTCTAGGCGCTTAGTCAGGAACTGCGCGACTGCTACGGTCGCAGGTTCGAATCCTGCCTCGGGCATGGATGTGTGTGATGTCCTTAGGTTAGTTAGGTTTAAGTAGTTCGAGGTTCTAGGGGACTGATGACCACAGCAGTTGAATCCCATAGTGCTCAGAGCCATTTTTAGTAAGGTGCCGTAAGACCCTGCCATTGAACGGAGATTATGTTCAAAAATTCTTGCATCTGCTAAGAAACACATTCCTCGTGGATATAGGAGAGAATATATCGCAGAGTTGAATGAGGGCTGTGAACATCTATGTTGTTGTTGTTGTGGTCTTCAGTCCTGAGACTGGTTTGATGCAGCTCTCCATGTTACTCTATCCTGTGCAAGCTTCTTCATCTCCCAGTACCTACTGCAACCTACATCCTTCTGAATCTGCTTAGTGTATTGATCTCTTGGTCTCCCTCTACGATTTTTACCCTCCACGCTGCCCTCCAATGCTAAATTTGTGATCCCTTGATGCCTTAAAACATGTCCTACCAACCGATCCCTTCTTCTAGTCAAGTTGTGCCACAAACTTCTCTTCTCCCCAATCCTATTCAATACCTCCTCATTAGTTACGTGATCTACCCACCTTATCTTCAGCATTCTTCTGTAGCACCACATTTCGAAAGCTTCTATTCTCTTCTTGTCCAAACTGGTTATCGTCCATGTTTCACTTCCATACATGGCTACACTCCATACAAATATTTTTAGAAACGACTTCCTCACACTTAAATCAATACTCGATGTTAACAAATTTCTCTTCTTCAGAAACGATTTCCTTGCCATTGCCAGTCTACATTTTATATCCTCTCTACTTCGACCATCATCAGTTATTTTACTCCCTAAATAGCAAAACTCCTTTACTACTTTAAGTGTCTCATTTCCTAATCTAATCCCCTCAGCATCACCCGATTTAATTTGACTACATTCCATTATCCTCGTTTTGCTTTTGTTGATATTCATCTTATATCCTCCTTTCAAGACACTGTCCATTCCGTTCAACTGCTCTTCCAAGTCCTTTGCTGTCTCTGACAGAATTACAATGTCATCGGCGAACCTCAAAGTTTTTACTTCTTCTCCATGAATTTTAATACCTACTCCGAATTTTTCTTTTGTTTCCTTTACTGCTTGCTCAATATACAGATTGAATAACATCGGGGAGAGGCTACAACCCTGTCTCACTCCTTTCCCAACCACTGCTTCCCTTTCATGCCCCTCGACTCTTATAACTGCCATCTGGTTTCTGTACAAATTGTAAATAGCCTCTCGCTCCCTGTATTTTACCCCTGCCACCTTCAGAATTTGAAAGAGAGTATTCCAGTTAACGTTGTCAAAAGCTTTCTCTAAGTCTACAAATGCTAGAAATGTAGGTTTGCCTTTTCTTAATCTTTCTTCTAAGATAAGTCGTAAGGTTAGTATTGCCTCTCGTGTTCCAACATTTCTACGGAATCCAAACTGATCTTCCCCGAGGTCCGCTTCTACCAGTTTTTCCATTCGTCTGTAAAGAATTCGCGTTAGTATTTTGCAGCTGTGACTTATTAAACTGATAGTTCGGTAATTTTCACATCTGTCAACACCTGCCTTCTTTGGGATTGGAATTATTATATTCTTCTTGAAGTCTGTGGGTATTTCGCCTGTCTCATACATCTTGCTCACCAGATGGTAGAGTTTTGTCATGACTGGCTCTCCCAAGGCCATCAGTAGTTCTAATGGAATGTTGTCTACTCCCGGGGCCTTGTTTCGACTCAGGTCTTTCAGTGCTCTGTCAAACTCTTCACGCAGTATCTTATCTCCCATTTCATCTTCATCTACATCCTCTTCCATTTCCATAATATTGTCCTCAAGTACATCACCCTTGTATAAACCCTCTATATACTCCTTCCACCTTTCTGCCTTCCCTTCTTTGCTTAGAACTGGGTTGCCATCTGAGCTCTTGATATTCATACAAGTGGTTCTCTTCTCTCCAAAGGTCTCTTTAATTTTCCTGTAGGCAGTATCTATCTTACCCCTAGTGAGACAAGCCTCTACATCCTTACATTTGTCCTCTAGCCATCCCTGCTTAGCCATTTTGCACTTTCTGTCGATCTCATTTTTGAGACGTTTGTATTCCCTTTTGCCTGCTTCATTTACTGCATTTTTGTATTTTCTCCTTTCATCAATTAAATTCAATATTTCTTCTGTTACCCAAGGATTTCTATTAGCCCTCGTCTTTTTACCTACTTGATCCTCTGCTGCCTTCACTACTTCATCCCTCAGAGCTACCCATTCTTCTTCTACTGTATTTCTTTCCCCCATTCCTGTCAATTGTTCCCTTATGCTCTCCCTGAAACTCTGTACAACCTCTGGTTCTTTCAGTTTATCCAGGTCCCATCTCCTTAAATTCCCACCTTTTTGCAGTTTCTTCAGTTTCAATCTGCAGTTCATAACCAATAGATTGTGGTCAGAATCCACATCTGCCCCTGGAAATGTCTTACAATTTAAAACCTGGTTCCTAAATCTCTGTCTTACCATTATATAATCTATCTGATACCTATTAGTATCTCCAGGATTCTTCCAGGTATACAACCTTCTTTTATGATTCTTGAACCAAGTGTTAGCTATGATTAAGTTATGCTCTGTGCAAAATTCTACAAGGCGGCTTCCTCTTTCATTTCTTCCCCCCAATCCATATTCACCTACTACGTTTCCTTCTCTCCCTTTTCCTACTGACGAATTCCAGTCACCCATGACTATTAAATTTTCGTCTCCCTTCACTACCTGAATAATTTCTTTTATCTCGTCATACATTTCTTCAATTTCTTCATCATCTGCAGAGCTAGTTGGCATATAAACTTGTACTACTGTAGTAGGCATGGGCTTTGTGTCTATCTTGGCCACAATAATGCGTTCACTATGCTGTTTGTAGTAGCAAACCCGCACTCCTATTTTTTTATTCATTATTAAACCTACTCCTGCATTACCTCTATTTGATTTTGTATTTATAACCCTGTAATCACCTGACCAAAAGTCTTGTTCCTCCTGCCACCGAACTTCACTAATTCCCACTATATCTAACTTTAACCTATCCATTTCCCTTTTTAAATTTTCTAACCTACCTGCCCGATTAAGGGATCTGACATTCCACGCTCCGATCCGTAGATTGCCAGTTTTCTTTCTCCTGATAACGACGTCCTCTTGAGTAGTCCCCGCCCGGAGATCCGAATGGGGGACTATTTTACCTCCGGAATATTTTACCCAAGAGGACGCCATCATCATTTAATCATACAGTAAAGCTGCATGTAAAGCTGCATGTCCTCGGGAAAAATTACGGCTGTAGTTTCCCCTTGCTTTCAGCCGTTCGCAGTACCAGCACAGCAAGGCCGTTTTGGTTAATGTTACAAGGCCAGATCAGTCAATCATCCAGACTGTTGCCCCTGCAACTACTGAAAAGGCTGCTGCCCCTCTTCAGGAACCACATGTTTGTCTGGCCTCTCAACAGATACCCCTCCGTTGTGGTTGCACCTACGGTACGGCCATCTGTATCGCTGAGGCACGCAAGCCTCCCCACCAACGGCAAGGTCCATGGTTCATGGGGGAAGGTGAACATCTATATGAACAATTAAATAGAAGCGGAGACAGTTAGCCGGCCGTGGTGGCCGTGCTGTTCTAGGCGCTGCAGTCCGGAACCGAGGGACTGCTACGGTCGCAGGTTCGAATCCTGCCTCGGGCATGGATGTGTGTGATGTCCTTAGGTTAGTTAGGTTTAACTAGTTCTAAGTTCTAGGGGACTGATGACCTAAGATGTTAAGTCCCATAGTGCTCAGAGCCATTTGAACCATTTGGAGACAGTGACATTGTTGATTAAGAACAGGACTAAAAAGCGGTAAGAAATTAAAAGCTCAGTCTCCAAGAGATTCAAAACTCTTCCCCATTCATGCTAGATGAAATAGAGCTAGCTTTAGGAGAGTTTAAAAGTGGTAAGGCTCTGGAGTCCCATAATGTACATCCAGAATTTTTATCCCATCATGGCGATGCCAAACACTGGCTGAATCGCTTGTTCTCTATTATTTTGAAGACAGCAACACTTAACAAGGAAATAAAAGATATAAAAATTCGGGCAATCTTAAAATCCAACAAATAACAGGATCTTCCCCAAAACTTTCGGCTGTTTCCTGATTAAATTCCGAGCGGTCTCAATCGACTTTTTACGGTCCGCGCGGCTGCCTCCGTCAGAGGTTCGAGTCCTCCCTCGGGCATGGGTGTGTGTGTCGTCCTTAGCGTAAGTTACTTTAAGTTCGATTAAGTAGTGTGTAAGCTTAGGGACCGATGACCTCAGCAGTTTGGTCCTGTAAGACCTTACCACGAATTTCCAATTTTCCTGCTTAATTGCAAGTATAAGCTCCTGGAGAAACTTATTTACAATAGAATTAGTGGGTGTATTTTAGAACGCATTCCAATAGAACAAGCGGGATTTAGGCCTCACTGTAAATGCAACAACCTGGTACCAGCTCTGACAACTTTCACAGAGGCCGGTTTCCAGGAGAAACTAAAAAACATATCTGGCCTTTATCGGCCGTACGGCAGCGTATCACACTGGCTGGAGGGAAGGGATGATTTACAAATTACTGAAAATAATTAAATGTCGAAAAACAGCCTCTCTTATTAATAACATGATTAATAATGGATACTTTCAGGTTTGCTTGGATGAAAATAAGAAAACTATGAACTAACGTGACACACGGCTCAGTTCCCGCACCTCTCCTGGCCAATCTTTATGATTCTAACCTTCCACAAACATGTTCAAGGACGTTCTGCTATGCAGACGACATCGCTCTGACTTATGAGTCAATAGAGGTCGGTCAGTCAGAGGGAACACTAATAGAGGACTTAGCGGCCTTTAACTCATATTTCAAAAAACGGAGACTGAAGACCAGTACCAATAAGAGCGAGGTTTGTGCGCAACAAAACAGCTAACACTGATCTCAAGGCACAATTTAATGGTAATATTCTCCGTCACAATAAGCACCCCAAGCATCTTGGCACCACACTCGACAGCATTCTATCTTATAAAAAGCACGTGGAAAACACATCAGCTAAGATAAAAACGCCGGCCGAAGTGGCCGTGCGGTTAAAGGCGCTGCAGTCTGGAACCGCAAGACCGCTACGGTCGCAGGTTCGAATCCTGCCTCGGGCATGGATGTTTGTGATGTCCTTAGGTTAGTTAGGTTTAACTAGTTCTAAGTTCTAGGGGACTAATGACCTCAGCAGTTGAGTCCCATAGTGCTCAGAGCCATTTGAACCATTTTTTAAGATAAAAACTCACAACATCATTCTCAGAGTCTGTGTGTTGCTACCTTAACGGCTTCAATGGAGACTTTGCATACATCGGCTCTCGCATTGTACTTTTCCGGCCGCGTGGTATTGTGCTTCAGTGTGGTGCAGAGGTCGTCATAGCAGCCTCATCGATGCGCAGCTCAACAACACAACGCACATGATCACTGGTACGATCAGACCAACTTCTGTCCACCGGCTTCCCCTGCTAAGCAGTATCTGTCCATCACAGATCCGCAGAACTGAGATCCTGCTTAGAGATTACCAGAGTATGCAAGAGAATAAGGAACTGCTCATTCTTTACGACTTACCTATCTCACGCATAGGCTTCGTTCGAGTCACCCGCCACTACTGTACGCTGAACAGCTATGCTGCAACTAACACCAAAGTAACAGATCTCTGGATCAAGAATTGTGAACACATCGGTAACTACCAAGAATGGGAATGGCTCGAGAAATATAATTATGATACTATCGGTGTCGAACTTGACACGACACTGTGGGCCAAATTAAACAGAATTAGCACTGGATGTGGTCGGTTGCAACGTACGGGGTGTTTATTGTAAAATTATCGATATATTGAAAAATATCTATTGGTAGTCTTAGTCGACCATGAGTTGCTATCTGACTTAAGTTGGTTCTGTTTAAACGCGCGGTTATGCCCCCATTATCATTTGCATTGAAATTACCATTACACTCTAATTATTAAACAAAAATATGGTGATTGCTAGCTACGAAATCAATAATGCGGTTATTAGTATATGATACCAAATTAAGATTTATTCAGAAAACAGAATGAGCAATATTTCTAGCTTAACATGACAATCCAATACACTAGCTAACCTATCTAGCCTATCATTGGCACAATGCATCCTCTTTTCTTAGCTACTTAAGTCAACACTGAACTCGCAAGTGACTCTATTGAAGTTCTGCCTGAACGGACAAAGAGCTAGCGGAATACGAACTCATTTAGAATTACAGAGCCCTACTTTGGCTGATGATTGCTAATATCACCGTAATTCTCCGTGATGATTACGACTGTCGGCCCAGCCAACGTCGTGATGCCGTCTTTCCCGTGAGCGAGCTTGGCTTTAATCTCCAACGTGGACGTGGTTTGCGTCCGTAAACTCCTGTGCGCAAGTGTTCAATTGCAGAGTCCGTCACTAGTTAATACTCAAGCTACTTGCACATATGCCAAGAGCTGTTGGTCGACTCAAGTGCGCGGCAGCAAAGGTACTCTTCAGATTGCATATGAAGTTAGCACAAATCTGTTTCTCTCCTCAGATGAACAGATAATGCTACGTGTGTGAATTCGTATGCTATACACTATTCAGACTTGGAGAGTAACCACTGGATTCAATGCCGGTAACTTCTCCAACCTACTTCTCTCCACGCTCTCCAAGCAGGGCAGCCAGACACCGCGACTGCTCTCCTCCACAGCCGTCCCCACAGTTCCTCCTTCAGAGTTTTTGCAAATCTGGCCGTTCTTCGCCGCATGGATCCGTGCGCGTTGGTAGCCAATCACAACACAGACTACCACGTATCCGTGCGCGTTTGTACCCAACCACGACAAAAAATTCTCCAGCGGTTACCGTTGCCGCCTAACTTTTAATATGTATCTCTAAGCACTCTGCGCCAATCCCGTCACAGCATTTCGCAAATTTTCCGCTGAGGCGAAATCGTCTTTCTCTCTTACGCATATAGCTCCTTCTCACTTGTTGTGATGGCCCAGCCTCTCCGAACGTCTTTGGTGGTCTGAAGTGCCAGCCGACAAAGGGGTCCGGCCGCGGCCATCCCGTTAGTTTGGCATGACATAAACACCTTCCTTAGGGGTTCCGGCCGTGTTCCAGCCTCTGCGGCCATCTCGTTATTTTGACATGACACACACAACTTCCTTTTCTGTGTCCATCCTCTCCTACCGGTGGGCCAATTATCAATTATTATTCGGTGTATAAGTACTGATTTAGCATCATGTAAGGTGCAAAATCTTACACGGTGCTCTGACTAACTCAGTAATTGGAGTATTGTGGAGTCTCCGAGTTATGACTGCGTGGCAATGGAATGATACATCCGACGTTTAAGAGAGGAGTGCGTCCTAAGATGCTATAAGGTCACGTGGAATTATTTTATGAATGCCAATGCCGTGGCGATGGAATGGATTAGAAATATGGATAGTAATATCTACCCACCTTATTTTTGTGTTATGCAATGACATTCATTACATATTATAAATATACTGGGGGTGTGTGCCATACGAATCATGATGATGATGTTGAAAAATAGCGTTTTGTACCCAAAACAGTGGCGAATAATGTGGCGTGTTGGAATCATGAAAAAAAACAACAACCTGCTTTCAGAAAAAATCGTGTGGCATTAATTACTGAACGTCCCTAGTATACTTCATAGCCAGGGACCTCAACAGCCAATAAAATGAATAAACTATTGTTAAATGCGCAGCACTTTTCCATAAACCTTCAAACAAATCTAAGCTTTCCGTTTATATCACTCTTTACGATTGTCATTAAATACTTCCAAAATGTGATGTGCTGGAAATGTTCACTACAGATCTCGTTATTGGACACTATCGAGTTGTTTCTCTTTGTTACAGGTATTATCTCGCTTGTAACCACGTCTTAAGAAAGCTGCCATCACTACAGCAAGAGCAAATGTTGTCCAAGGTTTTCTGGATTATATTACGATCATCCAACAGCAATTCGTTCTTAGAGACAAGAGCATCGTCAATGGACAGCCTGATAGTGCTGCTCTTCTAGTCTCATAAACTGTTTACGTACACTGAGATTGATAACTATAATTTCAAACTGAACGAGGCCGTAAGAGGCATTACAACTTGACGCTGCCAAAAAAAAAAAAAAAAAAAAAAAAACTATCTGGAAGAAATTAAGAGGTGGTAGCTGTATCAGACGTGTATAGCATATTACAGACCAACTTGTAGGTAAAGGTAGAAGTGAGCTTCCGCGTCGTCACTTGCATTCAATATAATGATACACGTACTAGTCAATAACTGGGTATATCTGCCAAGTATCATGGCGTTTTTTGTAACACTGTGGGTACAGTTGCGTACGCTCTTGAGTCATCACAAAGCTGTTGCATTAGGTAGTAATCTACGTCTGAACTATAAATTATCTTGCCCCCGTCCGGAAGCGGTGCTCCTGTCATGAGTAACAGCAGGTTGCCAGAGCTATCGTTGCCACCGTATTTGAAGTCTTCACTTAAAGAAGCAGTTATTAATGACTTGCCACTCTTATTTATTAGCTCTGAATTACAGTCTATGTTAATCAGAAGCACGCTGCGGTGCAGCAGTCAGCTTGTATGTGAAATTATCTATTGTGTTCGGACAGTAAATAGCACATTCCTACTTGGCATTATTTGTCGTGATGACTGGTCCAACTACACTACTGGCCATTAAAATTGCTACACCACGAAGATGACGTGCTACAGAAGCGAAATGTAACCGACAGCAAGAAGATGCTGTGATATGCAAATGATTAGCTTTTCATAGCATTCACACAAGGTTGGCGCCGGTGTCGACGCCTACAACGTGCTGACATGACGAAAGTTTCCAAGCGATTTCTCATAAACAAACAGCAGTTGACCGGTGTTGCCTGGTGAAACGGTGTTGTGATGCCTCGTGTAAGGAGGAGAAATACGTACCATTAAGTTTCCGACTTTGATAAAGGTCGGATTGTAGCCTATCGCGATTGCGGTTTATCGTATCGCGACATTGCTGCTCGCGTTGGTCGAGATCCAATGACTGTTAGCAGAATATGGAATCTGTGGGTTCAGGAGGGTAATACGGAACGCCGTGCTGGATTCCAACGGCCTCATATCACTAGCAGTCGAGATGACAGGCATCTTATCCGCATGGCTATAACGGATCGTGCAGCCACGTCTCGATCCCTGAGTCAACAGATGGGAACGTTTGCAAGACAACAACCATCTGCACGAACAGTTCGACGACGTTTGCAGCACCATGGACTATCAGCTCGGAGACCATGGCTGCGGTTACCCTTGACGCTGCATCACAGACAGGAGCGCCTGCGATGGTGTACTCAACGACGAACCTGGGTGCACGAATGGCAAAACGTCATTATTTCG
The DNA here is from genome assembly GCF_023898315.1 of Schistocerca nitens. Classification (NCBI taxonomy): domain Eukaryota; kingdom Metazoa; phylum Arthropoda; class Insecta; order Orthoptera; family Acrididae; genus Schistocerca; species Schistocerca nitens. The sequence goes on from NC_064614.1 coordinate 748,928,278, forward strand.
GCCGAATCCAGGTTCTGTTTACAGCATAATGATAGTCGCATCCGTGTTTGGCGACATCGCGGTCAACGCACATTGGAAGCGAGTATTCGTCATCGCCATACTGGCGCATCACCCGGCGTGATGGTATGGGGTGCCATTGGTTACACGTCTCGGTCACTTCTTGTTCGCACTGACGGCACTTTGAACAGTCGACGTTACATTTCAGATGTCTTACGACCCGTGTCTCTACCCTTCATTCGCTCCCTGCGAAACCCTACATTTCAGCAGGATAATGCACGACCGCATGTTGCAGGTCCTGTACGGGCCTTTCTGGATACAGAAAATGTTCTACTGCTGCCCTGGCCAGCACATTCTCCAGATCTCTCACAAATTGCAAACGTCTGCTCAATGGTGGCCGAGCAACTGGCTCGTCACAATACACCAGTCACTACTCTTGATGAACTGCGGTATCGTGTTGAAGCTGCATGGGCAGCTGTACCTGTACACGCCATCCAAGCTCTGTTTGACTGAATGCCCAGACGTATCAAGGCCGTTATTACGGCCAGAGGTGGTTGTTCTGGGTACTGATTTCTCAGGAGCTATGCACCCAAATTGCGTGAAAATGTAATCACATGTCTGTTCTAATATAATATATTTGAAACTTCCTGGCAGATTAAAACTGTGTGTCGGACCGAGACTCGAACTCGGGACCTTTGCCTTTCGCGGGCAAGTGCTCTACCAACTGAGCTACCCAAGCACGACTCACGCCCCATCCTCACAGCTTTAGCTGTGGCTAAGCCATGTCTCCGCAATATCCTTTCTTTCAGGAATGCTAGTTCTGCAAGGTTCGCAGGAGAGCTTCTGTGAAGTTTGGAAGGTGGGAGACGAGGTACTGGCAGAAGTAAAGCTGTGAGGACAGGGCGTGAGTCATGGTTGGGTAGGTCTGTTGGTAGAGCACTTGCCCGCGAAAGGCAAAGGTCCCGAGTTCGAGTATCAGTCCGGCACACAATTTCAATATGCCAGGAAGTTTCATATCAGCGCACAGCCCGCTGCAGAGTGAAAATCTCATTCTATAATATATTTGTCCAATGAATCTGCGTTTCTTTTTGGTGTAGAAATTTTAATGGCCGGTAGTGTAAGATCATACTTGACACCTACATTTCACAATATATTCCTGCCAGTTGTTGGATAACTGCAGTAATAATTCGTTTTAACAAGTCCTAAATGAACTCTGTTCTGATGGATCTCTAACGAGCCAGCGGCTATAAAAAGGCTTTTTTCGTTTAAGCGACTTTTAACAGAAATATCACAGAATACGGCACTTTATCTTCAGAATGAAGTAATCAAATATCGCGGTTGTACGACCTGCTGTCCATCAATCAATCACAGCACAGCGTGTCTTTGGTCAGAGACCAATAGTAACGAATACTTTATGAAGGAAAGGTTTCTCCGCAGTACCTAATACAAAGGTTTTAAAATTTAGTCTTTACTTTTACAGGTCTACGATGTTGGGAGTACGGGGTGCCTCGAAAGCCAGACGGCTACTCCTTGTGTGGTGTCATCCGGTTCTGACCGGATCATGTGTGTGTGTGTGTATGTGTGTGTGTGCGTGTGTATGTAAACACGGCAACCTGTTGTGCCGCGCCAAGGCCAGCGCATGCGCAGAAGCTCCTACAGCCACCACCTGTCCATACTCGGGGCTCTTCCGTCAGGCCGTTTGTTGCTGCCGCACGGCAACGAGAGCAGAAGGGTAAGAAAGTCTAAACAACGATTCCCACAGTACAAACGGCAACCAAAACAAAGCAGCAAGTTTTACATGTACAGTAAGGTACGTAGATAAAGGTGAACACCTAATATTTAACTGTGGCCAAGTGCTCGTGGAGGAACTGGCTCTCGCGCTTAGTAGAATAGTTTACCGGACACTAGATACATAATTACGTATTTTGTAGAACAGTTTGTGATGTAGGAACCCCCCTTGGAACACGGTGTCTGTAGAAAGTCTTGTAAAGTAACAGCGACTACTACACAGTGGGCGGAAAACAAAACATAGGGCTATAGATGGAGTGATGATAAACGCGTTTGGCTTTCAAAAGGCCACACACGATGCCTTCAACTACTACCGTAGCAGATTAGCATCGAAAGAGCTCCCATAGAACGGAATGACTTAGAGTTATACGTAACGGCTGTCAGTGACACAAAAGTTAGTGTCCAGACACTCCTGACAGATGACAGAAACTAAAATCAAAGGTAGCGAAGTAGAAGCAGAAATGCTGTTTCCTAATGTTCCTTGACAATAGAGAATCCAGGAGTACTGCCTGATTTAATTCTCGCACCACTGTAAGGAAACAGCTGAGATCAAGAACCTGTGTTTAGTTAACAACCTAGGTCTACACCACAGTCAGCTATACATCGATCCCGTAGAGACCGCCAATGCAAGATCAAACTAACTGCAGTGCGTAATGAGGCATTTAAGTTGTCAGTCAGTCTTACAGCTCTCCATAGATGGATTTAACGGGAAGTAACCGTTAACACGTGGTACAATGAGAAGTAAGCTTGGCCCTGCATCTCACGGCAATTTGCGGATTATGAATATAGATGCGGATGGAGTTTAAGTTCATTGAACCAATTAGACCTGCGATCAATGAATCTCTCAGGAATTCTGTTGAACAGGCCACATCCTGCTTCATAAGAAGTATTTAATGTTTCCCCATGCCAATAACTCAATGTGTAATCAGTCAGTATTAATTGGGTTGTTATTGCAACTCACATGCATGATCAATTCTTCCGTCATTTCGACTTCTGTTATGAGTACCACTAAGCCTGTAGAGCTCAGTTAAGTATGTCGGATCTTAATGTGACCTGATGATGATTGATTTCAGACGGAACCGGTTGTGTAATGAAGATTATTTCGTCTGAGCAGCTCAGCAATACCATCACGACAGTCCAAAAATATTTAACATCTCGTACCCACCGTCTTTAGAATTTATTAAAGGAAACAAAATATTTTCTTAAATGCAGATTACGAATGCATCAAGATACTCCGCGAGAAATGCTAGTGGGCCACATTAAAAACGAAAAACCTGAGTATTTGCTGCAAGAAAACGTCATTAGCCGTTGCTGGATTTCAGGTATACGGTAAAGTGCACGTAAGTCCTCGTAATTACAATGCCCACCGTAGCCTACGGAAAGTGGAGCCTGTGACAACTGACAGGTAGGCTGAGTGACGTCACGAATGTCATGCCTGAGCGAGTTGTGTGTGAAATGCCAGTGTAATCTTGGAAATACCGTAGGTTACGGTCGATATTTTGAGCGTTAAGATTGGTTACTGTCTTTGAGGTCCATTGCAAGAACCAACATGCATGTATGGATGATATTAGTAGCAATTACTTGAGAAATTTTGTCTAGTGGAAAAAGCTTGCCACTATCGGTACCAGTATCTTCCTCTGGGCATGAATGAAAACTGCGGTTTACGAGATAATCTGAGCAGCCCTCTTAGAGTGTTTGCAGATGATGATGCTGTCATTTACCGTCTTATAAAGTCAGCAGATGATCAAAACAAATTGAAAAACGATTTTAACAAGATGTATGTATGGCGAAGAAAGTGGCAATTGACTCTAAATAATGAAAAGTGTGAAGTCATCCACATGAGTACTAACAGGAATCCACTAAATTTCGGTTACATGTGCGGCTGATCCCGGCGGAGGTTCGAGTCCTCCCTCGGGCATGGGTGTGTGTGTTTGTCCTTAGGATAATTTAGGTTAAGTAGTGTGTAAGCTTAGGGACTGATGACCTTAGCAGTTCAGTCCCATAAGATTTTACACACATTTGAACTTCGGTTACAAGATAAATCACACAAATTTTAAGGATGTAAACTCAACTAAATACTTAGAGATTACGATTAAGAATAACTTAAAATTGGAACGATCACATAGTTAATGTTGTGGGGAAAGCAAACCAAAGACTGGTTTGTTGGTAGAACACTTAAAAAATGCACCAGGTCTACTAAAGAGACTGCTTATACTAGCCTGTCCGTCCTCTTCTGGAGTATTGCTGTGCGGTGTGGGACCCCCATCAAATAGAACTGACGGCGGACATGAGAAAGTTGAAAGAAGGCCAGCTCGTTTTGCATTATCGCGAAACAGGGGGCAGACCGCCACAGATATGATGCGCGAATTGGGGTGGCAATCATTAAAACAAAGACGACTTTCGTTACGGCAGGATCTTTTGATGAATTCTCAATCACTAACTTTTGTTGGCGCCAGTATACATAGGGAGGAGTGATCATCATAATAAAATAAGAGGAATCAGAGCACGCACGGAAATATTTTATGTATTCGTATTTCCGGGGCGCTGTTCGCGAGTGTAACGGTAGAGAAATAGCTTGAAGAGTAATCATATAGATGTAGAACACTTTACGTTTATTTCTTTGGTGCATACAACAACAGCAGCAACTACGATGACGTTCGTTTGAGTGAATACGCTGCAAATATTTATTGTTAGGTTATATTTCCAGATGGATTCTACAGAGAAGACATTTGTTGGCTGCATGCAAATGTATGCTGTATGTTACCATGTGTCAGTTCCCAGGCCTTAAACTCCGAAAAGCCGGCCGGTGTAGCCGAGCGGTTTTAGACGGTTCAGTCTGGAACCGCGCGACCGCTACGGTCGCAGGTTAGAATCCTGTCTCGGGCATGGATATGTGTGATGTCCTAAGGTTAGTTAGGTTTAAGTAGTTCTAAGTTCTAGGGGACTTGTGACCATAGATGTTAAGTCCCATAGTGCCCAAAGCCAAGCCAAACTCGGAAAAGAAACTAAAAATAATGAGTGTATTAAAAGTGAAATATGCGTTGTTTAGGGACTTCTGTGTCATGACGTGACGTTGAGTTTTGTGGAAACATTTGTTTGGTAAGTATGTTAGACATTTATAACACTTTCATGAACATTCAAACAAAACAAAGGTCTCAGAATGTTCTTTATTGTTCTATATTGAAGGTTACGTATCACATTGTTTATTAAAATTCATAATGGGAGGGATGATGGAGAATGGGTTCAACGAAAGTGAGTTGAGGAGTCATATTAATTTATATTTTCTAAATCTGTGCAGAGACGACTTTGTTATTATAGGCAAAGATGTGATTTCATATTTCAAACTGTCCTGAAAGATACCATTTTTTTCCCATGAAAACTGATCACTGGAAGTTCGTTCCTCAATAACGCAATTAATGGAGAAGTGTTTAAACAGCTTCTGGAAATGAGAGTTGACTACACAGTGCTTGATTCAAAGCGTCCGGACACCACTATGTAATGCGTAATAGACCACTAACTGGATGTCACAAGAGACAGATCCGCCAGTGTTAAAGGAGGCAGGCTACTATTGTGTTGTCAATAGAAATTCAGTAACAGCAGAATGGGCCGGTCAGCAAAGACTTCGAACGTGTACTAGTCGTTGGAATGTCACCTCAGTAACAAATCCATCAGGAAAATTTCAGCCCTTCTGAAGATGCCCAAGCCGATTGCTGGTGCTGGGCAATGGATCCGCCTTCTTCAGTGCGGATGGACAAATGCGTCCGACCTCCTGTGATAATCTCAGAGAACGAATGTGGTGGAAATGGACAGGGGCTGCGAATAGGTGGCGTTCAATGGGAATGAGGATCGGCCGTGGGGCGTGCCGAGATGGTGCGCGCTGTAGCGATAACCCTGTGTCTGGAATGGCGCAGAGGTTAACGCACCTGCATAATAAGCAGGAGATCCCCGGTCTGAGGGATGTTATTCTGATGTGGAAACACGAATGACCAACCACAGCTAAACCAAGACAAGACAGACTCCATGTACTGAATATCCGCCCCCAGTAGCTGAGTTGTCAGCGCGATGGAATGTCAGTCCTAAGGGCCCGGGTTCTATTTTCGGCTGGGTCGGAGATTTTCTCCGCCCAGGGACTGGGTGTTGTGTTGTCCTAATAATCATCATTTCATCCCCATCGACGCGCAAGTCGCCGAAGGGGCGTCAAATCGAAAGACTTGCACCCAGCGAACGGTGCCTCGTCACGTGACATTTATTTTATTTACTGAAGGACAGGGACCGTCGTCTGTTGCGAGGGTGGTTCTAAGAAATTGAATAAAATCAGCAGAAGGGATCACTGATGAGTTCCAAATGCTGCCGGCCGGTGTGGCCGAGCGGTTCTAGGCGCTTCAGTCTGGAACCGCGCGACCGCTACGGTCGCAGGTTCGAATCCTGCCTCGGGCATGGATGTGTGTGCTCTCCTTAGGTTAGTTAGGTTTAAGTAGTTCTAAGTTCTACGGGACTGATGACCTCAGATGTTAAGTCCCATAGTGCTCAGAGCCAGAGCCATCCAAATGCTGCCGGTCAGAGTGGTCGTGCGGTTCTAGGCGCTACAGCCTGGAACCGAGCGACCGCTACGGTCGCAGGTTCGAATCCTGCCTCGGGCATGGATGTGTGTGATGTCCTTAGGTTAGTTAGGTTTAACTAGTTCTAAGTTCTAGGCGACTGATGACCTCAGAAGTTAAGTCGCATAGTGCTCAGAGCCATTTGAACCAACCATCCAAATGCTACCAGCACTCCAGTTAGCGCAACGATTGTGCGTAGGGAGTCAAAAAGGAGAGGGTAAAATGGTCGAGCAGCTCCTCACAAGCCACTCATTTCTGTAGTCAATGTTAAGCAGCGCTTGAGGTGGCGCAAAAAGTGACGCGACTGGACAGGGGATTTCTGAAAACGAGTGACTTGGAGTAATGGTCTACCCTGTGGCAATTCAATGGACAGGTTTCGAGAACTTTAACTGCTATGACTTGCAGTGCCAACACTGAACCACGGAGGAGGTAATGTTACAGTATGGGATTGTTTTTCATGGTTAGGGTGTTGTCCCCTTATTGTGCTTATGAAGACGCTAAATGCGGAGGGATATGAACATTTTAAAGCACTGCGCACTTCGTACAGTAGGGGAACAGTTCGGAGACGGTGATTGATTGTATCAACATGACAGTGCAACCTGTCATAAAGCAGCTTCTGTTAGACAACGGGCCGGCCGGGGTGGCCGAGCGGTTCTAGGCGCTACAGCCTGGAACTGCGCGACCGCTACGGTCGCAGGTTCAAATACTGCCTCGGGCATGGATGTGTGTGATGTCCTTAGGTTAGTTAGGTTTAAGTAGTTCTAAGTTCAAGGGGACTCATGACCTCAGAAGTTAAGTCTCATAGTGCTCAGAGCCATTTGAACCATTTGTTAGACAACGGTTTGTGGGCAATAACATTCCTGAAATGGGCTGGCCTGTCCTTAGTCCCGACTTGAACTCAACGGAACACCTCTGGCACGAGTTGGAACGACGACTTCGCTCCAGACCCCAGCGTCCAACATCATTAGTGTTGCTGGTTTCGGCTCTTGAGAAAGAATGGGCTGCAATTCCTTCACAGACGTACAGACAGCTCACTGAAAGTGTGCCCAGCACAGTTCAAGCCGTCTTAAAGGCGAAGGGCGGACACACCCCATGTTACTCTCCAGTAATTACGTGTCCAAGTACTTTTGATCAGATAGTGTACTCGATTTTCTAATACATCTACTTCTAACAAAGATGCGAAACAAATTGCCTCAAAAACATGACATTTTCGGAAATATTTTCACAAACACTTACTCTAAAATAAGGAAAAATCACCTTGTAGACAACAGTAGACTGAAGTCACATTTTCAAACTAAACGCAGATTTCTGTGCAGTGGTGTATCTTTCCCTCACTCGTTTCCCTCCTGAATTGTTTTCTGTACTATGTGACTTTAAAGCTTTTTTTTTTGACTTGGTCAATCTCCAAGGTCACACACTTCACAAAAGCTCGAAACAGAAGCAATTAACCAATCGCCTTGAAGGTAGGTTGTGTTTAAACTGATATTGCTTTTATTTATATTGTTTATAGTTTTAATTCCTGATTCTCAGTTCCTCAAAGCGTAGTAAAATCTGCGTGAAATTGACAATATTTGACAGTTTATACGTTTGCACCAAATTTTCGGACTGGAATTTGCACCGTCACATGTAACGGATTGCGCGGCCCCTCCCGCTGGAGGTTCGAGTCCTCCCTCGGGCATCGGTGTGTGTGTGTGTGTGTTGTCCTTAGCGTAAGTTAAAGTAGTGCGTAAGTCTAGGGGACCGATGACCTTAGCAGTTTGGCCCCTTAGGTATTCACACACATTAGAACATTTTTGAATTCGCATCGTGAGCCGATAGCGCCGCCACGCTTGTGCATGGCACTCCGACTGTGACGTCACTAGAGGTAGTGGGAGACCTCTTTTCACGAAGGCCTCGTGTCCACTCGTCCTGTCCTCCCTGGTGGCCTTGACGGCCGCTTGGCGTCAGGCTTTAGTGTATCAAGGATCACCAACTCGCCAGACCTGTTTTCGTTATTTATTGTTTGTCACTTGTCGATCCCGTGAACAAGGACAGGCGCATTAATTTTTGTACCAAAGACACTCCTTATTAATTAGCGTTCTCTGAGTAGTCTGGCGATGAGAAAGTTATAGATTACATAAACAAACTACATACTTAGTGCCCCGAGCCCTTAGGGTATAAAATTGATATCGGAAACGAAAGATCGAAATTGAATATTTATCTTTTTCATTGACATAAATTACTTACACTTCATTGCAGTAATTTACGCTCATAACAGGTGGTGAGAGTCTCATCTGCAGTACTGCGTTCGATAAGCAATTAAAATAACTGAAATCTGTGGTAAAATCACTTTTGCATAAGTACTTGCGGACGTTGTTTACGGCAGTTTTATTCACACTGTATTCTTCGAAGTGTGCATTTGGTAAGCGACCCGACGGATGCTTATTGATGAATCTTCTCCTACTGTGCCAACAATACTTCGTGGAAGATCCTGGATATCTCTCACTGGTTTGAACGACCCAGTTTATTGCTACTGGCGATAAGGCATAGATATGCGGTAGGAGTTTGGAACACCTAATTTGTTCGAACATTAAGAATTACCTTGAACAAAACGATACATTGATACGTAGCTAGTATGGATTCAGAAAATACCGTTCTTCTGAACTGGCTCTTTATTCACAAGATGGAATGAGTGCTATCGACAGCGGATCTCAAGTTGATTGCATATTTCTCGATTTCCAGATACAGTTCCTCACAAGCGGCTTCTAAGCAATTGCGTGCCTGAGGAGTATCCTCATAGGCGTGCGGCTGAATTCGTGATTTCCTGTCAGAAAGGTCACAATTTCTAGTAATCGACGGGAAGTCATAACAGTGAAACAAAACTGATATCTGGAGTTTCCCAAGGAAGTATTATGGGCACTCAGCTATTCTTACTCGCAAACGATTTAGGAAACGATCTCATCAGCCCTCTTAGATTGTTTGCGGTCGATGGTGTCATTCATCGTCTAGTAAACGTTTCAGAAGATCAACACACATTAAAAATTTATTTACACAAGATATCTGTCAGAATAAGAGAAAATGTGAGGTCATCAGCATTAGTTCTAATTAGTCCGTCAAACTTCCGTTACACGTCAAATCACACAAAATTAAATATTGTAGATATAGCTAAATACCTAGAGATTGCGATTACGAGCAACTTAGACTGGAGCCATCACATCGAAAATGTGGTGGAGAACGCAAACCAATGACTGCGTTTTATTAGCACAAAACTTAAAAGATGCAACAAACCTAATAAAAAGACTTCCTATACTACGCCTCTCCGTCCTATTCAGGAGCATTGGAATTATACTACTACCACTAGAATTCTTCTGAAGTATTGCTGCGCAGAATGGTATCCTTACAGATAGGACTAACGGAGGACTACTTTGTTGACTCCCACCAACGCAGGGAGATACGGCAATCGCGATAAAATAAGATATATCAGAGCTCGCTTGGAAAGATTTAGGAGTTCAATTTTCCAACGTGATATTCGAGAGTGAAGGGTCGAGAAATATACTGCAACCAGTCGCTTTTTTGCTATACTTTTTTAGTCCATAAACCAGTTTTCGAAGCTTTTCAGGCTCATCTTCAGATGTTTCGCAGGAGGTTACATGTCTATTTCATAGCGTATTATGCACGCTGCCACTGTGGCAAGAAGATGGAACATGCTTTAATCTTAAATGCACTTCTCCGAGATCCCGTAACGACTAACGCTCCGTCTCTGGCAACTAAACATCAACTGCAAACAGGTAAACTTCGCCATGGACACATTACATACGGAGATGTCGAATGAGCTGTATCCGTCGTGAAAAGAACGTATAAAAACTGTCTTCAGTTATTTAAACTACGCGACAAGTTTTATGAAATACCCATGTATTACGAAAATATGTAATTTCACTGATATTCCACATTAATAATCTCTGCAAATCGCATTGTTCAGAGAATGATTTATTATGCTACAGTGGCGATTCTGGTATATAAAGGTCTTGCCAATAGGTTATGAGCATATAATGGTTAATTTACGTGTTGAAAGTAGTTGTTTCTATTATAAGATGAATGGATTAAGTTTGTGTGTAAGTAAGCAAGTATTATTCAATTGATGAAAGGTTGATTTGTGGTTTCACAGCAGCTCACTTTATTGTAAAAACGATGAATATTAATGCAAACTGGCAGTAGGTATCGTATCGCGACATTGCTGCTCGCGTTGGTCGAGATCCAATGACTGTTAGCAGAATATGGAATCGGTAGGTTCAGGAGGGTAATACGGAACGCCGTGATGGGTCCCATCGGCCTCGTATCACTAGCAGTCGAGATGACAGGCATCTTATCTGCATGGCTGTAACGGATAGTGTAGCCACGTCTCGATCCCTGAGTCAACAGATGGGAACGTTTGCAAGACAACAACCATCTACACGAACAGTTCGACGACGTTTGCAGCAGCATGGACTATCAGCTCGGAGACCGTGGCTGCGGCTACCTTTGACGCTGAATCACAGACAGGAGCGCCTGCGATGGTGTACTCAACGACGAATCTGGGTGCACGAATGGCAAAATGTAATTTTTTCGGATGAATCCAGGTTCTGTTTACAGCATCATGATGGTCGCATCCGTGTTTGGCGACATCGTGGTGAACGCACATTGGAAGCGTGTATTCGTCATCGCCATACTGGTGTATCACCCGGCGTGATGGTATGGGGTGCCATTGGTTACACGTCTCGGTCACCTCTTGTTTGCATTGACGGCACTTTGAACAGTGGACGTTACATTTCAGATGTCTTACGACCCGTGGCTCTACCCTTCATTCGATCCCTGCGAAACCCTACATTTCAGCAGGATAATGAACGACCGCATGTTGCAGGTCCTGTACGGGCCTTTCTGGATACAGAAAATGTTCGACTGCTGCCCTAGCCAGCACATTCTCCAGATCTCTCACCAATTGAATACGTCTGCTCAATGATGGCCGAGCAACTGGCTCGTCACAATACACCAGTCACTACTCTTGATGAACTGTGGTATCGTGTTGAAGCTGCATGGGCAGCTGCACCTGTACACGCCATCCAAGCTCTGTTTGACTCAATGCCCAGACGTATCAAGGCCGTTATTACGGCCAGAGGTGGTTGTTCTGGGTACTGATTTCTCAGGATGTATGCACCCAAATTGCGTGAAAATGAAATCACATGTCAGTTCTAGTATAATATATTTGTCCAATGAATACCCGCTTATCATCTGCATTTCTTCTTGGTGTAGCAACTTTAATGGCCAGTAGTGTACTTGCCCAGTGAATTTGAGAAATGGCGTAACAAGCTTCCTCGTGGCAGTATTATTTCAGATTGAATGTAGGTAAAGAAAATCAACCATATTAGAGTGACTTTTAGTGCACTTGCACGAAGCATAGCTCCAAAAGTCGGTATGGAACACATTAAAAATTTCATAGTATTTGGGGTGCCAGAGTGAAAATATTAGCTTGTAAATTACTATTTAGGGAATAGCAAGTAGCTTCCAGAAATCACCCAAAAACGTTGAAACTGTCCTTTTCAGAACGCGGTATAGGTCTAATCATTGGAAAACTGTAATCGCCAAATGTTTTCATCCTCAGGACACCACAAACTACTCTTTTGACTAAACTTGTCAGTTTCTCGCAGTCCATGTTTCGCGTCGCGTCGGCCATTATGACCCAATAAAACGAACGGATTTGAATTGTTACCGATTGTCGTCCGAAGTCTGTACGTTCGGACGATGATATCGACTGCATTGTGACGGCATACGTAGTGGCGTACTGATTTGAAAAGATCGGCCGCCTTCGGACGACGTCGGTCGTCGGCGGAATCCACCGATGTCGGTGCCAGTACGACAGCAGCTAAGGCAGTGGCCGTGAAACTGCAGCGGCCCGAATGAAGTATTCGTGCGACCTGCGGTTCTTACCCTTATTTTACAATAATATGCAGCAACTAACAGTCGAATACATAAAGGTAGCTTCCGACGAGAGTAATAATTTTCCCGCTCAGTAAAAAACAAAAATACAGAGAGAGCAATATTCAAGAATGCGCCTCAAGCGGCGTACTAAGTAAAGTTGGCCGCTAACCTCAGGGGCAGAAGGGTAAGTGGCGCGGCCTGCGGGTTAGAGCATGTGAGAGGGGCAATGTTCATTTCTTAGTCTGCCAGTACTGAAAACATTCGGGCGCGCGAGACCAGTACCGATCATTTGCTATGGCGTAAAGTTTGACACAGAAGTAACACGGATTCGTTAATGAGCGTTACAGACGGTTATCTTTAAATCCGATACTTATATGTAGCAAGGAATATGAAATTAATGCCAGCCGATGTGGCAGAGCGGTTCTAGGCGCTTCAGTTCGGAACCTCGCTGTTGCTACGGTCGCAAGTTCGAATCCTGCCTCGGGCATGGATGTATGTGATGTCCTTAGGTTAGTTAGGTTTAAGTAGTTCTAAGTCTAGGGGACTGATAATCTCAGATATTAAGTCCCATAGTGCTTAGAGCCATTGGAATCATTTTAAAAAAAATTAATGATGTTGTAATACATCGCAGTGAGAAGAACAAGAATGACATTCAAAACATTTAGTAAGTAATTGTGATTATGTCTCAAAACGTGTAATGCATTTAAATATAAACGCAGTTACTGTTATTAATCGAGTAATCGTCTGCTGACACAGACGACCTTGAAAATTTCGTCAGACATTTACAGTATCACAACTTTGGTGTCACTGAGGGGGGGAACCAATCTAAAACAGAGAACAGTCGACACGAAGTATCGCGAATGGTGCCGACGTTTAACGATCAGTGCGGGGCAATCAGATGGCAACTAATCAGGCCCTTACTACATCTAGTCTAATGGGGGCTCATGTTGTTGTTGTTGTGGTCTTCAGTCCTGCGACTGGTTTGATGCAGCTCTCCATGCTGCCCTATCTGTGCAAGCTTCTTAATCTCCCAGTACTTACTGCAAACCGCATCCTTCTGAATCTGCTTAGTGTATTCATCTCTTGGTCTCCCTCTACGATTTTTACCCTCCACGCTGCCCTCCAGTGCTAAATTTGTGATCCCTTGATACCTCAGAACAAGTCCTACTAACCGGTCCCTTCCTTTTGTCAAGTTGTGCCACATACTCCTCTCCTCCCCAATTCTATTTAATACTTCATGTGATCTACCCATCTAATCTTCAGCATTCTTCTGTAGCACCACATTCGAAAGCTCCTATTCTCATCTTGTCCAAACTATTTATCGTCCATATTTCACTTCCATACATGGCTACACTCCATACAAATACTTTCAGAAACGACTTCCTCATACTTAAAAAATGTTAACAAATTTCTCTTCTTCAGAAACGCTTTCCTTGCCATTGCCAGTCTACATTTTATATCTTCTCTACTTCGACCATCATCAGTTATTTTGCTCCCCAAATATCAACACTCCTTTACTACTTTAAGTGTCTCATTTCCTAATGTAATTGCCTCAGCATCGCCCGAGTTAAGTCGACTACATTCCATTATCCTCGTTTCGCTTTTGTTGATGTTCATCTTATATCCTCCTTTCAAGACACTGTCCATTCCGTTCAACTGCTCTTCCAGGTCCTTTGCTGTCTCTGATAGAATTACAATGTCATCGGCGAACCTCAAAGTTTTTATTTCTTCTCCATGGATTTTAATACCTACTCCGAATTTTTCTTTTGTTTCCTTTACTGCTTGCTCAATATACAGATTGAATAACATCGGGGAGAGGCCACAACCCTGTCTCACTCCCTTCCCAACCACTGCTTCCCTTTCATGCCCCTCGACTCTTATAACTGCCATCTGGTTTCTGTAGAAATTGTAAATAGCCTTTCGCTCAATGTATTTTACCCCTGCCACCTTCAGAATTTGAAAGAGAGTAGTATTCCAGTCAACATTGTCAAAAGCTTTCTCTAAGTCTACAAATGCTAGAAACGTAGGTTTGCCTTTCCTTAATCTTTCTTTTAAGATAAGTCGTAAGGTCAGTATTGCCTTACGTGTTCCAATATTTCTACGGAATGCAAACTGATCTTCCCCGAGGTTGGCTTCTACCAGTTTTTCCATTCGTCTGTAAAGAATTCGCGTTAGTATTTTGCAGCTGTGAGTTATTAAACTGATAGTTCGGTAATTTTCACATCTGTCAACACCTGCTTTCTTTGGGATTGGAATTATTATATTCTTCTTGAAGTCTGTGGGTATTTCGCCTGTCTCATACATCTTGCTCACCAGATGGTAGAGTTTTGTCAGGACTGGCTCTCCCAAGGCCATCAGTAGTTCTAATGGAATGTTGTCTACTCCCGGGGCCTTGTTTCGACTCAGGTCTTTCAGTGCTCTGTCAAACTCTTCACGCAGTATCGTATCTTCCATTTCATCTTCATCTACATCCTCTTCTATTTCCATAATATTGTCCTCAAGTACATCGCCCTTGTGTAGACCCTCTATATACTCCTTCCACCTTTCTGCTTTCCCTTCTTTGCTTAAAACTGGGTTTCCATCTGAGCTCTTGGTATTCATACAAGTGGTTCTCTTTTCTCCAAAGGTCTCTTTAATTTTCCTGTAGGCAGTATCTATCTTACCCCCAGTGAGATAAGCCTCTACATCCTTACATTTGTCCTCTAGCCATCCCTGCTTAGCAATTTTGCACTTCCTGTCGATCTCATTTTTGAGTCGTCTGTATTCCTTTTTGCCTGCTTCATTTACTGCATTTTGATATTTTCTCCTTTCGTCAATTAAGTTCAATATTTCTTCTGTTACCCAAGGAGTTCTACTAGCCCTCGTCGTTTTACCTACTTGATCCTCTGCTGCCTTCACTATTTCATTCCTCAAAGTTACCCATTCTTATTCTACTGTATTTCTTTCCCCCATTCCTGTCAATTGTTCCCTTATGCTCTCCCTGATACTCTGTACAACCTCTGGTTCTTTCAGTTTATGCTGGTCCCATCTACTTAAATTCCCACCTTTTTGCAGTTTCTTCAGTTTTAATCTACAGTTCATAACCAATAGATTGTGGTCAGAGTCCATATCTGCCCCTGGAAATGTCTTACAATTTAAAACCTGATACCTAAATCTCTGTCTTACCATTATATAATCTATCTGATACCTTCTAGTATCTCCAGGATTCTTCCATGTATACAACCTTCTTTCATGATTTTTGAACCAAGTGTAAACTATGATTAAGTTATGCTCTGTGCTGAACTCTACCAGGCGGCTTCCTCTTTCATTTCTTAGCCCCAATCCATATTCACCTACTATGTTTCCTTCTCTCCCTTTTCCTACTGTCGAATTCCAGTCACCCATGACTATTAAATTTTCGTCTCCCTTCACTACCTGAATAAATTCTTTTATCTCATCATACATTTCATCAATTTTTTCATCATCTGCAGAGCTAGTTGGCATATAAACTTGTACTACTGTAGTAGGCATGGGCTTTGTGTCTATCTTTGCCACAATAATGCGTTCACTATGCTGTTTGTAGTAGCTAACCCGCACTCCTATTTTTTTATTCATTATTAAACCTACTCCTGCATTACCCCTATTTGATTTTGTGTTTATAACCCTGTATTCACCTGACCAGAAGTCTTGTTCCTCCTGCCACCGTACCTCACTAATTCCCACTATATCTAACTTTAACCTATCCATTTCCCTTTTTAAATTTCCTAATCTATCTGCCCGGTTAAGGGATCTGATATTCCACGCTCTTATCCGTAGAACGCCAGTTTTCTTTTTCCTGATAACGACGTCCTCTTGAGTAGTCCCCGCCCGGAGATCCGAATGGGGGACTATTTTACCTCCGGAATATTTTACCCAAGAGGACGCCATCATCATTTAACCATACAGTAAAGCTGCATGCCCTCGGGAAAAATTACGGCCGTAGTTTCCCCTTGCTTTCAGCCGTTCGCAGTACCAGCACAGCAAGGCCGTTTTGGTTAATGTTGCAAGGCCAGGTCAGTCAATCATCCAGACTGTTGCCCCTGCAACTACTGAAAAGGCTGCTGCCCCTCCTCAGGAACCACACGTTTGTCTGGCCTCTCAACAGATACCCCTCCGTTGTGGTTGCACCTACGGTACGGCTATCTGTATCGCTGAGGCACGCAAGCCTCCCCACCAACGGCAAGGTCCATGGTTCATGGGGGCTTATAACATACTAATTTATGTAGGTTACCAGTTAATAATAACATCGGTACATAAGCGGCCCGATGTGCCGCCCTACAATGTCGGTATTTGCTATTCAGCAACAAAGTTTGGGGTTGGGTTGGGTTGGGTTGCTTGGGGGGAAGAGACCAAACAGCGAGGTCATCGGTCTCATCAGATTAGCTAAGAAAGTCGGCCGTGCCCTTTCAAAGGAACCTTCCAGGCTTTTGCCTGGAGCGATTTAGGGAAATCACGGAAAACCTAAATCAGGATTACCGGAAGCGGGATTGAACCGTCGTCCTCCCGAATGCGAGTCGACAACAAAGTCTGACGACTACGGTTCTTAAGTGCGTATAATTTCGCCCTGTGGATGCCACAACTCACTGATAGCACACAACAAGCTTGATTTAGCACTGTGTAACGTTTCTAGGCGCTCCGTTACCTGCTCCAATCGCAAAGGCAGGAAAATAACAATGTCTCTGTGCACATCCATAACAGCTGGCAACTTTCAAGTGCGGAGCGTAAACGGCTAAAGGTGAGAACAAGAGTCGCCTATAGAGCTGCGACAACAATGAAGCGTTGCCGTAGAGATGCATACAATATCGTCGCAAAAAGCACGTGCTCCAAACACACTGAAAATATCAGGAATCTTCTTTTACCGAATCTCCTATAGTCTACCTTATTTTGGCATCACGCTACTTATGTAGGATACAAGATGAAAACAGTAGGCACATATATATGTTAATCGGTTCTACATGTTATTAGGCTACTATACCAGACAGCAGATCGCTTTGTTGCGCGTCCACCACACTGCTGTAAGCAACCGCATAACCTTGAGACAAGACTCAGTCTGTTATCTGAGATATGAAATCTGCCCCATTCAAAATAAGTGTGAGTTCATTGTCATTCCTAGAAATTTGTACAGACTCTTCAAGGGCAGAGCCTGATTATTTTCACTGTAAAATCTTCACGTTCTGCAGTCTTAGTGGCACTAAAGGTCTCTGTATGTAAGCAAAGAGAATTTAGATATGTTGTTAGTACCACAAGAAATGGTTCATACATGTGTCCACACAGTTCAGCAGCTCAATTAATATGCAGTATTCGTAAGTATCAGACCAACGACAGAATACTTGTAGTTCAAGTTCAAGCTCAAGCTTTTCTTTGTCAGTCGTAGGATATTCTCCAACGGTCAGTCCTATCTGTTTTGTTGAACGTTCATTCTCAAAACTAGTGGAGTATCTCTTCTTGAACGATTTAGCAGTTACTGAGCGTTCAGTGGAAAAATACCTGCCCATTGTATCAACACCTATATGTTAATACACTTTCTTAGTTTCTGCCATGAGGGTCTTTGAAGAATTCTCACGGTACTTTCACTTTCTTAATTCTAAAAAATCAGTTCTTAAATTTGCTATATATTCATTATCTTCAGACACACTAATTTCTCCATATTGCATTTGGTTGTAAATATTTCAATATGAGCGTAAGCTGATGAAAAAGCTATAACCAAAACTTGAAATTATCATCATTCAGGTACTTGAAGATTCCTGTTGCTTCTTCAATGGTTTGATCTGCGTTTGACGGTGACTGACTTTCAGTAAGGAAGCTTGTTAAAGATGGTAAATTTTCGTGAACTCTGTTTATGGTCGGTACGTTGAAGTTACACCCTCTAAAGAATAGACGTGGAGTGCTGACGTCCAGATGCTTGCTGAGAATGGACACACGCTGCTGTGGTTGTGAGAAGAATGTAGCAATAGCCAGAATGTTAGAGAAAAATATCCTTGCTTTTTGTGTAATACTTGCTGTATTTCCAACTGTTAAATTTGAGAAGAATGTAGCAATAGCCAGAATGTTAGAGAAAAATATCCTTGCTTTTCGTGTAATACTTGCTGTATTTCTCACTGTTAAATTAAGTTGATGTCCATAACAGAGAACGAAATGTACATTGCTATAACATGCTTTTATTTTTTTTTTTCGAGCTTCTGCTTTTTTCCATTTATGACATTGAACAATCAAATGTCGAAGCTACTAGTTTTTGTCCATTTCCTTGAAGTACTATGTCCAGGTACTTTAAAACATTTTCTGATATCCCATCTGCAGTTTGGTTTTCTGAAATAGCCTCCCGAAAAGGGCTCATATGTTTCTCCATTCAATACATATCATAGAACAAGGACCGTTTGACTGGGTTCCAAAATGTCTGTTATGTCATCAACCATGACATCTTCAAAGGAAGCTTTTCTAATTTCTATCCACATCCCCTCATGGTACATTTGTAGCAGGCGGCCAAGTATCTCATACTGAATGGTCTTGGAAACACCTTTGAAGATTACACCGGTTTCTAAGTGATTCTTCAAATCCTAATCTGACTCATACGCCAATTTTATTAATCCTCTAAATAACCATTTGTCTACTGAATCGACTTTTTTATAGCGACAACATATGGTAGTCTCAAAGTTCACACAGAAGAAAATGCAGTCTATTATTTTGGACAATATGTTTACTACTCTTTTTGTCGTTTGCATTATGAGCATTCCTAATAGTGACAGTGAAGCTACATTATTAATATGCTTCTTTGACTTGTCACGCTGTCAGTTTTTCATTTTGTTTATACGGGGTGTTCAAAAAGTCTCTCCGTAGTGCCGTATGATTGTTAGCCGCGCATGCCGAATGATTGTTCGCCTACCTGGGTCACGTCCCTTCAAGTGGACTCTCCCAACATTCCACTGTTTCGTTTATCTCAGCCAGCGTCAGTAGTATCTTTGGTGTGTGTAGTTACGTGTTGACGTGAACGTTTAAGTCCGAACAAGTCAGTAAGAAAACTCGCCCAGGAAATCGATGTTAGTGTCGGAACGGCCCACACAGCTGTAAGGAAAAAATTTGAACTTTTCCCATACAAAGTGACAGTCGTGCAAGAATTGAAAAATGTTTATCATGGCAAGAGACGGCATTATTGTCAATGGTTCAAAAATTTCGTTCAACAAAATGGAAGGGATATTCTTAATGAAAGGTTTTCACTGATGAGGCGTGGTTTCATTTATCCGGGTGCATGAACTCGCAAAATTCTCGTATGTGGAGTACTGCAAATCCATTGTGTATTCATGAGGAACCATTTCATTCTGTGAAAATAGGAGTTTGGATTGCAATTTCTAGACGTCGGATTGTGGATCCCATATTTTTCAACGAAACAATAAACGCACAACGATACTCAGAGATATTCTGTACCCATTCATAGGAGAACATGTGTTAAGTGAAATACTGAACGGTTATTTTCAACAAGATGGTGCAACCGCGCACACAGCTCGCGTTTCAATGTCACTGGTTGCTAATGTTTTTGGTGATCGCATAATTTCACAGGGACTTTGGTCTCCACGATCGCCTGACCTAACACCACCTGACTTTTTCTTTTGGGGTAGAGCGAAAGCAACTGTCTATAAAAACCGTCCAAAATCCATCGATGAATTGAAAACTGCAATATCAACTTTCACTGCTTCTGTTACAGAAGAAATGTTACAGCTTGTGTTTGCAAACATGATTAGACTAATTGGATTGTGTAGTCAACAACAAGCGGGACACTTTCATCATTTAATGTGAAAATTTGTAAGTAAAAATGAATATTCAATAAATTAATAACTTGTATGGTACTGAGTTTCATTTCGATATACACTCCTGGAAATGGAAAAAAGAACACATTGACACCGGTGTGTCAGACCCACCATACTTGCTCCGGACACTGCGAGAGGGCTGTACAAGCAATGATCACACGCACGGCACAGCGGACACACCAGGAACCGCGGTGTTGGCCGTCGAATGGCGCTAGTTGCGCAGCATTTGTGCACCGCCGCCGTCAGTGTCAGCCAGTTTGCCGTGGCATACGGAGCTCCATCGCAGTCTTTAACACTGGTAGCATGCCGCGACAGCGTGGACGTGAACCGTATGTGCAATTGACGGACTTTGAGCGAGGGCGTATAGTGGGCATGCGGGAGGCCGGGTGGACGTACCGCCGAATTGCTCAACACGTGGGGCGTGAGGTCTCCACAGTACATCGATGTTGTCGCCAGTGGTCGGCGGAAGGTGCACGTGCCCGTCGACCTGGGACCGGACCGCAGCGACGCACGGATGCACGCCAAGACCGTAGGATCCTACGCAGTGCCGTAGGGGACCGCACCGCCACTTCCCAGAAAATTAGGGACACTGTTGCTCCTGGGGTATCGGCGAGGACCATTCGCAACCGTCTCCATGAAGCTGGGCTACGGTCCCGCACACCGTTAGGCCGTCTTCCGCTCACGCCCCAACATCGTGCAGCCCGCCTCCAGTGGTGTCGCGACAGGCGTGAATGGAGGGACGAATGGAGACGTGTCGTCTTCAGCGATGAGAGTCGCTTCTGCCTTGGTGCCAGTGATGGTCGTATGCGTGTTTGGCGCCGTGCAGGTGAGCGCCACAATCAGGACTGCATACGACCGAGGCACACAGGGCCAACACCCGGCATCATGGTGTGGGGAGCGATCTCCTACACTGGCCGTACACCACTGGTGATCGTCGAGGGGACACTGAATAGTGCACGGTACATCCAAACCGTCATCGAACCCATCGTTCTACCATTCCTAGACCGGCAAGGGAACTTGCTGTTCCAACAGGACAATGCACGTCCGCATGTATCCCGTGCCACCCAACGTGCTCTAGAAGGTGTAAGTCAACTACCCTGGCCAGCAAGATCTCCGGATCTGTCCCCCATTGAGCATGTTTGGGACTGGATGAAGCGTCGTCTCACGCGGTCTGCACGTCCAGCACGAACGCTGGTCCAACTGAGGCGCCAGGTGGAAATGGCATGGCAAGCCGTTCCACAGGACTACATCCAGCATCTCTACGATCGTCTCCATGGGAGAATAGCAGCCTGCATAGCTGCGAAAGGTGGATATACACTGTACTAGTGCCGACATTGTGCATGCTCTGTTGCCTGTGTCTATGTGCCTGTGGTTCTGTCAGTGTGATCATGTGATGTATCTGACCCCAGGAATGTGTCAATAAAGTTTCCCCTTCCTGGGACAATGAATTCACGGTGTTCTTATTTCAATTTCCAGGAGTGTATTCATTGCGGCATACGGCACGCGCGGCTAACAATCATACGACACTGCGGAGAGAGTTTTTGAACACCCCGTTTTTCTAAAAGCATGTTTCCTTCGCGCTACACTGTGTCGGATGTCCAACGTTGCGGCGATTAGAATTCGCGCGTCTGCGTGGCGTCTGATCGGCAGCTAACTTCTAGGATGGGCTGTCCAGGGAGCGCCTTCTGTGCACAGTCGAGGCGGGGAACTCTCTGTCGGCCTTGTGATTTGGTGCAAGTGAGACACTCCGGTTCATCATGGAAGTAGTGTGTTGTGGTTCGGTCTTAATAAGGCAAGGTGTTAATGGTTGTTGCCCGTGGCCACATCGTTGGTCTTGCACCTTGTTCTCAGCACCATTTGTTTGAATTAGCAATTTGGTAAGGGTGTAGTACGATTGTATACGGGGTCGTTGACGCAAAAGGCAGATACCCAGTTACTGAATGAACACCACTCGTTTATGTTCAGTTGATTGGCTTTGTGTCGTATCTTGGGTCCGTTATTGTTTCAGTTCAGGTTTGTTACCATAGTTGGTGGCAATTTTCTGTAGACACGCTCTGATCGGCGAAATAGTGACTGGTGTGGAGTTTGGATTTTGTCCAGTACTGCTGTTAACTGCCATCTCCTTGTCTTCGCCATTTTTGGCAAGTGTTCACTACTGGTTAGAGAAAGTATCTTATACTGAAAAAGAGGTGCTGTTGCGTGTGCAGCAACCAATAATGGAATTCTGTGGAAGCTCCTGGACAGAAGACGCTACAAAGTAAGTACAGGCTTTGGGTTATGTGCCCATCAAAACACGCGGAACGAGGTCAGTGCTGTCTGCGTGTGATGCCTCCAAGTAGCATGGAAGTGCGGTCCACGTGAGTTGCTCCAGTGTTGTCGCATGGTACTGCTGTTGTTCTGTTTGACTGAAAGATGATAGCAAGCCGTGGATCGTCAATTATCTCCCTCTCTGTGCTCATTGCTGCAAGTGTCCAACAGCTGACGATTGACACTCCTGTGGCGGAACGCGATTAAAGATTTATGTACGTGTGTTGCTCGTGCAAGATGGTTTTTGCGGTTCTTGTTCAGAGTTGTTTTTACGGCGCCACAGGGGAGATAAAAGTGGAGGATTGCGCCGTTCGCGACAGTGCCCGTAAAAGTATTACACGGCCTTACGTGTCCTGATGAAATGTGCTAGGAAGTGTACTGGCCGTTTTACACATTCAGTGTGAGTAAAGAACTGATGAATTGGTAATCTGAGATAAGACACAATCGGCGTGGCCTTTTGATACTAGTTGCTAATACGTGTTTTAATTAAAAGTGCTAGAATACGAACTTTTCTTGCACTCAGCAGGGCTCTCCTCTAATTATAAGTTAGACATGGTGCACCACACCCTTTACTGATTGATTATCTAGCGTAAGCAGTATCTATGCAAATGTAGCACTGTTAAGCAGGCCAATCTAAAAATATCTTGAGGCGCGCTAACCTATTTAAATTCTGCTACGTGAGAAATAACTGACTGGGCTGATGCTTCTGCCACGAAGAAAGCACTGCTCGATCGTACTCCCGTGACGCGGGTACACTTGTTCTAGGCTGGACCGGCCCTCGACCCGCAGCAGCAGAACGTGCCGTCCTGCCGTATCTCGTGTCCTTGGCTCTCGTGCACTGCTCGATCGTACTCCCGTGACGCGGGTACACTTGTTCTAGGCTGGACCGGCCCTCGACCCGCAGCAGCAGAACGTGCCGTCCTGCCGTATCTCGTGTCCTTGGCTCTCGTGCAGTACTCACGTGCTGCTGCCGACAGCGGCGGCCTCCAGCTTCTTAATGCCACTTCCGCAGTCTTTGTCGTGGCGCCGTCCTTCGTACGCTTTTGTAACAACGCCCGCAAACAACAGCTGTGCAGCTGGCAGTCGTCTGTGGCTGGGAGGCGTTCACCTACTTACGTCGTAAGAATAAAGCTCGATTAACATTACATGTGAACGCCACAGAACTGTAAATGTCAGTTGCCTCACATTAGACGTAACGTCAGTGTCACGTCACGTCGAACTACCAAGTACTGACGAGCCTTAAGTCACATTATAGCGTGTTCTAGTGGATCAACAATGTTACCAAAAAATTCATCTTTGTCTCGTATACGCCACCACCCCCTATCGCAATGTTTCAATTTTTACAGGGTTATTTAAAATAGACTTGACACTTCCAAGTGACTGTAAAAATGTCTGTAAGGCATTAATTGATTATACAGAGTCCGCCAGAAAAATGTATACACTCTGTCAGGCTCCATCGAGATATCGATATTGTCGTTTGGTTTGACTTACGAGTGTGTTGTAGTATGGTCTTTGTCTCAACAGATGTTAGTACTCTCATCTCGGTATTGAGAAAAATGGTTCAAATGGCTCTAAGCACTATGAGAATTAACATCTGAGGTCATAAGTCCCCTAGACTTGTTGTTGTTGTTGTTGTGGTCTTCAGTCCTGACACTGGTTTGATGCAGCTCTCCATGCCAATCTATCCTGTGCAAGCTCCTTCATCTCCCAGTACCTACTGCAACCTACATCCATCTGAATCTGCTTAGTGTATTCATCTCTTGGTCTCCCTCTACGATTTTTACCCTTCACGCTGCCCTCCAATGCTAAATTTGTGATCCCTTGATGCCTCAGGACATGTCCTACCAACCGATCCCTTCTTCTAGTCAAGTTATGCCACTAACTTCTCTTGTCCCCAATCCTATTCAATACCTCCTCATTAGTTACGTGATCTACCCACCTAATCTTCAACATTCTTCTGTAGCACCACATTTCGAAAGCTTCTATTCTCTTCTTGTCCAAACTATTTATTGTCCATGTTTCACTTCCATACATGGCTACACTCCATACAAATACTTTCAGAAACGACTTCCTGCCACTTAAATCTATACTCGATGTTAACAAATTTCTCTTCTTCAGAAATGCTTTCCTTGCCATTGCCAGTCTACATTTTATATCCTCTCTACTTCGACCATCATCAGTTATTTTGTCCCCCAAATAGCAAAACTCCTTCACTACTTTAAGTGTCTCATTTCCTAATCTAATTCCCTCAGCATCACCCGACTTAATTCGACTACATTCCATTATCCTCGTTTTGCTTTTGTTGATGTTCACCGTTGGGTGGCTTGCGGAGTATAAATGTAGATGTGGATGTAGATATCCTCCTTTCAAGACACTGTCCATTCCATTCAACTGCTCTTCCAAGTTCTTTGCTGTCTCTGACAGAATTACAATGTCATCGGCGAACCTCAAAGTTTTTATTTCTTCTCCCTGGATTTTAATACCTACTCCGAATTTTTCTTTTGTTTCCTTTACTGCTTGCTCAATATACAGATTGAATAACATCGGGGAGAGGCTACAACCCTGTCTCACTCCCTTCCCAACCACTGCTTCCCTTTCATGCCCCTCGACTCTTATAACTGCCATCTGGTTTCTGTAAAAATTGTAAATAGCCTTTCGCTCCCTGTATTTTACCCCTGCCACCTTCAGAATTTGAAAGAGAGCATTCCAGTCAACATTGTCAAAAGCTTTCTCTAAGTCTACAAATGCTAGAAACGTAGGTTTGCCTTTCCTTAATCTTTCTTCTAAGATAAGTCGTAAGGTCAGTATTGCCTTACGTGTTCCAATATTTCTACGGAATGCAAACTGATCTTCCCCGAGGTCGGCTTCTACCAGTTTTTCCATTCGTCTGTAAAGAATTCGCGTTAGTATTTTGCAGCTGTGAGTTATTAAACTGATAGTTCGGTAATTTTCACATCTGTCAACACCTGCTTTCTTTGGGATTGGAATTATTATATTCTAGTTGAAGTCTGAAGGTATTTCGCCTGTCTCGTAAATCTTGCTCGCCAGATGGTAGAGTTTTGTCAGGACTGGCTCTCCCAAGGCCATCAGTAGTTCTAATGGAATGTTGTCTACTCCCGGGGCCTTGTTTCGACTCAGGTCTTTCAGTGCTCTGTCAAACTCTTCACGCCGTATCGTATCTCCCATTTCATCTTCATCTACATCCTCTTCTATTTCCATAATATTGTCCTCAAGTACATCGCCCTTGTATAGACCCTCTATAAACTCCTTCCACCTTTCTGCTTTCCCTTCTTTGCTTAGAACTGGGTTTCCATCTGAGCACTTGATATTCATACAAGTGGTTCTCTTTTCTCCAAAGGTCTCTTTAATTTTCCTGTAGGCAGTATCTATCTTACCCCTAGTGAGATAAGCCTCTACATCCTTACATTTGTCCTCTAGCCATCCCTGCTTAGCAATTTTGCACTTCCTGTCGATCTCATTTCTGAGTCGACTGTATTCCTTTTTGCCTGCTTCATTTACTGCATTTTTATATTTTCTCCTTTCGTCAATTAAGTTCAATATTTCTTCTGTTACCCAAGGAGTTCTACTAGCCCTCGTTGTTTTACCTACTTGATCTTCTGCTGCCTTCACTATTTCATTCCTCAAAGTTACCCATTCTTATTCTACTGTATTTCTTTCCCCCATTCCTGTCAATTGTTCCCTTATGCTCTCCCTGAAACTCTGTACAACCTCTAGTTTAGTCAGTTTATCCAGGTCCCATATCCTTAAATTCCCACCTTTTTCAATTTCTTCAGTTTTAATCTACAGTTCATAACCAATAGATTGTGGTCAGAGTCCACATCTGCCCCTGGAAATGTCTTACAATTTAAAACCTGGTTCCTAAATCTCTGTCTTACCATTATGTAATCTATCTGATACCTTCTAGTATCTCCAGGATTCTTCCATGTATACAACCTTCTTTTATGATTCTTGAACCAAGTGTTAGCTATAATTAAGTTATGCTCTGTGCAAAATTCTACCAGACGGCTTCCTCTTTCATTTCTTAGCCACAATCCATATTCATCTACTACGTTTCGTTCTCTTCCTTTTCCTACTGTCGAATTCCAATCACCCATGACTATTAAATTTTTGTCTCCCTTCACTACCTGAATAAATTCTTTTATCTCATCATACATTTCATCAATTTCTACGTCATCTACAGAGCTAGTTGGCATATAAACTTGTACTACTGTAGTAGGCGTAGGCTTCATGTCTATCTTGGTCACAATAATACGTTCACTATGCTGTTTGTAGCAGCTTACTCGCACTCCTATTTTTTTATTCATTATTAAACCTACTCCTGCATTACCCCTATTTGATTTTGTATTTATAACCCTGTATTCACCTGACCAGAAGTCTTGTTCCTCTTGCCACCGAACTTCACTAATTCCCACTATATCTAATTTTAACCTATCCATTTCCATTTTTAAATTTTCTAACCTACCTTCCCGATTAAGGAATCTGACATTCCACGCTCCGATCCGTAGAATGCCAGTTTTCTTTCTCGTGAACGACGTCCTCTTGAGTAGTCCCCGCCCAGAGATCCGAATGGGGGACTATTTTACCTCCGGAATGTTTTACCCAAGAGGACGCCATCATCATTTAACCATACAGTAAAGCTGCATGCCCTCGGGAAAAATTACGGCTGTAGTTTCCCCTTGCTTTCAACCGTTCGCAGTACGACAACAGGAAGGCCGTTTTACTTAATGTTACAAGGCCAGATCAGTCAATCATCCAGACTGTTGCCCCTGCAACTACTGAAATGCTGCTGCCCCTTTCCAGGAACTACACGTTTGTCTGGCTTCTCAACAGATACCCCTTCGTTGTGGTTGCATCTGCGGTACGGCTATCTGTATCGTTGAGGCACGTAAGCCTCCCCGCCTACGGCAAGGTCCATGGTTCATGGGGGGAGGCCCCTAGACTTAGAACTACTTAAACCTAACTAACCTAAGGACATCACACACATCCATGCCCGAGGCAGGATTCGAACCTGCGACCGTAGCAGCAGCGCGGTTCCGGACTGAAGCGCCTAGAACCGGTAATGAGAAAACAAGATGTCTGGAGCACGCTTGACATTCGAGCAACGAAAAATGTACTATGAAGTGGTTTTTCGAGTTTCATAATGCCATTGAAGTGCAACGTCAGTGGAGGCGGGAGTTTGAAACAGAACAGCCAACCCGCCTAACAAACGCATCATTGACAAGTTTGAATTTCATGTAACGATTTGTGATATTCACAAAGGAACATCAGGAAGAGAGCGTACAGCTGCAAGTCCTGCTTCGTCGGCTCTCTTGTTAAAAACGTTCGTTAATTCTCCAGAGAAGTCTGCTATGCATTGTACACGTGAAGTGAGGGCTAGCAGTGCAAGTGTACGAAGAATTCTGAAAGCTGCAAAATGGAAAGTTTACATTCCACGATTACTGCACGCGATTAATGATGATCCTCATCGCCGAATGCAATTTGCGAATGATATCAGCAAATGGTAACTGATGAACAATTTGTGACGTAGGTAGTGTGGAGTTACGGGGCACAATTTAAAGTTAATGGATCCGTGTATTGGCATAATAGTGTGTACTGGCCACCTGAAAATCCGCATGTTTATGTGGATAAATCGGACAACCTACCAGGGGTTCATGCGTGGTGTGGACTATCATCTAGGCGCTTAGTAGGTTCTTTTTTGTTTGATTCTGTCACTGGAGAAGTGTACCTGGAAATGTTACACATATCAATTTTGCCAGGTATACGTGCGCTTTATGGAGCTGATGATGAGATGTTCTACCAACAGGACGGGGCGCCACCACATTCCTGGTTGACAATTTTCCCGGGCACTGGATTGGACGAAGAGAACCCACTGAGTTCCCTCCGCGGTTGCCAGATGTAACACCTATGGACTTTTACTTATTGGGAACTGTGAAAGATAACGTCTATCGACGTAAGCCACGCACGCTGGAGAAACTTCGCCAGGAGATTACAGCGACGTGTGCAGTGATCTCCCCTGTAACAATTACTGACGTAGTTGCGGCGAACGCTCGTCGTTCTGTTATATGTATAGCCTCCAATGGTGAACATTTAAACATAACCATGTACTAAACTGAAGGTTGTAGAACATGTGTGATCAATTATTAAACGTAAAAGAAACACATAAGTAATGCTTTTCATTCCTTAAAGTGTGTATACATTTCTTTGGTGGACTCTGTATGTGCAGAAACTGCAACTCAAGAAGTTTTTTGTGTCACGTTCACAAACGTTCAATGTGTGAACCATTAGCCACGCGGTACACGTCCAGTTTATAGTCCAGTTCCGTCCACAAACGCCCCAAACCGTTCGCATCGCTGAGACGTTCTAGGCGCTTCAGTCTGGAACCGCGCGACCGCTACGGTCGCAGGTTCGAATCCTGCCACCGCATGGAAGTATGTGATGTCCTTGGGTTAGTTAGGTTTAAGTAGTTCTAAGTTCTAGGGGAATGATGACCTCAGATGTTAAGTTCCATAGTGCTCAGAGCCAATTGAGCCATTTTTCTCGTTCGCATCGATGTTAGTCACAGCTGCCATGATAGTTTTTACGAAGACGTCCTGTTCCCTTAAACTTTTGAAACCTTCCATAAATGGTTTGTGTAGTAGGTGGAACCTTGTTAAATGTGGTCCTAAATTTGACATCCACTGTAGTTGTGGACTCGCTCTTGCAGAACTCCGTCATGCAAAATACCTCCTCCGTTGGTCTGGCATTGTACAAAAAAAACTTAGCGTTCATGTGTCCTTGAAAGTAATCATATAATTGTTCGCCTGCGTAGCTGAGTGGTAATGTGTTTGCACACAGTGCAGCGGGCCCGGATCCGATTCCCGACCGGGTTGGAGATTTTCTCCGCTCGTGGACTGGTGTTCTGTTGTCCTCATCATCGTTTCATCATCGGCATGCATGTCGCCCATTGCAGCGTCGACTGAAATGAGACTAGCAAATCGGCGGCCGAACTTCCCCAGATGGGACCTCCTGGCCAACAACGCCACACGACCATTTCATTTCATCATATAATACCTTACCTCAATACAAACATGTTTTTGCAATCAGATCAAAGTGTCTCGATCAATTTGATCAACCCTGTATCTGTTGTCAATAATGATATTAAAGGCAGCTGGTACTTGTTTAGTTCATACGGCAGGGGGGGGGGGGGGGGGGTCGCTCAGATACAAGACTGATCAAAGGAAGATTAAGAAATGTGACCGAGCGTCTAGTACGAACTCCATGTCGTTGTTGCGATATTTTAACACTACTTCATGAACGGTTCATTTTAATGGGTAATACAGTGGCCTGGTTTCTATTTAACTAGCTACTCGCCCCAGCTTCGCTTAGGTAGTATTTAAGTGTCTACAGGCGGACGGCTTTTCTGGTGTAGCGATAATTTTCTTTGTAGGGCACTACGTAGAGTTGTGATTAAAATTCAGAGAACAACGCTAAGCAACTGAATATGATCACTTTCATACACTACTGGCCATTAAAACTGCTACACCAAGAAGAAATGCAGATGATAAACGGGTATTCATTGGACAAATATATTATACTAGAACTGACATGTGATTACATTTTCACGCAATTTGGGTGCATAGATCCTGAGAAATCAGTACCCAGAACAAGTACGTCTGAACGTAATAACGGCCTTGATACGTCTGGGCATTGAGTCAACCAGAGCTTGGATGGCGTGTAAAGGTACAGCTGCCCATGCAGCTTCAACACAATACCACAGTTCATCAAGAGTAGTGACTGGCGTATTGTGACGAGTCAGTTGCTCGGCCACCATAGACGAGACGTTTCCGAGTGGTGAGAGATCTGGAGATGTGCTGGCCAGGGCAGCAGTCGAACATTTTCTGTATCCAGAAAGGCCCGTACAGGACCTGCAACATGCGGTCGTGCATTATCCTGCTGAAATATAGGGTTTCGCATGGATCGAATTAAGGGTGGGGCCACGTGTCGTAACACATCTGAAATGTAACGTCCACTGTTCAAAGCGCCGTCAATGCGAACAAGAGGTGACCGAGACATGTAACAAATGGCACCCCATACCATCACGCCGGGTGATACGCCAGTATGGCGATGAGGAATACAGGCTTACAATGTGCGTTCACCGCGATGTCGCCAAACACGGATGCGACCATCATAGTGTTGTAAACAGAACCTGGATTCATTCGAAAATATTACGTTTTGCCATTCGTGCACCCAGGTTTGTTGTTGATTACAATATCGCAGGCGCTCCTGTGTGCAGCGTCAAAGGTAACCGCAGTCATTGTCTCCGAGCTGATAGTCCATGCTGCTGCAAACGTCGTCGAAGTGTTCGTGCAGGTGGTTGTTGTCTTGCAAACGTCCCCATCCGTTGACTCAGGGATCGTGACGTGGCTGCACGATCCGTTACAGCCATGCGGATAAGATACCTGTCATCTCGACTGCTAGTGATACGAGGCCGTTGGGATCCAGCACGGCGTTCCGTATTACCCTCCTGAACCCATAGATTCCATATTCTGCTAACAGTCATTGGATCTCGACCAACGCGAGTAACAATGTCGCGATACGATAAACTGCAATCGCGACAGGCTACAATCCGACCTTCATCAGAGTCGGAAACGTGATGGTACGTCTTTCTCCTCCTTACACGAGGCATCACAACAACGTTTCACCGGGCAACGTCGGTCAACTGCTGTTTGTATATGAAAAATCGGTTGGAAACTTTCCTCATGTCAGCACGTTGTAAGTGTCGCCACCGGCGCCAACCTTGTATGAATGCTCTGAAAAGCTAATCATTTGCATATGACAGCATCTTCTTCCTGTCGGTTAAATTTCGCGTCTGTAGCACGTCATCTTCGTGGTGTAGCAATTTTAATGGCCAGTAGTGTATGTGCTAATGTTAACACCATGACATCGGCAACTACGACTGAAATGGACAAGTGACCATCAGCACGGGACATTGGCGCTGTGGTAGAGCGTTGCATGGTCTGATGAATCCCGATACCTTCTTCATCTTGTCAATGGGAGGGTGCGAATCCGACGTATTCCAGCGAACAGCTCTTTGACGCCGGTACTGCGGGACGGAGACAAGTCGGCGGCGGCTCCATTATGATCTGGGGAACACTCACCACAGGGCCAGGAGCGTCGTAGACAAGTTCGAGGAACACTGTGGGAAGTTCCAATTGATGTTCTGGCCTCCCAACTTGCCAGATCCGAACCCAGTTGAACAGGTCTGTGATGTGACCGAACATGGTGTCATAAGCTATAGCAGCTCTCCCCGGAATTTACGAGAATGAAGTAACTTCTGTGTGCAGATGTGCTGCCAGAAATCTACCGACGCCTCGTTGCTTCCATGCCAAGACGCGTCGCCGCTGTTATCCGTGCCATAGATGGACATACCGTCTATTAGGTATGTGGTCATAATGTTCTGGCATGATCAATGTACATCACAGAGAATAGCAGTGTGGCAATTGCCCCCGTTCTGACAAGCAAGCGATGCCTTCCATCACCGTGAGAGTAGCCTTGTGTGGAGACCGTCCGCTTTGGTCAGTATGTTCGTCGTTAGGAAACGCGCAGCAACTACCTTAACTGGTTTTCTGCGATCACGCTGTTTTTCACCTTGATAACCCGGCATCGCGACTCCACTGATCGCAATGTGGTAACTCCTGTCGTTCGATCCCTGCCTCTGTGCCCGGAATACTCAACTCATGGCTGGCAACTCACTCTCAGGTTCCTGATTCTTTTCAATTAAACGTTCCTCGCTCTCGCTAGGCACTGAACATAGTCTAGTTTTGATTTCTTATTGTATTTAGTGTGGTTTTTACTCCTTGTCCTACAGCAATGCGGCATCTCGCTAAGTCATACACAATTGTGGATGGTTTCTATAAGAAACTGACAGCCTACCTCGCATTTGTATGTCTTCCTACAATATATATCTTCAAGTTTAATCGCATTTATTGGCTGTCATTGTTCTGTAGCTCTCCCACTGCCCCTTTCTCTTTAAATTAACTTATCAAGGGACAGCAGATTAGCAGTTGAGTGCTACCATCTATCCTAGAGGGACACGATGATAGACAATCAGTCCCCAGATTTATTCATCTCATTCATCAACTATGGACAAGTTGTACACATGGTGCAGTGACGTAGAAATATTAAAAATCTGAACTGTCACATCTTTGAAGGTACATGACAACTGTATCGCGAAAGTCTAATTACAAACTTCCAAGAACCAGTATTAAGTGCGAAATTTTAAATTTGGTTGTAAATTCAGCAACTGTACGACAGTGAAATTGGAGACGCTGAAAAAAATCAGCCAATCAGTCGCCAATAAATCTTTATTGGAACCCTTGTCCTAGGTTTAAACGACTTTAAATATGTCTTCTTCGGTAGGTGTAATGGACTTTGTTACATCACATGCTCATGAAGCTCGTACATTAATAAGGACAAACGACTCTGCTCATATGAGACAGTAATCTTAAGAACGCAAATAAAGACTAGACTTGACTTAAGACTGCAGAAACATAGTATTTCAGATGTGAAGATTAAACGCCAATTGTAGTAGTCCACTAACATAAGGCCCTTGTCGACGTAAAAATTGACTTGTATACAATAAAACACTGATGGCATCTGGACTGTAACAATGTGCATAAGACAAACAGCATAAGTCGACACTAAAACTTTATTTGTAGCCCCAACATATTAAGTGACAACTCCAGAACTATACTACAGCCGCCTAAGTATTGCTTCCGTAAGCACGGCGAAGACAAAATTTGATAGAGGAACTTCGGCAGTTATTTTTTCAGCACTCTATGAAATAAATAGGAAGTGCAGGGAAGCTAAGACGAAATGGCTTTAGGAAAAATGTGAAGACATCGAAAAAGATATGATTGTCGGAAGGACACCCTCAGCATACAGGAAAGTCCAAACAACCTTTGGTGACGTTAAAAGCAACGGTGGTAACATTAAGAGTGCAACGGGAATTCCACTGTTAAATGCAAAGGAGAGAGCAGATAGGTGGAAAGAATACATTGAAAGCCTGTATGAGGGTGAAGAGTTGTCTGATGTGATAGAAGAAGAAACAGGAGTCGATTTAGAAGAGATAGGGGATCCAGTATTAGAATCGGAATTAAAAGAGCTTTGGAGGACTTACGGTCAAATAAGGCAGAAGGGATAGATAACATTCCATCAGAATTTCTAAAATCATTGGGGGAAGTGGCAACAAAACGACTATTCACGTTGGTGTGTAGAATATATGAGTCTGGCGATATACCATCTGATTTTCGGAAAAGCATCATCCACACAATTCCGAAGACGGCAAGAGCTGACCAGTGCGAGAATTATCGCACAATCAGCTTAACAGCTCATGCATCGAAGGTGCTTACAAGAATAATATACAGAAGAATGGAAAAGAAAATTAAGAATGCGCTAGGTGACGATCAGTTTGGCTTTAGGAAAAGTAAAGGGACGAGAGAGGCAATTCTGACGTTACGGCTAATCATGGAAGCAAGGCTAAAGAAAAATCAAGACACTTTCATAGGATTTGTCGACTTGGAAAAAGCGTTCGACAATATAAAATGGTGCAAGCTGTTCGAGATTCTGAAAAAAGTAGGGGTAAGCTATAGGGAGAGACGGGTCATATACAATATGTACAACAACCAAGAGGGAATAATAAGAATGGACCATCAAGAACGAAGTGCTCGTATTAAGAAGGGTGTAAGACGAGGCTGTAGCCTTTCGCCCCTACTCTTCAATCTGTACATCGAGGAAGCAATGATGGAAATAAAAAAAAAAGGTTCAGGAGTGGAATTAAAATACAAGGTGAAAGGATATCAATGATACGATTCGCTGATGACATTGGTATCCTGAGTGAAAGTGAAGAAAAATTAAATGATCTGCTGAACGGAATGAACAGTCTAATGAGTACACAGTATGGTTTGAGAGTAAATCGGAGAAAGACGAAGGTAATCAGAAGTAGTAGAAATGAGAACAGCGAGAAACTTAACATCAGGATTGATGGTCACGAAGTCAATGAAGTTAAGGAATTCTGCTACCTAGGCAGTAAAATAACCAGTGACGGACGGAGCAAGGAGGACATCAAAAGCAGACTCGCTATGGCAAAAAAGGCATTTCTGGCCAAGAGAAGTCTACTAATATCAACTACCGGCCTTAATTTGAGGAAGAAATTTCTGAGGATGTACGTCTGGAGTACAGCATTGTATGGTAGTGAAACATGGACTGTGGGAAAACCGGAACAGAAGAGAATCGAAGCATTTGAGATGTGGTGCTATAGACGAATGTTGAAAATTAGGTGGACTGATAAGGTAAGCAATGAGGAGGTTCTACGCAGAATCGGAGAGGAAAGGAATATGTGGAAAACACTGATAAGGAGAAGGGACAGGATGATAGGACATCTGCTAAGACATGAGGGAATGACTTCCATGGTACTAGAGGGAGCTGTAGAGGGCAAAAACTGTAGAGGAAGACAGAGATTGGAATACGTCAAGCAAATAATTGAGGACGTAGGTTGCAAGTGCTACTCTGAGATGAAGAGGTTAGCACAGGAAAGGAATTCGTGGCGGGCCGCATCAAACCAGTCAGTAGACTGATGACCAAAAAAAAAAAAAAAAAAAATTATCTATAAGCAAAGGAATGAGGAGAGATCTACTATGCAGTAGAATATGTACCCTTCACTAAGGTTTCCAAGCTATGGCTGGAGATGTAGACAATCTTGCCTTTGAAAAGCACTGGTTCGCCAAACGTATTCCAGGTCATTTGTACTACCCTGTTAATATATTTTTGTGTCCAGCAAGTAATTATCAACTATCCTAGCAGCAGCCGCTGGTCGAACAACAACAGCGTCAGGCAGGTAACCCATTTTGTGACATTTTACGAATTTCTAACTTGGAGTGAATTATTTAGTCTCACCCGTGTGCTTTTTTACTTTACTTTTTGAATCTCTGCATGTTAATCTAATTTATTATATACAGTTCTTGCGTTTCCGTCAGTGTCTACAGTAGAGTTCTGCAGAATGTGTCGAAAGTTATTTGCTTGTCTGTATGGTGTAGATTGGTTCAAATGGTCATCAGTCCCCTAGAACTTAGAACTACTTAAACCTAACTTACCTAAGGACATCACACAACACCCAGTCATCACGAGGCAGAGAAAATCCCTGACCCCGCCGGGAATCGAACCCGGGAACCTGGGCGTGGGAAGCGAGAACGCTACCGCACGACCACGAGCTGCGGACATGGTGTAGGTTCCAACAGCCTTTAGTATGGACAAGTACCATGACTGCTGCGTGCAGATGCGAGCTGAGGTGGTGACACTTCGCTCTCAGCTTCAGGCTGTGACGGCTTCAGTTACCCAGCATGAGACTGCAGTTGGTGAGGATAACTGTGTGGACCGGCTGTGTGGATCCAATGGACGTTCAGCACGACCCTCGAGTCCGCCAATCGTTCCGCACTGGTGGCAAGCCCAGTTACTGCTCGCAATGAGGTTGACCCCACACCCAACGTTTAGTGGGAGGTCGCCTCTGGGCATGACAAGCTACTACAGACTTCCTGGGAGGGCTGAACGTAGGGCCGAACGTAAAGCCTCCCTGATTAGACTGCCGACCGGTGTGGCCGAGCGGTTCTAGGCGCTACAGTCTGGGTCCGCGCGACCGCTACGGTCGCAGGTTCGAATCCTGCCTCGAGCATGGATGTTTGTGATGTCCTTAGGTTGGTTAGGTTTAAGTAGTTCTAAGTTCTATGGGACTGATGGACCTTAGCAGTTAAGTCCCATAGTCCTCAGAGCCATTTTTGAACCTGATTACACTGACAAACAGGTTCCAGGTGTTATTAGTGGCTGACAATGTCCCTCAGCCAGATGCAGTCGCTTGTCCTGTTTCAGAGGAAACCTCTCAACCTGCGAGAATGGGCAGTCATAGAGGGTGGGATTGTTGGTAGCTGGGAAGTCCAGTGCTAGGCGCGTTATGGGGCCTCTTAGTAATATGACTGCCAAGGAGGGGAAGAAAGCCAGTGTGCACTGCGTGTGCACACTGGGTGGAGTCAATCCAGATGTGGAACGGTTCCTTCTAGATGTTATGGAGAGCACAGTGTGTAGCCAACTGCAGGTGGTAGCTCACGTCGGTACCAATGATTTGTGCCACTCTGAATGATGTCGTTATCCTCAAGGAAGTCATTCACAAGATGTGCAAGATGGGGGCGCGAATTGTCGTCCATGAAGATGAATGCCTCGCCAATATGCTGCCGATATGGTTGCGTACGTCGGCCCCACATAATGCCACCCCAAAACAGCAAGGAAACTCCACCTTGCTGCACTCGCTGGACAGTGTGTCTAAGGCGTCCAGCCTGACCGGGTTGCCTCAAAACACGTCTCCGACGATTGTCTGGTTGAAGGCATATGCGACAACCATCGGCGAAGAGAACATGAAGCAAATCCTGTGCGGTCCATTCGGCATGTTGTTGGACCCATCTGTACCACGCTGCATGGTGTCGTGATTGCAAAGATGGACCTCGCCATGGACGTCGGGAGTGAAGTTGCGAATCATTCAGCCTATTGCGCATAGTTTGAGTTGTAACACGACGTCCTGTGGCTGCACGAAAAGCATTCAACATGGTGGCGTTGCTGTCAGGGTTCCTCCGAGCCATAATCCGTAGGTAGCGTCACCCACTGCAGTAGTGGCCCTTGGGCAGCTTTAGCGAGGCATGTCATTGACAGTTCCTGTCTCTCTGTATCTCATCCATGTCCGAACAACATCGCTTTGGTTCACTCCGTGACGCCTGGACACTTCCGTTGTTGAGAGCCCTTCCTGGCACGAAGTAACAATGCGGACACAATCGAACCACGGTATTGACCGTCTAGGCATGATTGAACAACAAACAACACGAGTTGTGTACGTCCTTCCTGGTGGAATGACTGGAACTGATCGGCTGTCGGACCCCCTCCGTCTAGTAGGCGCTGCTCATGCATGGTTGTGTACATCTTTGGGCGGGTTTAGTGACATCTCTGAACAGTCAAAGGGATTGTGTCTGTGATACAATATCCACAGCCAACGTCTGTCTTCAGGAGTTCTGGGAACCGAGATGCTGCAAAAGTCTTTTGGTATGTGTAGTTCCTTTGAGTTATGGTGAGTGGAGGTCATTCGTGACAACCGGAATAAAACAATAACTGAATCCTCTTACCGACCTTCAAACTAACATGATACAATTGCTGAAACATTCAAAGAAAACTGGAGTCTAATTTCAAACACCTGTACCTGACTCACACAGTTATAGTTGGTGGTGACTTTAATTTACCCTCGATATGTTGGTGGAGATTGTGTATTGAACTGGGGACCTACAAAAAACGGAGAGGCTTCGTCCCACCGTAGCCCTCAGTGGTATACAATCCCACAACAGGCCACAGCAGTCCACCCACCCCACCGCCACCACATACCGAACCCAGGGTCTCATACCAGACGAATGTAATTCCAAATGTGTGCGTGGTAGAGTAATTATGATGTACGCGTGCGTGCACAGCAACCATCGTCATAGTGTAACTGAGGAAGAATAAGGGGAACCAGCCCGCATTCGCCGAGGCAGATGTAAAACCTCCTTAAAAATCATATACAGGCTGGCCGGCACACCGGACCTCGACACTAATTCGCCGGGCGGATTCATGCCGGGGACCGGTACGCCTTCCCGTTCATGAAGCAGCGCGTTAGACCGCGCGGCTAGCTGGGTGGGCTTGTGTTGGAGATACATGTTTAAATCCGGAGGTACGTATAAAACATCATCCGAAATTGTGCTGAAAGCATTCTCTGAAAATTATTTCGAGCAGTTAGTTCATGAACCCACTCGAATAGTTAACACACTTGACCACATAGCAACAAATGTTGCTGAGCTAATAACAAGCATCGAAATGGATACAGGGCCTAGTGAACACGAGACTATTGCAGCTATTTTGAATACTGTAACTCCAAAATCCACCAAAAATATATCTATTCAAAAAAGCAGATAAAAATTCGCTTGACGGTTTCCTGAGATATGATCTCAACTCCTTCCAAATTAACGATGTAAATGTACACCAGATGTGGCCAGAATTCAGAGAAATAGTATCGACAGCAATTGAGAGATTTATACCAAATAAATTAACAGACAGCGGAGCTGATCCCCCGTAGTATACCAAACAGCTCAGAACACTGTTGCAGAAACAACGAAAAAAAAAACATGCCAAATTTAAACGAACGCAAAATCGCAAAAATTTGTGATCTTTTACAGAATCTCAAAATATAGCGCGGGTATCAATTTGAGATGCTGAAAATAGTTTCCAAAACGTAACTTTGTCCCGAAACCGGCAGAAAATCCAAAGAGATTGTGGTCGTATGTAAAGTATGCTAACGGCAAGACACAATCAATGCCTTCTCTGCGCGATAACAATGGAAATACTATCGGTGACAGTGCTGCTAAAGCAGAGTTACTAAACACAGCATTCCGAAATTCCCTCACCAAAGAAGACGAAGTAAATAATCCAGAATTCGAATCAAGAACAGCTGCCAACACGTGTAACTTAGTAGATATTCTCGGAGTAGTGAAGCATCTTAAATCACTTAATCAAAGCAAGTCTTCTGCCCCAGACTATCTACCGATTATATTACTTTAGAGTATGCTGATGCAACAGCTTCATACTTAACTATCATATACAATCGCTCACTTGACGAAAGATCCGTCCCCAAATACAGGAAAGATGCACAGGTCACACCAACATTCAAGAAAGCCAAGAGGAGCAATCCACTAAATTACAGGGTCATAGTAAACGCATTATTGTGGCCACGATAGACACGAAGCCCACGCCTACTACAGTAGTACAAGTTTATATGCCAACTAGCTCTGTAGATGATGAAGAAATTGATGAAACGTATGATGAGATAAAAGAAATTATTCAGGTAGTGAAGGGAGACAAAAATTTAATAGTCATGGGTGATTGGAATTCGACAGTAGGAAAAGGAAGAGAAGGAAACGTAGTAGATGAATATGGATTGTGGCTAAGAAATGAAAGAGGAAGCCGCCTGGTAGAATTTTGCACAGAGCATAACTTAATCATAGCTAACACTTGGTTCAAGAATCATGAAAGAAGGTTGTATACATGGAAGAACCCTCGAGATACTAAAAGGTATCAGACAGATTATATAATGGTAAGACAGAGATTTAGGAACCAGAATTTAAATTGTAAGACATTTCCAGGGGCAGATGTGGACTCTGACCACAATCTATTGGTTATGAACTGTAGATTAAAACTGAAGAAACTGCAAAAAGGTGGGAATTTAAGGAGATGGGACCTGGATAAACTGGAAGAACCAGAGGTTGTACAGAGTTTCAGGGAGAGCATAATGGAACAATTGACAGGAATGGGGGAAAGAAATACAGTAGAATAAGAATGGGTAACTTTGAGGAATGAAATAGTGAAGGCAGCAGAGGATCAAGTAGGTAAAAAGACGAGGGCTAGTAGAAATCCTTGGGTAACAGAAGAGATAATGAATTTAATTGATGAAAGGAGAAAATACAAAAATGCAGGAAGTGAAGCAGGGAAAAAGGAATACAAACGTCTCAAAAATGAGATTGACAGGAAGTGCAAAATGGCTAAGCAGGGATGGCTAGAGGACAAATGTAAGGATGTAGAGGCTTATCTCACTAGGGGTAAGATAGATACTGCCTACAGGAAAATTAAAGAGACCTTTGGAGAAAAGAGAACCACTTGTATGAATATCAAGAGCTCAGATGGAAACCCAGTTCTAAGCAAAGAAGGGAAAGCAGAAAGGTGGAAGGAGTATATAGAGGGTCTATACAGGGGCGATGTACTTGAGGACAATATCATTGAAATGGAAGAAGATGAAGATGAAATGGGAGATATGATACTGCGTGAAGAGTTTGACAGAGCACTGAAAGATCTACGTCGAAGCAAGACCCCGGGAGTAGACAACATTCCATTAGAACTACTGACAGCCCTGGGAGAGCCAGTCCTGACAAAACTCTACCATCTGGTGAGCAAGATGTATGAGACAGGCGAAATTCCCTCAGACTTCAAGAATAATATAATAATTCCAATCCCAAAGAAATCAGGTGTTGACAGATGTGAAAATTACCGAACTATCAGTTTAACAATCCACAGCTGCAAAATACTAACGCGAATTATTTACAGACGAATGGAAAAACTGGTAGAAGCCGACCTCGGGGAAGATCAGTTTGCATTCCGTAGAAATGTTGGAACACGTGAGGCAATACTGACCCTACGACTTATCTTAGAATAAAGATTAAGGAAAGGCAAACCTACGTTTCTAGCATTTGTAGACTTAGAGAAAGCTTTTGGCAATGTAGCCTGGAATACTCTCTTTCAAATTCTGAAGGTGGTAGGGGTAAAATACATTGAGCGAAAGGCTATTTACAATTTGTACAGAAACCAGATGGCAGTTATAAGAGTCGAGGGACATGAAAGGCAAGCTGTGGTTGGGAAGGGAGTGAGACAGGGTTGTAGCCTCTCCCCGATGCTATTCAATCTGTATATTGAGCAAGCAGTAAAGGAAACAAAAGTAAAGTTCGGAGTAGGTATTAAAATCCATGGAGAAGAAATAAAAACTTTGAGGTTCGCCGATGACATTGTAATTCTATCAGAGACAGCAGAGGACCTGGAAGAGCAGTTGAACGGAATGGACAGTGTCTTGAAAGGAGGATATAAGATGAACATCAACAAAAGCAAAACGAGGATAATGGAATGTAGTCGAATTAAGTCGGGTGATGCTGAGGGAATTAGATTAGGAAATGAGACACTTAAAGTAGTAAAGGAGATTTGCTATTTGGGGAGTAAAATAACTGATGATGGTCGAAGTAGGGAGGATATAAAATGTAGACTGGCAATGGCAAGGAAAGCGTGAAGAAGAGAAATTTGTTAACATCGAGTATAGATTTAAGTGTCAGGAAGTCGTTTCTGATAGTATTTGTATGGAGTGTAGCCATGTTTGGAAGTGAAACGTGGACGATAAATAGTTTGGACAAGGCCGGCCGCGGTGGTCTCGCGGTTCTAGGCGCGCAGTCCGGAACCGTGGGACTGCTACGGTCGCAGGTTCGAATCCTGCCTCGGGCATGGATGTGTGTGATGTCCTTAGGTTAGTTAGGTTTAAGTAGTTCTAAGTTCTAGGGGACTGATAACCACAGCAGTTGAGTCCCATAGTGCTCAGAGCCATTTGAGCCATTTTTGAACAAGAAGAGAATAGAAGCTTTCGAAATGTGGTGCTACAGAAGAATGCTGAAAATTAGATGGGTAGATCACATAACTAATAAGGAGGTATTGAATGGAATTGGGGGGAGAAGAGGAGTTTGTGGCACAACTTGACTAGAAGAAGGGATCGGTTGGTAGGACATGTTCTGAGGCATCAAGGGATCACCAATTTAGTACTGGAGGGCAGCGTTGAGGGTAAAAATCATAGAGGAAGACCAAGAGATGAATACACTAAGCAGATTCAGTAGGATGCAGGCTGCAGTAGGTACTGGGAGATGAAGAAGCTTGCACAGGATAGAGTAGCATGGAGAACTGCATTTAACCAGTCTTGGGACTGAAGACCACAACAACAACAACAACAACATGTCATTAACATAGATATGCAGAAAAATCGTGGAATGTATATTGTGTTCTAGCATTATGAATTACCTCAAAGATAACGGTCGGTTGACATGTAGTCAACACGGGTTTAGAAACATCTTTCTTGGTAAACACAAGCATCTATTTACGCGCTCGATGTGTTGAGCGCTATGGACAAGGGATTTCAAACTAGTTCCGTATTTCTAGATTCGGAATGCTTTTGACACCGTACCTCACAAGCGGCTTGTAATCAAATTGCAGGCTTATGGAATATCGTGATTTTCTGGCAGTGAGCACACAGTACCTAGTAATTGACGGAAAGTCATCGAGTAAAACAGAAGTCATTTGTGGTGCTCCCCAAGGTAGCGATATAGGCCCTCTGCTGTTCCTGATCTACATAAAAGTTTTAGGGGAAAATATGGGCAGCCGTGTTAGCTTGTTTGAAAATGATGCTGTCGTTTATCGTCTAGTAAAATCATCGGAAGATCAAATCCAATTGAAAAACGATTTAGATAAGATATCTGCATGGAGCGCAAAATGGCACTTAACCCTAAATAGTGAAAAGTGTGAAGTCATCCATTTGAGTCTAAAGGGAATCCGCTAAACTTTGGTTACACGTTAAATTAATCAAATCTAAAGGACGTAAATTCAACTACATGCCTAGAAATTACAATTACCAACAACTTAAATTGGAAAGAACACGCAGAAAATGTTGTGAGAAAGGTGAAACAAAGACTGCTTTTTATTGGCAGACCACTTAGAAGATGCAACCCATCTACTAAAGAGTGCCTTTTACTACGCTCGTCCGTCCTCTATTGGAGTACAGTTGTGCGGTAGAATCCTTATCAGGAGTACATCGAGAATGTTCAAAAAGATCAGCAGGTTTTGTATTATCAAGAAATAGAGTAGAAAGTTTCACGGACATGATACGGAATTTAGGATGGAAATGTTGAAAACAAAGGCGCTTTTCCAAAACATAGGTCAGAGCTCGTATACAATCTTAGGAAGAGGTTGTTGAGGTTACGGACAAATCATTGCGTCGATAATTAGAAACAGTTCTCGGCTTCCTGAACTGGTGTAAGTTTGAAACTGGTATCTGAGTCCTTGTAGCCTCTGATGATGCCTCCAGCATTAGGAGACGGAACGCTAGCCCAGAAACAAGCCTTGGACCACGTCCAAAGGTCCATAAATCAGAAATCTACGAGGATACAAAAGCTAATCGTGAATGATTCCATCTAGCTTCTCTCTGTTGTTGGTTGCCGTGCTGCGTGTCATCTCAAATTTTCAGTGTACTTTCTTGCATCCTCTCAACGACATTTTCGTAGTTTCATTTAATTCACCATACTGCACCACGTTTGTACTAGCGTTAATTATATACTCGCCTTCTCGACTCTCCCTCTGTGTGTGTCTGTGTCTGTGTCTGTGTGTGTGTGTGTGTGTGAGAGAGAGAGAGAGAGAGAGAGAGAGGAGAACTGTCAATATGAAACGTAAATTGCATGCACGGTTTCCGGAAGAACAGTACAGAATTTACATTGTTCGAAGGGGCCGCCATTATTTCCTGCACACAGGTCATATTTGGACATATACTAGTAAAGCTTGACTTCGAAAGTCTGCATGGAAAAAGAAATGGGAGGCCAACGCTTACAGTGAGCGAACCAGGAGACTCGGCACGAGCTCACTCGAATTCGGCAACTTTTAATGAGCACAAGAAGGGCACTGAAAAAGGATCAGTTAATCCCTCACTCGAATTCAGCAACTCTGCACTCAGGTAGCAGAACGGCCGGACCCTCTGAATGAGTCACGTAGAGATAGAATTCCTAGCTGTAACCATGCCTCGTCAGTTCAGAGGTTGCCATCAAATGGCTAGCATTGTGCAGGCTCATATAATGTCTCGTTGTGTTCTTCAAGTAAAAGCTATCGAACTGAAAAATATAGCAAATAGATAAATTTTGCGACCTTCTTATAGTAATCGTGGTAACGTACATTTAGTTCGCGATGACTATACATTCAAACCTTATAGAAACTTTTTAGGACCTGAAAAACGCTTTGTTCACTGTAGGAAGCAAAAATTTATTTTCGGTTTTGGAAGGGCAACATGACTACGCACCTGCTCCGGAACACTTAATAAACTGCAAAATGTTATCAAATTCTATTAAAAGAAAAGGCGAAGCTATGGATGAAAGACAATCAAAGCTCATTCGTAAAGAAGTTGGTGACAATCAATCACCAGTAAACACCTTAAATAGAAAGGGTGTGGAATACGTACGCAACAATATTACTGATACTCGTTTGCAGAGTATGCCAAAACTGCCAAAATCTACGGCGGAAATTCAGATTGCCTTTTCCGAG
The DNA here is from genome assembly GCF_023898315.1 of Schistocerca nitens. Taxonomy (NCBI): domain Eukaryota; kingdom Metazoa; phylum Arthropoda; class Insecta; order Orthoptera; family Acrididae; genus Schistocerca; species Schistocerca nitens. The sequence goes on from NC_064614.1 coordinate 748,972,709, forward strand.
ATGGAGGTGACAACTAAAAAAGCCGAAACTTTTATCCTCGATAATGACACAGAAAATGATTTTTTTTTAAGCCGATTCACATCTCTTCTACGTCAGCAGGAAATTATATTGATGGATGGTACTTTTTTGTATGCAGCAAAATATTTTTTTCAGCTATTTACAATACACTGTTACTCTGAATGTTCCTCCATACATACATATCTGAAAATTCTAAAGTGTATTTGTGATGAATGCGGGAGGAGACAATTGTCTTTTAAACCAAAAACGTTGGTCATTGACTTCGAATAATCCAGCCATGAGAGCTTTGGCATCAATCAAGGTTGTTGGTTGTCCATTTCATGTAGCTGAAGCATGTTAAGTACAATTATACAGAATATTTACGGAATTTCAATTAATAATACAGAATGTTATTCGCACTTTTTAACTCCCGACGTAAAAATGAGTGCTGCAAATTTGACGCGTATATGTGAGTCTGGCATCAGAGCTCACCAACGAATGGAGCGATTTTAGTGCAGTTTGGAGACTAGTTTAATCGGGATGGCTCTTTACTATATTTTATGACAATCTGTTCACTCAGTTAATGATAATCAGCTACATTAAGTAAATAAGTGTGCTGACAACGCGCTCTCTTGCAGATAAATAATGACAGATTCACCAATTTCTGTAGTGTCGAATTGTAGACATGAAAACTGACTAAATAAGAATGAAGACTGCATGTATCTAACTGTTATGTTTGAGTCACAGACATCAGTTTTCTGTTTTTTAGCTGCGCACCATACAACTTGAAAAGACGAAAATGGCCATTGTGAGTCAACTTCAATCTCACTTACTTTTGTATGGATTTTTTCGAGCTCTATAATCTGGTAGTATGGAATCTCACGTTACACTTATATTTTAGGAAGCAACTGCAAAAAGAAAGCACTGGCGACAAACGTCCCGACGTGAGTCGTTGTTATCGCCATGCATATTCCTAATTTTGCCGAATTGGGGAAATATTTACAGCGATACCTAGCAAGAGAATATACTATGAAGCAAAAGAAGGAAATACATAGTACCGACAAATCATTCTCAAATACAACGACTGTATGTATATACGGTTCCGAATATTCTAGCCGCAGAAGTTCTTTCGCCTCGTAGAATAACAAATAAATGGTTCAAATGGCTCTGAGCACTATGGGACTTAACTTCTAAGGTCATCAGTCCCCTAGAACTTAGAACTACTTAAACCTAACTAACCTAACACACATCCATGCCCGAGGCAGGATTCGAACCTGCGACCGTAGCCGGCCGGCGTAAAATAACACTTTAACATGGTGTCTCCATTATACTTCAAGTAACTTTTGTTGGTTTCTTCTTTAAATTTTGAACAAATTTCTCTTTATTCCTAAAATTCTCTGAAACAACGCGACTTCGGCGCCCCTTGTGCTCAGCGCTGCCAGGGATAGGGTACAATGCTCACGTCACAGACCTTACTATTAAAAAAAGCTTCTATCTTTTAAATTCCCAAAAATATTTAATTCTATACATTTCAGGTGGTGAAAAATGCAAAAACTTTGCTTGTGTTGGCCACCTGATCAGCATACAGCCACAGGACCAAAAACTCACCACGTTTGCAGATTAAACTGTGGAAAATTACATCCATGAGCAAGAACATGCGTTGTTTTCTCCACACATCCGGGCAGTGGGTTCTGCGTACTTGTGACAGAGTACTAACGCTTGTGACAGTTTTCATTCTCGACTCAGTGCTTCGTGTGAATCTGTTCAACCAAATGTCTTCAAATTTTTGAAAATTCTGGAACATGAACAGATCGACACGTGCAAAAGCTTTAATTTTGCCAAAATGGATACATCAGTGAAGCGTAGCGGAGCTTTCATACAACAAAAATTAGAGTCACTAAAAAGCGATGAACTCAGCAAAGTAGATTTTGCAAACTGCGTATCATACAAAGCAGTCACGAGTTGAGCATGAGTACATTAAATAACGTCAGTTGTTTTCATGACGCATTTTAATATGTTAATATTAAATAAATTCTTGGTTTTTATGTACATTCTGCTTTCGTTTGTATCTCTTTCATCGTACCGCTGTTTTCAATGTTGTTTTGAAACCACTGAAAATATTGGCAGGAGGTAGAACTTGCCGAATCCGTGTGTTTCGTTCGGGGATTGATGTAGGAGAGTTGCCGGATTCCAGTGTTTGGTTATCTCCCAACGGGTAAAAGTTGTCGAATTTCATTCGGTGTGTCATTTCATTTCATAGGTGCATACTGGATATTTGTCAAACAGTAATTTTCTATAGTCGATAATTATGATCTGAATACAAGCACTTTGATCTCTGGTCGTTAGTAGCACTGTCGTTGCAGAAACCATTTTAAGAGCAGCTAGCGAGATAGTGGGGTGTTGGCTATGGTACTGAGCGTACGGAGAGCATAAAGATAAAGACACGGAGAGAGATGAACTGTGAATTATGATTTTTCTATTTTAGGGGCAGCAGCGTAATATATGTCTGATAACGACATGATTGTTTGAGTACATACATCAAATAGCTGCTTATAATAATTAATTAATACTTATATAATAATTAATAATAATTTACGACAGACTGGACAGTCTGTTTCGGCTTAGTAGCCATTTTCAAGTACCTGCAATTACAATTTTGGTGAGAACAGGTATGGATACCAATGTCATTCGTATTACAGAAGCTGTCATGTACTCACGTCTAGATTGATGTGACGCCCATATTGCGTCGTTATTGGACTGTTTTGTAACTGTCACAGCTTTATTAAGATCGTAAATGGCGTCAAGATGTCGAAATTAAATGTTAGTTACGTCGTGACAGCAGTTTGACAGTTCCACTCTTACGACGCTATATGTTTACAAAGATTGTGCAGATGAACAGGGATATTATTTTATTAACTAAAATTTGTTACGCTTGTGTTTGGTTGTTGCATATGTTACTTCCGATTTATCCATTTTCGTGTTCTAAGAGTTAAATAAAGTTTTTAAGGTAGTACTTGTGTCTGGATTCTGTATGTTTGTTTAATATTTTTTGTGGATATTTCCTCGCGTTTATATAAATTTCTAATTTCTAAAGAATGTTCATTGCAAAACCTTTTGGTGTTCTGTGCAGAATCTGTGGTGCATTTTCAATCGCATCAGCAGTGTGATTTTGATTTTTCAAATGTAGAAAGAAGCTCGACTGATTATATTCGCTCTCTAGTGTGTTCTTTATATCTCACGTTAAAATTTCTTCCTGTTTGGCCAATGTAAAAGCTATTACAGCTGCCTCATGTGATTTTATGTATGCCTGGGTTATCATATTTCTATGTTCTAGTGGTGGCGGAACGTAATTTTATTGATTTTTGTTATTGGTTCGAAAGGCTGGTTGAATATTTGTGGCTTTAAAAAGTGCATTAATCCTGTTAGAGATTCAACTAAGGTAGACTGCTGGTACGTATCTTATTTTCCGTGTCGGTGACGTTCCTCGCGTGAGGCATATCTCGCTGTGTGTTGTGTTCTGCTTCGGTGTTTTACATTTGTAATATAATTTTGTGATTATGTTGGGGTCAAAATGATTTGTATAGACTATATAACGAAGTGTGTTAAGTTCTTTTTGAATTGCTGGCTTTTCTAATGGGAGGTTGTTTAATCTATCAATCATTGAATGCTAATTTATGAGCAATTGGTGACAGGAACTGGCATTTATAATATTGTCAGAAGTGGTATTCTTTCTATAGATATCAAACGTGTGGCGATTATTATTTTTGCCAATTGTGAGGCCTAGATAGTTAAAAGTATTGTCTTTCTCAGTTTCTATAGTGAATTTAATTTTAGGGTGCAGTTGGTTGAGTTTTTGGTGGATATTTTCGATATCTGCATGGCTGCCATCTACCAACATGAGAGTATCTCCTACATACCTAAAATAGTAGACTATGTGGTTGAGAATAGGCCAAACTGAATTAAAGAATTTCTCTTCCGGAGAATTTAGGAAAATATCGGCTAATGTACCTGCTACACTATTACCCATGGCTACTCCATGTGCTTGGGTATAAACTTTGTTGTTAAATTCAAAATAATTTTGTGCTAATGCTATTTCGAGAAGATTTATAATTTCAAGTGTTCCAGCCATGGATATTTTCCCATATTGTAACAGGTTATATTTTATTATTTGGATTGTTTCCTGTACCGGCAAACTGGTGTATGGATTGGTGACATGAAATGAAACAAATTTACCATTAGGTGGTGTTTGTATGTCTTTTATAGTTCTTGCCAGAGTACGCGCATTTTTGATTGTGTAATTTTTGTTGAAAGCATAAAGTTTTGTTATCAGTGTGTTTAGTTTTTTGCTTATCAAATATGATTGGCTATTAATGCAATTAATTACGGGGCCGAATCGGAACCGTCGGTTTACGTGCCTTGGGTTGGGCTCGTAATTTTGGTGTATTTGGATTCATTATCGTGTATGTTGTGTGAGCATGGCATTACAGTTTTTAATGGCTTTTCTTATTTTAGCTGCAAACTTGTCGGATGGGTTGTGTGGCAATTCTGTGGTATTATTAGATTCAAAGAATGGTATGACTTTACCTATATAGAAGTTTTTGTTAAGTATGACCACACTATTCCCTTCACCAGCTTTTAATTCTATAGCATCATTTAATAGCAGTTAAGCAGAATTTTCTGTTCTGTCTTGGGGTGGCATTTGTATGTATTGCACTATGCGAAACACAGTGGCTACAACTGGCACATGATCGCTTTAGAATAGTTTCATGCGCTTGCACTGCACTCCGCAAGGTTTCCTTTCCTATTTAGGTAACTTGCTGCTGCGCTGTACATTTTATGTCTATAATTTCGAGCACTAGCAATTTCCGTTGCCACAGGTAAGCCGTATGATAATTGTTATGATCAGTTTTGCATTACAGCCAAGATAGATAGATAGATCATTCAGAGCTAGATTTGCTTTTCAAAATTCATCATCAGATCAGTTTAAGCGAAGTTCAGTTCATATTACATTTCAGATCAGACAGTTTAATATTCACAGTGCAGTGTTAATTTGCGTGTGCATCACTCTGTGTCTAGAAGTTTGTCAGTCAATTTGCGCACGTAAATTCACAGGGCATTTCCACAGAAACATTTTACCATTCATTCTTTCAAAATTCAATTAGTAACTTACGTAGCAGTTTTATTCTGTTAATTTTGAGTGCTGGAACTGCAAGTCACGTATGGTGAAGACACGCTTTGTAGCACTGCTCACCCCTGCACAAAACATAGTCTCATAGGATGACTTATTTATTTTACAGTTTTGGTTTTCTAATTACTTCGCTAATTAAAAATACACTTACACAATTTCAGTTTTGGCGACTCATTTATCAGATAGCTTGTCCACAATTACACTACTTGAATTGTTCAGAACAACAGAGGTACACGAGCACAAAGAATAGCAGTTCAGTTTATTCGACTTACAGTTCATAAAAATAAACAAGTAGAAAGATTACAACAGTAACATGAATTTTTTTCGCTGCTCAGAGACAAAACACTTTATGTCCGTAAAAAAGTATTACGATAATGATCGTCAGACACTTTAATGTCACAAAGAAATCATCCAGTGGTCTGACAGCTATCCTCGTGTCACAATATACTAGTTAAAGGACGATGTCAAACAGTTTTATTTGATTTTACGGACTGAAGTGGCTAGGAATGTGCGTCCGGGGAAATTTAAAGAATAATGTTCGTGTACTAGTTGCGGGAATCCTAAGCGCATGCAGTTCATTCTTAAAGGAAGTAGCTTCAAAAACCCTCATCTCCATCTACAGCTACACTTTGATAGCTACCTTATGGAGTGTGCCGGAGGGTACTTCATGGTATCACTATCACTTCCGCCTTTCCTGTTCCAAACGCTAATTGCGCACCAGAATAGCGATTATTGGTAAGCCTTCGTGTGAACTCGAATCTCTCTGATTTTACCTTCATAGCAGTTAGTGGTGTATGTGTAAGACGACGCAGTATATTGATTGGTAATTTCTAGGAACGTACGTTCTCAGAATTTTGCTAATGTGGTTTGCAGAGTACACATATAGACGAAGCTTTTCTTTCAGCTAATGCTGGCATTTTATGTAAGTAATTTTATGGCGACAACTTGGTGTTACTGGCCTCAAACTGTGTAGTTACTCGTATAACACACCTGCAGGTAAAAGAATTGGAAGTGTGGTATATGTACTCGGGAGAATAGATGCTAAATAGACCAAGAAAGTTGTCTGCTGGATTTCAGGAAGTAAGAAAAGGTCGATGTGAGGACCTAGTGAAAGTTGAAATTGGAAAAGATGCAGGAGCGATATGGATGTGGATTGCTGAAGACCACAATGGGCGCGGAACAGCCGCTGATGACAGGTGGCGTCCACGTCGTGCTGATGTTTACCGCATGGTGCTACCTTGTGCTTACGTGATCCACCTCCAAATAACTAGTCTCGGGTGCAGCAGCTGTCCTGAAGATAAGTCATGTTGCGGCGTGAGACGGCAGCTTGCGAAGCTCCCCACGGTCCTAGGAATAGGCCGTGGGCGGTATTCGCTGGGAAAACTGACACTTGCGGCCCACTGCACTGCGACAGTCCGTGTCCCCACCAAGCGATGTCACCCAGTGTCTGAGGCAATACACAGTCGGTGATCGCTGGCTGTTCAGATGTGGCAGAAATCACAGAAGAAGCGTGGTACGGTACAACAGCCGATCATAACTGCGCAAAATCAACTTGTGTCATAGATTTGCAACAACAATTTTTTTTTCTTTTTCTTTGTTCATTACTCAAACGTGTTTGGAAAATATGTTTCGTCTTCGATGGGTCTCGCTTTGCTTCTGCAAAATTGTGTAGGAAACATTTTGTTGGTTTCCTATTTAACTCCTAAAATGTAAAATTTGCATCTATTTGCATTATTATTGCATTAATTTTAACGATGGGATTGTGATTTTATACGTTTTATGACTCGACAGTAAGTCATCCAGAAAATTTTTGAAAGAATATATTTCTTTGTTCATAAACTAATAATTTCTGTATAATTTTCCAGAAAGTAAGTGTCTGACTTTGAATGTTTGGTGTGAATCTTTGTGGTACAGGATCTGTGCTAAAGAAAACTGACTGTGTGTGAGTGTGCGCGCGCACGAGTACGTATGTACGTATGTGTCAGAGAGAGAGGGAGCCGTATATCTAGAGACAGATATAACTCCTTGGAGGTGGCGTCTTTCTGTGTTTACTAAATGTGGCAAATAGTGTTTTGTTGTAACATTTAATGAATTACACTTCCTGAAAGTAAATTAGTATTCAGACATCATCCGTTACACATCACGAAGAACAAGTGAGCGATGAACTTGGCGACAGAAGTTTACCTAAACCTTATTTTCTGCTTACGAAATTTTTCAGTGCCAGGTAAGAATGGAGCTGCGAAAGAAAGTGTAAACAACGGTAAACCTACGTACAGAACATGCATCACTGTTATTCTCGGAAGAAGTATTCAAAAATAATTGTTTAATGAAATGCTTGCGACTACTTTGCAAATGACGTGCTCTCAAGCCATAACACGCATAAAATCAACCCAATCTAATCAATCTTCGGCCGCGGTGGCCGAGCGGTTCTACGCGCTTCAGTCCGGAACCGCGCGACCGCTACGGTCGCAGGTCCGAATCCTGCCTGGGGCATGGATGTGTGTGATGTCCTTAGGTTAGTTAGGTTTAAGTACTTCTAAGTTATAGGGGACTGATGACCTCAGATGTTAAGTCCCGTAGTGCTCAGAGCCATTTTTTTCTGATCAATCCCATCTTTAAAATTCGTACAGCTTCTGATGGACACCACAACAAAATAAAAACGCACGTTACTTTTTAAGGGTAAACTATTTCAGGCGTAAAATACGAAACCAATCAAAAGGTCGATATGAAAGATGGCTCACAGTGCGTCGAAACATGTTTGGTTCCACAGTAAAAAAATAAAAACATTGTGTTTTGCAGAAGATGCGGCTCTAGAAACGCAGATTTAATTCAAGAACACGGATAATTGACAAGAAGAGTTTCCAACTCCAGTCAGACGACTATGCAATAAATGCTAGTCTGATTTTGCAAAACACGAACATTTTACTAATTAAAAGAACTGACGACCTCAGGCATATCTTAGACAACCACGAAGGCACGATATTGACATTACTATAACTCAGAAGTGTCTGATATCATGAACTTTTACGTACTATAACAATAAGCCTATTTCATTGGCTCCTCAGTGCACACGGGCCCCATTACCTGAAGAAGAAGAAGAAGAAGATGCAAACAGTTACCTGTAGCGCAGGCAATGACTGAAGAACGGGGAATGAAATAAGTAAATTAACCAGCGTCATGATAACGTTCCTTTCCCTTCCCAGAATAGCAGATTTCTGTAGCTTGGTGTATTTTGTTCGGCCTGCTCTGTATGGCATGCCATAGGCTATACTATAGTCTTTAAAGTCTTAACAGAATACCCTTGTGTAAACTGAAGAGCGACAATCGCTTTTGGAAGGTTTTTTTTTCTTCAGAAGAGCATCGCAATTGTCATACAGGATGATTAAAGATCAATTTCCTTTTTAGCAGAGCAGTGTAACATGCGGTAATTTACGTAGATGCTTTTCGTGTGCATTTTTCCGTTTCTTATATTCAGTATTAATTCTACATTCCGCAAAAGTTAAATGCGTTTAAGGAAAAATAAATACTCTCCAGCCACATACGTACATCTCGTTGCCATTGATTTAAAAGGTGCGCTACGGCAGGGTAGGTAAAATATTGTGAAACAGGCTGCTGGTGTTGGTTGTGATGTAGAGAGATTGAGGCCTCACTTGCTCGCTCTTTAACTTGCAGACAGACACCTACGGATGGTGTTTGCTACTGCTGCTAACCACTGCAGAGATCGTTTGGTGGGGCAAGGCCAACGAGAACATTCACAGCGCACGCTCAAATTTTGCATTATGCGAAAGATCACTAGGGCACCTTCAGATTCGTCTGGCTGTGCTCATTTGGCCGTCTTCTGAGAGCTTTGGTAGGATGTCAGGAGAAAAATTTAGTCACTAACTTTTGGAAGGCTTTAATGTCACTTTCAAGATGTTCTCTCTGAGAGCATGGTGTTACATCACTGGATAATCAGGTAACAGAGGAATCTCACAAGCTATGCTCGAGGGCTATTATTTGTTTCAGTGTCCGATGGGCCGCGTGCTTAAAACAACGGTCAAAATCCGATGCAGATATAGGAGCAGAATTTCGAAGCAGGACATGCCGACATTCATAATGCAAGCAGTCAGGGATGGAAGCGAGTGCCAACCGATGAACTTATCCAGCGAATGGACAAGTTGATTTGAGAAAATCATCTACGAAGGTCAATGCAGGACAAGCGAAGAGTAATGTTTCCGTCTGGCATTGTCCTTCATGACAACGCTCGGTCATACACTGCAGCTGCAGCACAGACGCTCCTGCATCGTTTTCGGTGGGAAGTGTTTGATTAGCTACCATACAGGCCGGACGTGGCTCCCTCTGATGTTCCTCTCTCTGCTCAAACGAACCGCTGCCTATGAGGTCAGTATTTTGGCACAGACAACGAACTGCAGACCAGCTTCCTTCCGAATCAGGAAAGCCGCGCGTTAGACCGCTCGCCTAACCGGGCGGGCTAAAAACAGGAGTAGTACACAGAGGTTACTACATCTCAATACTTACTTATGCATCTGAAAAATGGGTAATTAAGACAAGAGATGTAAGCGGACTACAGGCATATGAAATGAAGTTACTCAGAAGTGGGATACGTGTAACAAGGAGAGATAGGATGGGTAATGAAAGGGTAAGGGAAACTGTGAAAGAGGAACCCTCGCAGAGCTGGATAAAAACATAAAGGCTAAGATGGTACTAATAGCACACTTAAAGAGAATGGAAAAGTAGTGAAATGGAGATGCGAAGGGAACCATCATGGGGAAGACCAAGGGACAGACTGTCGAAAGGTGTGGAGGGGTGTGTTGAAAAAAGAGGTGAGTACTGGGACGAGAGTGAACACAAAAAGACGGTGGGAAAACAGGCCTAGATGGCCTGTCTTATGTTCCAAACAGACCCAGCCTGGGGCTGGAAACTGTTCAGAATGATAATGCTGATGATGACGATGTGCAAATGAGACGACATAGTTTAAAAAAAGAGAAACTCCATTAAATGTTTAGGAAAAAATGAAGTGTCAGAAGTAAAGCGACCAGTGATATACTCAGATACCTTACACTGCGAATAAACACACAATCAGAGACGATCGGTATTGTCGACCAAAGTGCAGGTGAGTGTTAAATTACTGCGCTCTGCGGGACACTGGCTTCCAGACGTGCAGTGTGTGGCAGCGCTCCATTATTAACGCTGTTATTGTCTCTGCTCCGGTTTCTCGGGCGTAAACACGACGGCGCTACGACCCTGGCCAGGTCTCCGCCCTGTCGGCTAGTACAGTACCTCCCGTGTGCCGCCGCAGGGTGCGGTGTGCCCCGCGGCGCGGCGCCAGCGCTGCCAGGGGAATCCCCGCCGGCGCCGCGCGCCTTGCTGTCTGGGAGCCAGTGAAACTGCACCGCGGCGTGACGTCACGCGGCCTCGCGCCACGCCCTCCGGCCAGTCAGTTGCGTCAGTCTGAGACGCGTGAGCGCTTGCCAGTGCCAACTCCCTCTCCGTCGCCCCCGTTGCCAAGGACTGCCAAGTCACCGGTCACCGTCCCAGCTTTTCACTACACCGGTTACCCGTCTCGTGACCACTATGTAAAGTTATCCACGACAACCTTTAGGTACCCAAGATTAATAAATTTATAAAAACGAAGATCTGAAGCCATACGCCGTTCAGTAACGTACAGTCTGAAAAAAAAAATCCTTTTCTATATGGGAAAAGCACTTACCACATCACAAAAGCCCCCGTAGGCGATCAAACGCTTTGTCCAGTTTTGAGTGTTTGTCATATTATTTGGTAGCGTGCTACTTTCCAGAATGAGATTTTCACTCTGCAGCGGAGTGTGCGCTGATATGATACTTCCTGGCAAATTAAAACTGTGTGCCGGGCCGAGACTCGAACTCGGGACCTTTGCCTTTCTTTCAGGAGTGCTAGTTCTGCAAGGTTCGCAGGAGAGCTTCTGCAAAGTTTGGAAGGTAGTAGACGAGGTACTGGCAGAAGTAAAGCTGTGAGGACGGGGCGTGAGTCGTGCTTGGGTAGCTCAGTTGGTAGAGCACTTGCCCGCGAACAGCAAAGGTGCCGAGTTCGAGTCTCGGCCCGGCACACAGTTTTAATCTGCCAGGAAGTTTCAGCGTGCTACTTTGTTCGATGTGTTTGTCAAACAAAGACTGATTGACAGATTTGAGAGAAAATTTGATTGACGACTGATTCTACAAAACAGATTTGACTGTTTAAGCTTGCATTTGTTAAATAGAAGGCAGTTAGTTGCTTGCCAGAAATTGAACATGATAGCACGAATATTGATGTTTCTCCGCGCATTTATTATAGTTTGTCAGTTTGTACCGTGAGTTTTACGATTGTGGAAACTGTTATCAAAGGGCTGTATGGACAAAAACATAAGATACCCAAAGCAAAGCAAAGGGTGAGTGGTGCAGGGGGAGCAGCGTCAACCCCTCCTGGGTTGACCAGCAGGTGTGGGGCGGGTGCGGCGCGTTAATGGCTACGCCTGCGATGCGCTGCGCTTGCCCAGCGCTACTGATCCCGAGAATGCAGAGACACACCACCATCTGAGTCGCTGCCACTGGTGACCTGGTTTGCCGGAGTGGGATCTTGGCCCAAGTCAGCAAATGTGCCTAGTCGCGCCTTTGGTTTTCGGAAGTACGTTCCGCCAAGCCCGGGAGGTGGTGACACAGCCCAGGTTAGGCCACATGGATCCATATCCCTGAAAGACTGGGCAATAGACTCACCACATGAGTAGGAGTGGGTCCCTGGTCGCAAGGTGGAAGCACAGGATAGTAGGGGGTAAAGGGCGAATGGTGCTTCCGCTTCTCTGGAGAGTGGGGCGCACTTGTCGATGTGGGACGAGTGAAATCGACGGTGACCAGGTATTGAAGGGGCCAGTGCGCTGGAGACAGTGTTGAACCCAGCAGCTCAGAGGAGCCCTTGGTCTAGGGCAAGACCAGTGGGCGAGAGGACCCGGTCCAGGGCAGGAGGCGGGCTCACAACCTTTTTGGTTGTGTACTGGAATAATGGCTACAACTGAAGAGACAAGCAATCTATATGTGTGCCCCCATTAAGGCCATCTATGGTGTCTGATCCCTCGTCACATGAGGACATAGGACAGGCAGCGGATGAAAACCTTCTAGATAGATATGCTGGGATAGCACAATTGCTAGACCAAAACGTTAAAAACGGCAAAAATCAGCCAGGCCGCGGTACAGGCCACTAAAAATGAGTTGGCAGCTTGGGCTGTAGCCAATGCGAGGCTCGAAGGCCGCCTGGAAGAGCTGGAGAAAGAAAACGAGAGGCTGCGTAGGCAGCCAGTGAAGACCTGGGCGGGAGTGGCCGCGCGAGCGGCACCTAAAGTACAAAATACGAAAGATACAATCGCAAGGGTCACCAAGCGGCTGGACATGGCCGTCTTTTTAAGACCACTGCCTGGCCAAGATGTCAAGAAAGTTCAAGAGGTATTCACAATTACAGTGAACCTAATAAAAGGTAAGATCAAAATAAATAAGGTTAAACCAACTAACAATATCCTCTTAGTGGATGTGGCAACTGAGGTTCTCCTCCGGTCCCTGCTACCTGATGATAACGAAGAGGACGAAAGAGAGGGTCAGTGCCGAGTAAGAGAAGAGGAAAGAGCAGTTAACGTGAATGAAAGGGTGTTATACCCTCTCTCAGAGGAAGAGGTACCTGCTGAGATCAAAGCACTAAAGAAGGGGAAAGCTGCTGGGCCAGGCGGTTCTGTCGTGGAGGTGGTGCAGGTTCTTGTGCCCCAGTTAGTGACACCTTTAACGAAGCCATACAATGAGTGCCTCAGGTTGCATAGATTTCCAAAGATATGGAGAAAGGTGAGTATGGTCATTATTAAGAAGGGACCAGACAAAGACAAAATCGTATTGACCTATTTGCTGATTGGATCTTCTGGGGAAACTCTTTGAGAAATTACAGGCTTATAGACTGGCAGTACCCAGGGTGCTGTGCAGGATGAGTGACAAGCAGTTTGGCCTTAGGCCCGAGCAGTCAGCGTCTGACGCAATCGCCGTGGCTGAGGTTTGTGGGCCAGCCCCATATCAGTACATCTTTGGCATCACGATGGATATCAGTAGCGCCTTCGACTACCTGTGGTGGCCTTCGCTCTCGTCTGCCTGTGGGAGAAAGAGCGTGCAGGGCTGCTATATGGTTGCCTGAGGAGCTATTGTGAGGATTGGAGGTTTGGCTATCATCTCCTACTGGGAAAGTCAGGAAAATAATAATGAAGAGGTGTCCTCAGGGTTCTGTATTGGGGCCACTTTTCTGGGACATCCATATGGAGCCATTGCTAAATAGCATGGAACAGAGTGAGGATGTGCTAGAGGTGATAGCCTACGCAGATGACCTCCTACTGCTGGTTGGCGGCCAAGGCTGGGAGGAATTAGAGCCTAAGATCGAAAGAGCCTTGCAATTGTTGCAGGAATGGTGCCTTAAGACAAAGATGAAGGTTACTCCCGCGAAATCCACATATCATCGCCTGAAATGGCAACTGGTAAGGAATCCGACAGTAAGAATCGAGTGCTCGCCAGTTCGTCAGCCTAGAGAGGCATGATACCTGGAAGTCATCCTCGATGAGAGGTGCAACATTGGAAGGGACATTGAGACTGTAATCTAGAAAGCCTTAGAAGTGCTCAATAACGTAATAGATATTGGGCACAAAAGATTCCATTTACCTGTGGAGTTAATAAAATCGTACCATAATAGTATACTAACATCCGTTGTGGGTTACGGTTCGCGAGTCTGGGCGCACAGGCTCGCAAGGGTCATGCCCGATAAGGCTTTGAGTAGGGTGCAAAGGATCGTGTTGCTACGTTGGCTAGGGGCATATAAGACATCACCATGAGGAGCTTTGGTGATGATAATCGGGCTTTGTCCCCTAGACATCAGAATCATGGAGCAAGCTGCATGGCTCTGGATCAAAAAGGAGAGATTGGAAGAACAAGGGACATTATGGGTGTTGAAGTTGGGGATAGGAAATCAGTCAAAAGAAGGGGGATAGAATGATGGCAGGAATCATTGGAGGCAGAAAATACTGGGTGAAGAACGTTCCAACTCTTGCCTGATGTTAGGGAATGGATAACTATAGCGTATTTTCAACCAACAAGGGGATTATTCCACTTTCTCTTTGGCCATGGAACATTTGCGGCATTTTATACCGGTTTTGGAGAAGGGCTACACCTACGTGTGACTGTGGAGCACAGGAGGGAATGCCCAAGCATGTGACTTCGAGTGCCACCTGTACGATGATGTGGCAGTTGCGTTAAGTCAGCAACTACCGAATTATGACACATTTAACTTGTTGGGACAAGAGGGTACATTTCAAGTCTTAAATAACCTGGCCAACGAGGTATCGCGCAAGGTTCTTCAGGGAGACTTAAGGGAGAATCGCGAAATATAGAAAACCATGAGATATACACCCGGTCACACCAAACCCATATCGCCAGGACGTGGACTGGCGGACAGCCGCTATAGTCAGCATCGGCCACGCTCAGGATTAGGAGGAGGGGTGTGCCGAACACCGTATTTGACTAACGCACTGAGTTTGACAAAGGATAGGTTAGTACAGTAGAATTTAGCTGTAGGGTAGTACTAGATAATTATTGAAACTGCAGTGAAAATTAAACACTTCTGGGCCAGCCCAGTGCCAGGGACACGCCCACTGGGATTAGCGTGGGGGGCATGGCCGTTTCATAGTAGGTTCGTATCGACTGGCACAAACTATACCACTGCAGGTAGTGTAGTACCTGATTAGTGTAAAAAATTTAATGCGTAGTTAGTAACCAAATTAACAATGCAGATTGCCCATAACAAATAATCACTTAAGCATTACTTGTAGATCATAGAATAGCTTCAGTAATTAATCATTGTAACATCAATAAGGACCAGTAATTACGTAAGGTAGTGGGTTATTTTGTATAATAGTAATAAAGATTGAATAAATATTAAAAAATAAAAAACACTCGTAAAGCGAACAGCGAATGTGAAAAATAAATTCGATCGTTTGAAGGTTCTTTAAGGAATGCAAGTGTAAATTTTAATTGCTGTGGCTGCCAAACGGCAAATTGAAATACTGTGCTCACGTACTGAACGGTGTTGTTTAGAAACTGTGGATATATCGACTACTGCATTCCACCTGATACAGATGTCCTTTCAGAATCGTTCTAAGAAACACTGGAACTCACAAGGGAACCTCCCCATCGCACCCCCCCCCCCTCAGATTTAGTTATAAGTTGGCACAGTGGATAGGCCTTGAAAAACTGATCACAGATCAATCGAGAAAACAGGAAGAAGTTGTGTTGAACTATGAAAAAAATAGGCAAAATATACAAACTGAGTAGTCCATGCACAAGATATGCAACATCAAGGATTGTGTGAGCTCAGGAGCGCCGTGGTCTCGTGGTTAGCGTGAGCAGCTACGGAACGAGAGGTCCTTGGATCAAGTCTTCCCTCGAGCGAAAAGTTTACTTTCTTTATTTTCACAAAGTTATGATCTGTCCGTTCGTTGATTGACGTCTCTGTTCACTGTAATAAGTTTAGTGTCTGTGTTTTGCGACCGCACCGCAAAACCGTGCGATTATTATTGAAGTCGCGAGCTATATTTGCTGCATTCATATTGCCCACGGAATACACCTCACGTATTTGATGCACTCTCGTCCAAAGTAGCGAACATTCAACTGCCAGCCAGGGAGCCTCGTTAGCAGGAATACTCTCTCTTCCGTGCGCTGTAGTCGAGTGACGTCGTGCGTTTCAATGTTTGTTTAAGTGTAGCGCCCCATACTACGGCGCAGTTACCTCGCATCGCACGGACAGATAATAATTGTCTGAAAATAAAAAAAATTAAACTTCTCACACGAGGGAAGACTTGAACCAAGGACCTCTCGTTCCGTAGCTGCTCACGCTAACCACGGGACCACGGTGCGCCTGCTCACATTGTCCTTGATATTGCCTACCTTTCGCATGGACAACTCAGTTTGTATATTTTGCTTATTTTCTTCAGTTCGACAAAACTTCTTCCTGTTTTCTCGATTGATCTGTGTTCAGTTTTTCAAGGCCTATCCACTGCGCCAACTTATAACTAAATCTGAGGGGTGTGCGATGGGGAGGTTCCCTTGTCAGCATCATCTCTATGCTGCGTAAAGATCTATCAGACTCCTCCAGTTCTGCTTAGACCAACTGCGAATGAGTTTTGTAGCAAGTGGAATACAGTGTTCGTTACACGCACAACTGGTAAATAACTTCGTCCCAGTAAGTGAGCACAGCATTTAAGTTGTGATTTCGCAGCCAAGGCAGCCAATGTATGCATTTAGAATGAGTTAATAGTCTCCAGCGAAGTGGGCGCTGATTTGAAACTCCCCAGCAGAATAAAAAAAGTGCGTGCCATACCTGGAACTTTCGCCTTTCACAGTCAAGTGCTCCACCTAATGAGCTATTCAAGCGCAAGACACGAGCCGCCCTCACAGCTTTACTTCTGACAGTAAATCTTCTACCTTCCAAATTTCATAGAAATTCTTGTGCATACCTAGCAGTTCTGGAAGAAAAGATATGGCAGAGAAATGTTTTAACCACAGTTTTTTCCCAGAATGAGTTTTCATTCTGCAGAGGAATGTGCGGTGATCTGAAACGGTAGACTACTTTCCGTTGAAAGGCAAAGGTCCCAGGGTCCAGTCCCCGTACATCACTCAGGGAAATTCAGTTTATAAATTTTTCTTTTTTTGTTGCGTGGTAAGTGCATTTTCCCCAAGTAGAAAATGATTTATTTTCATTCCCTTACTGGGACTATAGCTAAACTGCAAACCGTTCAAATAGTCTCCAAGAAGGAAAAACGGTTGGAGTTCAAAGTCCTGTGTCGTCATGATACCAGAAGGGAGCATTAATTAGGTTGAATGAGGTCAAGGAAGGAATTGCCCATTAACTTAATTCACACCAAGTGCTTTAGGGAAAGCACAGAACACTTAACTAGATTTGCCCACATGGGAATTTGAACACCATATTCCCTAATTCAGCTCCGACATCCAGAAACCTTCTGCCACATAAACAAAAATATGAATTACGAGAGGAAGTATGCCATTGGTTGCTAATTATCTTTCTGTCAAAATGTTTATCCTGGCTGGGGAAAGTTATAAATGGCGACAATTATAGCTTCGTCAGATTAGCAGTGCCCTACTGTCAGGACGTAACTTGTTTACAGTCTTGCTGATAGCGGCAGTTCTAGCGCGGGCTGCTCGGCGTACCTTCTTCATTGGCCTTGATGGTCTGGTCGCCAGTTGTTTACCAGCGGCACAGTCACACGCGCCTGAAGCTGGACCAGTGCAAGAGATCTTAGACAAAATAACTAATACCGTCTCGCCATACTAATAGGCTGACAGAATATGATGTTGTATGTCAGTGAAGCACACGATTTCCCAGCTGAAATTGCATATCACGCCTGTCCAGTGGCGTTAGAGTTCGAGGTCACCAGTTCTATTCCTGGTGGTGGAAGGAACTTTCACCGCCAGTAACTGCCGCAGGGTGAGGAGAGATGGTAGCGTACACTTCCTGATCACCAGACGTTCTGCCAATGTCCCGTATTAAATTTCAAACCTATGCGCAATATCCACGGAGTGGGGGCACATGACAGTCGTGGTGGTGATCCATCCGTCCGATGGGGGCTTTAAGCTCGGCGATCCTCTAGGCGCTGCTCGAAACTAGTAGATTATGTCCCAGCAACGCTACCGTTCACCAATAACAGCATTACACTGTGGAAGCACCCATCACAGTCATTCCCATGACACTGATGCACACTTAGTAATAGGTCGTGTCAAGTCATACTTCGACCCGCCATGCTTAGTGTTTACCTACATTTATTCTCTTTCTTTCATTTTACTCTTTATAGTCTCGTTAGTAAAGGAAGAGGAATGGATACGAATGTGTACTAGCACACAAAATTCCAAGTGTTCTTTTTGTTTTCTTTCTAATATGGACGGCGCGAGGCGAAACGAATTCTGTGAACTTGGGACGGAACAGAGTACAAGGTACAATTACAACATTTGCCGACAGACTGCTCCTGATCCAGAGACAATAAATATTGTTAGTTTTTTTGTTTTTGTTTTTTTGACTTCGGTTAGACACCATTCAGTCATTGCTGTCTAATAGTAGTATCTTTGTTCACTCAGTATTCGTATCTTTTAGTGCGGCTTCCCCTTTCCTGTTCCGTATAGTTTACTATTAAACTTGGTATCTTTATCTGTCCACTACAGAAAAATCCAACTATCTTCTTGTAGATTTTAGTGTTGGGTTCAGAGAAGAAGGGCTTGACTGACATAGGTTGCGCGATTTTATTTTTGATAACGAATGCTAAAAACTTGCTCCTCGTCTTACTATATTTCCTGCACTGAAATAATATATGTGTCGTACCTCCCTGAGTAGCAACATCACAATAACAGGCTAGTGTTTGGTTTATATGCAATCGATATAAATGCCCTGGAAATGTCCCTTGACTGAACCCTTTCCTACTTAATGTGGGTGTTGCTTGTCGAGGTGCATAAACGTACTCCAACCAAGTTCATTTCGGAATACGTGTTTCTATTTGCGGATAGTCGCCTCCTTTGTGTCTTCAGATCTGTGTCCATTTTTCCTGCCAGGATATGGATGCCCTTTTCCGAATAAGCTGTCCACATCCCATATAGACAAGGTGTCCCGTTGCTCGTAGCCTGCTTTGCCAACTAATATGCATTTTCATGGCCTGGGATTCCACAATACGCTTTCACCTACATAAAAGCAATTGTTTCTGCCTTCTGAGAAATTCATAATATCAATAACGAATTTGGAGTAGGTACTTATTGGTGGTATTGGAGACTTTATACACAAATCAAAAAAAGTTTTGCATCACCTCGGTTCCGAGAGTTCCGGAACCTGTACAGAAAATTGGAATAGAGATCAACATAAACATCATTTCCGCCCTTTTTATTGCTCATAAAAACCACACATTACGTGTTGTACCACCATACAGTGAGACCTTCAGAGATAGTGCTCCAGGTTGCTGTACACATCGGTACCTCTAATACCTAGTAGCACGTCCTCTTGTATTGATGCATGCCTGTATTCGTCGTGGCATACCATCCACAAGTTCATCAAGGCACTGTTGGTCCAAATTGTCCCACTCCTCAACGGCGATTCTGCGTAGATCCGTCAGAGTGGCTGGTGGGTCACGTCGTCCATAAACAGCCCTTTTCAATCTATCCCACGCATGTTCGATAGAGACCATGTCTAGAGAAAATGCTGACCACTGTAGTCGATCGATGTTGGTTCCCTGAAGGAAGTCATTCACAAGATGTGAACGGTGGGGGCGAGAATTGTCGTCCATGAAGACGAATGCCTCGCCAATATGCTGCCGATATGGTTGCACTATCGGTCGGAGGATGGCATTCACGTATCGTGCAGCCGTTACGGCGCCTTCCATGACCACCAGCGGCGTATGTCGGCCCCACGTATTGCCACCCAAAACAGCAGGGAACCTCCTCCTTGCTGCACTCACTGGACAGTGCGTCTAAGGCGTGCAGCGTGACCGGATTGCCTGCAAACACGTCTCCGACGATTGTCCGGTTGAAGGTATATGCGACACTCATCGGTGAAGAAGCCGTGATACCAATCCTGAGCGGTCCATTCGGCATGTTGTTGGGCCCATCTGTACCGCGCTGCATGGTATCGTGGTTGCAAAGATGGACCTCGCCATGGACGTCGGGAGTGAAGCTGCGAATATGCAGTCTATTGCGTACAGTTTGAGTCGTAACACGACCTCCTGTGGCTGCACGAAAAGCATTATTCAACATGGTGGTGTTGCTGTCAGAGTCCCTCCGAGCCATAATTCGTAGGTAGCGGTCACCCACTGCAGTAGTAGCCCTTGGACGGCCTGAGAGACGCATGCAATTGACAGTTTCTGTCTCTCTGTATCTCCTCCATGTCCGAAAAACATCGCTTTGTTTCACTCCGAGACGCCTGGACACTTCCTTTGTTGAGAGCCCTTCCTGGTACGAAGTAAACGATGCGGACGCGATCGTGCCGCGGTATTGACCGTCTAGGCATGGTTGAACTATAGACAACACAAGCCGTATACCTCCTCCCTGGTGGAATGACTGGATCTGAGCGGCTGTCGGACCCGCTCCCTCTAATGGGCGCTGCTCTTGCATGGTTGTTTACGTCTTTTGACGGATTTAGTGACGTCTCTGAACAGTTGAAGGGACTGTGTCTGTGATTCAATATCCACAGTCAACGTCTGTCTTCAGGAGTTCTGGGAACTGGGGTGATGCAAAACTTTTTTTGATGTGTGTATTTGATATTGCTTGACGTACATTTTTCTAGTCTCATAATATTGCATAGGATGAGTATTTTTCATTCGTACTCCATTGTTATCGCCTTTAATACTGCGACTGTTTCGGCCAGGTAGGTAGAAGTAGTTGCTGGTAATTTATATTCTCGGGCTATCTGCAGTTGTGGACTAAATATAGAACGTTCTGTGTTGTCCTTTCCTGCTGTCTTTGATCCTTCTGTGTGTATGTGGATTACCCATTGTCTTGTTTCCTCCACTTGTTTTTGCAGTGCTGTAATTGCCTCCGAGAAATCAGACTCTCCCCTCCATCTTTTGGAATGAGATGCAATCCCTGATGATGAAATAGTCACGTTGGTAAACAGGCCACAGTATACTTGTAGCAATACCTTTGCACTTGTCTGCCACATCATAGGTATGCCGAAATGATATCTAAACGCTTTCTGCTCCAATTTCCTGGAGAAGGACAGTACAGTCGTCAAATCTGATGAGTTGAGTGCTGTGTGCTTGAGAATTTCTCCACTACATATCGTTTCATGAGCATCTTCCTTCTTATATGGAGGGGCATTTCTTGCCCTTCTACCAGGATTCGTTTATTGGTGTGGATTTCATTTCTCCTAAGCATGTGTGCATGCAGCGGTACTGCAGTCTACCCAGCTTCTCTAACATTTTGCAAGTCGTGTATTTGTATTACACACATCCATAACCCTATCTGGATCTAATGAGGGAGCGATGTATGATCAGCAGCGCTGAAGGGTGCGCTCCCCACCATGTTGTAATAAGTGATCGAATAATATCAAGTATTTGCACACTGGTTTCGATTAAGTTATTAATATGTACCATCCAAGTAAGCTTACTGTTCAGTGTCATTCCTAAGAACCGAGTAAGTGCTTTAACTTGTGTTATTTTATCGTTTAAATGTACTAAACGATTTCTTGGTACACAAAAATTCCTTGTGAATATGACTGTGATACTCCGATGCCATCGTCAGAACATTCCACGAAGCCATCGATTCAGATTATTTATCGGTGATGTAAGATTATTCATCGCCTCCTACAATACTAATGGGAAGTAAACATATATTTCATCTGTATACTGTATAATTTCAACTGGTTGAGTTTCTGACCTTTCCACATAATGGATTTATATCCCATATAATAGTGGGCCAAGTATTGATCCTTGTGGTATGCCACTGTCCACCATGCACGGGCCTTGAATCAAGTATCCTTTCTAAAATATACAGTTTGTTCACTGATAAATGACATCATATCTTCTAAAAATTGAGGTGGAGCTCCTAAAAGCAGCAACTTATCTAATAGTACAGTTGTCTGCATACAGGGTTATTACAAATGATTGAAGCGATTTCACAGCTCCACAATAACTTTATTATTTGAGATATTTTCACAATGCTTTGCACACACATACAAAAACTCAAAAAGTTTTTTTAGGCATTCACAAATGTTCGATATGTGCCCCTTTAGTGATTCGGCAGACATCAAGCCGATAATCAAGTTCCTCCCACACTCGGCGCAGCATGTCCCCATCAATGAGTTCGAAAGCACTGTTGATGCGAGCTCACAGTTCTGGCACGTTTCTTGGTAGAGGAGGTTTAAACACTGAATCTTTCACATAATCCCACAGAAAGAAATCGCATGGGGTTAAGTCAGGAGAGCGTGGAGGCCATGACATGAATTGCTGATCATGATCTCCACCACGACCGATCCATCGGTTTTCCAATCTCCTGTTTAAGAAATGCCAAACATCATGATGGAAGTGCAGTGGAGCACCATCCTGTTAAAAGATGAAGTCGGCGCTGTCGGTCTCCAGTTGTGGCATGATCCAATTTTCCAGCATGTCCAGATACATGTGTCCTGTAACGTTTTTTTCGCAGAAGAAAAAGGGGCCGTAAACTTTAAACCGTGAGATTGCACAAAACACGTTAACTTTTGGTGAATTGCGAATTTGCTGCACGAATGCGTGAGGATTCTCTACCGCCCAGATTCGCACATTGCGTCTGTTCACTTCATCATTAAGAAAAAATGTTGCTTCATCACTTAAAACAAGTTTCGCACTGAACGCATCCTCTTCCATGAGCTGTTGCAACCGCGCCGAAATTTCAAAGCGTTTGACTTTGTCATCGGGTGTCAGGGCTTATAGCAATTGTAAACGGTAAGGCTTCTGTTTTAGCCTTTTCCGTAAGATTTTCCAAACCGTCGGCTGTGGTACGTTTAGCTTCCTGCTTGCTTTATTCGTCGACTTCCGCGGGCTACGCGTGAAACTTGCCCGCACGCGTTCATCCGTTTCTTCGCTCACAGCAGGTCGACCCGTTGATTTCCCCCTACAGAGGCACCCAGAAGCTTTAAACTGCGCATACCATCGACGAATGGAGTTAGCAGTTGGTGGATCTTTGTTGAACTTCGTCCTGAAGTGTCGTTGCACTGTTATGACTGACTGATGTGAGTGCATTTCAAGCACGACATACGCTTTCTCGGCTCCTGTCGCCATTTTGTCTCACTGCGCTCTCGAGCGCTCTGGCGGCAGAAACCTGAAGTGCGGCTTCAGCCGAACAAAACTTTATGAGTTTTTCTACGTCTCTGTAGTGTGTCATGACCATATGTCAATGAATGGAGCTACAGTGAATTTATGAAATCGCTTCAATCATTTGTAATAGCCCTGTATTATCACACGTTTTGCAATATCCGAAAACAGCGCTGCTGTATATTTACTCTCACCAAAGCCAGCTAACACAGAGGCAACTAATATTGAAATGTTGTCCATGCCACTTCTACCTCTATGGAAACCGAATTGCGATCTAGCTAGTAAGGATGAAGATTCTATTCACCATTCCAGTCGCCTTTTTATTAGTTTTTCCAGTGTTCTAGCAATACATGACGACAGTGCAATCGGTCTGCAAGAAGTGGCTAATAATGCATGTCCTTTTTTTAGATATGGGGACGGTCATCTTTGTCTTCCATTCTGGGACCAATTCTTGATGAATCCAATATCATTCTGGATATGAAGAGGTAATTCTACAGCATTGTCAGGAATATTTTGTAATTATTATGGAATACCTGATCTGATCTATTCCTGGGGCAGTGCTGGGCTCTCTTTGATGAATAATGTCAGCCTGTGAATACTGAACTGGTAGTTAGCACATGTTGAGTTTCGGAAGTTTCCTTTTGTCTCCCAAAAAACTTACTGCGAATGCTTGTGGCGCAATAAGATCACATAATTCTTCTATCCACTCAAGTCATTGTATGCAGGGGCGATATTCCTCAATCTGTTGATCTTCTGCCATTTCTCTGATGATTTAGTATTCTTCAAAATGGCTCTGAGCACTATGGGACTTAACATCTGAGGTCATCAGTCCCCTAGAACTACTTAAACCTAACTAACCTAAGGACAACACAGACATCCATGCCGGAGGCAGGATTCGAACCTGCGACCGTAGCTGTCGCGCGGCTCCAGACTGAAGCGTCTAGTAGTATTCTTCGTCAAAGTATTTTATCCATCTACTTTTCTTTTTGGTTTTTAGTAATTTCTCGGCTCTAGCTGCCGTTTGTTTGTATAGCAAAAAGTTGTTCACTTTAGGTAGTTTAACATATTGACAGAACGGTGCCCTTTTATCTTGTATTGTTTTAGTGCAGTCTTTATTCCACCATGGATTACCAAGACGTCCTGCTTTTGTTGTTGAAGGTCGTTTTGAGGCGGATCATTTGCTGAATCATGTATGCTACTCTGTAGTTGCCTGTAAGCCCTGTGTGGAGGTTCGTTTCTCTTCTACTGACTTTATCTCTAATTCAGAATTTGGCGATATTTATACCAACTCGCTTTGTTCATGTTCCAAGTAAATTTGTTGGCAATATGTGCTCGGATATTTTTCTCGCACTGTATATTCATAGTTATAGGGTCTGACCCCATGGTATCCTGAAGAACCGACCATTTTGTGATTTGGTTCAGACAGGGAGAAGCAGTTGGTCTTATCCAAGGTTCTTGGTTTAATGTTACAGATCCATCATTGTATTTGATCATGTTATAATCGTCAATGCAAGACTCCCTGCCGCTGTGGTCTGTGGTTTGGTATGTGTACTACCATCTACTTATGATATACACCCCTGCCTTATCATTCGAATGGTACACTCATGTTATGTTGTGCGTACTGAAGTCCCCATAGATTAGGAAGGGTTTCGGTATGTGTTACAACATTGTGTGCATGAGTTGTTCGAAATTCCTACAGGATGGGAGACGATGTACAGATGTAATGGAGAATCGGCATTATAATATTTAGTTCTACTGCTATTGCTTGAAAGTGAAGGTTAGGCAGTGGCATGGTAATTGGTTTACAATTAAGTTTTGTACCAATCAATACGGCTACTCCACCTTTCCCATCCTCTCGATCCATCTTATTACTTGATAGCGTCGACATGTAACACAGGTTTGGTTTAATCCAGGTTTCACTTATAACAGCGATAGAATAGTCATTAGTGCAAAGTTCGTGCATGAACGACTCTATTAGCATGGAAGGATCTGGCATTCCATTCGAGAACTTTAATATCCGTTATTCTGTTTATTTGAGTAGAGAAACCATATTGTACTTATTCGCTTGATCCAAACTATCTTTAATGAGGTAAGCTGTGTTATTAGATCTGTTATTCCAGCCACCAGCTCTTCGATTATCGCCGCACTCTTATCCTCCCCTCTCGATGTAACTGCCTGTTGTGGTTCAGGAGTATGTGATAGTGGTGCATACGAATTGTCTGTAATAGGCAATATCTGCGAAGCGAGGGCTTTGGTTTGGAGTAGTCTTTGTTGTGCCCTACTGTGGTGGAGAGTTGTCGTGAATCTGTGCCTCACTAGGGGTATGTACAGTCTAACATTACCCTTCACACCATATATTGTCACATATCCTGGTAGGAACAACGATGAGTATGTGAGAACACACGTTTGCCGTGGTGACTAGTCATTCGTTGTTTTTAAATTACTTATTCTCTTGACCATTCTGCTTTTATGGGTGACTGTAATTGTTGATTGAATAGTGACTTTCAGCTCTAACTCTGTTAATCCGGGATCTACATTTCTAATAACTGGTTCAAATGGCTCTGAGCGCTATGGGACTTAACATCTGAGGTCATCAGTTCCCTAGAACTTAGAACTACGTAAACGTAAGTAACCTAAGGACATCACACACATCCATGCCAGAAGCAGGATTCGAACCTGCGACCGTAGCGGTCGCGCGGTTCCAGACTGAAGCGCCTAGAACCGCTCGGCCACACCGGCCGGCTTCTAACTTGTCACTAGTTTAGGGTGTCCATTCGTCCCGGTTTTCCCGGGACGGTCCCGTTTTTTACCAAAATGTCCCGCTGTCCCGAAAGTTTTTTTGGAGACCCTCAAATGTCCAGTTTTTTTATGATTCCGCTTGGATAGAGTATTTTACGTTACTGGTTGTTTGACTTGCTATTAACTGCGCAATTATTTACGCTAGGAAGCGTCTGATGACTTTCAGCATACCGCAAACATGTACCGAACTGTCAAAAAACGCAAGTAATTTTAAACGCGCTATAGGTTACGAATAGCAACGAAGATTCTTCTCTTCTAAAAAGATCCACTGAATCCGTCCTTTAGGTCCAGAGATACTCTACACCACTGATACTTGCTCTCTGGCTTCCGTCATCACACTGTTAATGTTTTGCACTGTGCAATCACTGTTTCATTATGCCAAAACGAAAGTGTAATTTTAACAGCAATATAAAAAGTGAGTTTCCTTTTATGACTGGTAGTGGAGAAACTGTAGAATGTATGTTGTGCAGATCAAAATTTGCTATTGGTCATGGTGGAAGGTCTGACATTGCGAATCACATTAAGACGAAGAAACATCGCATGAGTGATCAAACGAAAAGAGCAAATAAATGCGTGAGTCACTACTATGTAAACTTCAAATCAGTAACAGAAATGGATAGGCAGTGGCAGCAGAAGAAGCTACGTTTGCATACCACAGGGCAATGCATAACCGTAGCTTTAAGTCAATCGACTGTACTACAGCAGTTGTTATAAAACTTTTCAATCCTAAATTAACATCTGGACACACAAAATGTAATGCAGTCGTTTCAAATGTTATTGCACCGTATGCAGCTCAGCAGGTTTTAAATGAACTGAAAAGTGCTCGATTCATTTTTGTAATGATTGATACCTCGAATCATCTGGATTTGAAGTTGGTTCCTCTCCTTATCAGGTATTTTCACCCTGAAAATGGCATCACGGTGAAAGTGCTCGAATTGGTTAATTTAGCTGGAGAAACTTCAGATTTACTTCAGAATTATGTGCTGGAGGTATTAAAGAAATATGATCTTGATTGCAGTTTCTGCAGACAACACTAACACAAATTTTGGTGGTAAGCAGAAGAAAGGAAAAAACAATTTGTTCTATAAACTGCAACAGAACACAGTGAATAATATAGCAGGTGTTGGCTGCACATGTGGTGCACAATTCCTTACAAACTGGCTGTAAAATATTTGCTTATTTCAAAAATAGAAACATTAACATGAAAAACATGATTCATTTGGTGGAGTTTTGTCTGGCAATTCCTGGGTCAAATGCTGCTGCGGAACGTGTGTTTTAGTTAGTGAACTCTTTGTGGTCATATGAAAAAAAAAAACAGAATGAAAGTTGAAACAGTGAGGGCCTTGCTCATTGTCAAAACACACTTTAATGGTGTATCGTGTGCTGACTTTTATGACACAATTTCAAACGAAAATGCACCTCTTGATAAAGTACATAAAAGTGACGGGTAAACTTGTATGTGTTTTAAATTTACTCAATACAATATTTAAGTCCCGTTTTTTTCTTCATTGTCCCAGGTTTTTCTCTAATCTATTTTAAATGTCCCCTTTTTCAATGAAAATGAAATGGACACCCTACACTAGTTTCTTCTCCCAAAAGTCATTTCCTACCCCCACGACATAGAAGGAATTTCTGTAGTTTGTTGGGATGGTGAGGAATTATAGTCGGACTGGCGAACAAAGGCTGACAAGTTTCATCACACCTGACACGGCAAATTCACTGCATTCTGAGCGCTCCCTTCTGAAAAGGATTGTCATTGCGAACTTTCGACTACAGTGACTTAGTGGTAAACTGCATGTACCACATGAACAAGCGAGACACATAATTTAAATACGGAATACACACTGTTTTCAAGCTCGAAGGAAAAAAATGACGTTTACCGTTGTCTGAACAAAAATATGGAGGAGCAACTTCCGGCAGCAAATGATCCATGCTCTCTGGAGGCTACCTTTCAGTCCCCATCATGAAGCCACCCTGTGTGTGTGTGTGTGTGTTGCCAAGTCTCTGGAATACATAGTATATGTTCACGGCGCATTCACTGTATGCCCGTAAAAACTCGTGTCAGTATGATGTGAGAACCACTGGGAAAGTCATTTGTGAGATCCCTGTTAAGAACTGTGGCGAATTTAATAAAGAGTTATAGATACTAGAAATACTATAATTGATGTACAAGTAACGGATGCATTACATGTACGAGGGTGAGTCAAATGAAAACCTTCAATTTGTAATAACGAATCGAAATTTCGCGCCGTTATCCTGTAAGTTGGTAAGCGTGCTACAAACAGCGTGCAGAATAACCTGTAGGTGGCAACATAGTGCAGATGCACACATACCATCGCAGTGTCAGTATAAAGATGGCCGCCCCACTTACGAGTTGAACCAGGGAAGAACAGCGTTCCGTTATTCGGTTTTTGCGTAGTGAAGGTGTGAAACCTATTGAAATTCATCGACGAATGAAGGTTCAGTACGGTGATGCAAGTTTGTCACAGCAGCAAGTCTGCGAATGGAGTAGGTAGTTCGCAAATCGTGTGACTTCAGTGAAGATGCTACTCGTCAAGGTCAGGCACAACGAGTTGTGACTCCACAGAACATTGCAGCAGTTGAAGCCATAGTGAAGGAATACCACCGAGTGACACTGAATGACACTGCAGCATGTTTACAGATTAGCCATGGATCAGTACATTACACTGTGCATGATGTGCTCCAGTTTCACAAAGTGTCTGCAAGATGGGTGCCACGGCAGCTGACTCCTGAAATGAGAGAACGACGTGTTTATGCTTGTGAAGAACTTCTTTGGCGCTTTGAACGAAAAGGTGATGACTGCCTTGCAAGAATCGTTACTGGGGACGAAACCTGGGTTCACTTCCACTAACTGGAAACGAAGAGAGCGAGCAAAGAATGGCGTCATTCCTCATCACCAAAACCAAAGAAGTTTCGAACAGAACCATCAGGAGGGAAGGTTATGCTGACTCTCTTTTTGGACCATTACATGCCTAGAGGGACCACGGTCACCAGTGCATCATGCACAGATCTGCTAAAAAATCATCTGCGGCCTGCAATCAAATCAAAGCGACGTGGATTGCTGTCAGCATGTGTCCTTTTGCAACATGACAATGCAAGGCCCCACACTGCCCGTACAACAGTTCCAACAATCACAGACCTGCATTTTGAGTGTTTTCCTCATCCACCATACTCACCACACCTTGCCCCAAGTGATTTCCATATGTCTGGACCACTCAAAGACGCAATGGGAGGAAAGAAGTTCCGTTCTGATGAAGAGGTACGCCACGCGGTGCATGAGTGGTTGCGTGGACTACCAAAAGAATTATTTTCTAAAGGAATTTATGCAGTTTGTAAGCGCTGGAGGACTAGCATTGAGCGTGGGGGAGATTATGTTGAAAAGTGACACAACTTTGTACCACTTCTGCACAATAAATAAATAAGATTTAAAGAAATATTTGAGGTTTTCATTTGACTCTTCATCGTATTAGAAATGCATTAGGAATAGAGTACTTGATGTACAGTAAACAAATGCATTAAGCTATAAATTTCAAAGGAAGTATTACATAAATGGAAAGCACATTACAGAGCGTTTCAAACAGGTAAACACAAAAAAACGGGAAAGAAAAAAATGGAACACTGTGGTATAACTGCTTGGCAATAATCTTTTTTTAAAAGTAATCCTTAAATAAAAAAACATCATATTTGTTTTCAGACACTCAGTTTCTGTCAGACAACCACATTCAAGTCACGAGTTAGCACTAAATCATGTCTAAGGTCGTTCCTCGATATGAAATACGTGATTGTACAACTATTCTCCTGATGGCGGGATAATGGTTTGCGGCGCTGTTATCTTATTGCTAGCTGGTCAACTTCCACACCTGATATGCCGCCGAAGTTCTTTTCGACAGCCACATAAAAGTACAAAGTTCTATTTTTTTTTAAATCGGTGCCATAACTAGCAGTTATAGCTGTTAAACATGTCTTCTGTACGTCTGGAAATACTTCATATTGTCTGCTACAGCTTGGTGAAAACATCTCCATAAACAATGGTGAGCAAAACTCACGGACGAAAGTAACTTTCGCATGACATGTCACTGCTAAGGAACATAGCTTGCTAAAACTTGGACCACACATAGAAACAACTGCTACGCTGTAGTACAGAAGATAAGTGGAAGAAATATGCAATGAGATGAACAGAAATGGTACTTTTATTCGAAGACAGTTGTTAACACTGATATCACCGAATTTTATGATGGTCACCTGGACGTTACAAAAGGCGGGGTATTGTTCTTAATATGGTGTCTGATCATCACTGACGGCACTGCATGCTCTGCAACGTTTGGTGAAGATTCTTGTGGGAGGGCGCTCCGTCTCTCCACCAGGGCTGTTGACAACTGTTGGTTGGTCGTCGGTACATGTAGAGGCGCTGCAATACGTCTCCCAGAGGGGAATAACCTTGGCAAGCATGTGGTCAGCACAAGAGAACGTTCCAGAGCCTACATTGCCGAGCGTGGTGATCGTACACCCAATTACGAAGCATCTCACGAGTTCTGTACGTCCAGGTGACTGTCATAAATTTCGGTGACGTCTTTGAATAAAAGTGTCTTCTCTGATCGTCTCATTGCGTACTTCTTTCGCTTACCCTCTGTACCGTACTGTAGTAGTTCTTTCCATATGTAGTCCAAGTTTCATCGAGCTATGTTACTTGGCAGTGACTCACCACGAGAAAGTTACTTTCGTCCTTAAGTGTCGCACACCAGTGTATTTACTCGTTCTGAATATAATTGGGCGTCGTGGCTTGTCTTAGGTGCCTCTCACTGTATATAAAAATGGCTCTGAGCACTATAGGACTCAACATCTGTGGTCATAAGTCCCCTAGAACTTAGAACTACTTAAACCTAACTAACCTAAGGACATCACACACATCCATGCCCGAGGCAGGATTCGAACCTGCGACCGTAGCAGTCGCGCGGTTCCTGACTGAGCGCCTAGAACCGCTAGACCACCGCGGCCGGCACAGTATATAAATGACCTGCAATATAACATCGATACTCTTATCTTCAGATTTAAAAAATAAAACTGTAGAATTAAGAAAACGCTGATAATGGCGACAATATCATGACGAATGTTCGGTCCGGAAACCTAAAGAAAGAATAATATGTGTTTTGTATCAATAGGAGAAAACGAATTGTCTAATTAGTCTTATATAATATTACATTTTGTACACAAAAAAATAGATGCGCTCCAAACAGCAACTGTACGTTATACAGGGTGTACACAAAGTCTGGGTACACTTTCAATTATTTATTGCACAAGAACTAAACATTGTACAGATGTCATACATATTGCATTTTGAAGAGAAACTCTGAAAGTTTTTTACAAACATTCTATATGCGAACCACGAGTGATCCGGCAGACGTCAATACGGTAATCGTCTCGTACGCTCTCCACATTCACTTCACTCACACTGGGACGGCCGCTTCTGTTTGCCGGGCACAAGCAACCCGTCGTAACGAATTTGTTGTGCCGATGGTAAATGGCCTTTCTTGTTGGTGGCTTCTTTACCGTACTTGGTTCTAAACATCCGTTGAACAGCTGTAGCACATTTGTTTTTGTCGAACTCCAACACACAGAAAGCTAGCTCCGCACCTGAACTCGCCATGTTTGCGACTAGTGCTGACTATCGTCAAATGACCAAACTACGCTGTGGCGGTATACATGGAAAAAAAACTTTCAGGGTTTCTCTTCAAAATGACATACGTATGATATCTGTACAATGTTTGGTTCTTTTGCAATAAATAAGTGTTCCTGGATTTTATGTACAGCCTGTATTTTTC
The DNA here is from genome assembly GCF_023898315.1 of Schistocerca nitens. Classification (NCBI taxonomy): domain Eukaryota; kingdom Metazoa; phylum Arthropoda; class Insecta; order Orthoptera; family Acrididae; genus Schistocerca; species Schistocerca nitens. The sequence goes on from NC_064614.1 coordinate 749,004,390, forward strand.
GTAATAGGTGTGGAAAGCCAAGCCAAGTACTGAAATATCTAGGACTGACCGGAGATCAGAATCCCGACTGGACTTCTAACTTCTATCACACAATGGGACCAAGTGAAAGTGCGATCAAAACAGCTGGTATAGTACCATTCTGTAGCCTCAGCGGACTTCTAAATCGGCGGTGGCAGACGATCCAGCCTCGCTTTGTCCCACAGCGCCAGTGAAAGCGAAAGCCGCGAAAGCTGCCCGGTGAGAACAGAGACGGGGAAAACGGGACGCCCCCTCCAGCACGGAGCCTCGCCCGCTGCCTGCTGCTGCCGGCAAGTCGACCCTCACAAAGGTGCTTATTGCGTTAATTTCCTCATAGCGCGGTAAATCTCCAACTGCATCTACTCACATACTCCGCAACCCCCGTTCGATGCGAGGCGGAAGATACCCAATACCATCACTAGTCATTTCCTTTCCTGTTACACTCGCAAATACAGCGAGGGAAGAAAGAGTATCTAAATGTCTTAGTATGGACCCTAATTTCTCGTATCTTATTTTCGTGATCCTTAGGCGAAATATATTTTGGCGCCAGCAGAATGTTTCTGCAGTCAGCTTCAAATGCCAGTTCTCTAAATTTTCACAATAGTACTTGAAAAGAACGTCGCCTTCTCTACAGCGATTTCCACTCGTTTGAATGTAACCAATCCAGCAGCCCGCCTCTGAATTGCTCCGATGTCTTTCTTTAATTCGACTTGGTGGGGTCCTAAACACTCGAGCACTACTCAAGAATAGGTCGCATTAGCGTCTTACATGCGGTCTCCTTTGCAGATGAAGCACAAATTCCCAAAATTCTCTGAATAAACCGAACTCGACCATTCGCTTTCCTACCACAATCTTCACATGCTTGTTCCATTTCATATCAATTTGAAACGTTATGCCCAGATATTTAGCCGGCCGCGGTGGTCTCGCGGTTCTAGGCGCTCAGTCCGGAACCGCGCGACTGCTACGGTCGCAGGTTCGAATCCTGCCTCGGGCATGGATGTGCGTGATGTCCTTTTGGTTAATTAGGTTTAAGTAGTTCTAAGTTCTAGGGGACTGATGACCTCAGATGTTAAGTCCCATAGTGCTCAGAGCCATTTCAACCCAGATATTTAAACGATCTAAATGTGTCAAGCAGGACACTCCTAATGCTGTACCCGAACGTTACGGGTTTGTATTCCCTACTCGTCCGCATTGTTACATTTTTCTTCATTTAGAGCAGCTGCTATTCATCATAACACCTAGGAATTTTGTCTAAGTCATCTTGTATCCTCCTACAGTCACTCAACTTCGACACCTTCCCGTACAACGCAGTATCATCAGAAAACAACCGCATATTGCTGTCGACAATGTCCGCCAAATCAGTTATGTATATAGAAAATAATAGCAGTCATATCACACTTCCCTGAGGCACTACTGTCTGCACCCTCGTCGCTGATCAACACTCGCCGTCGGGTACAATATACTGGGTTCCATTGGTTAAGAAGTCTTCCAACCACTCACTTACATGGAACCTAATCAATATGCTCGGACCTTCGTTGACTCTCTGCAGTGAGCACCGTGTCAAATGCTTCAAGGAAAACTAGGAATATGGAATCTGCCTGTTGCCTTCCATACATAGTTCGCAGGATTTCGCATGAGAAAGGGACAGCTGCGTTGTACATAAACGATGCTTTCTAAATCATTGTGGATTCGTGGACCTAAGCTTCTCTGTCTCAAGAAAATTCATTATATTCGAAAACAGAATATGTTCAAGAATTCTGCAGCAGATCCATGTTCGGGATATTGGTCTGTAATTGTGCGGATCCGTTCTTTTAGCCTTCTTACATACAGGAGTCATCTGCGTTTTCTCCAGTCGCTGGAACTTGGCACTTGGCGAGAGATTCGCGACAAATGCAACGTAAGGAGCCAATGCCGTACAGTACTCTAAAAACAAGATTGGGATTCCAGCCGAACCTGGTGACTTACTTGTTTCCAACACTTTTAGTTGTATCTCTACACCCGGTATGCTTATTATGTAGTGCATACGGCCGTCTGTTCAGTGGTCAAACGGTATGCGTTCGCGTCGCGATATAACCTGATTTGCAGATGCGTATTATTCGAGTTACATTGCATGTGATAAAAAGTGTTCCAGGCACGGACCCGAATTTACGATTAAAGTTAGTTCACGAACCCACGTCATATACAGTGAGGATGCGCGCACTATGTACGCCTCAAATGGCCTTTCCAGGTATGTTGACAGACTCAACAGTGGACACAGAATTTTTCTGTGGACAAAGGAGAGTTGATAATGAGGTTTCTTATCAGAAAAACACAAACTATGCAAGTCATGTTGGTAGCGTGTTTTTGAAGCAATTAATCCGCGAACGATTTCTCAACCTCACAGCAGTGAATGTAATAAAACTGTTTAAGAAAATTTTGTCTCTTCCTCATGAGATCGTATAGCAGCCCTTGCTGTAGCTAGAACGAGGCGCGTTCGATAAGTAATGCAACACTTTGTTTCTCGGATTGTTTCGGCTGAAAAAAATGCTGAATTCGTAGTGGGACATCATGGAATATTCTCTCTTCAACCCCTACAGTTTCTTGAAGTTATAATGTTGGCAGCCTTCAGATTGGCATCTGTAACGGAGGTGGCGCGTTCCAAGCAGAGAGCAGTAACTGAGTTTCTTTTTGCGGAAAATCAGAGCATCGCAGATATTCATAGGCGCGTGCAGGATGTCTACTGAGATCTGGTAGTGAACAAAAGCAGGGTGAGTCGTTGGGCGAGGCGCCTGTCATCATCGCAACAAGGTGGTGCAAACCTTTCTGATCTCCCGCGTGGCGGCCGGCCGCACAAAGCTGTGCTGTCCTCAGAAAACTGAAAAAACGACTTCAGCGGGTCTGTCGCCACAAAAATACAAACGAACTTGTCCTTCTCCTTGACAACGTAAGGCTTCATACAGGTCTGTGAACCCGAGAGGAGCTCACAAAACTTCTTTGGACTGTTCTTCCTTACCCACCCTACAGCCCGCATTTCGCACCTTCCAACTTTCATCTGTTTGGCCCATTGAATGGTCACTGCGCGGGAAGCAGTATGCGGATGATGGGGAGGGTTATTGATGTAGCAATACATGAACTCCGATGTCGACCAGTGGAGTGGTACCATGCGATTATACAGGCGCTCCCAGTTAGGTGGCGTAATTCCATCGCATTGAAAGGAGATTATTTCGAAAAATAGGCTTTTGCAATCAAAAGAGAGAATAATAATATGGTGTACTGAAATCCTGAATAAAACCACCCTACTTTCAGTAAAAAAAGCGTTGCATTACTTATTGAACGTCGTCGTAGAAGCAGTTCCTCCATTTTTCGACGGTGGCATTTACATTACTTCTGTTTTTCCGCACCTATAAGCAACGATGGCGTTTTGCTCGGTCGGACGACGAAATTACTCTGTCGCACTGCACACTAATTCGTGAGAGTTGCAGACTCTCAGTTTGAGTTGATAGTATAACAATAATATTACACGTAGTTCCCTGTTTGGTCGAGTTAATTAGTCCACCGCGCTGTGCATCCTGCATCCTGGTTAATTAACAGCCCGCCATGAGATTCCAGAGTAACGAGATCTCCGTTTGATAACTCCTTTAAAGCTAATTTTATACCCTACTGTGATGAACCTTTCTGTTTTGTTTTAATATTGTGTTCAGATATTGTCGATTCAGCCAGACTTCAACAGTTAAAGAGCTAGTCCAATGCATTCTGCTCGCTGTTTTCACCGAGGAGAATAAGAATAACACGTCCATGGGTCGAAAAATGTGGGTTCACTAAGGCAAACGCTGTCTGGGACAAATAATGAAACGTTCCTTCCGTCTCATCCTCGGAGCTCCCGAGGCGTTTTACGAAGTCCTACTGCAGCGGCCGCGGCGAGAAACCATTATCTCTTGTGTTGCACGGAGTGTGAGACAATTTACGCGACGAAGATTAACTTAGAAATGTTTACTGGTGGTCTCGGGTTAGTCTTCTGCACTGATACGCTATAAAAATTAATCCAAACGATGGTCACCAGCGTCGATTTAACCCGCGAAACTTGTTTCAAAATGGTTCAAATGGCTCTGAGCACTATGGGACTCAACTGCTGAGGTCATTAGTCCCCTAGAACTTAGAACTAGTTAAACCTAACTAACCTAAGGACATCACAAACATCCATGCCCGAGGCAGGATTCGAACCTGCGACCGTAGCGGTCTTGCGGTTCCAGACTGCAGCGCCTTTAACCGCACGGCCACTTCGGCGGCAAAACTTGTTTCAACTCGTTACTTAAATAGTAGTGAACTTACCGAAATGAAATAACAAAAATTTCGAGAGCCGTCCATTGGACTGGGAAATGTACGGTGCTAACTATTCATACACTACATCCTTGTCTACGGCTACATATACGTGACTGTTCTGCAATTTACACTTAAGTGCCTGGTGAAGTGTTCTTCGAACCACCTTCAGTCTATTTCTCTACAGCTCCACTCTCTTAACAGCAAGTACTTAAATTGAACACTTATTTCTTTCTGTACGAGCTCTCATTTCTCTTATTTTATTACGATGATCACATCTCCACATTTAGGTTGGCGACAGTAAAATATTTTCACTGTCAGAGGAGAAAGTTGGTGACTGAAATTTCGTGAAAAGATTTCACCGCAACGAGAAACGCTTTTGTTTTAATGATTCCTATCCCAATTCGCTTATGGTACCAGTGACACTCTCTCCCCTACTTCGCGATAATATAAAACGAGCTCCTGTTGTTGTTCCGTCAGTCCTATCTGGTAAGGATCCCGTACAGCACAGCAGTACTCTAGCAGAGGTCGAACAAGCGTACTATACGCAATCTCTTCAGTAGACCTGTTGCATCTTCTAACTCTTCTGCCAATAAAACGTATTGCCTGCAGCAGGGTGATAGCAACTCCCTCTGTAATGTTCACGAAAATGGAACAGGATAGCAGTTTAAACATCAGTGAAAAAGTCACACAAACATCACATGTCAACTTGCTGCAGTAACAAATGTAATTTATTAGTTTCGACTGAATCTCCCCAAGTCTATCGACTTCATTACACACAACCTCCACCGCGATTTCGTGAGTTCGAGGCATCTCCATGAAATAGTTTTGCATCCAGGTCTTCCATCCACTGAGAATGTATGTAACTTCTCTTTTATTTCCTGTTCTCACTAATACCACTCTCTTGTAATGTGTCGTTTGCTGCCAACGCTTTTGCACCGTGTATTTCCAACAGGTGTTGGAAAACACCAGCCCTCATGGGAAAGTCACTAACTCTTATGAAAACCAGAAAGTAAATTTTTTTCGAAATAATGAATTTTGTCTACGGTCGCAGGTTCGAATCCTGCCTCGGGCATGGATGTGTGTGATGTCCTTAGGTTAGTTAGGTTTAAGTAGTTCTAAGTTTTAGGGGACTGATGACCTCAGATGTTAAGTCCCATACCAATTTTTAATGAATTTTGTGAAATTTTGCTACGTTATACCCCAGTCGTTCCTAAACAAGAATACTATTGTATTTGTGTACTTGGCATATATTGATAGGAAAGAGACAGCATTTTCTTAACAACGACAAGCCTCCTTTTGTCATTCCAGCTGCGTTTATTCCGGCTACTGCAACCTTTCTCTGTCTTATTTATTCCTTGACCATCGCTTTTCAAGCTGGTCAACTCGGTGTTAAGGGGTGTAGGCAGCAGCCCAACGTCAATTCCGTATTCTGTTTACGTTTCATTTGTCTTGATCTGGAGGAGACACTTGGTTTCAGGAAGTAATCTTATTGTGTTTATCATATTTTATCAGTATAGATCGTAAAGAAGAAATAAGAAAAGCTGAGTGGGCCACATTCATTCACAGGATCGCTATGAACGATGACCCCTGTCATTCTCTCTGCCCAAAGGGCCCAGAGTCATGGCGTAAATATTAGAGAACTAGTGATCTATATGTGTGACGTACATGTATCACCTATTAATGTCAATAGCAGATATTACAAAACCTATCTATAGAGACTTCGCTTGCAAAAACTTGTCTGCTAAATCCGTTCGTGGTAGAACTCAAAATTACAGCGAAAGTTTCAGTAACTGTATGTGGGAACGCTTGCCTAAAACAGTATTTGTGGGCCTCAGAACGCTAAGAAATGGTGTCGTGGGCGCAGCGTTGCGTTTCTATGATGCATCAGTCAGCAAGCTGAAAATTTTCAGCGATATGGAGATAGAACCTAGGGTGAACATGAGCAACGCGCTTGTGTCTGTTGACTAGCTGAGGGTACGGGAGGCTGAGAAAAGTATCCTAAAAAGACTAAAGAGGCCAGGATTCAGAAGAGGGACTCCAAACGTAATCGGAGGATACAGAAACACGCTACAGAGACAGCTGCGGACCTGGCGAGTTTTAATTTTGAGTGCAGGTTGAACAGATAACAGCAAAAACTTTATACGCATTTTCCTAAATGTATGAAAATTTTAGCTTCAGGTAGAATTTTCTCTGGAACTTCATCAAAATATACAAGAATTATGGGAATCAAGTAAAAGGTATGTCAAATATTTAGACATTTTTTTAATCAGTTTTTTATGACACATACATTTCTGTAAATTTCTAATATGATAACTATGCTTCTGTCATATAAGTAATACACTTTGAAGAACGTGACAACTTATGCACGTTTCAAATTTGGTTGAGATCACGGGAGCAGCCAGGAACGATATGTCACACATAGATCGGGAAATGGAGGTTCGCTAAGGAAAGCACTGTCTGGAACGAATACGTACTAGTGAAATGTGGACCCCGAGCTGGGATGCAGCAGTTCTAGAATTCTCGCTCGACGCAGAAAAAGGCGACGAGGAAATGAAGGGTTAGGAATTGTAAAACAATGGTTCAAACATCCACTTCTTGTATTATCTTCTGTGCATATACGTTCAGGCTAATCTCTGGAACTACTGTAGGGATTTTCATACTGTTTTCACTTACAGACAGACTGATTAACGAGGAAGGTATGGGTATAAAATTTGTAAATATTTCGTGCAGAAGTCCCACGCCGCTATGAAAACGGTGCCAATGGCATCTAGCGGTGAACAGCAAAGCTTCTCGGATTCTATAAGGCCGCGTGATTGCGGTGCCAGCCTGGCGCGAGTTACCGCTACCGGGACGCTGACGTGAGCCACCATCGACTACCTAAACGACTTGACGTGTCACATATTAAGTGGCAGTGGCTCACACCAAACTGGCGATGCAGTCGGCCGGACCAAACGGCGCGATAGCTCACAGCTCCCGTCATTGCTACGAGATGTTATTCCAAATGCCAGTTAAATACAGAACAGGTGACTTAAACTCCTCCTCAGAACTTTCCTGATGTATGCTGCTTAAATCGTTGAAGTTATATGAAAGTGGTCGTCAGCTACCTGTCATTTTTATCTGAACTTTAACTCCACATAGAAACCCCAAAGAAAAGAAAAAAATTCACCTTAACCCCATCTCTACACAGTGACCAGATATATATATATATGAACCAGGCATATATACTTACAAGGGAACATTCCCAAAAGTCAATAAATGATCTTGATGAAACTTGACCTGGTGCGTAGAGGTGGCAAAATAGTGAAACACGTATTTTTTTTGTTTGTGCCCAATTTCACGTTCAAGGCGTAGAAGACACCCCGACAGGGAATACAGCATTTTAGATTTGGATGGAAATCTTCGAAACGATGGTTTATAAAAATGTTTTTCATATAAAATTTGGTACGTAATTAATGTTCTTGAGAAATGTATAATCGAATTTTGTAATAATTTGAAATTTTGCAAAATAATCCACCACCGTTAATTCATTTTGAAAAATGGAAAAAATTGTTATAACATTAATTAAAGAACCTAACAAACTTTTTGTGTATTAAAGCTGGTTTCTGAAATACCCTTTTTGGAAAATAAGCTGTTCAGTGTGCTGTAGGAGTATTTTCAACATATGTTATTTAAATATTTAAACATTCATTTATCACTCCATTTACTTATTTTACTTATGCTTGTTATATGTTTCAAATTGTTAATTTACGTTTTACATTCATTTTTTATTTTTAGAAGTTTGAAAATTTGTGGTAAGATCTTCTGAGACCAAACTGCTGAGGTCATCGGTCCCTAGGCTTACACACCACTTGATCTAACTTAAACTAACTTACGCTAAGGACAACACACACAACCATGCCCGAGGGAGGACTCGAACCTCCGAAGGGGTGAGCGCGGTCCGTGACAAGGCGCCTGAGACTGGGCGGCTACCTCGCGCGACCTTTTATTAATTTTTTTTTTTTAATTTTTAGTTTACAATTTCACATAAGTGTATTTTGTTAACTGAAAAAAATAAGTAACTCATTATTATGATAGAAAATAATTACAATAACGATAATCTGTAACAAAATGTGTAAAATATACCTTTTTTTTATACCATGGACGAAATTTCTTCACATAATATACATGATGGAGAAGTTAAAATAAAGCAAAATTCGCTAGAATTTCATTTTACCACGGATGATCCTCTAAATATCCTGATGTGTATCAGGCGTAATTCATTTCATTGGTAAGCCTTGTGAAGAGAAATGATTATGTAGACGAAGTGTTACAAATATAGAATACCATTTTGTGTTTCCTTCATAAATTTCTCTGTTTTTAAAATTAAGCAAACAAACCACCTGTAGCACATGTTTTGGGATGTATTTTAATACTTTCTATATTTTCGAATACATAACACGTTAGGAACATTTCTGAATTAGGCTTAACACAAAGTTAGACATTTTTAGCAACAGGAGCAATTGGAGCAATAGTACTAGTATGAGGTTAGCAAAATGATTTCACCTATTTAATATCAATCTATTTATCATTGGATTTAGAATCCATCAGATTATGGGGTACAGATATAGAATAGTCCATGCGTTTCAAGTTTATAAAGTTAAAAAATGGAAAATCTAATAATTCATTGCCAAGGAAAACACTATAAAACAGAACAACACAACTGAAAAGCACATAAAATGTATCATTTCCAGTTAATAAATTAGATTTCACTTCCAGAAATCACACGCACATCGTCCTTTATTATAACCTGCAGATTCAGTGTGCGCCCACATTTGACACGTTAGACTCATTACTCTGTCTCGTCTTGAAAAAATTGAACTGAGCAAAAGAAACAATTGCCATCTTCGTTAGGGGGTACATTGTTATCCAGAACGCTACCGAGGGAGGACGAATCATCTCTCCCACTAAAAACAGCATCCTCAGAATCAGATGAGTCTTGGGTACTAGGCTATGGTGACCTCTGCTTCTTTGTCTTCGGTTTATTTGTTGCTGTAGTCAGTACTTCGAGATCTCTTGTACGGACACAAGGTTAGGACTGCTGAAGGACTTGCTTTTCTTCCACTCGTCCCTGACCTTTATTTCTTCAACGGGTGAAATTTGCCAAGGTGTAATTTCAGATGCGGTAGCAGATGTTCCTCCCTCGACTTCAACATTAACCTTTCCACTTTTAGAAGCCACAGCTCCGCCAGATAGTTCACTGTCTCGATCATTGGGTATATCCTTAATTATTCCTTCATTGCTAACAATGAAATCTGCACCCGTGAAAAAAGGAGGTTCAACTGGTATATTCCTGTCAACATAAACCCATTGACTGCTATCTCCCCTGTCTGGTGTTTGAGGAGACCTCCCCATTCAGTTCGGCGATGTCCCTGTTTGTTACTCACGTGCATTTTCCCTCATCCATACGCGTACCTTCTCAAAATAATAGGCTTTCAAAGCACTTTGGAAAGTTTTATCCAGCGGTTGCGTCTTGTGAGAGGCATGAGGAGGCAGACACAAAGTGATCATATGGTTTCGCGTGCAAGATTTATAACATCCAGATTTCTGCAGTGGCCCATTTTCTTTTGTCTTACATTTTTAGTTGCTATTTGCGTAGTAGAGTTACCCCACTGCTCGTGAAGTCATTTTTGAAGCAACTGCTGTAAGTAAAACAGATTGAGAAAGTACAGTACAAATATGGACTACTGGGATTTAAATATGGAATGCTAGTAAGCCATATTAGTGACACAGCCATTTTGAAATTCAGAAGCGCAAATAAAATCGAAAATTAAATTTAAATAGGCGTAAAACACGCCTTTTTCGGCTTAAAGTATCAGCTAAACGTCTGTTTACAAAACATTAATAATTTATGGTATAATGACAAGAATGAAACTGAAAACTACCAACCTGCGACAATAATTCCTCCTAGTGGATTCGTTAAAACAGCTTCACTCACTCGCATTGGCTCCCAACTGTAATATGAATGCATCCCAAAGCAATCAAACGTAGCTCAACGTGGTTTTCAAGCAGCTAACTAAATGATAGCACTTACAAGACAAGAAACCATAGTATTCCAAGTTACTACCCCTGTTCCACATTTGTAGCTCTTCCTCTGCTAGTGACCGCAGCTCGATTGTATTGTTTATCAAGTGGAAATTGACACCATCGTCATTCACCACAACTAAATCTGAAAATTCCTCACAAAGTTCTTCCAACATCGAAAGCCGTAGAGGTTGCACGGCTGTATCAGTGCTACGCGCCCTTTGGGATCACCACTACTAACCATTAAAATTACTACACCAAGAAGAAATGCAGATGATAAACGGGTATTCATTGGACAAATATATTATACTAGAACTGATATGTGATTACATTTTCACGCAATTTTGGTGCATAGATCCTGAGAAATCAGTACCCAGAAAAACCACCTCTGGCCGTAATAACGGCCGTGATACGCCCGGGGATTGAGTCAAACAGAGCTTGGATGGCATGTACAGGTACAGCTGCCCATGTAGCTTCAACATGATACCACAGTTCATCAAGAGTAGTGACTTGCGTATTGTGATGAGCCAGTTGCTCGGCCACCATTGACCAGAAGTTTTCAATTGGTGAGAGATCTGGATAATGTGCTGGCCAGGGCAGCAGTCGAACATTTTCTGTATACAGACAGGCCCGTACAGGAGCTGCAACATGCGGTCGTGCATTATCCTGCAGAAATGTAGGGTGTCGCAGGGATCGAATGAAGGGCAGAGCCACGGGTCGTAACACATCTGAAATGTAACGTCCACTGTTCAAAGTGCCGTCAATGCGAACAAGAGGTGACCGAGACGTGTAACCAGTGGCACCCCATACCATCACGCCGGGTGATACGCCAGTATGGCGATGACGAATACACGCTTCTAATGTGCGTTCACCGTGATGTTGCCAAACACGGATGCGATCATCGTGATGCTGTAAACAGAACCTGGATTCATTCGAAAAAATGACGTTTTGCCATTCATGCACCCAGGTTTGTCGTTGAGTACACCAACGCAGGCGCACCTGTCTGTGATGCAGCGTCAAGGGTAACCGCAGCCATGGTCTCCGAGCTGATAGTCCATGCTGCTGCAAACGCCGTCGAACTGTTCGTGCAGATGGTTGTTGTCTTGCACAAGTCCCCATCTGTTGACTCAGGGATCGAGACGTGGCTGCACGATCCGTTGCAGCCAAGCGGATAAGATACCTGTCATCTCCACTGCAAGTGATACGAGGCCGTTGGGATCCAGCACGGCGTTCCGTATTATCTTCCTGAACCCACCAATTCCATATTCTGCTAACAGTCATTGGATCTTGACCAACGCGAGCAGCAGTGTCGCGATACGATAAACTGCAATCGCGATAGGCTACAATCCGACCTTTATCAAAGTAGGAAACGTGGTGGTACGCATTCCTCCTCCTTACACGAGGCATCACAACAACGTTTCACCAGGCAACGCCGGTCAACTGCTGTTTGTGTATGAGAAATCGGTTGGAAACTTTCCTCATGTCAGCACGTTGTAAGTGTCGCCACCGGCGCCAACCTTGTGTGAATGCTCTGAGAAGCTAATCATTTGCATATCACAGCATCTTCTTCCCGTCGTTTAAATTTCGCGTCTATAGCACGTCATCTTCGTGGTGTAGCAATTTTAATGGCCAGTAGTGTATTTCTTTTCCTGGGGTACGATACTCAAAACTGTTCTTTTTTTTCGCACTAACCACCAGCCTTTTCATAGTTTAAAAAGAAAGTAATGGTGAGTTTGGACAGAGTATTCAAGAATCTCTTTTTGAAGACCCAAATGTCCAGGTGACAGTTCCGAAATATGGTAAACAAACGTCTAGCCAGGCCAAAAGATGTTTGAAAAATGTTGTCTGTCCCAATGAAAAGGAAATGTCTGTATTACTGTTAGACTGTTGTGTTGATCGATGTGCAAGAACCGTTTAGAGCATCGTACCTGAGGGAAAGGAACTTTTTCATCTGGCGATCCGAAATGGCCCGACTACAGAGGTACAGCCGTGGGACGTATACAACTTTCGATGTTGGAAGAACTTAGAAGACTTTCAGATCTACTCCTGTTGAATGATTATGATGTCAATCTCCATTTGAGAAACAATGCAGTCAAGCTAGGACATAATCGTTTCTCTTCGTCAAGGCTTACCAATGACCTGACACAAATCGGGATATTTGGAGCATCACCAGTGACAATCTGAAATCCTACTGAATTTTGCTTTATGTTGGATTCTCTGTCGTGTATCTTACGTGAAGGAATTTTGTTCATTTTGTGTGCGTGGTGTAAAAGAACGTAATATTGTAAGCATTCCTTACAGATTATCATTATTGTAATTATTTTCTATTAATAATGAGTTACTTATTATTTTCAGCTAACAAAATACACGTATGAGAAACGATAACCTAAAAAATAAGTCATGAACGTAAAACGTCAAAAAAGAATTAAAAATATAAAGCAAATAAGTCACATAAAAATTAGATTAGTAAGGAATGATAAGTATTTTAATTAGGTATGTTGAAAAAAAGAGTTGCTTGAGGCTTTTTCGACAGACTACTTGTAAATATGGTTCTCGGACGGTACGTCATATGTTGAGACAACACAACATTTCGTCGGCCCAGCTGACTGACTATGTGTTCGCCACATCTGAAGATATCGCTCAGTTGTACCGACGAAATATTGTGGAGTTTTCACAACGGCATCCGACGTCTCGCCCGAGAACCATATTTACACGTTGAAAATAGTCCGACAGACATTGTGTGCAGCTCATTTTACGAAAATGGTATTTCAGAAACCAGCTTTATCACCATGGACCTTCTTGAAATTTCTTTAATTTGTATTCTAACAAAATTTTTCATGTTTCAAAATTAATTAATGATGACGGACTATTTTCAAAGTTTCAAATTATTACAAAATTTGATTATACAGTTTTAAGAACATTAGTTACATATCAACTTTTATGTGAAAAACGTTTCGAAGATATTCCCTCTGAACGTAAATTGTCAAATTACCTTGCGTGGTGTGTTATACACTTTAAAAGTAAAATTGGGCATAAAAAAAGTGTTGCACTGCTTTGCCCCCTTTACACACCCGCCAAGTTTCATGGAGATTGTTTACTAACACTAGGGAATGTTGCTTTGTTAGTGCTAACCGTTCGAAGTTAGTTTATTATAAACACCGAAGTGTCGACGTTGTAGATTGCATCTTTATTAATTCCTGGCTAGGGCAAGGTATGTTAACAATAATACGTACAGCTGCGACGATGTCTGTCAGATTCAAGGGCGTCACTTGTCTCCGTAACCAGCACTCTACGCATTGAAGTCGTATTATTGCAATCAACTGTATTGAGTCGACACGATACGATGGAAGCTGAGCAACGGTCCTTATTGTAGTTCGACCGAGCGAGGTGGCGGAACAGTTGAGACACTGGACTCGCGTTCGGGAGGTTGGGATTTTAGTTCCTGTCCACCCAGATTTACGTTTTCTGTGGTTTTCCTAAATTGCTTTAGGCAAATTCCGGGTTGATACCTTTAAGGACACAGTTGATTTCTATCTCCTATGCGTCTGATGACCCCGTCGTCGATGAGACGCCATACCCTAACGTGAATCAGTCCCAATGCTGAAGGAACGAGAGTCGCAGGCGTGTGCGGCATTCCTGCACTGGCGCCCTGGCCTGGATATGTGCTGTTACCTCCTTCCAATTATCACGTCTAGTGATAAATCATTACATTTTCTGTTCACGAACTAGTGTGCCAGCCCCTCCAAACAGTCTGTGACCCGCTCCAATATGCTGCCTCCCTCAGTTTGACACTACTCTCGTCCAAAACTGCCCTTCATTGTCGGCTGTGACAGGAATTATGGCCACACTAGTACTTCGTACTCGCGTACCAGTTCATTTTTAGTTATCGTGTGTGGCTGCTGAAACAAATATGTGTAATCAGACTCGGGCACTGATCGAGGAAGACTGTAAATGGAAATGAAAGTTAGATTTCAGTTTGCTTAATACTATGACGATGAAGGCATTTATAACACACCAAAACACTGAACTGTAATAATTGTCGCGTAATTACGTAACTAAAATTAGATTACACCTGGTTTTACAATGTGTGTCTAAGATGAATGCTATTTTGTTTCATAAAAAAAAAACACATTAACTGAATCTGAAAAGTCCCGCTTTTGTCACAAGAAAATTCTTAATTAACTCACCAGTGTCCGATGCTTAATTATCTGACAGTCCAGTCATGCATTACTTTCAATTTCGTCAGTTACTTGCTTTTCATGTAAAAATATACATAAAACACACATGAAAGTTCATTGTCTTTCGACCTACAACTTATTGTCACTTTAATACATATATATTTTTCATTACTTCGTATGATGCTATTAAAGAATCTGCCTGTAGTATTTATTGTCTGGATCTTTGGTTAGCAACCGAGTAAACAGGGTTGCAATAGTTAATTTCCCAATTTTTTGCGAAGAAAAAAGTTATTAGGACATGTACAAGTCGGGTGTGTTAAATAAATAAAGCAGGACCAAAACTCTGCGTAATCAGAACAAATAGTGGTACAATAAATAGTGACTGTAGCCCATTCGGGGAGGGAGGAGGCCTTTCCCCGACGTGAAGTAATACAAACGAGAATCAACAGGGGGCGTAAGCTCTCCTGACCATGGGTATGGATATCGAGCAAACGACGAAGCAAACGACGACCACTGCACCAAAAAGCACAGTGGAGATGAGGGAAGAATTAAAAGAGAAGAGACGAGCAGTTGGCATTCAATAACGCCAGCAACAAATAACAAAGGCGGTAACGAATTCGACAGCACTCGACACAGGTATGTCTGACACTTTTAATTTAAATGAAGGATCAAGTCTCCTTCCCCCATCAGAGGGTTGGATTCCCTCAGTCGAAGGCGCCGGATTCCAAAGCCTGGGCTACTCTCTGGTTGGAATCTTCGCTTTCGAAGATTGTGTCTGTCTGTCTGTCTGTCAGCCCGCCGCTTACTGTTGTAGCTGTTCGTCCGTCCGTCCGTCCGTGTGCCTGCCTGCCTGCCTGCCTGCCTGCCTGCTCGCTGTCCGTCTCGCCTGCTGTCCGTCCGTCCGTCCGTCCGTCTGTTCGCCGCCGCCGCCGCCGTCGCCGTCGCCGCCAGCCGGTGCTCGCCGCCGTCGCCGTCGCCGCCTGCCGGTGCTCGCCGCCGCCGCCGCCGCCGCCGTCGCCGCCGCCGTCCGCCCTGGTCTGCGTCCGTCTGCGTCTTCGCCGGTCTTCGTCCCTCTGCGTCCGTCTGCGTCTTCGCCAGTCTTCGTCCCTCTGCGTCCGTCTGCGTCTTCGCCGGTCTTCGTCCATCTGCGTCGTCGCCGTTTCCCAGTTTGTGTCCTTTCCTTTTCGTGCTGTGCGTTTTTTCTTCCTGTCGTCATGTCCGCCCCCACCACCACCGTCACTACTCCCACCACCGCCATCGTCTATACATCCCCTTCCGCCGCCTCCACCACTATCACTTGGTGTGCCCAGTCCCACCCCCCTCCTTCCATCCCTCCCCTCCTCTCTATCCCTTCGCCCTCGCTCTTTGTCGCCCCCTCTCCCGCTTCTTCCTCTCGTTCTGATCCCTTCCCCCCACTCCCCCAGCCTGTCGCTGCAGCTCCGGCTCGGGTGGTGGCCCGTCGGGCCACTGCCCACGCCCAGCTCTCCCCGTCGCCATCGCCATCACCGCCGCCACCACCACCACCACCGCCATCATCGTCGCCGTCACCATCACTGACACCTTCGCCTGCACCGTCACAGTCATTCTCTCCGGCGCCGATTGTTGCGTCCGTGCCGGGACCTGCCCCTTCCCGCCACCTCCCCGTCGTTCCCGTCCCTCTTATCACCACCCGCCCATCTGCCGCTGTCAAACGCCCTAGTGGCGCCCCCACTTCCTCTGCTCCTAAAAAGGCTCCACCCCGCCCCCCATCCCCACCCCAAAATGCCATGGACGTCTCCCCACCAGGCCCCGCTCCCTCCTCCTCCTCCTCCCCACCCGGTCTCTACAAATATCTCCTGTCCCGTCCCGATCCTTCCTTCCTCGAGGCCCGGAATCTCTCCCTCCTCCTCCGCCAACATTTCCCTGGCGCCCCCATATCTCTCCTTACTCCCAGACGGGCCTCTGTTCTTATCTCCTCCCCCAGCCCAACCCTCCATACTGACATCCTCTCCCGCCTCCCCATCACCCGTTTTGGTCCTAACGCCTCCCTCACCCCTGCTCCCTCCCCATCTCCTACCCGCCAACCCCAACCCCCGCGTCGCCCGCCGACCCTCACCGCCGTGATCACTCGGCTTAGTCCGTCGATCACGGAGGGGGAGGTGTTGGCGGAGCTGAAGGCCCATCCCACCCTGGAGGTGCGGGCAGTCTGCCGCATTTTTAACGCGACCGGCCCCACCCGCCTTATGCGGGTGTTCTCTGAGGACGCCCCCTCCATTGACCGTCTCCTGAAGGAGGGTGCCCTCCTCTTCAATCAGCGGTACAAGGTAGACCCCTCCCGTTCCCCCCCTCAATCCCTGCGCTCCCAGAGATGTCTGCGCTACAATGCACATACAACAGCCGAGTGCCGCGAGGCCCCCACCTGCCCGCATTGTCGACAAGCGCACTTCCTCCGGCAGTGCCCCAACCTCCAATCCCCTCCCTCCTGTAATACCTGCAGCCTCCCCCACCCTACCTACTCCCAAAAGTGTAAAGCCCGACCCCCTCCCACCACCCCTGAACTCACCGTACCTGTCCGTCCCCTGGACGCCCCCACCCCTCCTGGCAATTCCCTTCGTCCCCCCCCCCCACTGCTGAGGACATCATCAGGTTCCTCACGATTGTCCTCCAAAACGTCCATCCCTTTCAGCGCCCCCACACCCTCCAACAGATCTCCCTCGCCGCCCGTTCCATATTCCACCTTAAAATGTACGCCACCTATTCCAATAACCAGGCCCATTTCACCTTCTCCCGCCTTGACACCCTCGTCTAAATCCTTATCATGGCGCGACAGCATCGTATCCTTTTCAACAATATCCGCTCCCTTCCCGCCAACAAGAACCTCTTCCTGCACACCCTTGCTACCCACCGTGTGGATGCCTTCCTCCTCAATGAAACCTTCCTCCAACCCCACCACTCCATCCACACCTCCCCCTATCTCCTCCACCGCTCCGATAATCCCCTCCCAGTTGCGCGTGGCGGAGTTGCCATTGGCCACCACCGCCAGATCCCCGTTCGGCTCCAACCTCTCCTTCCCGACCCCACCGAACACCTGATCCTTAGTCTCTTCTTCCCCGGCCTTACCATTACCTGTGCCACCATCTATGTCCGCCCCAACGCCCCTCTTCCTTTCGACTTCCTCTCCCACATCGACCGTACCTTCTCCTCCTATGTGATCGCCGCAGACCTCAACATCCATAGTCGCTCCGCTGCCCAGTTACGGCAGTGGCATCGGTTCCTCTCCTCCCTTCAAGGCGACCTCATCCCCATCCCCCAGCACACCCGCCCCGAATCCAATTCCACTCCCGATGTTATTCTTTCCTCCCCCGACCTCCTTGGTCGCATTACGGTGGATGTCCTGGAGCCTATTGGTAGTGACCATCTCCCTGTCCTCCTCACCGTTTCAGACGGTCGTCGCCCCCGCCCCAACCCTCGTCATGACCCTCCCCCCAAGTACATCCATGACTATTCCCGTGCCAACTGGAATGCCTACCGGGATACCCTCTCCACTCAGGTCGACAGCCACCCTCTCACCTACCGCCGTCCCGATGATGTCTCCCATGCCGCCTCCTTTCTCCAGCAGACCTTGTCTGAGGCCGTGGAGGCCCACGTCCCTACTGTTGCCATCCACCCCCACCGTCCTACCTTGCCACCACAGGCCGTCCTCCTCCTCCGTGAATCCCGTCGTCTCTACCGTGCCTTCCTCCACACGCGTGACCCAGACACCCTACGACGCCACCGGCAACTACAGCGACACATTCGAAATTTGCTCGCGGCTAAGAAACGCCGGGACTGGCGACAGACATGCACCCGTTTAACTGCTACCCTCCCTATAAACTCGTCCAAGTTCTGGACCGCCTTCCGTCGCCTTACCGGAACTAAGCCCTCCCCCTACTATCCTCTTCTCCACGATGATCACCCCTTCCCTGACGCCCTTAGTAAGGCCAATCACTTTGCCTCCTACCTGTCCGATGTGTTTTCCATCCCTGATGATCCCCAGTTCGATTACTCCCTCTTCCCAGATATCCGCGATCGAACTGACACCTCTGTCCCTCCCCTTGCTCCTGGTTTCCAGTACTTGGACAACATTCCACATACGGAACTTAATGCCCCCATCACTACACAGGATCTCATTACTACACTCCGCACCAAACGCAACACCGCTCCTGGTCACGATCGTGTCACCTACCGTCACCTTCGTGAAGCTCCTGTCTCTTTTCTCTCCACCCTGGCCAGGCTCTACAATGTAGTCCTGTCCACCGGTTACTACCCCGACCTGTGGAAAACCTCCCGTATCCTCATGTTCCTCAAACCTGGCAAACCGCCGTCCGCCGTCTCCTCCTACCGTCCCATCAGCCTTACCTCGGTCTTCAGCAAGGTCCTGGAATCTATCCTCACCCGCCGCATCCACCAGCATCTCCGCCAGCACCGCCTCCTCCCTATTACCCAGTGTGGCTTTCGGCCGTCCTTCTCTTCCGACGATCTCCTCCTTCACCTCACTCATCTCCTTTCCGACCAGCTCAATTCCCGTCGCTCCGCAATCTTCCTCTCTCTTGACCTCGAACGCGCATATGACCGCGTATGGCATTCCGGTCTCCTCTTCAAGCTCCAAACCTTCGCCCTTCCCATTAACTACGTTCGTCTGATCGGTTCCTTCCTCTCCCGCCGTCCTTCCCATGTCACCATCCATAACACCGATTCCTACACCTTTTTCCCCTCCGCCGGTGTGCCCCAAGGCTCCGTCCTCTCCCCCCTTCTGTACTTGTTGTACACGGCGGACATGCCCCCGCCGTCACCCCCCGTCCACCTTCTCCAGTTTGCCGATGACACCGCCTTCCTTGCCCTTGCCCCCACCCTGCAACGCTCCCAACGCCTTCTCCAATCCCATCTTGACCGGTTCACCTCTTGGTGCAACCAGTGGTTGCTCAAGGTCAATCCTTCCAAAACCCAGGCGATCATTGTAGGCAAAACCACCCCTTCCTTCCGCCTCCTTGATTTCTATCTCACTGTTTATGGCCGTCCCATCGCTCTCACCCCCACCCTTAAGTACCTTGGCGTCACCCTCGACCGTCGCCTCTCCTGGACTCCCCATCTCCAGACAATCCAAGCCAAGGCACGTTCCCGACTCCGCCTCCTCAAGCTCCTATCCGGCCGCACGTGGGGTCTGGACCCCTCCACCATCCTCCACACCTATAAGTCCCTCATCCGCCCTATCCTCTGTTACGCCCATCCAGCCTGGATCTCCGCCCCCCCTTCCTTTTATAAATCCCTCCAAATCCTCGAACGCCATGCTCTCCGCCTTGCCTATCGCATCCGTCTCCCCTCCCCCACGCGGATCCTGTATGATCTTATCCCCTTCCCCCACCTCCTCCTCTTCCTCGAACGGATATGAATCCTATACACCTCCCGTAAACTCGATCCTCCTCACCCACTCGTCTCCCCGATCATCTCCCACCCCCGCCCGCTGCCGCGCCTGTACTCCCATGTCCCACCCGGTCTCCATCTCTCCACCCTCCTCACCCTCTCCCAAGGTGGCTTCCGCCAGCTCCCCCTCCCTGATGATGCCCTCCTCCCCTCCATCTACCCCTCCTACCAACTTTGATCCTCCCGCCCTCCTCCTGTGCTTGCTCCTCAGGGCACCCTCCCTCCCTTCTCTCCCTTTTTTCCCTCCCTCCTCCTTTTCTCTCCCCTCCTCCCCCGGGCCTCCCCTCCCCTGTCCCTCTCCTTCCTGCCCCGTCCCCTCCGCCATTGGCAATCCTTTTCTCCCCTCTCCCCCACCTCACCCCTGTTCCCCTCTTGGCAGGTCCCCGGACTCGCACACGCTACGTGGACTTTCGCGCGCCGGAGATCGCCGCCATCAGTGTCTCGTGTGTGCCGTCGTGTTTAGTGTTCAGTGTTCACCGTCACACTCCATTGTTCACCAGTGCCATCGTCTTCTTCGGTGTTTGTGCGTCGTCTCAATAGTTTGCAGTGTGGTTTTTATCGTCGAGTGTGAACGGCTCCGTGTTTGTCTCTCTGTGTCTCCTGTTTTATCGCCCACCATTTTGTAACTTTTATGTTTTTCTCATGTTTTTGCTGCTTATGTCTTCTTTGGCTGAAGAGCAGCGTAGTGTGCTGCTGCCAGCCTGCCTATTGTATAGGCTTTAAAATGACAATAAAGTAAAAAAAAAAAAAATCTCCTTCCCCCGCAGGGGAGTTTAAGGACGACACTGGCTGGTAATTAATTTGACAAATAACTTACGCAACAAAAGAGTAATATACTAAGGGCAAATCCTTCGCAAACAAATTTACGGCTAATATATGACCACTAAAAGCAAAGGTTTGATTACGAGGATTGCCCAGAAAGTAATGCACGGCAGTTTTTTTCTCAGCTGAAAACAATGCTACGGATGCTAAACGTTACGTATGTATCATATGAAGTCTTCTGAGTTAGGGCGCCAAGTTTCCGTCTTTTCCGACAGATAGCGTAGCTTACGTTAGCTGCAGGACAGTTTCGAAATGGCGTCTGTAGGTGATGTATGTTACAAGCAAAGCGTCGTCATTGAATTTCTCACTGCAGGGACAGACACTGTGGGGAATATTCACAAACGCTTGTGCAAAGTCTATGGAGCATCTCCTGTCGACAGAAGTACAGTTAGTCGCTGGGCACGGAGGGTGACGTCATCAGAAGGGGGTTCGGCAGAGCTTCACGATTTGCAGCAGTCGAGGAGACCATCCACAGCTGTCACACCTGACATGTTGCAGCAAGTTCATGTTGTCATTTGCCATTAAAGGATGCCATTCGTGGAAGACATTTTGAGGACGAGGAGGTGGTGATTCACACAGTGAAGCACTGGCTCCGGCATCAAGACAAGGATTAGTACCGACAGGGCGTACACACCCTTGTTTCGCTCTGGGGGAAGGCCGTAGAACGGGATGGAGATTACGTGAAAAAATAGGGTGTGTAGATAAAACATCATTCCTTCATGTGTGTGATTCTCATTATGTTCAATAAAGAATTGCTGAAGAACAAAAATGCGGTTCATTACTTTCTGGGCAATCCTCGTAGAACCTCTGTCAACTTGCTAAGTTTAGCATCTCACAAACAGCGCACCCAGAGCATACGCTGCTCATTGCTATGAGATATGACTGGACCTGTTAAGTTGTTTAAACTGTTCGGTAGATCGACTTTACGCGTTAATTGGTTGCACTGCACTCGCAAAAGGACTGGGTTTGAATCCTGGTCCGCCACATACTATCAGCTTACTACTTTCAGTCAATACAGCAAGTATTCTACGAGTAATAAGACATTCATTTCCTTTCTGAAAGAGCAGTAAAAAATAATAAACTTACATAATAAAAATGGAAGTGAGTGTATGGCATCGTTCACTGGGAGGCCTCATCCGGGGAAGTTCGGCCGCCAAGTGCAAGTCTTATTTCAGTCGACGCCACACTGGGCGACTTGCGCGCCGGTGATGAGGATGAAATGGAGGTTGAGGACAACAACACCCAGCCCTCGAGCAGAGAAATTCTCCAACCCGGTCGGGACCATGTGATGTAATTTATGTTAATATATGAGAGTATGTATCTGTAGAAGACGAGAATGCAGCACATTTACCGAAGACTATCAAGGGAGACCCTGCTTCGAGGTAATGAATTTGCGTGATGACAGCTAGCCACAAGTCAATTACAGACAGCGTCACGCATGGTTCGACTCGAAGCTCAAGCAATGTGTTCATGTCGCACTGCTGACACGATACTTCTACGAGATGTTGGTGAAGTTCAGGGCATACACAGGCGTAGCTAACACTATCATTAATAACAAGGATTCATTGTTGAGTTACTCACCAGTGAGGAAAAATCGTTGAAAACTCGAAACGAGTTGCTGGGTAAGATGAAACGGCAAAGATCTGGAAACAAATGGAGAAAGATTACAGTCTTGTAATATATTAAAATTATAACAACGAAATCTTGAAGATTTCTATGCCATTTACACAGAAAAGAGCTAACTGGACGAAAAATTCATTTATATGTGTTTGCTTAGCACCTATAGGTAACTGATGACACGTATTTAAAAACGAATTCAATCTTTTTCATAGGTTCCTCTTCGGTGCACAACCTCGAATACAACAGCTTGTGATGGAACTTCGAAGTAAGGCCTGCTATCTTGCATAGGGTGTGCAATAATGGCAAAGTGGAGTAGCATAATGTCATAAAAAATGGCACATTTCATTGTATCAGTAAAGACAAAATAGCAACAGAAATAAATGAACGTAAGATATATAGAGGCTATATACAAGAAAGACACAAATGCTTATTATGAAAAAAATGTTTTAATTACCGTTCGCAGTGCTTAGACCATCCAAGGGATGTGACCCATAGGACACATGTCCAACATAAATGTTTTCTTTCAGTTCTTGTTTTCACGCACACGCATGTTGAAACAGAAAACAGTGCAAGACCTGTACTTACGGTAAGAGAACCGACCTGAAAATTCTCCCTACTGGGCACATCGCCAACTACTGAAATGCTAGATAATCGAGGAAATGTGGAAACAAGGCACCAATAGAATTTATATAAGCGTGGGAAATGTATCAGGTAAAAAAATCTGTGTTTTGCCGTATTATTCTGTACACTCATATGCAAATCAGAATAAGCATATATAAAAGCTGGCAATATAAATACGTACATCTGCAAAAAAATTGGCAGTTAGCGTAGTTCCTGAAGAATAGCAAAAAAATATTTATACCAAGCTGAACGGCAAAAAATAAACAATTGTGGTATGTGATCATCAAATTTCTACCTAGCTACATGAAATGAACCAAAGCAAAAGTTATTCTATGAAGTGCTTGACGTTCCTGATGTGATGATTGCCTCGCGATTTCCTCATCTGTAAAGTTTCAACACGAATCACATTGGGATGGAGAATATTACATTTCCTAAAGGGTCCAGATTTTAAAAGTTGAAATTAACTGTAACGACGTTTTCCTCTGTTGGCTAGGTAATGAGTGTGTATCAATACTTTTTGTCCTGGAGCTTACTCACCTGTTTTTGCTGACGTTTGAAGAAACAATTTCATGAATTTTGTTAGGTGGATCTATATTTTTCAACACAAGATACGGCGAACGCATGGTAGAGTCGTTTGGTGTAGAATTGAATCTAAAATGAGCTTGTCATAATATGTTTTTTGTGGCAGTAGATACGAAAAAGTTTTCCAATATCTTTCATGATGCGCTCTGATGGGTTGGAAGAAGCATGGTATCTGGAAATAAAAATGGGTGTAATATTTCTAGCTTGCAGAGTGCGTTTCCATATTACTGATCGAAATTCCGGTCCATTGTTGGAGACTACCTTGAACATGTCCAACATGAGGCAAATTTTGTTTAGTAAAAGCATTAGAAACAGTTCTAGCAGTGGCTTTTCATAACGGAGTGAAAGATACAAATTTCGAAGTTAGTTCTACAGCTACAAAAATGTAACAGAGACCTTTATTAGTTCCTGGTATGGATCCAAGTAGATCAACAGCTGCCATATGTCTTAATCTCATGGACACAATGGGGTAGAGAGGGGCAATGTGAGATACTGTAGAAGATTTAGCTTTTTGACAAATTTTGCAAGTCACTAAGACTCGTCGCATACGCTTTTCGATATTTGTGAAATAACAGTTCTGCCGTAGAATCAAAAAGCATTTGCGAGTACCATAATGGGCGTAGCTCAAGTGTGTATACCAGATTAATTTATTGACAAGTTTTTCAGGTATGCAGAGAGTCCAATTATCGCTGTCAAGGCGAGCGCGGAGAAACAATGCTATTGTGCACGGTGCAGTAAGCTCTGATTGTTGCCTGGCTCGTGTCAAACCACAGAAGTTTGATCTCTTTCCAAACGTCGTCTTTGCTCTGCTCTCTGGTGCTGTATTTTAATGATGCTGAAATAAAATTTTCAAAAGCTACCTGTGTACAGAATGCTGAAATTAGCAGCGATTTCTTGCTGGTTATTGCACAGTGAGTGGGAAAGTGTATCTGCTACAGTATTCTGGGTTCCTGGGATGAGGACAATCCTAAAATCAAATTCCTGCATATAAAGTTTGCAATGACTAAGTCTGTCATGTTTGAATTTAGCTGACAAAAGGAATTAAATAGCTCTGTGATCTGCGTATACTGTTGTGTGTCTGCCGTATAGAAAATGACTAAATTTAGTGAAAGCCCAAACAACACACAATGTTTCGAGTTCAGTGATAGAATAATTTCTTTCAGCCGATGCGAGGATGCGACTAGCAAACGCGATGTTCTTCTGAACAGTTGAAATACATGGGCACCAAGAACAGTCTTAGAGCTGTCTGTACCAATCGAAAAATTGTTTGTTGGCTCAGAATGTGATAGAAGTGGAGCGTTAAGCAAATCCTTTTTCAGATTGAGAAACTCGGACTGTGCTTGGTCGTCCCACGACCAGATAGTATTTTTACCAGTAACATGACACAATGTAGGGGTATCTAGTGGAGAATGGTGTATGAAACGGCGAAAAAAAATTGATCAAACCGAGGAATCTGCGAAGTTGTTTTTTGGTATACGGAATTGTAATGTCACGGATGACTTGCAATTTGTCGGGATCGGGCGTGATGCCGTCTGCCGAAATTACGTGACCTAGAAATTTAATTGAAATCTTGCCAAAATGAGATTTACTAAGGTTCACGGTAACACTTTCTGTAAGAAAAGTTTGCAATAGCATGCGAAGGACAGAATTATGTTCCGACCAAGAAGTTACTGCAATTAGAATGTCATCAATGTAAGTGGTGATTCGGTCTTTTAATTCATTTGGAAGAACAGTATTCACCGCACGGATGAAAGCAGCGGAGCTAATTGTTAAACCAACAGGTAATTTACAAAAGTGATAGCAGTTACCGAAACAAAGGAAACAAATGTATTTTCTGCAATAAGGATGCAGTTGAATTAGCCAGAATCCATGTTTTAGGTCCAGAGTAGAATAGAGTGACGTTCCGTGAAATTTTTGCAAGAGCTCTTCCAGCGTTTGCGGACGATCGGTTTCAGTAATGATGATTTCGTTGATCTGACGTTAATCAAAAACAAGATGAAGTGAGCCATCTTTCTTATTAACAGTGTGATGAGGTTAATACAGTATATTGACTAACAGCTGGTTCAATGATACCTTGATCTAACATAGCCTACCGTTCTTGCTTGACTTTGTCTTTATAGATGAACGGAATGGAATAATGTTTTGCTTTAAATGTATCATGTTCTAATTGGAATTCGTAAACAAAACTGTACGTGGTTCCTGGTACATTGTTAAGTACTTCAGAGTGCTATAAAAGAATATCCAGCACCTGTTGTCGCTCATCGGCGGTCGAAACTTTACATTCATTTATGTTATTGTTGATCGTCTGCACAACGTCGTGGTCAAATTCATCAGAGATATTGTTACTACGGAAATACGCGCCTGTAACAAAATGTTGTATGCCAATTAGTATTCTTAGATGCTGAAATGGCCTCTACTCTGTTAATGTCTTGCTCCTCAGCTGAAAAAATATTCTAACAGATGAGAGCTGGTTGTTCAAAGTGAGCAATGACTTCTTAATGTTGATAACAGCGTCATGTTCAACAAGGAAATCCATTCGAAGGATGGCGTCGGTTGTTAAGAGAGGAACGATCCAGAAATTAGCATGAAATGTGTGATCAGCAAGTATAAAAGATAGGTGGGTTTGCAGTTTCACATCTACTCCCTTGTTGGAGACTGCGCCTCGAACTTTCGTTTTACCAAGTGGGAAAGTAGGACATGTACTGTTGGCGTTACATTTTTGAAATGTTGCTTCATTTATCACCGTTACAGCTGAAGCAGAGTCGATCACTGCAGAAAATAAATACAAGCCAATTTTAATGTCAACTATGGGATGAGAAATATTCTTTTGAGTCTGGTGTCTCTCCTGTAATAGTGTGTCCCTAACGCCGTCGAAAGTTATGACGTTTTGCTGAACGGTATCATGAGTAGCAGAATAACAATGTGCGTTTTCCGATTGAACAGAGTCGGTAGTTCCTAGTCATGCGTTACTAGTGGGCTTATTGGTGGCAGAAGATTGCTGTGATGGTTCAACTATATGTACTATATGGTTGGTTTGGTCTGCAGAATGCCGCGGTGGATGGATATGTACATTAGGTTCAGTAGGAATGAACTGAGACTGCTGAGGCTGATTTTGATGACAGTTGTGGTTGCTAAAATTACGTTTAAATTGTTAATTATTTCCTTCATGCTTGTTGTGAAATTTTCTTTGCCGTTGATTGTTTCGATGGGACTGCGACCACTGATTTCTGTGGGAGAAGTTATTCCTTTGCGTTTGCATACAATTACTAGGCTGGGCTGTACTTTCAAAGCTGGGCGATGGCACAGTGACCTTTGGTTGGGCTTGTAGACCGTATTGTTGAATATTTCCGATCTGCTGCGATTGCGGCAAAAATAGCGGCTGGAAATTGTGATTGTTGGCGCCTAAATTCTGATATTGTTGCTGCTGCTGAATACACTGGTTATATAAATCTTGTCTTTTATTAGCATGTCCATAGAAATCGTTATCGGTATCAAATCTTTTATTTCTCTTGTTATGGTATGTTATTTCCTTGATTGCCGTTATTAAAGTTCTTATTGACAAATGAGTAGTCCGATTGCAGAATTTCTAATAATTGTATTAATGCTGAAATACTTTCCTTTTGCTGTTCAGTGAGAAGGGAAACTCGTAATGAACGTGGAAGTTTTGAGATGCATAATTGTATGAGCGCAGATTGACTACGGTTCGGTCAGGTATTGGTTTTGTTGGACCATATACTGAAAAAACTGGGTGATAGCTGGAAAAGTGGAGTGTTCAGAATTGGGTAAACTAATTAGCTGGTCTTTAATGTCTCGCTGAGTCGTTTCCTACCAATACTCAGATAGAAAATCATTTTGAAACTCTTCGACAGAGTGACATTGCCTAGCTGTGGGTCTCATACGCATTGAAGGTTCTCCCTCTAAAAAGCTGCAGATAAATTCGACCTTGTGTGTGACAGGCCAGTTTGGTGGCAGCAAAAATGAAAATTGCTGCACCCACTCAAGGGGGTGCAGTCTATGCGATTATTTGTAAATATCTTGAATTTCTTTACAGATAGAAAATGTTTGTAGTCGGGCCGGCCGAAGTGGCCGTGCGGTTAACGGCGCTGCAGTCTGGAACCGCAAGACCGCTACGGTCGCAGGTTCGAATCCTGCCTCGGGCATGGATGTTTGTGATGTCCTTAGGTTAGTTAGGTTTAACTAGTTCTAAGTTCTAGGGGACTAATGACCTCAGCAGTTGAGTCCCATAGTGCTCAGAGCCATTTGAACCATTTTTGTTTGTAGTCGAATCCTTCGTGTTGTACTATTATGTGATGAATTATTATTACATTTGTTAGGTTAGTCCCTGTTTGTAATGTATAATGTTGCCATGTTTCATTTATGCCTAGTCTTGTGCTCTATTTTACCAGATATCTCTTGTACTTGATGATGTGTAATTTACTTGCTTCCAACTACACAGATTTAAGAAATCAATGTATCCTGTAACTCATGTCCATTGCATATACTCATGCATTTTGTCCTCCCCCCCATGAACCATGGACCTTGCCGTTGGTGGGGAGGCTTGCGTGCCTCAACGATACAGATAGCCGTACCGTAGGTGCAACCACAACGGAGAGGTATCTGATGAGAGGCCAGACAAACGTGTGGTTCCTGAAGAGGGGCAGCAGCCTTTTCAGTAGTTGCAGGGGCAACAGTCTGGATTATTGACTGATCTGGCATTGTAACACTAACCAAAACGGCCTTGCTGTTGTGGTACTGCGAACGGCTGAAAGCAAGGGGAAACTACAGCCGTAATTTTTCCCGAGGGCATGCAGCTTTACAGTATGGTTAAATGATGATGGCGTCCTCTTGGGTAAAATATTCCGGAGGTAAAATAGTCCCCCATTCGGATCTCCAGGCGGGGACTACTCAAGAGGACGTCGTTATCAGGAGAAAGAAAACTGCCATTCTACGGATCGGAGCGTGCAATCTCAGATCCCTTAATCGGGCAGGTAGGTTAGAAAATTTAAAAAGGGAAATGGATAGGTTAAAGTTGGATATAGTGGAATTAGTGAAGTTCGGTGGCAGGAGGAACAAGACTTCTGGTCAGGTGAATACAGGGTTATAAATACAAAGACAGATAGGGGTAATGCAGGAGTAGGTCTAATGATGAATAAAAAAATAGGAGTGCGGGTAAGCTACTACAAACAGCATAGTGAACGTATTATAGTGACCAAGATAGATACGAAGCCCATGCCTACTACAGTAGTACAAGTTTATATGCCAACTAGCTCGGCAGATGACGAAGAAATTGAAGAAATGTATGATGAGATAAAAGAAATTATTCAGGTAGTGAAGGGAGACGAAAATTTAATAGTCATGGGTGACTGGAATTCGACAGTAGGAAAAGGGAGAGAAGGAAACATAGTAGGTGAATATGGAAATGAAAGAGGAAGCCGTCTGGTAGAATTTTGCACAGAGCATAACTTAATCATAGTTAACACTTGGTTCAAGAATCATAAAAGAAGGTTGTATACATGGAAGAATCCTGGAGATACTAAAAGGTATCAGATAGATTATATAATGGTAAGACAGAGATTTAGGAACCAGGTTTAAATTTTAGGACATTTCCAGGGGCAGATGTGAACTCTGACCACAATCAATTGGTTGTGAACTGTAGATTAAAACTGAAGAAATTGCAAAAAAGTGGGAATTTAAAGAGATGGGACCTGGATAAACTGATAGAACCAGAGGTTGTACAGAGTTTCAGGGACAGCATAAGGGAACAATTGACAGGAATGGGGGAAAGAAATACAGTAGAAGAAGATTGGGTAGCTCTGAGGGATGAAGTAGTGAAGGCAGCAGAGGATCAAGTAGGTAAAAAGACGAGGGCTAGTAGAAATCCTTGGGTAACAGAAGAAATATTGAATTTAATTGATGAAAGGAGAAAATATAAAAATGCAGTAAATGAAGCAGGCAAAAAGGAATACAAACGTCTCAAAAATGAGATCGACAGGAAGTGCAAAATGGCTAAGCAGGGATGGCTAGAGGACAAATGTAAGGATGTAGAGGCTTATTTCACTAGGGGTAAGATAGATACTGCCTACAGGAAAATTAAAGAGACCTTTGGAGAAAAGAGAGCCACTTGTATGAATATCAAGAGCTCAGATGGAAACCCAGTTCTAAGCAAAGAAGGGAAAGCAGAAAGGTGGACGGAGTATATAGAGGGTCTATACAAGGGCGATGTACTTGAGGGCAATGTTATGGAAATGGAAGACGATGTAGATGAAGATGAAATGGGAGATACGATACTGCGTGAAGAGTTTGACAGAGCACTGAAAGACCTGAGTCGAAACAAGGCCCCGGGAGTAGACAACATTCCATTAGAACTACTGACGGCCTTGGGAGAGCCAGTCCTGACAAAACTCTACCATCTGGTGAGCAAGATGTACGAGACAGGCGAAATACCCTCAGACTTCAAGAAGAATATAATAATTCCAATCCCAAACAAAACCGGTGTTGACAGATGTGAAAATTACCGAACTATCAGTTTAATAAGTCACAACTGCAAAATACTAACGCGAATTATTTACAGACGACTGGAAAAAAAGGTAGAAGCCGACCTCGGGGAAAATCAGTTTGGATTCCGTAGAAATGTTGGAACACGTGAGGCAATACTGACCCTACGACTTACCTTAGAAGAATGATTAAGGAAAGGAAAACCTATGTTTCTAGCATTTGTAGACTTAGAGAAAACTTTTGACAATGTTGACTTAAATACCCTCTTTCAAATTCTAAAGGTGGCAGGAATAAAATACATTGAGCGAAAGGCTATTTACAATTTGTACAGAAACCAGATGGCAGTTATAAGAGTCGAGGGGCATGAGAGGGAAGCAGTGGTTGGGAAGGGAGTGAGACAGGGTTGTAGCTTCTCCCCGATGTTATTCAATCTGTATATTGCGCAAGCAGTAAAGGAAACAAAAGAAAAATTTGGAGTGGGTATTAAAATCCAGGGAGAAGAAATAAAAACTTTGAGGTTCGCCGATGACATTGTAGTTCTGTCAGAGACAGCAAAGGACTTGGAAGAGCAGTTGAACGGAATGGACAGTGTCTTGAAAGGAGGATATAAAATGAGCATCAACAAAAGCGAAACGAGGATAATGGAATGTAGTCGAATTAAGTCGGGTGCTGCTGAGGGAATTAGATAAAGAAATGAGACACTTAAAGTAGTAAAGGAGTTTTGCTATTTGGGGAGCAAAATAACTGAGGATGGTCGAAGTAGAGAGGATATAAAATGTAGACTGGCAATGACAAGGAAAGCGTTTCTGAAGAAGAGAAATTTGTTAACATCGAGTATAGATATAAGTGTCAGGAAGTCGTTTCTGAAAGTATTTGTATGGAGTGTAGCCATGTATGGAAGTGAAACATGGACAATAAATAGTTTGGACAAGAAGAGAATAGAAGCTTTCGAAATGTGGTGCTACAGAAGAATGTTGAAGATTAGGTGGGTAGGTCACGTAACTAATGAGGAGGTATTGAATAGGATTGGGGAGAAGAGAAGTTTGTGGCACAACTTGACAAAAAGAAGGGATCGGTTGGTAGGACATGTCCTGAGGCATCAAGGGATCACAAATTTAGCATTGGAGGGCAGCGTGGAGGGTAAAAATCATAGAGGGAGACCAAGAGATGAATACACTAAGCAGATTCAGAAGGATGTAGGTTGCAGTAGGTACTGGGAGATGAAGGAGCTTGCACAGGATAGATTAGCATGGAGAGCTGCATCAAACCAGTCTCAGGAGTGAAGACCACAACAACAACATGCATTTTGTATATTTTGCAGAACCAATGTATCTCAGTCTCATTGCATCCAAACGAGACATTATTCTCATAAACAAAAGCACATGGAAGTGCAGGAAATGCAGTACACAGAAAGCATTACGTAGCAGCTTATATGGAATGCTTAACACTATTGACACTTCTCACACTGTTTCTTGCATGTTTTTGTGACCATTTTCCTGTTAAAGTACTAGGTAAATTAGGCAGATTGCCTATAAAGATTTAGGATTAACGATATTTTTTCTCTGCATTTTGTGTTAGGTATAAGAGTATTATTAAAATTATTAAAATATTTAATGAGTGTTCGTGCCATGAAATGCACCAATTTTTCTAAGTAATGCTGGCATATTGATATTCAATGAGTGTTCATGCCCTGAACTGCACTCCAATAATGAAGATTATATTGATATGTTGTTGATTTTTCTATAATGATATTGTATGATGCTAATATGTATTTTGTGTATGTTGTGTCCTTTCTAGGAAAATCTGTCTAACCTTGTGCCACATGACTGGAGGAGTTGATGGGAGACTGTCACAGTTGTACCTGAAAACATTTTTCACCATTCCTTATGAGATTGCATATGATACTACCTTCTTATCTTAGCGTGTATGACTGCCTTTTCTTTCCAGGTAAATAATCAAATTTCCAGGTTCCACTATTTCTGCAATTCACCCTCATCTTCGCATATTTATCTCCTGATTTAATGTGATATGTTACATTTATCTTGTCAGTAAGCTGTGTTGCATTTTGTACTCCTGTCTTTATGCTTGCATATACTGTAATCACATTTTTTTCTTTGCTGTGGCCATAGCAGTTCTTGACTCATGACAATTGACTCTTAATTATTTTCTTTACAGAAAAAGGGCATTGCCCTTATCAATCATTCCCGTATCCTTCCCTGTAGCTATGCACATTGTTAGATATATAGACCATTTACTAGACTGAAGTTTATGAAGCCCCGAGGGCACTACACAACCTGCAAATATTGTGTCTTTACTCACAAGGTACCATACTTCGATTCTATGATTCTATTTGTCTAATATGTATTCATACAGGCCATACAGAGCCGTACTTTTATGTAATACTGCTATTTATGCACTTTGTTCTTGCAAAAGCCATGCCGAGTTTCATATTCTCATTATAAATTATGCATAGGCCTTGAGTTCCATATAAAGTTATAGTTAATTATATTTTATGATATTTTCTCAGCTTTGATGTTTATACTATGTAAAACTAGGTTACCTTGAGCCAAAAAATGTTTTCTGTCACATTTTTAATTATTAAGGTCAGCATTTACTTCATGTAAAACTAGATCACTTTGAGCCACAAATATAATTTATGTAAAACTTTTTTAGCTACTGAGATCAACATTTATGTACCTAAAAAGTCCACTTGGAGCCTCTGATTGATATTTCCTAGTCAATTGCTTTAGATGTTAAGAGTTGCATGTATTTCATTTACTAGGCCACTTGGAGCCCCAAACATTTTGTAGCTACTAAGATCAGCATTTATGCATCTAGAAAGGCCACTTTGAGCCTCTCATTGATATTGTCTCTGCAATTGTTTTAGTTATTAATATTTGCATGTATTCCAAGTACAAGGCCACCTGGAGCCATTCAATTCTTGATTTTACTGTTAGGTTTTCTTATGTAATTATATCACAATATTGCATATACAAGGCCACTGAGAGCCACAGTATAATGTTATGAACCACTCTTGTTTGCTGCCATGTTAGGTTATTCTATGTCTATTTGGCAGCCTGATGCCACACTTACTGATGTTGTCTTATTCAGAATTCACTTTCATTTTTGCCTATTCGCTCCAATGTAAATCATTGTTGCTTCATCTGGTCTGTAATTTCAGTAGGATGCTGAACTTTTTCTGATCAGATAGATTACTCGATGTTGACATAGGTAGAAATGGTCATGTTCCACTACCTTACCTTTGCTACTTTTTGTACCTTCCATTATCCAGTCTCCTAGCTCTGTTCATGGTATGGGAGCAATTTATTATTGGTATTCGTACTTCAACATAAGTGACTATATATCTCGTTTGGATCTCAGAAGAATCTCTACCATGAAGAGCAGTGATGATGCTGGTCATCACATTACTGACACTATGATAATTGCCAACTATAGTTGTTGGTAATTTGTTGCAAAGTTCATCTTGTATCTCTGCACATGAGTGAGAAAAATAATATGGAGTTCAGCTGTCTTGGTACACTGAATGCAATGCACATTGGTCACTACTAAGATGCTGAACCCGCAAAAAAGAAAAATAAATGAACTTTATGATGCAGTCAGTTCAACATGTTCATAGGCTTCAGCCATGACTCTTCCTTTCCCTTGCCCAATCCTATACCATTATATTGACGTTTAGGATTGTATACTAATTTTGCTTTACATGATTTACTTGTCAGCAATCTTGTTTATGAGACAGTTTACTCATAAAATAACCAGATTATGATTTATACTAGTGCACCTGAGCGCTATCAATTCTTTACAATTTAATGATGTTATACAGTTAGATAAATTTACCACACATTTGTTGTACAAGGTATTTCCAAATAAGTGTCAAATTTGTTAAACCCCGCTAGAGGATTGTGAAAGGAGTATACTGGGGCACATTTGTGTATACTGGGGCACATTTGTGTAAGATCGCAGACCCAGAGATATTGCTTTGGAGTAAGAGAGCGCTTGGCGCTCAATTGTAGGTATAGCTGTCTGTGAGGGAAAGACGATGGAGTAGGCAGTTTTTGTGGTGTGCTGTGTGAAGCCACAAAGTGTTAGATTAATTTAGGTATGTAAATATTGTTGAATATGGAAGCAGAAGTCTTCATGCAACCAAGGTAAAGATGTTAAATAATTATCATTTCTGTTTTTGCCAGCACTTTAGTATAGATGAGCTGGCTGATAATTTGTAATTGTTGAGTAACCCCATAATGTATGTAAACTGTTTTGATGAAAACACTAGATAGATATTTCACTTTGTAATGTTTCTAAGATTTGTTAACGGTGCTATGAGTAATTTTACGATTTTGCATTTATATTGTATTAGTGACGTTAGATAATACTTGCTGTTTAAATCTCATTTTTTGTGAATCAATTGTTAGTAATGTAACTTCAATTGTCTGATATTTTTGAAAAGACAAACTTAACTTGCAGTATAATTTTGCTAAAACAACTCAGTGTTAGTAATTTACCATAATTACTACCACCTTTATGTCCAGGTCATATTTTTTTAAAGAAGTTGGATTTTCTTAAATGTTCTCGTTTATCAGCCAAAAGAATTCCATGTGCATTACAAAATATTATGGCCAGCATTGCACACTGCTGAGCCTGTAGCTAGTATATTTTTGTTTTCCATGAGAGACCAGAATATATTGCGTTACTCCGTTGCTGCTTTAGAGATAAGACAATTTTATTTATTTCTTATGTGCACAGGAACCAAAGTTATCAGTTTTGATCAGGACCAGATGATTCAGTGCCTAAGGGGCTGAATGTATTTTGCTGTGACTGTATTTCCTTATTGGTATTGGGAGTTGTATTGCCCAATCAGTTCGTGTAAAGTTTTGCTAACAATAACACACACTAAGCATGCCACTTGTAGTTACAACACGCTACACGATATTTCGAGTTCAGTACCCGTTCCACAGATCAGACAGACATTCATTCAACGTAATTGTAAAGTTTAAAAGAACTTTACAATGATGATAGGGGTACTAGGAATTTTCATATAATGAAGCCCATAACGCATTATGAACCCTACGGTACCAGCAGATATCAATATCTTCGTTTACAAAAGAGAAGAGTTCATATAAAAACTATGTCTGTAAAAATTGTTTCATGCTTAAATATTTATATTCCATACTACCATAACTTTCTTGAAGTTTTAACATAAAATGTTGTAAATCTGATTCTATAAAATTTTGCTAAATATGTACGAGTGACTATCTCCGACAAAGTAGTAAACTTTTTGCTTTGTATAGTATCTCTGTTCTTCTTTATCGTGTATAGACTTGGCGGGAAGTTGTAAATGGTGGTCAAGACTTTGTGTGAAGCTGCCGTAAATAGACATTCTTCGAATTGTTTGTTCGAATTGTGTCATTACAATGCGTGAAAAGTTTCAGAATACAAACGTTTAAAGTTCAGACATGTTGCTTCATTTCGTAATTTGAGTTGCTAGATTTCCACAATCCTTTCAACAGTTAATTTCCTACGCACTCGGCGAGCCAGCGGACGCAATGATATGTATAGAGAAACCAACGAAACCAACAGCAAGAAACTTACCTAGTAAAACCTTTATGTCCTAGTATGTGGATATGCCCTTCGATGCAGCTCAGTTCAGAATAATGACTAATGCACGGCCTGAGGACAAGTCACTGAATACACAGCACTGAAAAGACATATTACAAAATGACATACATTAACCTGTCATTGGCGTTTGGCCAGTGCAATACCTTATTGGTAAGTGGATGCTGGAAATGATGACATATAATTCGCTTATTATAATTTCTTAGACAACGAAAAAAAATATTACTAGTATGTAGACAAATAGGGGGGGGGGGCGGGGCGGGGGCTCCACCCACGCGCCATGGACATAGCCGAGGTGGAGTGGATTGAGTTCTTCAATGGTGCATATAGCTGTACTGTAAGTGCATCCACAACGAAGGGGAATCTATGCAGATGCCAGATAAATGTGTGGTTCCTGAAGAGGGGCGGCAGCCTTGTCGGTAGTTGAAGGGGCAACAGTCTGAATGCTTGACTGATCCGACCCTGCAACATCAGCCAATATGGCCTTGTTGTGCTGGCACTGCAAATGGCTGAAGGCAACCGAAACTACAGCTATTATTTTTCCCGAAGGCATGCACCTCTTCTGTACAGTTAAATGATAATGACATTCTCTTGGATAAAATATTTAGGACGTAAAATACAAGCAGTACACCATTCAGATCTCTGGGCAGGGACACCCCTCAGGAGGATATCATAATCAGGAAAAGCAAAACGACCATTCTAATGGTTCGGAGCGTCGAAGGTTACATCCCTTTTCTGGGAGGAAGGTCAGAAAATGTAAAAATAGAAATGGACAAATTCAAGTTAGATATAGTGGAAATTAGTGAACAGCAGTGGCAGAATACAGGACTTGTGATCAAACGAGTACAGGATTATACATACAAAATCAAACAGTAGTAATACTTTAGGAGGTCAAATACGAAGTAAGTCAATAGGAATAGAGGTAACCTACTTTGAACAGCGTAGTGAATTAATAATTGTAACGAAGACAGACCCGAAGCTAACGTCCACCACAGTAGTACGATTTCGTGTGAAAACTAGGTCCATGGGTGATGAAGAGAATGCATGGTGACTTAAAAGAAATACTTCAGATAGCTAAGCGAGAGGAAAACTGAATTGTGGTGGGGGATTGGAATTCGGTAGTAGGAAAAGGAAGGGAAGGAAAAATGGTAGGAGAATATAGACTGCAGGAAAGGAATGAAAGATGAACCCGTTTGTACAGAGCATTATTTAATCACTGCTAACATCTGTCTTAAGAATCACGTAAGAAACATGCACAAGTGGCAGAGACCTGGAGCACTGGAAGGTTTCAGTGTAATTATATTACGGTAAAGCACAGCCATGTCAACAAGATTTTTCCCCGTGGCAGGTGTGGACTCTGACCATAATTAATTGGTTATGAACTAACAGTTAAAACAGAAGAAAGTAAAAAAAATAGGAAATTTTGAAGATAAGACTTGGATAAATTGAAAGAACCAGAACTTGCTGAATGTTTCAGACAGTGCATTAGCCAATGTTTAACTGAAACAGCAGAAGAGAACACAGTAGAAAACATGTGGGTAGCGTTGAAAGATGGAATAGTGAAGGAATCAGAGGATCAAATAGATAAAAACACGGTTTCTCGTAGAAATCCTTGGACAACACAGGAGATACTGAATTTAGCTAAAGAAAAGAACAAATATAAAAATGCAGCAAATGAAAGAAACTAAAGTGGACAGGAGGCGGAAAATGGCTAAGCATGAATGATTAGAGGACAAATGCAACGCTGTAGAAGCATGTATAACTAGGTGAAAGACAGAGCCCGCCCACAGGAAGATTAACCAGATCTCTGTAGAAAAGAGAAACCACTGTGTGAATATCATGAGCTCTGATGATAAGGCAGTACTAAGCAAAAAAGGGAAACCTGAAAGATGAAAGGAACATATCGAGGGGATCTACATAGGAAATGAACTTTAAAACAATTTTAGAGAAAGGGAAGAACAAATAGACGAAGATGAGATGGTAGATACGTGAAAAGAATTTGAAAGAACATTGTAAGATCTAGATCGAAACAAAGTCCCTGAAGTAAACGACAGTCCATCATAATTACGGACATGTTGCTGTTGTGGTCTTCAGTCCAGAGACGGGATTGATGCAGCGCTCCATGCTACTCTATCCCGTGCAAGCTTCTTCACCTCCGAGTAACTACTGCAACCTACATTCTTCTGAATCTGCTTAGCGTATTCATCCCTTAGCTACCCTCTACGATTCTTACCCTCCACACTTCCCTCTAGTACTAAACTGGTGATCCCTTGATGCCTCATAACGTGTGCTAGACCCTCTTCTAGTCAAGTTGTACCACAAATTCCTCTTCTCCCCAATTCTGCTCAGTACCTCCTCATTAGTTACGTGATCTACCCATCTAATCTTCAGCGTTCTTTGTAGCACCACATTTCAATAGCTTCTATTCTCTTCTTGTTTACATTATTTATCGTACATATTTCACTTCCATACATGGCTACACTCGATACACATACTTTCAGAAAGAACTTACTGACAGTTAAATCTATACTCGATGATAACAAATTTCTGTTCTTCAGAAACGCTTTCCTTGCCATAGCCAGTCTACATTTTACATCCTCTCCATTTCGACCATCATCAGCTATTTTGCTCCCCAAATAGAAAAACTCATCTACTACTTTAAGTGTCTCATTTCGTAATCAGCATCACCTGATTTAATTCGACGACATTCCATTGTACTCGTGTTACTCTTTTTTATTTTCACCTTATATCCTCATTTCAAGACACTGTTCAACTGCTCTTCCAAGTCCTTTGCTGTCTCTGACAGAATTACAATGCCATCGGCAAACTTCAAAATTTTTATTTCTTCTCCATAGATTTTAATTCCTACTCCGAATTTTTCTTTTGTTTCCTTTATTGCTTGCTTAATATACCGGTTGAATAACATTGGGGATAGGCTACAGCCATGTCTCACTCTCTTCTCAACCACTGCTTCCCATACATGCTCTTCAACTCTTGTAACTGCCATCTGGTTCTGTACAACTTGTAAATAGCCTTTCACTCTCTGTATTTTACCACTGCCACCTTCAGAATTTGAAAGAGTGTATTCCAGTCAACATTGTCAAAAGTTTTCTCTAAGTCTACAAATGCTAGAAACGTAGGTTTGCCTTTCCTTAATCTATCTTCTAAGATAAGTCGTATGGTCAGTATTGCCTCACGTGTTCCAACATTTCTACGGAATCGAACTAATCTTCTCCGAGGTCCACTTCTACCAGTTTTTCCATTCGTCTGTAAAGAATTCGCGTTAGTATTTTGCAGCTGTGGCTTATTAAACTGATAGTTCGGTAATTTTCACACCTGTCAACACCTGCTTTCTTTGGGATTGGAATTATTATATTCTTCTTGAAGTCTGACGGTATTTCATCTGTCTCATACATCTTTCTCACGAGATAGTATAGTTTTGTCATGTCTGACTTTCCCGAGGCTATCAGTAGTTGTAATGGAATGTTATCTACTCCCGGGGCCCTGTCTCGACTTAGGTCTTTCAGTGCTCTGTTAAATTCTACACGCAGTATCAAATCTCCTATTTCATCGTCACCTACGTCCTCTTCAATTTCCATAATATTGCCCTCAAGTTCATCGCCCTTGTATAGACCCTCTATATACTCTCTCCACCTTTCTGCTTTCCCTCCTCTGCTTATGACTGGTTTCTCATCTGAGCTCTTGATATTTATACATGTGGTTCTTTTTTCTCCAAAGGTCTCTAATTTTCCTGTAGGCAGTATCTGTCTTACCCCTGTCTCTACATCCTTGCATTTGTCCTCTAGCCATACTTGCTTAGCCATTTTGCACTTCCTGTCGATCTCATTTTTGAGACGTTTGTATACCTTTTCGCCTGCTTCATTTACTGAATTGTTATATTTTCTCCTTTATCAATTAAAATCAATATCTATTCTGTCACCCAAGGATTTCTACTACCCCCCCCCCCTTTCTACCTGCTTGATCCTCTGCTGCCTTCGCTATTTCATCTGTCAAGGCTACCCTTCCTTCTTCTACTGTATTTCTTTCCCCTGTTTTTGTCAATCGTTCCATAATGCTCTCTCTGAAACACTCTACAACCTCTGTTTCTTTCAGTTTATTCAGATCCCACCTCCTTAAAGTCCCACCTTTTTGCAATTTCTTCAGTTTTAATCTACAATTCATAACCAATAAATTGTGATCGGTGTCCACGCTGCCCCTGGAAATGTCTTACAACTTCAAACCTGGTTCCTAAATCTCTGTCTTACCATTACATAATCTATCTGAAACCTTCCAATGCCTCCAGGCCTCTTCCACGTATATAGCCTTCTTTCATGATTTTTAAACCAAGTGTTGGCTGTGATTAGATTATGCTCTGTGCAAAGTTCTACCAGGCGGCTTGCTCTTTCATTCCTTACCCCCAATCCATATTCACCTAATACTTTCCCTTCTCTTCCTTTTCCTACTATCGAATACCGGTCCCCCATGGTTATTAAATTTTCGTCTCCCTTAACTATCTGAATAATTTCTTTTATTACATCATACATTTCTTCAATCTCTTGATGATCTGCGGAGCTAGTTGGCGGATAAACTTGTACTACTGTGGTAGGCGTGGGCTTCGTGTCTATCTTGGCTACAATAATGCGTTAACTACGCTGTTCGTAGTAGCTTACCCGCGTTCCTACTTTTTTTATTCATTATTAAACCAACTCCTGAATTACCCATATTTGATTTTGTATTTATAACCTCGAACTCATCTGACCAGAAGTCTTGTTCCTCCTGCCACCGAACTTCACTAATTCCCACTATATCTAACTTCAATCTATCCATTTCCTTTCCATCGATATCTATTACATAAATATTCCACATGGTGTGCAAAATATATGATGAAAAGAAAGAATCTCAAACTTCAGAAAGTATGTAATAATTTCAATTTCACAGAAACGAGATGCTAACAGGTGTGAAAATTACCGAAGTATTAGTTTAATAACTTATGGCAGCAAATTACTGACAAGACACATATGCAAAACAAAGGAAAAAGTGGTAGAAATCGATCTCGGGGAAGATCAGTTTGGGTTCTGGAGAGAGGTAGGAACACGCGAGGCTATTTATCTTATACTGATGAAAGGCGAACCAAAGTTTATAGCATCAGTAGATTTAGAGAACACTTATGTCAATGTGGACTGGAATACAATCTTCAAAATTCTGAAGGTTAGCAGGGATAAAATACAGGCAGTGAAAAATTATGTACAGATTGTTCATAAACCTGACGGCAATTATAAGAGTCTAAGGGTATGAAAGGGAAGCAGTGGTGCCGGCCGCGGTGGTCTCGCGGTTCTAGGCGCTCAGTCCGGAGCCGCGCGACTGCTACGGTCCCAGGTTCGAATCCTGCCTCGGGCGTGGATGTGTGTGATGTCCTTCGGTTAGTTAGGTTTAAGTAGTTCTAAGTTCTAGGGGACTGATGACCTAAGATGTTAAGTCCCATAGTGCTCAGAGCCATTTGAACCATTTTTTTGGAAGCAGTGGTCGAGAAGGGAGTGAGACAGGGCTCTAGCCTTTCCCTGGTGTTTTGCAACCTGTACATTGAGCAAGCAGAGAAGGAAGCCAAAGAAAAATTTGGAGAAGGAATTACAGTTCAGGGAGCAGAAATAAAAACTATGAGCTATGCTGATAATATTGTAATTCTGTCAGAGACAACGAAGCACTTGTAAGAGTAGTTGAGAAAAGATTATAAGATGAGCACAACAAAAGTAAAGCAAGGATTATGGAATGTAATCGTCTTAAATCAGATGATGTTAAGGGATTAGATTAGGAAATGAGACACACTAAATGTAGTAGACGAGTTTTTGTACATAGTCAGAAAAATGGTTGATGATGAAGTAGGGAGGATGTAGACTGATTATAGCAAGGATAACGTTTCTGAAAAGTGGAGTTTATTACTATCGAATATAAATTTAAATGCTACAAAGTATTTTCTGGAAGGTATCTGTGCAAGTGTAGTCTTGCACGAAAGAGAAACGTGGGTGATT
The DNA here is from genome assembly GCF_023898315.1 of Schistocerca nitens. NCBI lineage: Eukaryota > Metazoa > Arthropoda > Insecta > Orthoptera > Acrididae > Schistocerca > Schistocerca nitens. Next base: position 749,046,181 of record NC_064614.1, read on the forward strand.
TAACAGTTCAGACAAGGAGAGACTAGAAGCTTTTGCAATGTGGTGTTACAGAAAAATGTTGAAAATTGGATGGGTAGGTCGAACTAGTGGGGAGATACAGAATCTAATTGGAAAAACAGACCTCCGTGGCAGAACCTGTCCAAAAGAAATAACAGTTTCTTTTCCATGCATCTCAATAGTTATGTAATCCTGACTCTGGGACAAATACACACGACTAGTGACCAAAAGGAGCCATGTTCCTCATCAACCCCACAGCAATGATTGTCAACAAAAATCTCTTCTGGCTCGTTTCTGCCTTGTTGTCAGTAATTTCAACTCACATGTGCACACACGCACACACACACAAAAGTAAAGCAAGGATTATGGAATGTAATCGTCTTAAATTAGATGATGTTAAGGGATTAGATTAGGAAATGAGACACTAAATGTACTAGACGAGTTTTTGTACACACACACACACGCACACACACATCACACACACACACACACACACACACACACACACACACACACACACACACACACACATATTTTGCTCTCCGCAGTCACATTCTCTACTCCTTCTTAAGCTACACCATCTCCATCATTTTTTATTTTATTTCTTGGAAATGTGCTAACCAGAGAGCTTCCAGTGTCAAGGCATGATACTGTCAATGGTAGCTGCGTAATACAGTGCATATACTTTCCTTAGCTGCAAGCACTCAAGTCCTCACTCAAAGCTATCACGTGATACACTGAAGAGCCAAAGGAACTGGTACACCTGCCTAATATCGTGTAGGGCCCTCGCGAGCACGCAGAAGTGCCGCAACACGACGTGGCGTGGACTCGAATAATGTCTGACGTAGTGCTGGAGGGAATTGATCCAAGAATCGTGCAGGGCTGTCCACAAATCCGCAAGACTACGAGGGGGTGGAGACCTCTTTTGAACAGCAAGTTGCAAGGCATTCCAGATATGCTCAATAATGTTTCTGTCTTGGGAGTTTGGTGGCCATCGGAAATGTTTGAAATCAGAAGAGTGTCCCTGGAGCCACGCTGTAGCAATTCTGAACGTGTGGGTTGTTGCACCGTTCTGCTGGAGTTGCCCAAGTTCGTCGGAATGCACAATGGACATGAATGGATACAGGTGATCGGACAGGATGCTTACGTTCGTGGCACGTGCCAGAGTCGTATCTAGGCGAATCAGGGGTCCCATATCACTCCATCTGCACACGTCCCACACCGTTAAAAAGCATCCACCAGCTTGAACAGTCCCCTGCTGACATGAAGGGTCCATGGATTCACGAGTTTGTGTCCCTACCCGTACACGTCCGTCCGCTCGATACAATTTGAAACGAGACTCGTCCGACCAGGCAACATGTTTCCAGTCATCAACATTCCAATGTCAGTGTTGACGCGCTCAGGTGAAACATAAAGCTTTGCATCCCGCAGTTCTCAAGGGTGGGCCTTCGGTTCCGAAAGCCCATATCGATGTTGTTTCGTTGAATGTTTCGAACGCTGACACTTGTTGATAGCCCATCTCTGAAATCTGCAACAGTCTGCGGAAGGGTTGTACTTCTGTCGCGTTGAACGATTCTTGTCAGTCGTCGTTGGTCCCGTTCTTGCAGGGTCTTTTTCTGGCCGCCGCGATGTCGGAGATTTGATTTTTACCGGATTCCTGATATTTACGGTACCCTCGTGAAATGGTCGTATGGGAAAATACCCACTTCATCGCTACCTCGGAGATGCTGTGTCCCATTCTGGTGCGCCGTCTATAACACAACGTACTAACTCAATTAAATATTGCTAACCTGCCGTTGTAGCAGCAGTAAACGATCTTCTCCAGACACTGGTTATGTTATATAGGCGTTGCCGACCCCTGCACCGTGTTCTGTCTTTTTACATATCCCTGTATATATATACGCATGCCTATACCAGTTTTTTTTGCGATTCAGTGTATTATCTATGAATGTAAAAAGGAGATCCAATTTTCCTGTCTGTTATGTATGTTGGAATGAGGGAAAGACATATGTAGATCACATGAAAACCGCTGAGATATGTAGCTGAATATGTTATGGAACTTCTAAACCAACTTCACATACAGCTATGACCTCATGTAACAGTGCTCACTTTATCATGTATTGTGAAAATCGACACACGGAGCGATACCTGCGCAAAGTGTGAACCCAGCGCCCGAACCAGAAAAGAGAGATGATTAATACGCACGTAATGTGCGCAAGACGAATCTGTGAACCGCGGCATCTCAGACGTGAGATCAACACGTGGAAAGCGTTCCCAGGGGCAATGGGTACTTCACTAGCTGCATATGAAGTGTGATGAAACCTAACATTGCCAAAGTGACACGTCGGAAAAAGAAATGTCGGGCACGGAGTTTCTCTGAATCCATACTCAGGGTGACAGAATGAATCGACCGCATATTGCACAAACACGGCGTACAGATGTTTTGCAAACCAGCTAAGAAGATCAAAGAGTGGCTCAGATCGGCAAACGACGAAAGGGATCAGCTTATAATGTCGGGAATATATCGCATACCCTGCGCATGTAGAAAAGTTTACGTTGGAATGACGATCCACCAATACCAGGATCACTCAACATAAATGGTTCACATGGCTCTGAGCACTGTGGGACTTAAAATCTGAGGTCATCAGTCCCCTAGACTTAGAACTACTTAAACCTAACTAACCTAAGGACATCATACACATCCATGCCCGAGGTAGGATTCGAACCTGCGACCGTAGCGGTCGGCGGTTCCAGATTGAAGCGCCTACAACCGCTCGGCCACACCGGCCGGCCCAACATAATGATGTCGCCCAACATGATATCGCAGATTGGGAGAGGTGGAGAAATCGACCGTGGTGGAGCACACGCTGTGCGAGACCGACCACATAATAAAATTCGCTGCGGAGAAGAGCTACCACGTTCGCTTTTCCAAGGAGTCCGTAGAGGTTCACAAACATGACAATAGCTTCAACCTGAAAGAGGACAGCCTCAAGGTCAACAGAGCCTGATTCCCGCGCTGCAGTGAACGACCGTTGCAGGTAGCAAAGGGAGAACCACAAAGCAACGGCAATGACCAGCGAAAAGCCCTCAGATGTTGGCGACACAGGTACATAACGATTATGGAGCCGTGGTCGACTCCAGTGTTCACCAGCAATGAAGGGTGAAGCTTTGAGAATGCCAGTCACTCGTCCTGGTAAAACTCAGAAATAATGCCGTAGAAACATTGGCTTTAAAACCAGAGACACATGCTAATAGGCAGTTTGTCAAGCAACTAAATGCGCAGCCAGCTTCTCTTTAGGATGAAAGTAACATAAACGTCGCTCACATACTTCAACTGATTGTTGATGGGCATTAATGCTACTACCTGTCTGTCTGCCTTGAAAGACTTTCTACGTAACAGAAATTGTAAATTTCTATGTTTTCGAGAGGCAGCATTAAGTGTGTCACATCTTGCTCACAGTTATAATGTTTCGAGACATACCATGAATCCGCTTGCAACTTTTTTTCCTTTGTGTTCGCCTATCCCTTCTATAATCATCCACTCATGCTCGGAGTGCTGTACACGAACACATTAACAGATATATTTTCGTTGTTTTTCTCAGATATTTCCACATACTTCATTTCTGCAGGAAATGAAATGTTCCTTAAGTTTAAGGCTTGTAAATAAGGAAAATAACTGGACGCATGCCTCGCATAAACACTTGCTGTTACAAACCAGCTGTAGTTTACCAATTGAAGCAATAATTATCGTTGACTGTCTAACATTTAATATGGCTTTTTTGCTCCATATGTGGACGAACTCTTGGATTTCGAAACTCTATTATTGCACGCTGTTTCTCACACACCGACATAGGCACACTACACACCGCCATGTCACACGCTACAATTCTGAGCCCTCTAGCGACAAAGGGCTGCTAATGGAGTATAAAGATGTAGAGTGTTAATGACGTTCGTTTTATTTTAAAAGCTTTAAGAGATTTCATATAACTATTTCAGGGGATCACTTTTCAGCACGCTCTAGTAGGTTGCAGAGTCGACGAGTTCTTTTAAACGATAGGCTTATTGTGACGCTAAAATTAATTTTTATTGAATGTTGATGTTTTTGTTTCATGCGTGAACTGAGGTAGGCGTTTCGTTGTAATTGTAATGTAGGTAGATTGTATGTTTTCTAGTGCGTCTTTTAGCATATGCTTTTCAACTTTTCGAGAAATAGAGATATCCTTAAAGTCTGGTCTCCGCCAGGTTGTTTAAGTGGAGAAATACCGACAGATTAATATGGGGCAATGTCGACAGAGTATCGATATTTCCCCACGTTCTAAAATCTAGAAAAAAGTTGTTTACTTACAAGTAATGTCTTATATCTAAATCCTGATTGAAAGGACAATAAAAAGAAAATCGGAGAGAACTAAATCGATTGAAGAAACCTTAAAGAACACATTAAGTTTAGTGAAGTCAGGGAGATCATTGAACAGTGTATCTAAGAAGCTGGACTTAACAAGAATTAAATTCAGGCAAAATGCTTTCCTTGAGGAGAAGATCTTTTTTTACTACGAAACAACAGCAAGAATGAGTCAACCATATAACTACATTGGCATAATTCTTCTGTGACACTTCCCTGGTTAAGTTGCAGCAAATTTTCTATGACCATTCCGTAAAACTAGGCCTTAAGCACAATGTCAATAAAATTATCAAAATGGCTGGGGAATACTGGGCCTCTGCTTCTAAAAATGGAAATCCTAAAATAAGTTTAAGAAAACTATGAGAAACAAATATCAACAGAGTTCTACGTTTTAATAGTTGTATATTAGACGAAAGTTATCTCTTACCGAAAAGTTTTTTCTACTTTTATCGGTCTGCTTTTTCTATCTGCTTACTTCTGACCTGAGCAAGTAACCAAACTCCGCCTATTTCTTTTAGATTTTGGTTTCCTAACCTAATTCCCTGTCCATTACCTGACTTGATTCGATACACTCCATTAAAGTAGTTTTGTTGTTATTTTCATTCATCTCATAACATAGTTTCAATACACCGTCCACTCCGACCACCAATCTTCCATGTCTTTTGCGCATCTATCAGAATCACAATGTCATCCGCAAACCTTAAAATTATTATTTTTTCCTACTTGAACTTTAACTGAAATTATAAATTTCTCCATGCTCCTCGTCATCATCATCATCATCATCATCATCATCATCATCATCATCATCAACTACAGGATTTCCTTTCAGTGGGCCGAGTAGGAATTTACTGAACGAAATGCCTCCACTGATTTCTGCCTTGTTATAGCTTCTTTCTCTTCACTGCATCCCACGTAACTCCTCTGCTCTTGAGGTCTTCATTGACCTAGTCTCCCCATCTCTTCCTAGGCCGCGCAATCGGTCTTTTTCCCGGTACTTCAGTTTCCTAATACTGACATACTGACGTGGAATTCGAGTCGGGTGCATTCGCTTCACATGACCTAACCACTTCAATCTCACAGCACTCATTCTTTCCTCTATGGACAAGGTAAGCTGCAGGTATCTCCTTACATATTCGTTCCTGACAGTCTCTCCTGGTTTTTTGTAGACCTGACCTAAGGAACATACTTTCATACGCTGGTATTTGACTCACTTCTCTTTTATTTATGAGACAGGTCTCCAGGCTACACTTCACGACTGGCTGGAGATAGGTTTTAGCTGTTAGAGGGACTTCCTTGTTCCACATTAGGTTTCGTACTTGATGGAAGAAACTGGATCCTTTTGCTACTCCATTTAAAATTTCTAGTTTCGCAGTTCCATCACTTGATATGACACACGCAGATAATAGAAACTTTTCACACATTCAATCTTGTCTCCTTCCAGTGTGACATTACAAGGTGCGGTTGTCATACTCGTCTTCATTGTCAATTTTAATCCTTTAAATTTTGTATTCCAATAATTCAGCCTCTTATGAATTTTCATTTCAGTCTTTCTCCAAACGGCGATGTCATCAGGAGAAGCAAAAGGACTGAGTTTTTTTTCCCCACTTCCTTGATTTCTTTCATGGAGGATAGCCTACCATCCTGTCCCACTCTGTTCTCAATTAGTGCCTCCCTTTACGTCCTTTGATTCTTGTGGCTACAGACTGGTTTCTGTGCAACTTGTAGACTACTTATTGTCCTCTATTTTTTATCCCTGATAACGTCATAACTCTAAAGAATGTGTTGTATTCAAAATCGTCACCATGTTTCCTAAATCTACAAATGCTACAAACGAGTGTCTGTCTGCCTTCAGTCCATCTTTTGACTACTGAAAACTGTAATAATGAAGGGCGAAAGTTGGCCGCGAGGTACAAGTCTTTCTAGAAGAAATTTATCAATTATATTTTTCAATATTGATGTTGTTGTTGTTGTTGTTGGGGTCTTCAGTCCAAAGACTGGTTTGATGCAGCTCTCCACGCTACTCTATCCTGTACAAGTCTCTCCGTCTCTGCAAAGTTACTGCAACCCATATCCATTTGTATCGGCTTGCTGCCTTTACAGTTTTTACTCCCCGCTCCCCTCCACCCCCCCTCCCCCTCCCCCCCAGCCCCACTCACACACTTCCTTCCGTTACCAAAAAGCGTCCTACCATTCGATCCCTTCTTTTAGTCAGTTTCTGTCATAAATTTCTGAATTTCTTTTTTCCGCAATTCGATTCACTACTTCCTCTTTAGTTCTTCGATCTATCCATTTGACCTACAGCATTCTTCTGTAGCACCAAATCTGAATAGCTTCTATTATTTTCATCTCTGTCTTCTCTTATTTTTTTCACTTTTGTTGGTATCGACCTTATTATCCGTTTTCTCTGCGCTATCTGTTGCGTTCAGTTGATGTTCAATGCCCTTTGTCATTTGTGATGGGATAACAATTTAATGTACAACTGTAATTCCCTTCCAATTACGAGGGTAATCCCAAAAGTAAGGCCGCCTATTTTTTTTAAGTACATAGACCTGTTTATTTCTACAATGGCTTACATCAGTTTACAGCTTGGACATTTAGCTATTTCTCAACATAATCACCATTTCTGTCGATGTATTTTGTAGACGCTGTGGCAGTTTTTGTATGCCCATGTCATACCAACTCGCCGCCATGCGGTTTGGAAAGTTATGAACCTCTTCTTTCACCTCGTCGTCGGAGCTGAATCGCTGGGACCACAATTAACGCAGACAGGTACTGTGAGACTCTGAAAAAGCTCAAACGGGCAATTCAGAACTGGAGAAGAGGAATGTTGAGCAAGGGCGTACACATTCTCCATGACAACGCTCGCCCACACATCGCTCGGCAAACCGTTGCTCTCCTGCAACAGTTTCAGTGGAACATAATCACCCGCCCACCCTATAGTCCTGACTTGGCGCCCAGTGACTATCACCTGTTCCCTAGGTTAAAAGAACATTTGGCCGGAAAGTGATTGAGCTCCGACGACGAGGTGAAAGAAGAGGTTCATAACTTTGTGAACAGCATGGCGGCGAGCTGGTACGACATGGGCATACAAAAACTGCCACAACTTCTACAAAAATGCATCGACATAAATGGTGATTATTTCGAAAAATAGCTAAATGTTCAAGCTGTAAACTGATGTAAACCATTGTAGAAATAAACAGGTGTATGTACTCATAAAAAAATAAGAGACCTTACGTTTGGGATTACCATGGTATTGTCGTAGTTTCGTTTACTGATCGCTCAAACAACAGATTGACTAACATAGGGGCAGACTATAACGTTGCTTCACTCCCTTCTCATCTACTGACTCCTTTGCTTGTCCTTCGATTCTTACGATTGCAATATGTTTTCTGGTTAGTCAGTGAAAGCTATACGTGTTCCTCAGGTATATTTTAGTCATTTTTGCCTGCACAACGCACAACTGGACGTCTCTCTTAGTAGTGCTGACATGCTTGTCCATCATCTGGGGTGATCAAAGGTCTGTGGCCCCTTGGTTCCTCGGCGACTAACAGAAAACTCTAAAGAGCAAACAGAGGACCACATTTGCAAAGCTGATTGCACGTTACGAGGCTGAACGTGACAACTTTTTTCGAACATCGTGAGTGGCGCCACACCATCTCTCTCTGAATAAAAAGTTCAAAGCCGCTCCCTCAGCCGGTGAAATCACGGCAACCGCCCTTGGGAATCTGAAGGGGTTATTCTGTTTCATGTCCTCTTTCATGATGCATCTATCAACTCTGAACTGTATTGCGTTACCGTCAGGAAACTGAGGAAACGACTCCAGCGTAGTTCGTCGCCACCAAAATGCAAGCGAACTTCTCCATCTCCATGTCGACGCAAGGCTTCATACATGTCTGTGAACCCGAGACGAGCTCAAAAAACTTTACTGGACTGTTCTTCTTCATCCGCCCTACAGCTCGGGTCACGTGCCTCTCGACTTCCATCTGCTTGTCCCAATAAAGGACGCACTCCGAGGGAAGCAGTACGTGGATGAAGGGGAGGCTATTGATGCAGTAAGAGATTAGCTCCTACATTGACCAGTAGACTGGTACCATGCGGACATACAGGCTCTCTCAGTAACGTGGCGTGACGCCGTCGCATTGAACGGAGATTATGTTCAAAAATAGGGTTGTGTAGCGAAAAGAGTGGGAAATAATATGGTGTATTGGAATCCTGAACAAAACCAGCATAGCCGGCAGCGGTGGTCGTGCGGTTCTAGGCGCTCCAGTCCGGAGCCGCGCTGCTGCTACGGTCGCAGAGGTTCGAATCCTGCCTCGGGCATGGATGTGTTCACGATGTGCTTAGGTTAGTTAGGTTTAAGTAGTTCTAAGTTCTAGGGGACTGATGACCACAGCAGTTGAGTCCCATAGTGCTCAGAGCCATTTGAACCAAAACCAGCCTGCTTTTGGAAATAAGTGTACTTTCGCTCAAAAGAAGTGTTGCAGTACTAATTAAACGCCCCTCGTGCTACAGAGTAAATGCTGACGGATTTTTAAAAAGAGTCTCGGGGCTCCGTTGCTGCAAGACTGACGAGTAGAGGCGGATAAGCAACAGTGCGGCAGTTTCCAGCGCTGCGGGTCGATAGGAATCGCAGCGGTGTCTGGCCATTAGCTTTCAGCAGGGAACGAGGGGCGCAAACAGCTGAGCGCCGGCGCTTCTGTTTGGCTATCACGTTGCTTTGCCTTGTCGCGGTCACCCATTGACGTCACCGTGATCGATAGCTCTTGTTAACGACGTCCGGTGTTTTGACAGCTGCTGTCTCCCATTCGTAAAATCATGCTCGGGCGGCTCCATTAGGTCGCTTCTGCTGAGCACCGTGAATGTGGCTAATTTGAGTGCAGCGAAGGAGGGGCGGGGGCTCTTGTCTATATTTGTCATTCCGGTAGGCGTGCACGCTGGAGCAACGCCAGGCTTGAAAATCCCTGTCTTCTCCCTCAATGAAGCAGCGACAGAAATGGTGTGTTCGTTTGCGTATGTCTGTTTTTGTGTGTGTATCTATCAATACCACTGGAACGCGTACAGCAATCCCATCTAAACTTGGTACATATTGGGTGCAGAGAAACAATCTGGTAAAAGCTCACGCCAGGCTATGAGACTTCAAATCGAGTAAAATTTTGCAAATAACCAAAATTCGAACTGCATCGTTCTGGAACTATTGTCATTAAACAATAACCAATCAGCGACAAGTATACGGAAGCGTAAACATTTATACTAACTTGCCACAGTTAATATACGTAATGCTATAGATCTCAGTTACTGACTATATTAGTTGAACATAGACAACGGAGAAAAGAACAGCAATCGATCTCGAAATCCATCGTGTTATTACAGCAGATCTAGGTTTTAACTGTTACGCAGCCACCTTCAGTGCTAACAATTAGAAAAGAGAAGAATCACGACCCAATTTAAGATAGATAACAACGCATCGTAAGAGCAAACATAAGCACTACACAGTTACGTACCATACTACAACGGGTCACATGAGTCCAAAGTGCCATGTAGTAAGCAAGACTAATTGATGTAGAACATATAGGAGCCTGACATGAATTGATGCCGTTGCTTACACGATTGAACAGGAAGAAAATGTGTCGTCAGAGATGTGTGGTGCCCTCTGTTGAGGTGCTGGTGAATAGTTAAATAATAGTGAAACTACTGAATACAATTTTTAAAAATGTACTGAACAATAAAACCAAAAATAATGGTTAAACCATTAAAAAATCGCATGTGTGTAGCCATAAGTACAGCACGCACAATAACAGTAAATACAAGCTAGTAGGTAATGTATTTTTGCATTACACACTAATCGAAGATAATCCCTTACAATTCCATACAACAGCGAAAAGTACAATATTAAAATAATGTACCAAAATAATTAAATTATAAACGAATGAAAATATGGCAATAAACCGTGGTGTGCCATCTCTGGGCATAAAATAAAAGCATACAGATCGTAAAAACACACATTAGCGCCATCTCTAAGCTTACAGTTTAAACATGTGGAACAAAGCAGCATTGCAATGTAGAAAGGTATGAAGCTAGCCAGTGGCGCATAAAAATGAACAAATGAGTAAAATAAATGAATGAAAACAGTATAATAAAACATGTTGTGTCCTCTCTGGGCATAAACTAAAATCGTACAGATCGTTAAAATACTTTAGCGCCATCTCTGGGTTTACAGTATAATCATGCGAAACAAAACAGCACCTCAGTGTCGAAAGGAACGAAGCTAGCCTCTGGGGCATAAAATATTAGCACATAAATAAAATAAAGGGATGCATCACCGCTGCGGAAAATAAAATGCTTTCAAATAAATTGGAATTGAGGACGTGGTTATATTCAACCGCGCACGCATCCTCACTGGATTAATGTAAGCCACGAAACGTGTTATATGTATGGATTCCAATCAATTAAAATTAGCTGAAGATACTTGTTTCAGCGAACAATTTTTGTCCATGGCTGGCTACATTAGATCTGAATTTTCTACCATGGGTACTGACAAAGCTTCATTGTTAAATCAACTACGCCGAAAGTAATTTTTTGTGGATTTTAGAGCACAGTTGGATCTTTATAATGAAACAGTAGATAGCTCACTCAATCTTGGCGAAATGCTGAATCATTGAATTCCATACCAAGAAGTGGTGAACTTAATCAGCGAAAAAGCGAGAAACGACCGGTAATAGCAAAGGGATTCGCCTAAGATTTCAGAAGGAGTGCATTATGGTCGGCTGAAATCTCTAGTTTAACGACTGGAATAGAAGCAGGTGATTCATAACAACAGTTACGCATATGCCCTTAAACCATGGCAAATTTCCAACCCACCTGTTCCAAAACAGGACTGAAACAATTTCCAAATACGACTGAAAGAATCTCCATTATGCGATTTATGCAAAAAAGGAGACGTGAAATATCTACCACATTCACGTACTAGACACAAGATACAATTAAATCATTTTATCCGAGCACTGTTAACGCTGATGATTTCCTTCCAACATCGGCTACAGTATTGCTGTCATCCCAAAAGAGTGAATTAGTATTAAGTTTGATGTTCAGTCATTTAAATACATGTGATCTATCTGTATATACTATGTATACGACGTGTAGATATTTTATGTGATGTTATGGTTTTCTTCTGTTACGATATAATTACTGTATGAGTAGTTTCTATTGCTGTAATGTTTCAATCACTTATTCACACCCTTTTATTGTAAACAGCAATTAACTAAGTGAATAGCAGAATAACCCTGAAGATTGACACTAAGTGATGGATGACTATGGTGATGGCCAACGCCAGAATGAAAAAGTAAATTACTCTAAACGTACCATAATGCCATTAGTTTGTTGTGATAAGAAATGCGCCATTCTGCGAAACAGCACTGTAGTAAGATATTCAACATATGGTACTGTAAGGTGGAACGCTGTGCGTCTGAAGGCACATGTTTTAATTTTTGTTAATGCACAGACAACTTAAATGAACTTTCATTCTATCGTATTTTACGGACAATAAGACGCAGTCTTTCCTTCAAAAAGTTGCCTCCAAAATTCAGGTGCGTCTTATACTCGAAATTAATATAAAAATGTCGAGCGTCTGATGTAAAATTCCCGACAGTCTTAGAAATGGCCATATATATGATGTCGCGGGAAACGTATCTTTACCTGGCACCCTTGGATTCAACTGGCAGGAGCAGTGCATCCATGTGACGAACGTGAGTTGCGGGGATTCACAAGCTTGCTAACTCCCTACCGCCCCGCCGTCATGATGCGTCATTGCTGTCTACGGTACCAGTCAACTTGGATTGAAAGTGTGTTGTGTTATCAGTAACAGTACAACATTGTTTTTAGTAGCTAGTTTTACAATGGGAAAAAGTAAAAGGTATTCATATGCTGCGGGCTATAAATCGAAAGTAACAGCATATGCAGAAGAAGATGGAAACAGAGCAGATGAGCGGCATTTCGGCCCTCCACCAACACAAAAAACCCATTCGCGATTGGTGAGCTAGTAAACCAGAACTGAAAAAAAGCGGAAGACTAAATGTGCCAATAGAGGACTGAATCCAAAACGGCCAAAACTAGAAGATCACATATTGAAATGGATTCAAGCATACCATCAAAATAGCATTGGAATTAATACAAAAATGATTCAGGTACATGCTCGTAAGCAAGCGCTACAGTGGAACTTGACAGACATTGGACTTCCCATGCGAATCAAAAGCAAACATCGTAGAAAATGCTAGACAAGTATGAAGAGAGAGTATTGTCTTTTCATCACTTTATTTTTCAACATTGAAAGAAAACCAGTGTGGAACTAAGTCAAATAGCGAATATGGACGAAACTTCTCTGACACTTGATGTCCCGTGTAACAGAACTGATGCCATGAAAGGTGCTAAAACTATAAAAACATGTGGACGTGAAAAAATGCGCTACGCTTTTGTCCTTTCATGGTGTACTGACGGTACTAAGCGTATCCAGTGATCATTTTCATGTGCGAAACAATGCCAAAACCTTCTGAAATACCGCCAGGTGTTGTTATTCACCTACACGACAAGGGCTGGATGGACGAGGCTGGTAAGAAATTATGGATTAATAAAGTATGGCAGAGAACGAAAGGTGCTTTATTGAAGAAGAGCTCCCTTCTTGTGCTAGATCAGTTTAGTAGTCGTTTGAAAATTCCTGTGAAAGAGAAATTGGGACAGGAAAATACAGAGCTTTCTGTTATTTCGGGAGGACTTACTTCACGATTGCAGCCTCTTGATGTCTCGATACATAAGCCATTTAAAGTTGATATGAGACGGATATATGGCTGAAGGGTGAAATCCAACATGAATTCACGCCGAATGGAGCTTTAAAATGATTTACAATGAAACAAGTGTGTCGGTGGATAAAACAATCGCGGTCTAGAGTGAGAGAAGACACTATTGTTAAATCTTTGAAGAAGTGCTGTATAAGTAACGCTCCCGATGGTAATGAAGACCATCTTATATATGAAGAGGACAAAGATGACGGCGAAGAGGGTAAGAAGAAGAAGAAGAAGAAGGGAAGCAGAAGAAGAAGTAAGTTCAGACGCCGATTTTCAGGGATTTTAAGTGTCAGCTCGGTTTTATGAAGTAAGATTTTTTTTTTTTTTTAATATGGCTTTCCAATCTAAGAAGAAAAAGTGACGTGAACAGTGGGGGGAGGGAGGTGCCTCTTCTTGATAAGTGATGAGAGGTGGCTACATCCTGACCTTGAATGTAACACACACAATTGTCCCAAAGGCGTGGGCAGAGGCAAGTGGGCAGTTTACCTTGAGACGTGATGGGTATCTGGTAATATAACGATCTTGAATGTACTACACACAAGTTCCACAGAGGTGTGGCGAACTCTCGCTGCTGTCATACTTATGCTAATATTTTTCCAGTGTTTGGAGTCTTTGTCAAGTAGGTATGACAATACAAATGGAAAAATGCAAATATGCGAGATAGGATCGTAACAGGTCGGCATAGACCGTAAGAATGTGTCGTATACGCTCGGGAAATTTAAATGGGAATCTTTGGCAGAATGGTGACATACGTAGTTCTCGCGAAAACACGTTGGTTAACTTCAGAAAATCTTTATCTGAGGAAGACTGTCTGACTGTTAAGTTGCCTCCACCGTATACAGGGTGCCTATAATTAAACTTTCGCTACTCGAGCCAATGTAGACATAAAATTATTTACCATTATGGCATCCACATTTATAGGAATGACGATCAGAATGTGCCCTGCAGGATTTGCGTTGTGAGTAGTGTTAGGCACGGGTACTTGTACGACGACATAAACATCAGTACTCATTACCGTTGCAGGCAGACAATATGGGCCTGGACAAAGTGAGCTGGGCTTTACTCGTAAAGATGTTTTATCAAAACAACATAATAGTGTTGCTGCTCTTCGCGAGTATCGATGCATTAAATGAATACGGAGATGTGCCCTTACCGCACTGCAGTTGAAGAACATGATTCAGAAGTTTGAATTAACTACCGATTTAGGAATTGCTCCAGCGAGAGGTCGACGGCCGTATGCGCCACAAACTGTTAAAGAAGTTGCCATGGCTGAGAATGCTGGCCACCTTGTGCGATCTGTGTCGTGACAGCTGAACGTTCCATGGTCCATCTTTCTTTCGGGCAGCAGTAGAGCAATCTCTCGTGTGGTCCACGCTGTCGTGGATGCAGAAGGTCGTCACACTGAGCAACGTTTGTAACCTGGAACGTCAACATCGTACGCAGTTAACTGATGTTACCCTCTTACCTGGAAATTCAAACATATTTCTTTTTCAATAGTTTATTCGTTATTCCTCTTCCGCACGTCCTTAAAAAGTTTCCACAAAGTTCAATTGTCCTACGATCACTCGTTTTTGTAAATTTGTGGTAAGGTCTTATGGGACCAAACTGCTGTGGTCATCGGTCCCTGAGCTTACACACTACTTAATCTAACTTAAACTAACTTACGCTATGGACGACACACCCGCCCATGCCTGAGGGAGGACTCGAACCTCCGACGGGGGGAGCCGCATGGACCGTGACAAGACGCCATAGACCGCGCGGCTCACTCGTTTTTTCATGGCAGCACTCTCAAATAGCGAAAATTTAGAAGTCATGATGAGAATGATAACGTGTTAACTCTGCAGCCTCGTTGCTGTCAGATCACTGGTCGCGCGGTCATCTCAGTTCTCGCCAAAATCTTTACTCTGCGCATATGTTCGCATCGCTAGCTGAGTCGCTTACTTGTAGCGTGAAGCGTAAACGATGTTCTCCGTAGCGTCTGACGACAGTAATAGAATGTTGAATGTAAGCATGCAAACGCGCAAGTGTTGTGTTGTGCAAGTGTTGGATGTCAGTTTGTCGCCGGCCGAAGTGGCCGTGCGGTTAAAGGCGCTGCAGCCTGGAACCGCAAGACCGCTACGGTCGCAGGTTCGAATCCTGCCTCGGGCATGGATGTTTGTGATGTCCTTAGGTTAGTTAGGTTTAAGTAGTTCTAAGTTCTAGGGGACTAATGACCTCAGCAGTTGAGTCCCATAGTGCTCAGAGCCATCTCAGTTTGTCGGATGGAGTTCCATGCCTATTGCACTTATTCGGTCAATACAGAGATGGTTAATCCTGTCTGTGGATGATACTGGAGTTGTCGCCCGATGATGCCTCATATATACTGGATTGGAGACAGATATGGTGATCGAAAAAGGCCAAGGAAACTTGTCGATACCATGTAGAGCATGTTGCGTTACAACAGCGGTATGTGGGCAAGCGTTATCCTGTAGGAAAACACCCTCTGATTACTGTTCGCCGGCCGTTGTGGCCGAGCGGTTCTAGGCGCTTCAGTCCGGAACCACGCGGCTGCTACGGTCCCAGGTTCGAATCCTGCCTCGGGCATGGATGTGTGTGATGTCCTTAGGTTAGTTAGGTTTAAGTAGTTCTAAGTTCTAGGGGACTGATGACCCCAGATGTTAATTCTCATAGTGCTTAGAGCCATTACTGTTCATGAACGGGAGCAGAACAAGTCAAATCACCAGATTGACGAACAGATTTGCAATCAGGGTACGTGGGATAAGAATACTGTAGGGCCAGAAGACTGTAGCGAAATGTAGGAAGAGCTGCAGAGGATCAACAACTGGTGCAGGGACTGGTAGTTGGCCTGAACGAAAATAAATGTAACCTATTGCTCATAAACAGGCGAACACATCCACTAACTTTCCACTATTGACGGAAAATCACTGGAAACAATAACTGCCATATGGTATCTACAAGAACCCAAGCAGAGCGACCTAACGGTGAATGTCCACCATCAGAGCAATAATGCGAAAACCAGGTGCCACAATGACATTCACTGGGAGAATCTTAAGGAATGTAATTGATCCGCAAAAGAAATTGCTTACAAAAGACTCGTTCGACTTATTCATCAGTACTGATCGTCCGTCTGGGACCACTGCCAAGTAGTATTAATACACTGTCCAGTCACGTTGATGTAAAAACCCTTCAAAAGCCTGAATAACCACCTTTCGCAGGGCGGACCGCTGCGAGACGTGCAGGAAGAGAGTCAGTGAGGTTCTGGAAGGTACCATTAGGGATGTGGAGCCACGCCGACACCAGAGCCGGACCTACTGCGCTAGGTTTCTGAGCTGAGGATACATTGCGCGGACAGCCCGATCGAGGTGGTCTCACAGATTCTCGACTGAGTTTAAACCTGGGGGCTTCGGTGGCCAGCGGAGTACGGTAAATGCGTCGTGGTGCTCGTCGAACCACACACGTACACTGCCAGCTGTGTGACACCCTGCTGGTAGATGCCATCGTGCCGAGGAAAAGCAAACTGCATGTAGGTGTGGACATCGCGCTCATTGATAGATGCATACTTGTACTGATCCATTGTGCCTTCCACACTCACGAGATTATCCAGAGAAAACATTCCCCAGACAATAACGCCCACTCCTGGTTGCAGTGTGTTAGCTTTCAGACGTTTCACTCCATACAAGCGAGCTGCCACCTGTCCGAAGGAGCACAGAACGAGGTTTGTCTGAAAAGGCCGCCTGTCGCCACTTAGTGGACGTCGATTTGCAGCGTTGGCACACATATTGCAGCCTTCGTCGCCAATGAACAGCAGTGAGCATGGGTGTACGAACCAGGCGCCTGCTGCGGAAGACTATATGCAGCAACATTTGCTGAACCGTCGTTGAGGAGACGCTGTTGGTAGCCCCTTGGTTGATCTGGTCGGTCAGCTGCTCAACAGTTGCACAACTATTCGCCCGTACATATTTCCGCAGCTGTCGTTCATGCTTGTCATCTACAGCACGTGGAGCGCCACAGTTATCTCGGCACCAGTTTTGAACAGCGCCACTTTTCCAATCACAGTGTACTTTAACCACATCGGCACAAGAACGGTTTACAAACTTAGCCGTTTCGGAAACGCTTCATTTGGGCCGAAAGCCAATGATAATGCCCATATGGACGTCACATAAATTGCTCCGTTTTCGCATTGCGACGATCACTGCGCTGTTTTCCGCGTGCTCCCGGCACGCTTTACATACCGTCCACCGCTAGTGCTGCTACCTGCTGTCTGTGATTGGTAATTACACGTTGACGTCGAATATAGACGGTGGTTACTTTGATGTGACTGGACCGCGAAGAAGAGAGAGAACTAATGGCGTGTTTCGTCCTGCAATCGTTTACTCAGCAAGAGAGCGTTGCGAACATTGTTAACGATCTCCTGTGCCAGACACTGCAAGAGAGCCCTTTCGTGAATTAAACAGTAAAGAATGGAAAATACATTGATATCTGATGTACAGGGATTGGGAAAAATAAACAAATTCCTCGAGAAACCCATGTTTCAGCATAAATGCAGTTGCTAGTGAAACCTGCAGTTTGCGTCGTTGTATTTGACTGCGAGCGGCACATGCACAATACCCTTGCTGCTCTTCAAGCGTCAATCGTGATTACAACAGTGTTCTGTGTAGGTGCGGGCGCATTATGTCGGAGCTAAGTGAATTCGAACGTGGAAAAATTGTTGGTGCTCGTACCAAGGGAATCGAAGTGTTTTGTGTTTCGAGAGGCATCGTATACAGGGGAAAAGGGATAATACCATCCGCTGAGTCACAACGAGGATGAAAGTGTGTGTTCAGTGATCCTGGCAGACAGTCACTGAAGCGGACTGTGACGAAAGATAAGGGAACAACAGCTGTACAACTCGCTGCGGTAGTGAATGTCGAATTCGCGAACTTTTTCAGCACCAAAACAACACGAAGGGTACTCCAGAAGCACGGATTTGCAGGGCTATATAGAATTCCAAAACCAATAATCAGTGGTGAAAACGCCCGTAACAGGAAAATGTGTTGCTGAAGCCATATAACTTGGACTATGGAGAAACGGAGCAAGGTCGTGTCGTCTGATGACTCTTGTTGCATACCGTGTCCAACTTCTGGCCGAGTTTACATCGCAAGAACGAACCACAGCGGCGGTTCGGTGATGTTTCGGACAACCATCTCGTGATATCCATAGGCTCCGAGCGTACTCTGCAAGTCTGCGAGTCATCATTTCGGATGATCAGGTCCATCTCATGGTACAATGTTTCTTCGCTAGTGGTGACCTTGTGTTAAAAGACGACAGGGCCCAGGTTAGTACAGCTCGGATCGTCCAGGACTGGTTTTGTGACGAGTTGTCGCATCTCGTCTGTCCACCACAGGCAGCAGATCTCAATATTATTGAGACTTTGTGGTCTACTTTGGAGGATAGTCTGTGTGCTCTCTATCCAGCGCCACTATCGTTATCTGAACTTGCCACTGTTTCACAGGCACAACGGTAGAATTTCGCATGAAAACCATACAGGACCTGTATTTATCCATTCAGCGACGACTGGAAGCGGTTTTTAATGACAGCGGTTTTCTTACACCGTATCAGGCACGATAATGTGTTGTGTTTTGGGTGTTTCCGTGTTTTGGTCCATCCCCTGTAGACTGGCAAGACGGTGCACCCCCCCCCCCCCCAAAGGCGCGCTGTCAGCTGGCGCACGTAGCGCAGCCTAGGCGGGCCGCATCGATCCGCAGCCCTCCACAAGTGGGGCAGTCTCGCCTACGCCCCTGCCCCCCCTGTGTATCCCCCTCACAGCTGCCAGGGAGGCAGACCAGCAGCCTGACCACCTCTAAAGCCCGCTGCGCAAATTACACCAGAGTCCCACGAGAGCGCTCTGCCGCCGCCGCTGCTGCTGCTACCGCCACCACGTTCCTCTGTGAAGTGCGTGACACACCTCCTATTGTACTACGGTTACGGTTTGCTCACGTTCTGATCGCGTAGAGAGGGGGATTGCCTAAATGCCTCCGTGCTCGTTATAATTAAACTTATCTTGCCTCCGTGTTCCATCTGGGAATTTAGTGGTATATATCTCGCTTCATAAGGAAAAACGGAAACTCAGTTTTCACATTTGAAGAAATATTAACTATTTGATTAATCTACAATTTACATAATTTTGTTCATTCTCCGCGATAGGGTCTCTTTATATATGCTACTGTTCCACTTGACAATATTCTCTATTAAGTGTACTAGTACAACCATCTTTTTCTTGGCATTTCTACGTCTACATCTGCATACATGCTTCGCAAGTCACTGTACAGTGCGTGGCGGAGAGTACCAGTACTAGTCATTTCCTTTCCTGTTCCGCTCGTAAACTGAGAAAGGAAAAAACTACTACGTCTTCGTATGGGCCCTAATTTCTCGTATCTTATCTTCGTAGTCCTTGCGGAAAATGTAGACTATGTGATCAAAAGTATGCGGATACCTAAATGAAAATGACTTTCAAATTCGTGGCGCCCTCCATCGGTAATGTTGGAATTAGTATGATATTGGCCTTGATGACAACTTCCACTCTCGCAGGCATACGTTCAATCAGGTGCTGGAAGCTTTCCTGAGGAATGACAGCCCATTCTACACGGAGTTCTGCACTGAGGAGTGGTATCGATGTCGGTCGGTGAGGCCTGGCACGAAGTCGGCGTTCCAAAACATCCCAAAGATGTCCTACAGAATTCACGTCAGGACTCTGTGCAGGCCAATCCATTACAGGGATGTTACTGTCGTGTAATCACTCCGCCACAGGCCGTGCATTATGAACAGGTGCTCGATCGTGTTGAAAGATGTAATCGCCATCCCCGAATAGCTCTTCAACAGTGGAAAGCAAGAAGGTACATAAAACGTCAGTATAGGCCTGTGCTGTGATAGTGCCACGCAAAACAACAAAGAGTGGAAGCCCCCTTCATGAAAAACACGACCACACCATAACACCACCGCCTCCGAATTTCACTGTTGGCACTACACTCGCTAGCAGATGACGTTCACAGGGCTTTCGCCATATTCACAACCTGTCATCGGATCGCCATATCGTGTACCGTGATTCGTCACTCCACACAACGTTTTTCCACTGTTGAATCGTCCAATATTTATGCTCCTTACATCGAGCGAGGCATCGTTTGGCATTTACCGGCGTGATGTTTTGCTTATGAGCAGCCGCTCGACCACGAAATCCAAGTTTTCTCACCTGCCGCCTAACTGTCGTAGTACTTGCAGAGGATCCTGATGCAGTTTGGAATTACTGTGTGATGATCTGGATATATGTCTGCCTATTACACATTACGTCCCTCATCAACTGTCGGCGGTCTCTGTCAGTCAACAGACGAGGTCAGCCTGTACGTTTTTGTGCTGTACGTGTCCCTTCACGTTTCGTACAGTCTTATGACACAAGTGACACCCAATCACCTGACCACGTTCGAAGACCGTGAGTTCCGCGGAGCGCCCCATGCTGCTCTCTCACGATGTCTAATGACTACTGAGGTCGCTGATATAGAGTACCTGACAGTAAGTGGCAGTACAATGTACCTAATATGAAAAACGTATGTTTTTTGGGGTGTCCGGATACATTTGATCACATAGTGTATGTTGATGGCAGTAGAGCAGTTCTGCAGTCAGCTTCAAATGCCAGGTCTCCAAATTTACCCAGTATTGTTCCTCGAAAAGAAAGTCGGCTTCCGTCCAGGTAATCTCATTTGTGTTCCCGAAGCATCTCCGTAATATTTGCTTGTTGTTCGCACCCACCGGTAACAGTCTAGCAGCCTGCCTCTGAATTGCTTCGATGTCTTCGTTTAATTCGACCTGGTGCGGATCCCAAACACTTGAGCAGTGTTCAAAAATAGGTCGTACTAATGTCCTCTATGCGGCCTCATTTAGAGATGACCCACTCTTCTCTAAAATTCTCCCAATAAACCGAAGTCAACCACAGTTCTCACATTCTCGTTTCATTTCATATTGCATTGTAACGTTACGCCCAAATATTCAAACGACGTGACTGTGCCAAGCAAGACACGACTAACGCTGTATTGGAACATTACGGGTTTGTTTTTCCTACTGATTCGCAATGAGCTATACTTTTCTTCATTTAGGGCTAGCTGCCATGCATCACACCAACTACCAATTTAGTCTAAGTCATTTTGTATCCTCCTACAGTCACTCAACTTCGACAACTTACCGTACACCATGGTATCATCAGCGAACAGTTTGCTACCCACCCTGTCTGCCAATCATGTATGTTTGTATAAAGAGAATAATAGCGGTCCTATCACATTTCCCTTGGGCATTCCTGACGACACAGTTTTCTTTGATGAATATTCGCCGAAGTGGGCACCAATCTGGATTCCATAACTTAAGAAGTTTTATGTGAACCTATTCCGTATACTGGTACCTTTTCTAACAGCCTACAGTGTGGCACCGCGTCAAACGTTTTTCGAAAATCTTCATCGATAGTTCGCAGTAAATCATGTGAGAAAAGGGCAACCTGAGTTTCCCACGAGTGATGCTTTCTAAAACCATGCTTATTCGTGGACATAAGCGTCTCAGTCTCAGGAAAATTTACTGTATTGGAATTGAGAATATGTTCAAAGGTTGAAGGATTCTGCAGCAAACGAATGTTAGGGATACTGGTCCCTAATTTTGTGGGTCCGTTCTTTTGCACTTCGTATACACAGGGGCCACCTGAGATTTTTTCCAGTCGCTTGGGACCGAGCGATGTGGCACAGTGGTTAGCACACTGGACTGGCATTCGGGAGGACGACGGTTCAATCCCGCGTCTGGCCATCCTGATTTAGGTTCTCCGTGATTTCCCTAAATCGCTCCAGGCAAATGCCGGGATGGTTCCTTTGAAAGGGCACGGCCGACTTCCTTCCCGTCCTTCCCCAATCCGACGAGACCGATGACTTCGCTGTTTGGTCTCCTCCCCCAAACAACCCAACCCAACCCAACCCCAGTCGCTTGGGACTTTGCACAGGGCAAGGGATTCGCGATAAACGCGAGCTAAGTAAGAGGCAAGTGCCGTAGGGTGCTGTCCATCAAACCGAACTGGGACTCCGTGCGGACCTGATGACTTATTTGTTTTCAACTCCTTCAGTTGTTTCTCTACGCCAGGGATGCTTATTGCTATGTTGCCCATACTGAAGTCAGTTCGAGAGTCAGACGACGATAAGTTTGTGCGATTTTCCTGCGTGAACGATTTTTTGAAAGTGAAATTTAGAACTTCGGATTTCGTTTTCCTATCTTCAAGAGCCACATCAAACTGGTCAACAAGTGATTGGATGGAAGCCTTAGGCCCACTTAGCGAGACCAGAATCTCCTACGGTTCTCTACCAGATCTTTTGCTTAGGTATGAAGGTTGTAATAATTGTATGCTTCGCACATAGATCTTTTTGCAGAAGCACGAATCTCTACTAATCTTTGCTTAGCATTATTTGGGCGTTCTCTTTTGAACTAGGAATGCAACAGCCTCTGCTTCATCAGCATTTTCCGAATCTCGTTATTAGACCATAGTGGGTCTTTTCCGTTCCTAATCCACTTACTATGCACATAATTCTCCAGGCCACGATTTACAATCTGCTTAAACTTTGCTCATAATTCCTCTACATCCATATTACTGGAAGTAAGTGATGTCAGTTTACTGTCTAAGTGAGATGCTAACAACTGCTTAGTTGCTCATTCTAGCAGAAACACTCTCCTATTCTTCTTAACTGATTTATTACCTTTCGTAACACTCCAGACATCCTGATCCTTAATCCCCGTTTCTGTAACGATGTTTATAAGCTCCGGCCTATTTCTGTGACTGACATCCTGACCCAGATGCAGTCACTCGCCGTGTTCCACAGCAAAGCCTCTCGGCCCGGAACATCTGGGCATTCACAGAGGATGGGGTTGCTGGTATTTGGGTGCTGCCGTGTTAGGTGCGCAATGGGGCACCTAATGGCTGCCAAGGAAGGGAATAAATCCAGTGAACACTCTGTGTGCAGACGGGCAGGAGTCATCCCAGAAGCGGAACGGGTCCTTCCGGATGCCATGAAGAACACAGGGTACAGCCAACTTCAGGTGGTGGCTCCTGTCGGTACTAATGATATGTGTCGCTTTGGATCGGAAGAGATTCTCTGTGGTTTTCGGTGGCTATCTCACGTGGTAAAGACTACTAGTCTTGCTTGCGAAATGAAGTCAGAGCTCACCATTTGTAGATTCATCGACAGGACCTATTGCGGACCTTCTGTACAGAGCCGAGTGGAAGGACTGAATGAGAAGCTGAGACGGTTGTGCAGCCGTGTACCATAGGTTGCAGATTTCGCGACTTACACCATAGGGTGGTGGGTTTTCAGATTCCGCTTAGTAGGTGAGGTATCTACTATGCACAGGAGGCGGCTGCACTGATAGCAAGGGCTGTGTGAATGGGAACGGGCTCCTTTTTCTGTTAGAGAGCCTCATGAAAGTACAGAAAAGGCTTCAGACTCAAAGGGTGCACGATGAACACTGGAAGAGAGTAGAAATAGCATCATTTAGTATTGCAGTTGTAAATTGTCATAGGTGTATTGGGAAAGAACCAGAGCTCCAAGAGTTAACAGAAAGCACTGAAGCTCAAATCGTTATAAATACCAAAAGCTGGCTAAAGCCGGAGATCCGTTCAGCCGAAGATTATATAAGGTACCTAACGGTATTCGAAAGGATAGATTAAATACACTTGGTGACTGCGAGTTTGTTGCTGTAGGATGTGGTTTACTTTGTAGCAAAATTGAAGCAGGTAGTTCCTCTACCTTAGTATGGACAGAGGCTATACTTGACAACCGGAAAAAATTAATAATTGTTTCCTTTTACCCCCCCCCCCCCCGGTTCAGGTTATTCAATTGCCGAACAGTTCAAAGAAAAGTCAGTATTTTCTCAAAGAGGTACCGCACTCATACAATTATAGTTGTTGTGACTTCCATTTATCGTAGATATGTTGACGAAAATACAAAAAGCGATCAAAATATTTCCGTTCGAAGCCCGTGCAGTCTACAGTCGGTATAAGAATCAAGCAAAATCGCCGTGGGCGTGAGGCAACCATTCCACCGACGCACCGGTTTGCAGATATCTGTTTAGTAACACACCATGTCCTGCAGCGTCCGCAACTGTCTGCTGCATATCCTCGTTCAACAGGAATCGTCGACGCTTTAAGACCTTTTTTTAAGTAAACGAAGGCGTGATAATCGCATGGGGGCGAGATCAGGACTGCAGGATAGATGCTCGAGTGTCATCCACTTGTGTTGGAATTGCTTCTGCGTTACGACATTTGCGATATGGGAACGTGCGTTATCATGAAGCAGCAGCATCCCCTGTATCAGTTTTCCTGGACATTACAGTTTAACTGCACGCCGTAATTTCTCCAGCGTCGCGCAGCACCGTTCCCCAGCGATGGAGACACCAGGTTCTCTAAGGCTGGTCTCCCAGATCGAACGGCGTCTTGTGTTCGATCGCTACCAGCACAGAACTTGCCATACCATTCCACAACGGTGGTTTCCGACAGATATGCTGCCCCATACACATTCTTGGTTCCCCAATGGATGTCTACCGGAGTTTGTCCTTCGCGAGCCAAGAAAAGAGTAACAGCACGTTGGCCCTGTTTGGACTCATTTGGTAATAACGTCGCCATAGCTCACATTCACGCACGTCGGAAAGACACGATGGCCCACTAGTTCCTTACCTACGTGTCGGTAGTTATATATCCGCGTCGCAAATTGGCTGCAGCAACGCCCTCAAACGGAAACTTTTTGATCAGCCCTTACACACGATGGTAGGTGGAAAACATCAGAAATTGTACTAAATGCTTCCTCCGAAAATTGGTTTGACCATTTAGTTCAGGAATCCACTCGAAGTGTAAATGGTTGCGAAAAGACATTTGACCTCTTAGCAAGAATCCTGAGCAAACAGGGAGCATCACGACGGATACATGAATTAGCGAACAAAGGTTGTTGTAACGAGACTGACCACCGCAACAGCCAAAGTCACCAAAAATAAACGCCAGATATATCTATTTGAGAAAGCACATAAAAATCTGCTTATCGCCTTCCTAAGAGACAGTCTCCACTCCTTCACAACTATCGATATTAATGTAAATCAGACGTAGCTTGAATTCCAAGAAATAGTACCTGAGGCAATTGAGAGATGTACGAGGGTTGACTGAAAAGTAATGCCTCCATCTTCGTAACTCTTCAACAGTTGGCAGCATCGGTATGCGGCAGGTACTGGCTTTTTTCGTAGCCTCTTCTCTACAGTTCCGCTGGCGGGAAGCCTTAGCATGGAACGGTTGTGTTTTTACAGCGTAAAGTATGGAACTCTGCGCAGAC
This sequence comes from Schistocerca nitens, assembly GCF_023898315.1. Classification (NCBI taxonomy): domain Eukaryota; kingdom Metazoa; phylum Arthropoda; class Insecta; order Orthoptera; family Acrididae; genus Schistocerca; species Schistocerca nitens. The sequence goes on from NC_064614.1 coordinate 749,071,776, forward strand.
GGTCGGTCAATGCGATTTAAGCAACGTGCAGTCATTGAATTCTTGACAGCACAAGGTGTCACCCAAAAGGAGATTCATCTGAGAATGAAAGCAGTTTATGGTGATTGTGTTGATGTGAGTACTGTCCGTCGTTGGGCGAGTAAGTTAAAAGATGTTGAGGCGGGAGCATCTGACCTGTATGGCAAACAAAGAGTTGGACGTCCTGTGACAGCAGCCACAGAGTTTCACAAGCAAAATGTTGACTGACTGATTCAGGACGATCGTTGTATCACTCAGAGAGAAACTGCAAGCACAATCGTCATTCACAAAAACGTGTGGGTCACATTACTGCTTTGCTTGGCTATCGGAAGATCTGTGCATGATGCGTACCCCGGATGCTGACTCCCGAAATGAAAGCGCACAGACTTGAAATTTGGCAGGAACTCCTCTCGCATTACGAGAATGAAGGTGATGCCTTTCTCCATTCAGTTGTGACAGGAGACGAAACGTGGGCACACAATTAAGACCAGAGAGACTTTGGTTGCGGAAACAGAGTGTCGACTTCTTCTGTGACGGCTTCAGAAAACTTGTTCATTGTTGGCAGAAATGTATCCATTTGGCTGGTGATTTTGTGGAAATTTTGTGGAAAAGTGAATACTGGTAATTAAAGATCACATTCTAAGGATTATTTCTGCAAATGATTTATTACAATATTCCCATCCGGAACCAATTAACGAAGGTGGAGGCATTACTTTTCATTCAACCGTCGTATACCGAATAAATGAGTCATGGAACTGATCCCCCGTAGTACACAAAACAGGTCAGAACACTGTTGCAGGAGCAACGATAATAGCATACCAACTATAAAAGTGCACAAAATCTCTTTGATTGGCGACGATTTACTGAAGCTCGAAGCTCAGTGCGGACTCCATTGTGAGATGCTGTCTCGAAATCTGACGGAAAATCCAAAGAGACTGTATGTGAAGTATACCAGCTGCAACACACAATCAATACCTTCACTATGCAATACCAATGGTAATATTGCCGATAAAAGCGTCAGCAAAGCGGAGTCATTAAACTTACTTTTCAGAAATTCTTCCACCAAAGAAGATGAAATAAAAATATTCCAGAATTCGAATCAAGAACAGCTGCAAACATAACTTAGACGTAGAGATCCTCAGTGTAGACATAAGATATATGTCTGCAAGTATGAGTCAAAAAACGCCGTTAGTCACCACTCTTCGTGTTTTATTAAGTACACGATGCATTTAGGAGCCTGTGGATCCATCATCAGGTGTAATTTGTCTTAATCCATGCTTTACTTATTCTCTTGACTGAAGTGAAATGCATATTCCTGTGATGAAAAGGTTTGATGTTAGGTTATGAATTCCGTAATTCAAACCTGGAGAATATGTGCGAAATAGTGGAAAAGATGAACAGTGTAAACTTACCTCATAAACCAAGAAAAGCGTTTTTAACGTTTTAGCACCATCATACATTCTTTTCTCGAGGTTATTCGTACGTATCACTTCACTCAAGAGGCACATTTGTGTACACATGTTTGTAAACACTTCACAGATGTTTGTGTACACGGTGTGATCAAAGATGAATTTATTTGTAGTGCCAAAGATCTTAGTAAAACATAAAAACTGACAGCTGCAGAAATATCAGAAGTCAAGGACATGTTGCAGCTAATATTGTCTCACAGTTACTTTACATTTAATGGAAAAGTTTACCGAAAGAAAGAGGTTCTTGTTATGGGCAGTAGCATATCATGTTTTCTGACAGATTTATTTCTCAATCAACTGGAAAGGAAGTTCTTTAATGAAAACAATAGATTCAAAAATAAAATAATATATTACTGGAGATATGTTTAAGATGCCTTGCTGCTATTTGATGAAACAAAAGAGGAGACTGAAGAACTAGTAACAGTATTCAATTGTTTCCACAAAAATATAAAATTCACAACAGAACATGAGGAAACAAAAGCATACATTTCCTGGACCTTAAAATCACCAACCACCAACAAAAAGACAAGTTAAGCATACACAGAAAACACACATGCACAGACATAACATTGGACAACTCGTCACGTCATGCCAACCCACCACACAGAAACATGCTGCATTTAGGTCCATGCTACACAGAGTGCACTGTCTTGATTTAGAAGAAAACACCCTCAAGAATCAGATAGATACAGTAAAGGGCATTACCATAAACAATGGCTACACAGCCAAAAATTGACAATTTAGACAGACAAATACATGAAAGTAAGACAATGAATGGCCACACCGTGAAAGAAGAGAAAATATTTGCCATAATTCCATTTCTGGGCCTCTAATAACAAATAATCGCTAAGCTTTTCAGTAAAACAAATGTAACAGTTGGATTCTCGACTAATAATAAGTTAGGAAACTTACTTGTCCATAAGTATAAAATCAAATACACAAACATACAACAACAGTGGAGTGTACAAAATATCATGCCCCAGTTGTCCTGCCTAATGTGTAGGGAAAACAGGCACAAACTTCAACATCCATTTTCAAGAACACATAAATGCTTTCAGGCTCAATCACTTTGAAAAATCTGTTATTGCATAATATATGTTGGGAAACGACTCATGTCATCAACAGTTTAGAAAATAAGTTGGTAGTAGTACACAATGGAGTCGATGGTAAGACCCTAAATCTGTTAGAACAGCTGGAGATGTACCACTACAAAACCAAAAAATTAGAACCTATGTTAAATGAACAAACAGATTTTGCAAGTCACAGTTATTCCAGTAATTTTAAAGATCTATTGTAAAGTTATTCCCTATGTATGTCAATTGTTTAATAATTAGATATTTCACAGTACGAATAAATTCATCATTCATCATAACATGTACAAAAGCATCCGTGAATGTTTACGGGCCGGCCGCGGTGGCCGTGCGGTTCTGGCGCTGCAGTCCGGAACCGCGGGACTGCTACGGTCGCAGGTTCGAATCCTGCCTCGGGCATGGGTGTGTATGATGTCCTTAGGTTAGTTAGGTTTAAGTAGTTCTGAGTTCTAGGGGACTTATGACCTAAGATTTTGAGTCCCATAGTGCTCAGAGCCATTTGAACCATTTGAATGTTTACGAATATATTGTAACATCCACGCCTATTTTTTATTCAAAATAATATTCACGTCAGTATTGTATGTGGAATGTGGCTGAACTTGGACCCTATTCTCGTAATACTAATAAAAAGGACTTCATCGATAACAAAATAATAAGTAATTATTGTCAACAACATAATTTAGTATTTTGTAAAAACCTGTATCGGAGACAATACCCATGTAAAAAGATAATGAAAATTTTAATCTTTAGTTATCTATGACTTTGTAGAAAAATCCTTCTTCTTGTTCGAGCTATTGTATAAATAGGATGTGATTGATGTCTCGTATCGCAGACGTCTGTAACAAAAACTGCACTATGTTGCTAGCTGATAATTGAAAATAGCGTTTATGTGTTATTGAAATGAAGAGCGCAGCCATTAGCGGTATTGGTCTACAGCGCAGATTATTGGCAAATGGTAAATATTAACGTAAAGGAGGATATAAGATGAACATCAACAAAAGCAAAACGAGGATAATGGAATGTAGTCGAATTAAGTCGGGTGATGCTGACGGTATTAGATTAGGAAATGAGACACTTAAAGTAGTAAAGGAGTTTTGCTATTTGGGGAGCAAAATAACTGATGGTCGAAGTAGAGAGGATATAAAATGTAGACTAGCAATGGCAAGGAAAGCGTTTCTGAAGAAGAGAAATTTGTTAACATCGAGTATAGATTTAAGTGCCAGGAAGTCGTTTCTGAAACTATTTGTATGGAGTGTATCCATGTATGGAAGTGAAACATGGACGATAAATAGTTTAGACAAGAAGAGAATAGAAGCTTTCGAAATGTGGTGCTACAGAAGAATGCTGAAGATTAGATGGGTAGATCACATAACTAATGAGGAGGTGTTGAATAGGATTGGGGAGAAGAGGAGTTTGTGGCACAACTTGACTAGAAGAAGGGATCGGTTGGTAGGACATGTTCTGAGGCATCAAGGGATCACCAATTTAGTATTGGAGGGTAGCGTGGAGGGTAAAAATTGTAGAGGGAGACCAAGAGATGACTACACTATAGAGATTCAGAAGGATGTAGGTTGCAGTAGGTACTGGGAGATGAAGAAGCTTGCACAGGATAGAGTAGCATGGAGAGCTGCATCAAACCAGTCTCAGGACTGAAGACCACAACAACAACAAATATTAACGTGTCTTGTAACACGGAGAAATATTTTCAAATGTTAATACGTATAGTGAAGATGAGACAAGATTAAATACATATTATTTATTACGAGTAAAACACAGCATGAAGAAGAATCGATAAGTGATTTTCTTATATTAACTGCTATCTTAGTGACATGTTGCAGCGGCAGTTTTAAATTGATTCTCTATACAGACTTAAATGTTGTTGGTTATAATTGCGATAATAATCGTGTATTAGGGGCCGAGGACCCACTCTGACGTAATAAATTCCAGTTGACTGTGAATACATTAAACTTCTATGGATGCATACAGTCTCTTACGTATAAATTCTTGTCTGCTGATGTATGAAGCCTGGTAATTTTGTAACAACTATTATGAAATATTTTGACAGGAAAAGACATTAGTGTTGTGTACGTGTGGTAGTGTGTGACGAAACTGTTCATTTTGCTTAAAGAGAAGTGTCGCCACCTCGAATAAAAGTAGCGTTAATTTTGATAAACGATCTGTAACTAGCAAAGAGTCTTTTAAATAACAGCACTGAAATTAACAAAAATCATTAATCTTGTTCAGTTCAGATTACTTATCATACATTCAGCTTGTTTGTTTGTTATAAATGATTACTTTTGTGAATGAACTTAGTGACATTTACACTGACTGACTGAATGTGTATGCAAATGTGCCTCCTGAGTGAAGTGATATGTACGAACAGGAAGGAGAAAAAATGTGCTCCCTGCCGCCGTTGGATAAGCAGCTGCAGCAGCAAGTCGTATACTCCTAGCTCACTCATTTCTTACATAGTTTAATTCTTAATTTCTTTGCGTGTATTTGGTACTTGCATTGTTTGATACATAAATTTCGGGCGTATTATAGTATTTGAGAGTTGTAGCATCGCGTTTTAGTACCTGAATAGTGTAAATTCGCGTAGTCGTTTGTCTTTTGTTTTTGTTTTGAACGGCCAGTGTCGGTTGGTCACAGTCAGTGTGCTCCCTGCCGCCGTTGGATAAGCAGCTGCAGCAGCAAGTCGTATACTCCTAGCTCACTCATTTCTTACATAGTTTAATTCTTAATTTCTTCGCGTATTTTTGGTACTTGCATTGTTTGATACATAAATTTCGGGCGTATTATAGTATTTGCGAGTTGTAGCATCGCGTTTTAGTACCTGAATAGTGTAAAATCGCGTAGTCTCCTTCCGCTGCCGAGCAGTGTGTCAGCAGTGCGTTAGTAGCAGCATTACTGCATTTACTAGGCAATCTTGTATTTTAATAACCGTTTAAATTTTGTCAATTTGTTTGCGCTCTCTGTAGATTAGTTCAGACGTTCTTTGCAAAACAGTTTTTAGCATGGATAGGGACTGCAACTGCTGTGTTCGGATGCAGGCTGAGTTGGCATCCCTTCGCTCCCAGCTTCAGGCAGTGTTGGCTTCGGTCAAACAGCTTGAGGCTGTTGCCAATGGGCATCACTGTGGGGGTCCGGATGGGGGTTTGTCGGGGACGGCCAGCTCGTCCCACGCATCCCCCGATCGGACTAAGACTGTGGTTGCCCGGGATACTGCCCGCATTGAGGCTGATCCCTCACCTGTGGTAGAGTGGGAGGTAGTCTCAAGGTGTGGCAGGGGGCGAAAGACATTCCGGAGGGCTGAACGGAAGGCCTCTCCAGTTTGTCTGACGAACCGGTTTCAGGTTCTGTCTCAGGCTGATACTGATCTTCGGCCTGACATGGCTGCTTGTCCTGTTCCAGAGGTTGCCCCTCAGTCTGCAGGATCCGGGCGGTCGCAGAGGGTGGGCTTACTGGTAGTTGGGAGCTCCAACGTCAGGCGCGTAATGGGGCCCCTTAGAGAAATGGCAGCAAGAGAGGGGAAGAAAACCAATGTGCACTCCGTGTGCATACCGGGGGGAGTCATTCCAGATGTGGAAAGGGTCCTTCCGGATGCCATGAAGGGTACAGGGTGCACCCATCTGCAGGTGGTCGCTCATGTCGGCACCAATGATGTGTGTCGCTATGGATCGGAGGAAATCCTCTCTGGCTTCCGACGGCTATCTGATTTGGTGAAGACTGCCAGTCTCGCTAGCGGGATGAAAGCAGAGCTCACCATCTGCAGCATCGTCGACAGGACTGACTGCGGACCTTTGGTACAGAGCCGAGTGGAGGGTCTGAATCAGAGGCTGAGACGGTTCTGCGACCATGTGGGCTGCAGATTCCTCGACTTGCGCCATAGGGTGGTGGGGTTTCGGGTTCCGCTGGATAGGTCAGGAGTCCACTACACGCAGCAAGCGGCTACACGGGTAGCAGGGGTTGTGTGGCGTGGACTGGGCGGTTTTTTAGGTTAGATGGCCTCGGGCAAGTACAGAAAGGGCAACAGCCTCAAAGGGTGCAGAGCAAAGTCAGGACATGCGGGGACCAAGCAGCAATCGATATTGTAATTGTAAACTGTCGAAGCTGCGTTGGTAAAGTACCGGAACTTCAAGCGCTGATAGAAAGCACCGAAGCTGAAATCGTTATAAGTACAGAGAGCTGGCTTAAGCCAGAGATAAATTCTGCCGAAATTTTTACAGAGGTACAGACGGTGTTTAGGAAGGATAGATTGCATGCAACCGTTGGTGGAGTGTTCGTCGCTGTTAGTAGTAGTTTATCCTGTAGTGAAGTAGAAGTGGATAGTTCCTGTGAATTATTATGGGTGGAGGTTACACTCAACAACCGAGCTGGGTTAATAATTGGCTCCTTTTACCGACCTCCCGACTCAGCAGCGTTAGTGGCAGAACAACTGAGAGAAAATTTGGAATACATTTCACATAAATTTCCTCAGCATGTTATAGTCTTAGGTGGAGATTTCAATTTACCAGATATAGACTGGGACACTCAGATGTTTAGGACGGGTGGTAGGGACAGAGCATCGAGTGACATTATACTGAGTGCACTATCCGAAAATTACCTCGAGCAATTAAACAGAGAACCGACTCGTGGAGATAACATCTTGGACCTACTGATAACAAACAGACCCGAACTTTTCGACTCTGTAAGTGCAGAACAGGGAATCAGTGATCATAAGGCCGTTGTAGCATCCCTGAATATGGAAGTTAATAGGAATATAAAAAAAGGGAGGAAGGTTTATCTGTTTAGCAAGAGTAATAGAAGGCAGATTTCAGACCACCTAACAGATCAAAACGAAAATTTCTGTTCCGACACTGACAATGTTGAGTGTTTATGGAAAAAGTTCAAGGCAATCGTAAAATGCGTTTTAGACAGGTACGTGCCGAGTAAAACTGTGAGGGACGGGAAAAACCCACCGTGGTACAACAACAAAGTTAGGAAACTACTGCGAAAGCAAAGAGAGCTTCACTCCAAGTTTAAACGCAGCCAAAACCTCTCAGACAAACAGAAGCTAAGCGATGTCAAAGTTAGCGTAAGGAGGGCTATGCGAGAAGTGTTCAGTGAATTCGAAAGTAAAATTCTATGTACTGACTTGACAGAAAATCCTAGGAAGTTCTGGTCTTACGTTAAATCAGTAAGTGGCTCGAAACAGCATATCCAGACACTCCGGGATGATAATGGCATTGAAACAGAGGATGACACGCGTAAAGCTGAAATACTAAACACCTTTTTCCAAAGCTGTTTCACAGAGGAAGACCGCACTGCAGTTCCTTCTCTAAATCCTCGCACAAACGAAAAAATGGCTGACATCGAAATAAGTGTCCAAGGAATAGAAAAGCAACTGGAATCACTCAACAGAGGAAAGTCCACTGGACCTGACGGGATACCAATTCGATTCTACACAGAGTACGCGAAAGAACTTGCCCCCCTTCTAACAGCCGTGTACCGCAAGTCTCTAGAGGAACGGAGGGTTCCAAATGATTGGAAAAGAGCACAGGTAGTCCCAGTCTTCAAGAAGGGTCGTCGAGCAGATGCGCAAAACTATAGACCTATATCTCTGACGTCGATCTGTTGTAGAATTTTAGAACATGTTTTTTGCTCGAGTATCATGTCGTTTTTGGAAACCCAGAATCTACTATGTAGGAATCAACATGGATTCCGGAAACAGCGATCGTGTGAGACCCAACTCGCGTTATTTGCTCATGAGACCCAGAAAATATTAGATACAGGCTCCCAGGTAGATGCTATTTTTCTTGACTTCCGGAAGGCGTTCGATACAGTTCCGCACTGTCGCCTGATAAACAAAGTAAGAGCCTACGGAATATCAGACCAGCTGTGTGGCTGGATTGAAGATTTTTTAGCAAAGAGAACACAGCATGTTGTTATCAATGGAGAGACGTCTACAGACGTTAAGGTAACCTCTGGCGTGCCACAGGGGAGTGTTATGGGACCATTGCTTTTCACAATATATATAAATGACCTAGTAGATAGTGTCGGAAGTTCCATGCGGCTTTTCGCGGATGATGCTGTGGTATACAGAGAAGTTGCAGCATTAGAAAATTGTAGCGAAATACAGGAAGATCTGCAGCGGATAGGCACTTGGTGCAGGGAGTGGCAACTGTCCCTTAACAGAGACAAATGTAATGTATTGCGAATACATAGAAAGAAGGATCCTTTATTGTATGATTATATGATAGCGGAACAAACACTGGTAGCAGTTACTTCTGTAAAATATCTGGGAGTATGCGTGCGGAACGATTTGAAGTGGAATGATCATATAAAATTAATTGTTGGTAAGGCGGGTACCAGGTTGAGATTCATTGGGAGAGTGCTTAGAAAATGTAGTCCAGCAACAAAGGAGGTGGCACAAAACACTCGTTCGACCTATACTTGAGTATTGCTCATCAGTGTGGGATCCGTACCAGATCGGGTTGACGGAGGAGATAGAGAAGATCCAAAGAAGAGCGGCGCGTTTCGTCACAGGGTTATTTGGTAAGCGTGGTAGCGTTACGGAGATGTTTAATAAACTCAAGTGACAGACTCTGCAAGAGAGGCGCTCTGCATCGCGGTGTAGCTTGCTCGCCAGGTTTCGAGAGGGTGCGTTTCTGGATGAGGTATCGAGTATATTGCTTCCCCCTACTTATACCTCCCGAGGAGATCACGAATGTAAAATTAGAGAGATTAGAGCGCGCACGGAGGCTTTCAGACAGTCGTTCTTCCCGCGAACCATACGCGAGTGGAACAGGAAAGGGAGGTAATGACAGTGGCACGTAAAGTGCCCTCCGCCACACACCGTTGGTGGCTTGCGGAGTATGAATGTAGATGTAGATGTATGATGGTGCTAAAACGTTAAAAACGCTTTTCTTGGATTATAAGGTAAATTTACACTGTTCGTCTTTGCCACGATTTCGCACATATTTTCTGCGTTTGACTTAGTAAATTCATAACCTAACATCAAACCTTTTCGTGACAGAAATATGCATTTCAGCTCATTCAGAAGAAAAAAATAAAGCATTTATTAAGACGAATTACACCTGATGACGAACCCACAGGGCCCTAAATGCGTCATGTGCTTAATGAAGCACGAAAAGTTGTGAGTGAAGGCAGATTTAATTCATACGTCCAGTATATTGAATACAGGCACGTTTCATGGACAAAATCAAAAAGATACGTCTTCTGGTCCGGGTAGTATACCAACAAAGTTCCTTTCAGAGTATGTTTTCACAGTATGCTGATGCTTAGCAATCATGTAAAATCGATCGCTCGACGAAAGGTCTGAAACCAAAACACTGGAACGTTGCACAGGTCACAGCAATACTCAAGAAAGTAAGTAAAAGTAATCCGATGAATTACAGACCCATATTACTGACGTAGATTTGCAGTTGGAACATATTCTGGAACATATTCTGAATTCGAACCTTTTGAAGTACCTTCAAGAAAACGTCCATCGACACATAGCACGGAATCGGAAAACAGAAGTGATATCCGGCGTTCGCTAAGGAAGTGCTAAATGACCTCTGCTGTTCCTAATACATATAAACATTTTAGGAGACAATCCGAGCAGCCATCGTAGACTGTTTGCAGATGATGCTGTCATTTACCGTGCATTAAAGTCATCAGAAGATCAGAATAAATTGCAAAATGATAAAGATACAATATCCGTACAGTGCGAAAAGTGGCATTTGACCCTAAATAACGAGCTGTGTAAAGTCATCCTCTTGAGTTACACGATGAATTACACAATTCTAAAGGCTGTCAATTACACCTGCGACCGAGGAATTACAATTACTAACCACTTAAACTGGAACGATGGCATAGATAATGTTGTGGGGGAGCCAAACCAAAGACATCTAGCAGACACTAGCAGACACCTAGAAGATGCAACAGGAATAACAGAGAGAGATTGCTTGCACTACACTTGTCTGGCCTCTTCTGGAGTATTGTTGTACGGTGTCGGATCCACATCAGACAGGATTTACGGAGGATATCAAAAAATTCCAAAGAAAGGCAGCTCGTTTTGTATTATCACGAAATAGGGGAGAGAGTCATGGGTATGATAAGCGTGTTGGGATGGCAATCATTAATGAAAAGGCGTGTTTAGCTGCGGCGAGATTCTTTCACGAAATTTCATTCACCAACTTTCCCCTCTGAATGTGAAAATATTTTATCATTACCAACCTACATACGAAGAAACGATCATCGTAATAAAATAAGAGAAATTAGAGCTCGTACAGAAAGATTGAAACGTTCATTTTGCGCTGATCGAATGGAAGGATAGAGAAATAGTCGGACGGTGGTTCGAAGAACCCTCTGCAAGGCACTGAAATTTGAATTGCAGAGTAATCATGTAGATGCAGAGGCTCATACAAACGCAAGCCATCACTTATTCTGTTTCTTTGCCTACAATCACAACATGATACAAAGATATTGCTACGGTATTGTTTACCGGGAAGTTTCGGTAACGCCAGACAATCCCTCGCCACAGATCTATATCACTGATCCAGTTCACCCTGGCACAACACACAGCTCCGGAGACTCCCGCACTACTCCCCCAGCCATCGCCCCTCCCCTCCCCCTCCCCCCTCCCCCCCCCCCCCCCGAAACGCCACCACATCATACATCGAATACGTCACCGAGCTACCCAGACAGTCCAGGGCGCACGGACCGTCGCAACATGCCTCAATTATTCACATTACTGTTTCTTTATCACCTCCGATTCCCACTTGTTCTGCGAATCCTGAAAGTTAGTTTCCATGCCAGCCTTCATTCATCGTCTATTATTTGAAATGAAGTCGTGCTAGAAAACGTTTTCAAGAAGAGTGGCCGAACAGACGCACAAAACTGTTTGTTGTAGAATCTTGTAACATGTTATACGCTTGTGTATTATGACATTTCTTAACATTCTTGAGATTTATTCGTGGTAGAATCTTAGAACACATTCTGAGCTAATTTGGTACCTCGTACAGGCTAACCATCATGGATTCCCGACACATCGACCATGTGAAGTACGTTTACATTGATAGGTAGAGAGTAACTTACACATCTGATCGAAAGAAAGACCTCAAGTTTCTTGTAAGGGAGGGAGCTGCCACAACAACTGATACAAGCGAGGTGAAATCCACAACAAAAAAGGACCTTGCACAAGTTTACTTCCGTTTCCCTAAATGCCTGGAAATATTTATCACATGTTGCACTGAAAACTTTGGATCAAGGCAGTCAGGTAGATGAAATATTTCTTGATTTCTGAAAAACGATTGACTCAGTACGACACCTAAGCTTACTGTCAAAAGTGCGATGGTGTATCAAGTGAAATTTGTGACTGGTCTGAGGACTTAATGGTAGGCAGGACGTAGCATGTTATCGGGATGGAGAGTCATCTTCAGATGTAGATGTAGCTTCGGGTGTGCCCCAGGTTAGTGTGTTGGAACACTTGGTGTTCATGTTGTATATTGATGAGCTTGCAAACAATATTAATAGTAACCTCGGACGTTTTGCAGATGATTCAGTTATCTATAATTAAGAACTGTCTGAAAGAAGCTGCAGATAAGATTTCAAAGTGGTGCAAAGTTGGCAACTTGCTATAGATGGTCAGAAATGTAAAATTGTGCACTTCACGAAACGAAGAAACGTAGAATCCTACAAATGTTAAGTCATCACCCCTCACAGGCGTGACGCGAGTTCTGTGCTCTCATACAGATAAGTGATTTAGACTGAAATAAAACTTAGTTTAATACCTATAACTAATTAAATAGGTGCATTACTGTATTTTTAAATCTAGCCATTAAAGGTTTCACTTTTCTTTGCGTATTATTCCAGAAAATGCGAAAAGATAATAAAGTAGGGTTACAGTCGTATTTTTGTTTAATGTTCTATTTTCTTTCCATCAAGTTAAGTACAGCGTGTACCTTCTTTGCCTTAAATCTTATATGCTAAACGCAGAGTAAATTTTAATTTGCTGGATCTATAAATCTTTGCTCATAGCAGTTTTGTTTAGTTATAGTTGCTAGTAGGCCTAATTTTCGTAAAGGTGTTTCCTTGTTTTTCAGTAATTTCATTGACTTATTCTCACCAAAGTATTATTTTTACCATGAATGAAAAGTGCCTGACTTGCAGTAGGATTGGCCGCTCCTCGGTGTGGTGCGAGGGATGTAGTAGTTTTTTTTTTCTTTCATTGTGGTGACTGTATCGGCGTGGGAATTGGAGAAGTGAATTATCAGAGTTTCTGTAGGATATGTGGTAGAGACAAGAAGATAGCGGAACAGGAGGGGAAAATTGCTGCTCTTCAAGCTGAGTTACACGAGGCTACTAAACATCTGGACAGCTTAAGAAGGGAGAAGAGTATTTAGAGAGGTAGCAAATGGCAACAGGTAACAGAAGGAACAGGCTTAGAACTTCGTCAGACAGATTTGAGGTGAGTGTAAAAAATAATTTTGACCTGTTGCTTCAGTCAGAAACTGATACGTCTTAGGCAGAGGTAGGTGAAGATAGGGCACAACAAACTTTCGGTAGGAAACTGAGTAAGAATGTAAGGAAGTCAGCAAAGAGAAAGAAGTTGTGTTGTTAGATAGTTCTCATGCCAGAGGTGTAGACCAACTTCTGCAGGATGAAGTAGGATCAAAACGCCACATCACAATTTTTTTTAAACGTAGTCCTGGTCTGGGTCAGGTAACAGAAGCTTTAGGTTCACTCTGTAAAGACTTTACCAAGGAAGACAACGTGTTTATTGTGGGTGGTTCAGGCAACAGCACTGACAGACATCCTAGGTATAATACAGAGTGTGACCTGGTAAAGACTACGTCAGTGCGGAGTTAGTGCCTGTTCTGAGGCGCCATGACTGACCTCATTTGAACTCTTCTGTCAGGAGAGTTAATTTGGAGTTGGAACGGCTGCTTGGGTCATGTGCAACGTCACATATTGGTGTGGTTCCTGTTGATTCTCTCAGAAGGTGTAGGCATGGCCTACACCTCAACAGGAAAGGGAAGGGCAAACTGTCAGGGCTAGTAGCAGGAAATTTCAGGGTGGAGACTCTGCCATGAGTGGTAGAACACCTGCGGTTATAGGTGTTAAGCAGCACCTCTTTTAGGACAGGTAGTTCGGAAAGAAGCCAAGTTTTGAGAGACGTCAGGATTGAAACGAACCTTCAGTTCGAGGAAGAAACGCGACGGCACAATTCTGGCACATTGGATCAGCAAACACAGCTGTTAGTTAAAAATTCTAAGCAATCAGCAGAAATTTTATTTCCACCCAGTTTTCTCTCCGTCAGTGTGTTATGCCATCTGTCTTTACTGCACCAAAACATTCGAGGACTAATAAGTAAAATTAATGAGACACTTATCTGTACTGATGAATCAGAGTCGTTCAACCCAGTTGACATAATTCGTCTCATAAACATAATGTGATCATTGGTATAGATGAGTTAAGTGTTGCAGGATTTAGGTTAGCTTTTCAGTTTTGTAGGGCAGAAATGGAGGATGGAGGAGTTGCCACACTCATCAGGAATTGCCATAAATTTAATAACACACACACTCATAATTATTGCCTAGAGCAGTATATGAAAGCGCGTACAACAGAAGTAGAATTTCAAAATAAATCATTCATAACAGTAAGTGTATACCGAACACCAATAGTTAATTTTAATATGTTCATAAATCACTCTGAAGCTCTATTGGCCTATTTGAAAAGAAAAAAGAGGTTGCTGGTGATTTAAAAGTAGATTTTCTTGAAAATCCAGTAAGAACTTATTGCAGACAGTAGTATTTTCATTCAATTTAATTCATTTCTTTTAACTTTCTAACTAGAGCAGCTAAGGGCTCCAAGATGACCATTGATAACAGCTTTATAGAAGTGTCTAATGAACAAAATTATATTACAAATCAATAATACGCAGCCTCTCAGACTACGACATGTAGTTCCTTTGGCTAAGTGCTACTACTGATCACTACAAATAACTACAATAATGTGAGAATGACCCTCACAAAACCAGCAGAAGCTACAAAATCATTAAAATAAAAAAAAATTCTAGTGACTATGGTAACAAATCAACAAAGTTGATTAAACAGGCTGCCTCTGAGTTTAGTGACATTTTAAATTATTTTTGTAACCAGTCTTTCATGAGTTGGACATTTCCTGAATGGCTGAAATATGCTGAAGTTAAACCTTTGTATAAGAAAGGAGATAAAGAAATGCCTTCAAACTTCCGTCAAATTTCGCTTTTGCCCGCAATCTAAAAAAATGTATAACAGAGAGTATACAGTCGTCTTCCTAACCACCTGACCAAAAACAAAATATTATCCAAGTCACAGTTCGAATATCTATAGGGTTCCGATATTGAGAATGCCATCTACACATACAGTGAGAACGTATTTAATTCATTAGACAATAAATTATAGGCTGCTGGTATATTTAGCGATCTGTCAAAACCATTTGAATGTGTAAATCACAATAGCCTTTTAAGTAAATAGGAATACTACGGTGTAACAGAAAGTGCTGCAAAATAGATCAAATCTTTCATCTCTGACAGAAAACAAATTGTGTCAATAGGAAAGAGACGTGTATTAAGTTATCGGGCATCATCCAACTGGGGACGAATAACATATGGTGTCCCCAAAGGTTCCATTTTAAGATCGTTACTTTTTCTTGTGTATATCAATGACTTTCCATCAGTAACAGTACCAGATCGCAAGTTTGTTTCGTTTGCGGATGATACAAAAATTGCAATAAATAGTAAATAAAGTATAGCCTTAGAAAGGCTAATGAAATTTTCATGGACATTAAGGAATGGTTCCTAGCCATTTCACTAAACCTTGAAAAACCATACTACATGCAGTTCAGATCTTGTAAAAGATTTCCTGCCAGTATATGCCTAAAATATGACAACAAGCAGACAGAAGGAGTTGACAGTGTTAAATTCTTGGGAATACAGCTTGATAATAAATGTAACTGGGAGGAGCACACCACAGAACTGCCGAAGCGCCAAAACAAATCCTTATTGATATACGAATGTTGTCAGACATAGGTGGCGTAAAAATAAAAAAGCTAGCGCCTTATGCCTACTTCCATTCAGTAACGTCGTACGGTATTATATTTTGGAGTAGCTCATCAAGCCAGGTAAAGTTTTCCGGGTCCAAAAACGTTGCAGTATGAATTATTTTTGGTATGAAATCAAGAACGTCCTGCAAAGGGCTACTTAGGGACTGGAGATATTAACTACTGCTTCCCAATATATTTATTCTTTAATGAAATTTGTTATTAAAATATATCTTTTTTCAAACCGACAGCTCAGTTCATGGAAGCAATGCTAGAAATAAGACTTTCACAAAGATTTAAAGTCACGTGCTTTGGGTCAGAAAGGTGTCCATTATTCCGCAATACACATTTTCAATAACATACCAGCAGCCATAAAAGGTTTAACTAACACTAACGTTCAGTTTGAGAGGAGTCTAAGGAATTTGTTGACGGCCAACTCCCTCTGCTCCACTGATGAGTTCGTTAGCAGAACCGATTGGTGCGTATATTCTATTGACAATATCACACAATGTGAATATTGTGTATAATGTGACTTCTGCACAAAGTTTGGTTCGAATGGCTCTAAGCACTATGGGACTTAACATCTGAGGTCATCAGTCTCCTAGACATAGAACTACTTAAACCTAACTAACCTAAGGACATCACACACATCCATGCCCGAGGCAGGATTCGAACCTGCGACCGTAGCAGTCGCGCGGTTCCGGACTGAAGCGCCTAGAATCGCTCGGCAACAGCGGCCGTCGTACGAAGTTTCTGCAGTAATGCGATCGCTATAAATAAGTGCTGTAAAATGTGTTTTATTCTATTTTTTGTATTTGATGATGCGTGGCTGAAATAACCTAAGAACTATCATATGCACCTAAGTATTTGAACATTTTTTAGTTAGTGACAAGTTTTATATCCTTTTAAACATAAATCTGCGTAAGATTTACGGTTACTTTGACCGATTCCACATCCAGAAGGGAAATTTTATTTGAGATCTGTGTACATCAGCATATCTGTTCTAATTTTGTAAGTATTTATTGCATATTCCTGTTGTCTGACGTGTTCCACATCCCAGAGGATTTCCTCAGCACATAACAAAAAGTACGTCTAACCTAATCTAATCTAAGCTAATCTATAATATCAAAGAGTCACAGTTGGAATCGGTCAGCTCATACAAATACCTGGGTTTAACACTTCGTAGGGATATGAAATGGAATGATGGGTGAAGCAGGCGGCAGACTTGGATTTATTGATGTAATACTGGGGAAGTCGAATGAGTATACGAAGGAGATTGCTTACAAGTCACTCGTGCGACCACTTCTACAATACTGCTCAAGTATGTAGGACCCATACCAAATAGGACTAATAGAGAATATTGAACGTATATAGAGAAGGGCAGCATGAATGGGCACAGGTTTATTTGGCCTGTGGGAGAGTTTCATAGAGATGCTGAAGAAACTGAACTGGCAAACGCGATTGTCAACTATTCCGAGAAAGTCTACTAACAAAATTTCAAGAACTGGCCTTAAATGATGAATCTAGGAATATACTCGCCCCCCCCCCCTCCCCGTGTATATCGTCACAGAGGGATAGGGAGAGCAAGATTAGATTAATTACAGCATGCACAGAGGCATTCAAACAATCATTCTCCCCAAGCCCCATACGTGAGCGGAACGGGAAGAAACCCTAATAACTTGTACAATGGGACGTACCCTCTACCATGCAGTTCAGGATGGTTTGCAGAGTATATATGTAGATGCAGATCGAAAAATCTCCTAAGTAGAACTCAACAAGGTTTACGAAAACAAGGATCGTGCGTAATCCCCAGATTGCACTATTCGTCCACGAGACCCAGAAAGTAGTGGATACAAGCGCCCAGGTAGATGCCGTGTTTCTTGACTTCCGGAAGGCATACTGTACAGTAACACACTGCTGTCTACTGAACAAAATACAAGCGTACGGAATATCGTAATAACTGTGTAATTGGATCGGAGAGTTTCTAGCAGATAGAACACAGCATGTCATTCTAGCGGAGAGAAGTCTTCACGTGTTAAAGTAACTTCGGGAGAGTCCCAAGGAAGTTCTATAAGGCCATATTTTTTCATAATATATGTAAATACGGAAATATCATAAGTACCACCAGCCTTTTCACGGATGATGCTGTATACATAAAAGTCACAACGCTAGAAAACTGTGGCGAAGCGCAAGAAGACCTGCAGACGTTCGACGCCTCGTACAGGGAGTGTCAACTGACCCTCACCATAAACAAACGTAAGGTACTGCATATACACAGACAAAAATATACTTTATTGTATGATTACACAATTGTAGAACAACCACTGGAAGCAGTTACTTCCATAAAATATCTATGAGTATAAAATATCTATGAGTATACGTACGTAGCGATCTAAAGTGCAAGGACCACATGAAACTAGTCGTTAGTAAGGCAGATACACTGGAAGAATTCTCAGGAAATGTAGTCCATCGTCGCGCGTGATTAGCCGAGCGGTCTAAGGCGCTGCAGTCATGGACTGTGCCGCTGATCCCGGCGGAGGTTCCAGTCCTCCCTCGGGCATGGCTGTGTGTGTTTGTCGTTAGGATGATTTAGGTTAAGTAGTGTGTAAGCTTAGGGACTGATGACCTTAGCAGTTAAGTCCCATAAGATTTCACACACATTTGAACATTTTTTTTGCAGTCCATCAACAAAGTAAGTGCTTATAAAACACTTGTTAGACTAATACTTGAATACTGCTTGTCAGTTTGGGACCCGCAGCAGGTAGGACAGGATAGGTCCAACAGAGAAAATCCAAAGAACAGCAACGCGTTTCGTCTCAGGTTCATTTACGAAGCGTGAAACCGTCGCAGAGACGTTCTGCCAACCTGTGGCAGGCGCTGCAACAGAGGCGTTCTGCATCACGGTACGGTCTACTGTTCAAATTCTGAGAGTGTGCTTTCCTTGAAGAGTCAACCAATATATTGCTTCCTCCTAGGTACATCTCGCGAAAAGACAACTAACATAATTAGAGAGATTCGAGTCGATACGGAGGCTTACCAATAATCATTCCTTCCCGCAAACGATACGCGGCTGGAACGTGAAAAGAGAGAAGTGGCACTGGTACAGAAAGAACCCGCCGCCACACACCGTAAGGTGGCTTGCGGAGTATGGATGTAGATGAGACTGTAAAATGCAATCTCTTTATATCACTGTAACGTCTTTCACAAGAGACTCCTCCGTATTCGCAAGTGGTTGTGGGAATTATTAACCGTATCCGTCACTTGAGAAGAACATGAACGAGATTATCTAAAACGGTAACTGCTTATTCATTCAGATTCCAAAACCAGAAAGTCGACTCGAGGATGGATTAAGACTGTACATCCCTCCTCTTCATGAATGCTCCCCTGCCTGTATCAAAGGATTAATTCGACAGCAGTTTTTATCTACAAGTGATTACAATATCTCATCTACGTACCATTCATCGTTGAAATGAGGAGACAGACAATTAACGTCGTATATGCATGATGTTTTAGCTTGCTCCTTTCGCGTGACAGTATCTATAATCTTCCTGTCTCTGCGGTAACAATCATTATCTCATTATCGCTGGGTTTAAGTATTTCAAACAATCACAGGGCCCAGTTAAGCGTACAAGCAAAACATTCAAGAGTCTAAAATTGTAGCGACGTCCAGAGTTTGCAACCTCCCTCGTTGTTAAATCTGTACTCGCCACACTACACCATCTTTACTGGGGGTACTCTAGTAAGTTTTCGAAAGCAGCCACAAGTCGCACTTTGTATATCTTTTATAGACCGGTTTCACTATTCAAATGAACAAGAGCATCATCAGGATATACACTGTAAAAGATACAAATTGAGACAATACGGAAAACTTACATTGACATAACATGAAGTACATAGTCTACCTCCAGAATGATGACAGCTCTACAGATTAATCTGGTTGTACTATAGTATTTAAACTTACCGTTAAAGTACGTTTAAGGTGCAGTGGTAAATGATGACATTCACATTGACAGCGTCAGAGATGAAAATAACTGTACAACAGTACTGGTGACGTCCATGGTGTAATCTATCTAAAGATAATTTACGACTAAAGAAAGCGAAAGTTGCATTAATCGCCTCTTTCAACGGCGCGCGTATAGACATCTCAGATCTGTACATATCTGCCTATCTTTAAAAAATACAAGTACATTTGTAAAAATTAAAATATCTTTCAAAATAAATTATAAAAATATATATTTAAAAATGTCTATACAAAAACGCATACAAAACAACCGTTTCTAAAATTACACTCCTGGAAATGCAAAAAAGAACACATTGACACCGGTGTGTCAGACCCACCATACTTGCTCCGGACACTGCGAGAGGGCTGTACAAGCAATGATCACACGCACGGCACAGCGGACACACCAGGAACCGCGGTGTTGGCCGTCGAATGGCGCTAGCTGCGCAGCATTTGTGCACCGCCGCCGTCAGTGTCAGCCAGTTTGCCGTGGCATACGGAGCTCCATCGCAGTCTTCGATGTTGTCGCCAGTGGTCGGCGGAAGGTGCACGTGCCCGTCGACCTGGGACCGGACCGCAGCGACGCACGGATGCACGCCAAGACCGTAGGATCCTACGCAGTGCCGTAGGGGACCGCACCGCCACTTCCCAGCAAATTAGGGACACTGTTGCTCCTGGGGTATCGGCGAGGACCATTCGCAACCGTCTCCATGAAGCTGGGCTACGGTCCCGCACACCGTTAGGCCGTCTTCCGCTCACGCCCCAACATCGTGCAGCCCGCCTCCAGTGGTGTCGCGACAGGCGTGAATGGAGGGACGAATGGAGACGTGTCGTCTTCAGCGATGAGAGTCGCTTCTGCCTTGGTGCCAATGATGGTCGTATGCGTGTTTGGCGCCGTGCAGGTGAGCGCCACAATCAGGACTGCATACGACCGAGGCACACAGGGCCAACACCCGGCATCATGGTGTGGGGAGCGATCTCCTACACTGGCCGTACACCACTGGTGATCGTCGAGGGGACACTGAATAGTGCACGGTACATCGAAACCGTCATCGAACCCATCGTTCTACCATTCCTAGACCGGCAAGGGAACTTGCTGTTCCAACAGGACAATGCACGTCCGCATGTATCCCGTGCCACCCAACGTGCTCTAGAAGGTGTAAGTCAACTACCCTGGCCAGCAAGATCTCCGGATCTGTCCCCCATTGAGCATGTTTGGGACTGGATGAAGCGTCGTCTCACGCGGTCTGCACGTCCAGCACGAACGCTGGTCCAACTGAGGCGCCAGGTGGAAATGGCATGGCAAGCCGTTCCACAGGACTACATCCAGCATCTCTACGATCGTCTCCATGGGAGAATAGCAGCCTGCATTGCTGCGAAAGGTGGATATACACTGTACTAGTGCCGACATTGTGCATGCTCTGTTGCCTGTGTCTATGTGCCTGTGGTTCTGTCAGTGTGATCATGTGATGTATCTGACCCCAGGAATGTGTCAATAAAGTTTCCCCTTCCTGGGACAATGAATTCACGGTGTTCTTATTTCAATTTCCAGGAGTGTATTTCTGTTAGGGTTATATTTTCGTTGCTTATCTACAGCACTTCATCAAATAACTCGAAGAACCCATGTAGACTCACTTCGTTCCTTACGTTTAATAAATATTGCGGGTGTTTCTTCTTTTCTATAAAAATTTCCAATTCTTCCATAACATTTAACAGTGGGCCTTTAACGGTGGTGTGAATAATTTTCATACTACTTTGTATCTCACCTAATGTATGTTTAGTTGTTCTCAAATGTTCACCCAATGCTGTATGATTTGAATTTAAATTTCAATGTTCCTTATAATGTGTTTTAAACGCTCTTCCAGTCTGACCAATGTACGTGTTCTGACAATTTTGTACTTCATTGTACATACTCCTGAATAACCGTATTTGTCCTTATGAACGTTCTCCTAGTGTATTAGTGAGTGCCTGAGGGAGTTGCTATTCCGAAATGCCACTTTCACTTTCTGTTATGAGAAACATCTCGCAATACGATGTGTTATAGGACATTTGTATGTGAGTGTAATATACCTTTCCTTTTCACTGGCTTGCCTATACTTTCGTTTAAAGTGATATTTCATTATATCGCGTTCTTGGTGGTTGTTTCTTAACACTATCTCTTTGATTGTCTGTAATGAAGAGGACGTGTATTGTCTGATTGGTAACTGTAACATTATGTATAAAGCTGAACAGAAATACAGTATGCATTTTTGTGCTCGATTGGTTGATTTGAATTATTCCCAATGACTATACCTGAATATGTAGACTTCCTGTAAACTTTAAAAGTATGTCTCCCATTCGATCTACTAACTGACAAATCGAGAAAATTGATGTTATTATTAATTTTATGTTCGATTGTGAACTTAACTTGTGAGTGCATTTGATTGAGTTTGTTATTTTATTTCAATCTTGCTTGGTTCCTTTGAGTAGAACTGTACTGTCGTCAACATACTGGTGATAATACAGTATTTTCTGCTTTATATCGATGAATTTATCAAAAAATCTAAATGTCATGTCATTAAGAAAAATTTCTGATAAAATGCTGGATAAACTATCACCCATCGCTAGACCGTCTCCCATGCTATAAATTTTTCCATTAAAAAGCAAAGTACCTGAAAAACGCTAAATTGAAAAAGTCTAACAGCTCCACAAATGTCATCATTTACCGCTGTACTTTAAACGTAAGTTTAAGTACTGTAGTACAACCACATTAATCTTTAGGCAATTCCTGCTCTGGGTAATTTAGTGGCAGAGGAGGCAGTTGCATTCAAGAAAGAATCGTCCGGCTCTTCCACACTTCGTGCTAAAACATACAGGTGCATTCCCCTTACTGGTCGGCATCAACTTCATTACCCTCAACGGCCAGACTGCTAATGAAAAATAAAACAATAGGTGGCTTTGGCTACGATAGAAGGCAGCTGTCATACGAATGATGCAAACTGATTAGTAAAAATTGTATTTATTCGACTCCGTGTCCTGTACGAGGTTCGCAAACTTCCAACATTGACATTAACATTCCGCCCACAATACACAATTTTCAAGGTCGCAGCAATGACTGCCCAGTCTGGTTAACCTTTTTAGTACTTCAAACGTTGAACAATAGCTTCTACATTTCCGTATATGTTTGGTGATGGTCGATTCATGTTACTATCGTCAATTTTCATTACGTGATACTATTACACATAGTTGTGGTACGGAAAATAAATAACTGTTTACCTAATAACTCTATGTATAACAGTTATAGCCGCGCGGAGTGGCCTCGTGGTTAGAGGCGCCGTGTCACGGATTGCGAGACCCCACTCGCCGGATGTGCCAGTCCTCCCTCGGGCATGGGTGTGTATGTTGTTCTTAGCATTAAGTTAGTGTAAGGTAGTTCAAGTATTGTGTAAGCCTAGGGACCGATGACCCAAGCAGTTTGGTCCCTTAGGAATTCACACACATTTGAACAGTTACAGGATTTTGTTGATCAACATTCGTTCTCACGCCATCTGTAGACCCCCCCCCCTCCCCCCCTCCCCCCCTCTACTCCTGAGCCAGCAAAGAACAATCAGCGGTCACTTGGGCATCTGCCGTCATCTAGCCGTCTAGCGCAAAGGTCAGCAATTTTTTTTAACAGCGGGCGGATAACTGACGAAATGACAAGTGCGTGCTACGTCGTCATTCTGTATAATACATGCAAGCCAGAACGGAACCTCTGGGAAAAAAGAACGGATAACTAAGCCCAGCATGCAGTCCATAAAAAACAAGAGCTACCAACATATTTATTTACCAACAATATCAAAGTAGGCGGCGTTAGCAATAAGATAGCTACATCACATCTACTGTGTACATATCCGAACTTCACAAACTAAACAGCAAAAAAAGTTAGAGGGATTTGTGAAACAGATTTTTCTTTCCAAGTATCGTCAATGGTTGGTTTAGTATTGCTGCATCCAATCAAGGAAACTGCTTTCAAATGTACATTAGTCACACTGCTTTCAAACGTACATCAGTCAATCTCGTTCGATGTGGTGATGCCATACGGGTAACAAATTTCTTCAGTTTCGGAAATTCAGCATCAGGTAAATAGCGGCAAAATTCAACAAGTTTTCCTTCTCTGTGGTTCACTTTCAGCAAGGTATTTAATTGGAAATCAATTAGCTCCAACTGTAGCTCAACTGTCACTTCGTTAAGACTACAATCAAACTGATTCTGGAACAGAAGACTATCACTCACTTCTGCGAAGATCTGAAAATCTCTCCAAAAAATGATTCTTCGGGTCACTAAGAATGTTACTTGGAAAATCAAAGTTGACATCTTCAGGGACTGTACCACATACTTCTTTGAAACAGTGAAAATGTGTTCACTCCTTCAATGACCTTTCTCTGAATATCTTTGATGATTCGGTAGAGACCACAGACGAGGTTATCCTTTTCCTGAAGTTCCAAATTCATTCATGTGGCATGTGACGTCGACAAAAAATTACAACTTTGACAGCCACGCAGTATCTGACAGCTGTGGATCAGCTCTCTTTTTCAGCGAGAAAAACATCTATTTCGTTTTGGAGTTCGTATAAACGAAACATAACTTTACCGTAGTTGAAGCACCTCATTCCTTTGTTATAAGGCAAGTCACAAAATTTATTCTAAATTCCTCCAAGAAAAGCCTGGAACATCGACCCTATACTTGAAACATCAATCTACCCTTGCGTTTCTTTGCTACAGCACGTAGCATCGCTGACGAGAATTCCCAATGAGTCTACTAGAAGTGCGAGACGGCGCCTTGGTATCGTTTGTCTCGAAGGAGCTGTCAGTCGAGCCTACAGGCCAGATCTCGGCAGCTGGTGCACCGTATTCCGAGCGTAAAAAAGTAAATTAGTTTGGCGATATTGTGGGATATTGTCAGTAGAGCCGGAGCATGCTTGCAAACCAGACCAGGTGCCGAGTGTATAAAAGTGAAATATTTTTTGGAAAGAATACTGAAAGTCGCACCAGTTAGAACGCGAGAAGAGCGCGTATGTGTGTGAGCAAAGTGAGAGTTTTGAAGCTCAGATTTAACATGTAGGAGGAGGTGCTACGTAATGAAAAGGCGATCGTACAGTAATGAATCGACAATGATAAACTCATACTCGTGATAAATGAGTTAGTGTAACTGTAGACTGAGTGCTATCAGAACAAGTAGGGATGTGTTAGTTGAATCTAAAGTGGAATAAATTAACTGTGTCGTACGAAAGAGTTCACTTATTAGAACTTCTTCATTATTAACAGAATATTTTTGATGGACACATTCACAGAGCAATGTGAGAGAATAGATAGGGCATGCGATGTAGGCTCACGGTCAGAACTTTAGTTTATCGGCGCGTGTAACTTGCAGTAAGTTCGCCCTCCAAAACGCTATCTGTGAACGTCCGATGCCTAATTTGCCAAGCAGATAGACTATAGCAAGTAATAAACTATAAAAGCAATAAATAGTACGGGGGCGGTGTCGGTTGAAAAAGTGCATGTCTCCGAATGAAGTTCATACGGGATAATACGGGATGAAGGGCTAGTGTACAGTATTTGTAACTGTGATTCAACAGAGTCTGTACGCAACATTACAAGAGAACATATCCGTGGATCCTTGCGTGCAAAAATGTCCTACGCCGTACTACGGGACGCCGGCGACGGAGCAATTCAGAGATGGAACTCTTTGAAGTGCTGCAGTAGGAACCAAGATTCTCCTGGCGGGTAGCCATGTTGTTGCTTTAAAAATTCCGAAGGAAGTCTGAGTGGTTCACTTGATGGTGGCTTGAGGAGTGACCAGGAAGTTACTGCACTTCTCTCATCATTCATTGTGTTACTGGTAGACCGCACAAATCTCTTCTCTTCAGGAATTGCTGGCACTTCTAGAGCGGGGTGCACTGAGGGCAGCCACGTACCGCACATCCAGTGTCTATCTTGCAAGGTGAGCGTCAATATATGTGATGCAATAGCTCTCATCATGTTTAAATGTATAACAGTAATCTACTGTGATGCATTGACTTGCTTGTGTAGGAATATCCGAAGCTCCCTAACACTTATGTGGCCTACTTCTGCTATAGAGGGAGTCAATTTAAGCGTCTTCACCTCTTCAGATGTTGGGAGAGCTGAGGCTGGGGTAAAGTATTTGATACCGTCAAGATGCGAAAAGTATTCCAGGCCCTCGCAGTGGAGACAAAGAAGACGACATTGTCGAATACATATTGACACCACATTACCCTTGGGGCAGGCTCTTCAGTGTGGTAAACAGTTAGCTTCAGCTGTTGAGGTCTTGTTTTTAGGTGTAGCTCATTTAAAACTGGAAATAAGAAATGTAAACAACTAGACTATATACACACGATATCAGTGAAGTTGTTTTGTATACTTACATGGAAGAAATGGATATGAAATGTGTGGTGTCACCGCCAGACACCACACTTGCTAGGTGGTAGCCTTTTAAATCGGCCGCGGTCCATTAGTATACGTCGGACCCGCGTGTCGCCACTGTCAGTAATTACAGACCGAGCGCCGCCACACGGCAGGTCTAGAGAGACTTACTAGCACTCGCCCCAGTTGTACAGCCGACGTTGCTAGGAAAGGTTCACTGAGAATACGCTCTCATTTGCCGAGACGATAGTTAGCATAGCCTTCAGCTAAGTCAATTGCTACGACCTAGCAAGGCGCCATTTCTCCTTTGCTATGTATCTAATGAAGCATGTACAGTAACAAGACCAATGTTCACCAATTATGGATTAAAGTTAAGTATTCCAGAAGCTACGTACTTTTCTTTATAGCATTCATTACGTATCCTGTTTCAGACCTCACGCCAGCCTGCGTGAGTTTATAGCGCGCATTTCGGCTTCGTCAAACAACACGGTGTTGGCACTTCTGCCGACACTTCAAAATGCTTGGGAGGTATACTCTGTAAACTGAACAGCTTCGCTGGAAGAACGATATAGCTGCCACACAGAATGGGTAAGAATCCATTTCCTGTAGCATTGTAGAACAGTGTGGAGCGATTTACGTTGATTCTGTCCACATGCATTTCTTGCGTTAGTATTATTAGTAATTCATGTCTGTACTTCGTGTAGCATTAACATGCTTTATGGAAAATAAACGCCCCAGGCATATCTACACTAGTGAATCACAAGGCGGGCTGCGGAAAGGTCGGCGTAACTTTGTGAAACACTCTGTAGATGCTTTCCATGACGCAGTGCGGTAGACAGAACGAGGAACTGCTTCATTTTGCGGCTCTACGAAGGAGAGAAGTAGGGGCCGATGACCTCAGCAGTTTGGTCCCTTTGGAATCTACAAACACATTTGAAGGAGAGAAGTGCGAGACCGCAACCTGGAGACCTACCTTCCCTCACGTTCGCCCCGCTTTTCCACCCCGTTGCAGCCCCAGAACACAATTTATCTGTTAATACAGTTCTACTGCACTTAGATGTTGTACTTATTGAATACTTGTTCCTAACCTTCGTTAATTAAAAATATATATTAACTTCATACCATTCAAACACTGTATTAATAATCTGATTTTTTCCATCCCCTGCAACGCGGAAGCTATTACGAAAAGTGAATAGGATGGTTCAAATGGCTCTGAGGTCATCAGTCCCCTAGAACTTAGAACTACTTAAACCTAACCAACCTAAGGACATCACACACATCCATGCCTGAGGCAGTATTCGAACCTGCAACCGTAGCCGTCGCGCGGTTCCAGACGGTAGCGAAGTGAATCGGACCTTTTTTGTATGAAGTGCAATCTAGTTTAATTTTGTACTGAGAAATATTTTAGCTAGAAACCATGGTTCTCGAGATAATTAAGGAAACATAGAAAAGCGAATTTTAAACGCCCCCTCCCCCGCCGCTCACACTCCACTATATTTTTAGTAAGTTATTTATTTATTTTATTTATTTATTGTTCCGTGGGACCAAATTAAGGAGAAATCTCCATGGTCATGGAACGAGTCAATACATGAAATTATAACACGATATTAGAAACAGATAAAATGAAATATAGAAAAAAAAAACATATTCAGGTGACAAGTCATAAGTTTAAATGAAGACAATCAACAATGTAACACTGGAATTTGCTTAATTTTTTAGCTCTTCCAGGAGCTCCTCGACAGAATAGAAGGAGTGAGCCATGAGGACACTCTTCAGTTTAGACTTAAAAGAGCTTGGGCTACTGCTAAGATTTTTGAGTTCTTGTGGTAGCTTATTGAAAATGGATGCAGCAGAATACTGCACTCCTTTCTGCACAAGAGTCAAGGAACTGCATTCTACATGCAGATTTGATTTCTGCCTAGTATTAACTGAGTGAAAGCTGCTAACTCTTGGGAATAGGCTAATATTGCTAACAACAAACGACATTAAAGAAAATATATACTGTGAGGGCAATGTCAGAATTCCCAGATTTTTGAATAGGGGTCGACAAGAGGTTCTCGAACTTACACCACATATAGCTCGAACAGCCCGTTTTTGAGCCAAAAATACCCTTTTTGAATCAGAAGAATTACCCCAAAAAATAATACCATACGACATACGCGTATGAAAATATGCGAAGTAGACTACTTTTCGTGTTGAAGTGTCACTTATTTCAGATACTGTTCTAATGGTAAATAAAGCAGTATTTAGTTTCTGAACAAGATCCTGAACATGGGCTTTCCACAACAGCTTACTATCTATCCGTACGCCTAGGAACTTGAACTGTTCCGTCTCGCTTATAACATGCCCATTCTGTCTGATTAAAATGTCAGTTCTTGTTGAATTGTGAGTTAGAAACTGTAAAAACTGAGTCTTACTGTGATTTAGCATCAAATTATTTTCCACAAGCCACGAACTTATTTCATGAACTAAATTATTTGTTACTGTTTCAATATTACACACAAGATCCTTCACTATCAAGCTGGTGTCATCAGCAAACAGAAATATTTTTGAATCACCTGTAATACTAGAAGGCATATCATTTATATAAATAAGAAACAGCAGTGGCCCCAGCACCGACCCTTGGGGAACGCCCCACTTAACAGTGCCCCATTGGGACTGAACATCACTACCACTCTCAATATTGCGGAGAATTACCCTCTGCTTTCTGTTCTTAAAGTAGGAGGCGAACCAATTGTAAGCTACTCCCCTTACTCCATAATGGTCCAACTTCTGCAGTAATATTTTGTGGTCAACACAGTCAAAAGCCTTCGTTAAATCAAAGAAAACACCTAGCGTTCGCAACCTTTTATTTAATCCGTCGAAAACCTCACAGAGAAAAGAGAATATAGCATTTTCAGTTGTTAAACCATTTCTAAAACCAAACTGAACATTTGACAGCAAATTGTGTGAATTTAAATGCTCCAGTAACCTTGTATATACAACCTTCTCGATAACTTTAGCAAACACCGATGGCATAGAAATAGGTCTAAAATTGTCAACATTATCAATGTCTCCCTTTTTATAAAGTGGCTTCACTACCGAGTATTTTAATCGATCAGGAAACCGACCACTCCTAAAGGAAAAGTTACAGATATGGCTAAGTACTGGGCTAACATACATAGAACAATACTTCAGTATTCTGCTAGATACCCCGTCATATCCATGAGAGTTCTTGGTCTTTAGTGATTTAATTATTAACTCAATCTCCCTCTTGTCAGTATCATGGAGGAGCATTTCAGGTAACAGTCTCGGAACACTTTTTTCTAAGAGCGCTATATGATTCCCTGTTGGAATTAGGTTTCTATTTAGTTCACCTGCTATATTCAGAAAGTGATTATTAAATACTGTACATATATGCGACTTATCGGTAACACGGACATTCCCGCTACGCACTGATTCTATATCCTCGACCTGTCTCTGCAGACCAGCAACTTCCTTTACGACTGACCATATGGTTTTAATTTTATCCTGAGACTTAGCTATTCTATCTGCATACCACATACTTTTTGCCTTCCTAATAACTTTTTTAAGCACCTTACAATACTGTTTGTAATGAGCTGCTGCATTTAGATTTTGACTGTTTCTAACGTTTTGATATAATTGCCACTTTGTTCTACAAGATATTCTTATCCCTCTAGTCAGCCACCCAGGCTGCCTGTTTGTGCTAGTACCCTGTTTTAAACGTTGTAACGGAAAGCAACTTTCAAAGAGCATGAGAAAGGTCTTTAGAAAAGCATTATATTTATCGTTTACTGTCTCAGCGCTATAAACATCTTGCCACTCTTGTTCCTTTATAAGGTTTACAAAGGTCTCTACAGCAACCGGATCAGCTTTCCTGAACAGCTGATGACTATATTTAACACGAGTTGCAGCATAAAAATCTTTTAAAGTTAAAATTTGCGCATCATGATCTGAAAGGCCATTCACCTTTTTTCTAACAGAATGCCCTTCTAGTAATGAGGAATGAACAAAAATGTTGTCTATGGTTGTTCTACTGTTCCTTTGCACTCTCGTTGGAAAGAATACGGTTTGCATAAGATTATATGAATTAAAGAGGTCTACCAGCATCCTCTTCCTTGCACAATCACTTATACAATTAATATTGAAGTCACCACATATAACTAACTTTTTGTATTTCCTATAAAGTGAACCAAGAACCTCCTCTAGCTTTAGCAAAAATGCTGTGAAATCGGAGTCTGGGGATCTATAAATAACAACAGTTACAAGTTTAACTCCGTTAAATTTAACCACACCTGCACAACATTCAAACACCTTTTCAGTGCAGTACTTTGAAACATCAATTGACTCAAATGCGATGCCGTTTTTCACATACATGGCTACTCCCCCACACCGCAAAGAGCTCCTCGAAAAGCAGCCAGCCAACCTGTATCCTGGTAAAGGAAGCCTCTGAATTATCTCCTTATTTAAGAAGTGTTCAGATATACCAATAATTTCAGAGTCAACATCTATAAGCAGTTCACTAACTTTATCCCTAATACCTTGTATATTTTGATGAAATATACTAATTCCCTCATTACTCGGATACCTAAGCTTTGTCAAAAGTGATTCCCTTGTTAGAGAGACTTCCCTTAAGCAGGAATACCTATCAGCTGACTTCAATCTAAAAAAGGTGTAGCTCTAACACACACTACTGCAGGAATTTTCCCATGAGTGATCCCACCAACCCCACCTATGCTGTCACCTATAAGCTTTGCCAACCTCCCCTTCCCATACCTGTTGAGGTGCAGGCCGTGTCTAGTGAAACCCGTCCTGCTGATAGACTCCACCGACACCACTGAAATGTGACCCATGCTTTCTGTCATCAGCGCACCCCCAAGTCTCATGTTATTACGCCTGACGGCTGTATTTTGTTCATCCTAGCACTGTACAAAAATTTGCGATAGCACGAACTTTTCCCCAAATTTTTCTTCTTTGACTCGAGTAACTAATTTGAAAGATGCAATTGGACCCGGAACTTTGGGACAGACGCCGGACTGTAGGTGACAATAAACGGTGTGACACCGCAGCTTGACAGCGAAGTGTCGACAGGTACGTGAAATAACATACAGGGTGTATAAGCAGCATAAAAAATACAGTACGTTCCCACGCCTAATACGGTGTAGCAAGGGACTCGTATAACGTTTCTACTGCAAAATAATGGCAGAATCAGGGAACGATGACGCAGGTGGATAGCGATCACGCACCCTTCTGTCTGAAGTACGCCATAAAGGCTGAATAGTATTGAGGTCTGGTGACTGCAGTAGCCAGGACAGCTGCGAAAGTTTATCCTCGTGCTCACAAAACCCGTCCTGGACGATACGAGCTATGCGAACAGGAATCCGGACATCTTGGAAGACACAAATGGGGAACAAGCATTGCACCATGTGATGGACATGACAGACAAGATGGTCACATAATCGTAGGCCGTAATGCGACCTTTCCGAGTAGCAATGCAGCTCATGGAATATCACGATGTGGCTTCCCAAATCATCACCGAATTCCCGCCATGCTTCACTCTTGAGACTTCAACTGGGTCAGAAGTTGGAAACAGTGTGCCACAACAAGAACAGTCGGGCCAAATGACTTTCTTTCATTCCTCCATAGTCCAGATTTTAAGGCTTCGTCACCAAGTTTTCACGATACAAACATTTGCATCACCAATGAGAGGTTTTAGAACTTCAAGTCGCCCTGCAATTCCCTATTTCGGGGGATCCCTTCGTTCTGAGCCGGCCGTTGTGGCCGAGGGACTCTAGGGGCTTCAGTCCGGAACCGCGCTGCTGCTACGGTCGCAGGTTCGAATCCTGCCTCGGGCATGGATGTGTGTGATGTCCTTAGGTTAGTCAGGTTCTAAGAGGTCCATGATTAAGGAATTTGTTGCTAGCGCACTCGAGCAGATGTAATTTCGATGGATTGCTCATGCGCTGCCTACGATATGTAAGGTATAAGAGAATCTCAGACCAGAGAGCAGTGTTGTCAGCAGTAGGAACTGAGTAGCAGTTGTAGTAGTAGCTAGCTATCAGTCTGGTGTATCGTGTTGGCTGGGCCGGTCGTGGGGGAGCGATGGCGGTGGCTGAGCGTTGTAGTATAAGGTAAAAGCAGCCTTGCGTATATGCAGTATTGTTATATCAAGTCCCATGTAAATGCTTTTTTAAAAATCTCTTAATAATAATCTTTCTTATAAAAATTAACTTTTGATAATCATTCATCTCAATTTAATGAACTTACTAATTTCTCCAATCCATGGTCATCCCGAGTATTGTAAAGAAAAATCAGTTGTTTCTTTTTATACATGACAACTCTATCGGCCAGCATTGCACAGGGCTGTGCCAGAAAAATTTATTATAGGAGCAGATGTATACGCGTTATCCGGCGACTTCATTGAGGTAAGAATTTTCAGTTTATTCAGAATGATCTTTCAGGGCCATGACGCAGCACTGCTGACATCCAAAATTTACCAGTTTAAATTCACAGTCAGTTA
This sequence comes from Schistocerca nitens, assembly GCF_023898315.1. Lineage (NCBI taxonomy): Eukaryota > Metazoa > Arthropoda > Insecta > Orthoptera > Acrididae > Schistocerca > Schistocerca nitens. Next base: position 749,104,343 of record NC_064614.1, read on the forward strand.
TTGAAAGGTTATAATTGAGCCACAATTTTTTTTATTGAGAGATTAGTCACATTTTATTATTGATAGGTTACGCAATTTATTTATTGGGAGGTTACGCTAAATGTCGGGAGGTTACACTAAATGTGAATATTATTTTGTTGTGGGGAGGTTACAAGGTTTAAGTAGTTCTACGTCTAGGGGACTTATGACCTCAGATGTTAAGTCCCATAGTGGTAAGAGCCATCTGAACCATTTGAACCTTCGTTCTGTCTGGGGGGGTGACAGGTTTCGCGAGGGCGACATTCAGTTCTGCAGTTACTTTCGGAGCTGTCGTCCTCTTATTTTACCTTACAATCCTTTTCAGTGACCTCTGTCACGATCACTCAACACTCCATTTCGTCCGAGTTATGACTCAGCGGATGTTGTTTTCCCGCTTTTCCTGGTGCAGCATAAATGCACCTCATGAAACATCAAACAATTCAGCTACATTGTTTACTGAAGCAACCACCATACGAGCAACAACAGTCTGCCGAAGTATCTCCGACGCAATGCACTCACAGCTACATAGAACACTGTTGTGACCACGAGTGACACTTGGAACCTACTGAGAACATTGCACAGGTGCCATTAGTGGGCAAATGCAACAGCGCAACCTGCAGGCTCGGCTATATCTGCATTTATGTTCAAGCATACATTTCTTGCCATGTTTCCAAATTTTTGCCCAAACCTTAGATTGCCCTACTGTGCCATACATCCGTCGGTGGGGAAGAAGTAAAGCAGTACAGTGTGAAGTATATTAGGGGATCATAGAGGCAGTGCTTAATCTTGTTGATTTCCAGGAATCTTGGATTAACATCCAATAAACAGGGACAGGATACTACCGGTAACGTTACACCTTCCGGAATTTTAACCTCAGTTTTCCTGTATAAGAATCAACACTCGGAAACATGCGCTCTTTGCTCAGACGCCGAACGCTGTGAATATGGCAGTGTGTGTGTGTGTGTGTGTGTGTGTGTGTGTGTGCGTGTGTGTGCGTGTGTGTGTGCCTTTGCGTGTTAGCGCAGCTACCGTTTGCCTCCTCGCTGTCTCTTGCAGCCACAGCGATATGCTAGAGGTTCTTGAGCCGGTACTTAGCTTCTCAGAAGCGAAGTGGGTACAACAAGGGCCGGCAATTAGCAGAGCAGACGGATTCAAAGCGGCTAATTTACGTGACAACAGCAGCAGCAGCAGCTCGGTACGCAAGATCAGCCTCTGAATATGGAACAAGCCTGGCCGTGGCAAGGTGACAGCTTGTCCCGCGCCCAACATGTCTGTAACCATTGCTTGCGCAGCTCGTACGTACACAGAGGACCAGGAGAATCGATGAAAGGCAATGCTTTGCCGAGCAACGCGGGAAATTCTTTGCCTCACAAAGAAAGACTGATTGTGTTAAGTCAAACTCGATTCATTTTTGACTAGCCCTGTTGAAACGTATCGCGTCTCAACTGAAACGTTATAGAATTTTAACAGACCTTGCTGTTACCTAGTGCGCCTGACCTTCACCGTCAAGGAAAACGGTGTTAATAGAACTTTGTGATACTCGTCGCTAAACATATAATCTTAGTTAACACAGTCTCTATTTGTGCTTGTGGTGCGACTACACTCACGTAACTAAAGTCATGGGATACCTCTTAATGCCTCCTTTTGGCCGGTGTAGTTCACCAACTCGCAGAAACATGGCAGCATGGCTCACCCTCTGTAGCCACCCATAACTGCAAAAGTGTTGGCGGTGCAAGATTTTGTTCACGAGCTGACATCTCGATTATGTCCCATAAATGTTCGATGGATGGCCAAATCATTAGCTGGAATCGCCCAGAATACTCTCCAAACCAACCGTGAATAACTGTGGGACGGTGACACGGTGCATTGTCATCCATAAAAATTCCATCGTATTTTAAGAACATTAAGTCCGTGAATGGCCGGAAATGTTCTCCAGGTAGCCGAAAGTAACCATTTCCACTCAATGGTCGGTTCAACTGGACGAAAGGATCCAGTCCATTCCACGTACACGCAGCAAACACCATTATGGCGCCACCACCATCCTTCACAGAGCCTTGTTAACAACTGGGGCCCACGACTCCGTTGTGTCTGCGCCACACTCGAACCCTACCGTGAGCTCTTAGCAACTGACCAGGCTACGGTTTCCTAGTCGTCTAGTGTCAACCGATATGGTCACGAGTCCAGAGAGGCGCTACAGGCTATGTCGTGCTGTTAGCAAACACCTGAGTACGAATGACAGCTCCACCAATGTACTGCTCTTTTATACGTTGTGTACGCGATATCAACCCCCCCCATCTGAATATGCTCATATCGCTGTCCCGTGACTTGAGTCACCTCAGTGTATTTGGGGCAGCACTAGTGATAAAATGAAAGCTAAGTTCTCCTTAGAGACATCCCATAAAACGATTGTTGGCTATGACTCGGCTGTAAACACTTTTAAGCTTAATATTATAGTTCCCGCACTGTAAATCCATCAATCTTCTTCTTCTTTTACTTAGCGTTACTCTAGTCTTCTAGTATGGGATCCATTATAGTCAAGTAATTATCAGATCTGTTTTATTTAATTTGGCTACCTTGTGACAAGAAGCACCGCATCTGAGTACGGGTGACAGTTTTGATCGCAACAGGCGTCCGATTAGCGCGCAGTAGCACGGACTCTGGCCGTGGCTGCCGCGCGTGATGGCGGCAGAGTGGCTGAGCAGCGCCATCGGAGCGATGCGCTCGCTCCTGCTCCCGTCAAAATTCATACGGAACGGACCTGACTGCGGCTTCGCCGTCAGGGTGCACAAAGAATGGATTTGCTTTGTTCGCGTTTGCATACCTGCAGTGCAAACGAATATAAGTATAGACAAGTATGATACGTCGCGTTAAGGAGGAGATGAATGCAATTCTGCTGATACGCAGATATGAGGGGCGTTCAATAACACTATACAACAACCAAGAACTTTTTCTAGGTACAGAGGTAAAACATGGCCGACCTAACTAATTTGGACTTGCTGAATCTGAAAATGCAGTTAGATTTCCGCAATCACCCTTCAGTTTTTTGTTACGGAGGTTTTTAAATGCCTCTATCTAAAAGCAGAGACTAGGGTGGTCTACACTAAATTTTGACAATATATAACATACTTAATGCCATTAAACTATCTTACTCTAGTGTCCTGGGCCTAATGTGCATTTTTACAAGAAAAATTGCAACATTCATTTGTTCGATGATTATTTGATGGTGGAGCTTTGAGTCTTTTTGATGACAACTTCCTTTTGTGGGATATATATCCTTCACGCTTCAAAAACCGTCACTTAACATTGAAGGGTTCCACCTACCTTTATAGGGGCATTTCATTCGCAAAATGTCATGATGGAACCTTTCTCCGTGTTCGTTACTAACCGCTCCCACATTGGTAGGGAAGAAATCTAAACTAGAATGAAGGAAGTGCATTTTTACTGACATTCAGCATCCAAGATTTTTATAGTTCTCTAAAAGAGTTCGCACTAATATGTCACTGTTTTCTGCTATTGTATTCCCTAGGAAACATTCAACGACATCCTTAAAACAACGCTAGGCTGCAAGTTCTAAATGAGTTAATTTTTCTTCCAAGTTCTTATCATGCATTAACTTCCTAATTTGTGGCCCAATAAAAATCCCCTCTTTCAATTTGGCGTCACTTAATTCAGGGAACACTTCACGTAGATACATGAAACCATTAGCATTTGTGTCCATTCCCTTGACAAAATTCTTCATAAGGCCAAGCTTAATATGCAGTGGGGGAAGGAAAACATTTTGAGAATCCACCAAAGGTACATATTTCTCATTTTCTCCCCCTGGAGCCAATTTCTCACGTGGTGACCACTGTTTAACTGTATAATGTTTATCTGTTGCACGGCTGTCCCAAAGATAAAGAAAACAGCAATACTTTGTGAAACCACTTTGGATACCAGTTAGTAACCCAATCACCTTAAGATCACCACATATTTTCCAATTTTCTTCCTTATACTTAATAGCTTCAAGTATATCTGACACATTTACGTAGCTTTCTTTCATAGACACAGAGTACCCTACAGGTACAGATGGAATCGTATTACCATTATGCAATAGTACAGCCTTCAGACTTGTCTTGGAAACGTCAATAAACAAGCGCCACTTAGCAGCATCGTATAGTATGTTTAACTGTTTCATTAATCCTGCTACATCACGACAAGCACAAACGTTGTCCGCCATACGGTAATACGTCGTTGGGCGAGGCGTCTGTGATCACCGCAAGGTCGCGCAATCCTGTCCGATCTCCAGCGTCAAGACCAAAAAAGTGCTGCAAAGCTGCGTTGAAATGCTGATCCGTATTAGTCACTTAAGAAAGGCAAGTCTTCCAGTCCAGATGGTATACCAATCAGGTTCCTTTCAGAGTATGCAGACACAATAACACCTTTCTTAGCAATCATATACAACCGCTCACTTGACGAAAGGTCTGTTCCTAAAAACTGGAAAGTAGCACAGGTCACACCAATATTCAAGAAAGGAAATAGGAGTGACCTACTGAATTACAGACCCATATCACTGACCTCGATCTGCATTAAGATTTTGGAGCATATACTGTACTCGAACAGAATGAATCACCTTGAAGAAAATGACTTATTGATACATAACCAACACGGATTCAGAAAATATCGTTCTTGTGCAACACAGCTAGCTCTTTATTCCCATGAAGTAATGAGTGCTGTCGACAAGGGATCTCAGATCGATTCCATACTTCTAGATTTCCAGAAGGCTTTTGATACCGTTGCTCACAAGAGACTATTAATCTAATTGAGTGCATATGGAGTATCGTCTCAGTTGTGTGACTGGATTCGTGATTTCCTCTCAGAGAGGTCACAGTTCGTAGTGATACACGGTAAATCATCGAGTAGAACAGAAGTGAGCCGGCCGAAGTGGCCGTGCGGTTAAAGGCGCTGCAGTCTGGAACCGCAAGACCGCTACGGTCGCAGGTTCGAATCCTGCCTCGGGCATGGATGTTTGTGATGTCCTTAGGTTAGTTAGGTTTAACTAGTTCTAAGTTCTAGGGGACTAATGACCTCAGCAGTTGAGTCCCATAGTGCTCAGAGCCATTTTTGAACAGAAGTGATATCTGGCATTCCGCAAGGTGGAGTCAGGGGCCCTCTGCTGCTCCTGATTTACATAAATGATCTAGGTGATAATCTGAGCTGCCCCTTAGGTGGTTTGCAGATGACGCTGTAATTTAGCGTCTAGTGAAATTATCAGACGATCAATTCCAATTACAAAATGATCTAGAGAGAATTTCTGTATGGTGCGAAAAGTGGTAATTGGCACTAAACAAAGAAAAGTGCGAGGTCATCCACATGAATACTAAAAGAAATCCGATAAATTTTGGGTATACGATAAACCGCACAAATCTAAGGGCTGTCAATTCGACTAAATAGCTAGGAATTACAATTTCGAGCAATTTAAATTGGAAAGACCACATAGATAATATTGTGGGGAAAGGCGAAACAAAGACTGCGCTTTGTTGGCAGAACACTTAGAAGATGCGACAAACCCACTAAAGAAACAGCCTACATTACACTTGTCCGTCCTCTGCTGGAATATTGCTGCGCGGTATGGGATCCTTACCAGGTAGGATTGACGGAGGACATCGAAAAAGTACAAAGAAGGGCAGCTCCTTTCGTGTTATCGCGCAACAGGGGTGAGAGTGTCACTGATATGATACGCGAGTTGGGGTGGCAGTCACTGAAACAAAAGCGGTCTTCTTTGCGGCGAGATCTGTTTACGAAATTTCAATCACCAACTTTCTCTTCCGAGTGCGAAAATATTTTGTTGACACCCAGGTACGTAGGGAGAAATGATCATCGTAATAAAATAAGAGAAATCAGAGCTCCAACGGAAAAATTTAGGTGTTCCTTTTTCCCATGCGCCATTCGAGAGTGGAATGGTAGAGAAGTAGTATGAAAATGCTTCGATGAACTCACTGCCAGGCACTTAAGTGTGAATTGCTGAGTAACCATGTAGATATAGATGTAGATGTAGTGCAGTAATGTTTGTACATGTCTTGCTATTCCTGTCATTCGAAATCTCATAATGCATGCCACACGATGTTGTTGTTGTGGTCTTCAGTCCTGAGACTGGTTTGATGCAGCTCTCCATGCTACCCTATCCTATGCAAGCTTCTTCATCTCCCAGTACTTACTGCAACCCACATCCTTCTGAATCTGCTTAGTGTATTCATCTCTTGGTCTCCCTCTACGATTTTTACCCTTCACGCTGCCCTCCAATGCTAAATTTGTGATCCCTTGATGCCTCAGAGCATGTCCCTTCTTCTTGTCAAGTTGTGCCACAAACTCCTCTTCTCCCCAATTCTGTTCAATACTTCATCATTAGTTATGTGACTACCCATCTAATCTTCAGCATTCTTCTGTAGCACCACATTTCGAAAGCTTCTATTCTCTTCTTGTCCAAACTATTTATTGTCCATGTTTCACTTCCATACATGGCTACACTCCATACAAATACTTTCAGAAACGACTTCCTGACACTTAAATCTATACTCGATGTTAACAAATTTCTCTTCTTCAGAAACGCTTTCCTTACCACACGATACATAAATAAATATACAGAGCGTTGAGTTTATCTGATGACATTGAAATGTCTCGAAAATCGACATCGGATCTAAACAATTTACATTTAAATTTGTTCGTTTCAGTGGGGACATCCAAGATACCAAAGTCGACCGTCCACCCCACCTCGTTTCTGGGAGACAGCTTTGAAATCATAAACTGGGACACCCATTTTTACTGCAGATTCGGATTCTGCAGAAAAATACGTATGTTGGTTTGAAACTTTTTTTTTAGTTTCGCGAGAGATGGCGCCTTAATCGGAAAAATCAAAGTGGGAAGAAAATCATATGTTTCAAAATGCTATCCAGTGGCACCTGAATTAATGCCACGCCTCCACGCTGCGAGGGCAGGACAGGCAATCATTTCGTAACTTTTAATTGGAAACCCCTCCTCCTCCGACAGAAAGAGAACTGCTCGACCCGTCACTGTGGCCATATTGCGAGAAATACTACATATTCCATTAAAAGTTAAGGAATAATTGCCTGTCCTGCCCTCGCTCCAGGGAGGTGTGAGGTTAATTCAAATGTCATTGGGTAGCATTTTGAAACACACGATTTTCCATCCATTTTTATTTTTCCGATTACAGAGCCGCCTGTTGCGTAACGAAAAACAATGTTTCCGAGAAAACTTACGTATTTTTTCCCGTAGAATACGAACCTGCAATAAAACTGAGGTTCCCATTTAAGATTTCAAAGTTGTCCCCACACAGACGGTGTGGTGGGAGGTTGAGTTTGGTTTCATTTGCTGTCCCTCTCTGAGACAAACAAATTTTAATTATAAATTTTTTGGATACAATGAGTTGTGTTCGAGATATTTCAACGTCTTCAGATAAACCGACACTTTGTATAAATTTCGTTAAAACAAGTATTACTTAAAACAGTTGTGTATTTTTCAGAATACTATGCACTGATCATGGTACAAAAGTTCGTTAAAACAAGTATTACTTAAAACAGTTGTGTATTTTTCAGAATACTATGCACTGATCATGGTACAAAAGTTCTGAAGCATATCGGCGTCTTTAAAAAGAACAGTCGTCCGCATAACAGGCGGACCTGAATTCTCATAATGTAGCCTGCAAACACCACACGACGACGTGCCAGTACGTTTGACATTTCTGAACTGATTTACTTTGTTATGAGTCCCCTCATCCACAATCCTTGATTTAGGGTTCCATCAGTTATTTAGAACCTCGTGACCTGTTAGTTCGAAAGAGGTTCGCACCTTTAGCCATTAATAACCTAAATGTTGTTTCTCTTATAAGACAAAGCACCAACACGCCTGTTAGATGCGTAGCACATCGTATAAAGCACTTTTTTTCCATTCAGTGTATCGGGAAGAACTTTCACCAGTCATTGCTATTTTTTTTTCGAGGTAATCAATAAAAGAATGCATTTGTATCTCGGAAAGCACTGGCTCTGTCCTTTTAGGTGAATCACTATCTGCATCCACACACGGCCTCGTAGACTGTGGTGGAGAGTACTTCTAATTGTGTTCTATCCCCCACCCCCGTCCCCTCCTTTCCTCGTCCCATTCGCGAATGGAGCGTGAGAATAACGATTGTCGGTAAGCCTAGAGCTGTAATTTCTCTAATTTCTTTCGGCGTGGAAATTTCGTGAGACGCACATGGGAGGACTCCACTTTGAGATTACGCTCCTGGAAGTTTAACAGTAAGCTTCTTCGTGATGGACAGCGCCTTCCTGTAGCGTCTGCCACTGGATTTCGTTCAACATTCCAGTAACGCGCTCGCGCTTGTTAAACGATGATGTGACTAAAAGCGCCAATCTTCGTTGGATCTTCTCTCTCTCTTCTATTAACCCGACCTGGTAATCGTCCCAGACTGATGAGCAATACTGGAGAACAGGTAGAACGAGTGTTTTGGAAGCCACTTTCTTCGGCATCTGATTGTGTAGTGGCGCTGGTTGGTTACTGCGTGTGTGTTTGTCTTTCTGCACGCGTTGTCTTTTAGTTTCCGTGTCGGCGCAATTTTGCCCAATTTGGGGGATTTACTTGTGAATCCCCACGCAAAGCAACCTCTTGTTGCGTTTGAACCTTGAAAATGAGAGTGTGTTCACATCGGTATTAGTCAAGGACGTTATTCGGCTACGTAATTATAAATTATTTGGAGCAACGTGAATTATTGTTGCGTAAGAGGTATTCGACCTCGTGTACTCCAACAACGAGTGAAGTTGCGCCGGTGTTTCATAGCCCACCTCATGTCTTTTGACAGCCCTGAGCGTCGATTTTGGACTGGTCTCCAGAGCCACAGGTCCAGGCGGTCCCCACCTCGAGCTCCGCAGCCACGCGTAGCTCTTCTTGATGACCTCAGATGAAACGTAGCCCGGAAGGGGATGTGTTGGGCAATGTTATGCCTGATGGCCTGCCTCAATTAGCGGGAGTTTGCACAAACACAAGGACAGCGCTGATGGCATAATAGCTCACGTAATGGCAGCCTCTGTTTCAAACTGTTTGCGGAGGACATCAGGAGGTAGTATCGTCGCTTCTAAACACGACCCTAACAAGAGGAACAACCTGTGAGGCTAAATAAATGGCACTTGTTCGTTTTTCATTAGAGTAATTTTTTACCAACAAAATTAAGGATAAATGTGAGAAGTGAACTAAAGATCAAGGAGAAGAAGTAGAAACTTAAAAGTCCACAGATGACATTGTGATTTTGAAGGAGATGGCAAAGGAATTTGAAGATCACTTGAACGGAATTGACTGTTGCCTTGAAACGACATAATAAGATGAACGTCGGGACATCTACATCTATATCCACATGGATGCTCTGTAAATCACATTTCAGTGCCTGGCAGAGGGTTCATCGAACCACCTTCACAATTCTCTATTATTCCAATCTCGTATAGCACGCGGGTAGAACGAGTGCCTATATCTTTCCGTACGAGCTCTGATTTCCCTTATTTTATCATGATGATCGTTTTTCCCTACGTAGCTCGGCGACAACAAATTTATTTCGCATTCGGAGCAGAATGTTGGTGATTGGAATTTCGTGAGAAGATTCCGCCGCAACGAAAAACGCCTTTCTTTTAATGATTTCGAGCCCAAATCCTGTATCATTTCTGTGACACTCTCTCCCATATTTCGTGATAATACAAAACGTGCTGCCTTTCTTTGAACTTTTTCGATGTACTCCGTCAGCCCTATCTGGTAAGGATCCCACACCGCGCAGCAGTATTCTAAAAGAGGACGGACAAGCGTAGTGTGGGTAGTCTCCTTAGTAGGTCTGTTACATTTTCTAAGTGTCCTGCCAATAAAACGCAGTCTTTGGTTAGCCTTCCCCACAACTTTTTCTATATGTACCTTCCAATTTATGTTGTTCGTAACTGTAATACCTAGGTGTTTGGTTGAATTTACGGCTTTTAAATTAGACTGATGTATCGTGTAAGCGAATTTAACGAGTTCCTTTTAGCACTCATGTGGATGACCTCACACTTTTTGTTATTTAGGGTCAACTGCCACTTTTCGCACCATTCAGATATGTTTTCTAAGTCGTTTTGCAGTTTGTTTTGATCTTCTGATGACTTTATTAGTCGATAAACGACAGCGTCATCTGAAAACAAGCTAAGACGGCTGCTCAGATTGTCTCCCAAGTCGTTTATATAGATAACAGGAAATCAAAAATCCAGTCACATAACTGAGACGATATTCCGTAAGTACGCAATTTCACTACGAGCCGCTTGTCTGGTACAGTTTATTGACAGAGCCATGAGAGAATATTGAGTAAAAGATACTTGAGCGAGCCATTCTTGGCACTGCTCGACTGTCGGATTAAAAGAACGTATAGAAGCAATTCATAGGCTTGCGGCTAGATTTGTTGATTCGACCAGTACTAGAGGGTATGAAAATGCTCAGTTCTTTAGATGGAAATCCCTGGGTGTAGAACGACTATGTTTCCTCGAAACACTATTGAGGACAACCATTTGCATTACATCGTATCCAATGTTCATATCGCACATGGACGGTAAGGACCAAATACGGAAGTTACGGTTCATACCTAGCCAGATATGCAATTACATTTCCCTCGTTCCATTTGGTAGTGGGCCAGGAAAGAAAAGACCAGGTATGGTTCCAACATGCACTGTACAGTGGCTTGGGAGTATGTATGTGACTGTACACTGATGAGCATTATGACCAATGATCGTCTAGAGAATGAATTCCGTGTGGTGGCGTTGAGGACGCAAGACGCGGTAAGGGAAAGTCGTGGGAGGCCGCCTACTGTCGTGTCGGACCTCCTTTTGCACAGTGTAGTGCAGCAACTCGACGTGGGATAAGCAAATCGTTCGAAATCCCCAGCTAAAATACTGAGCCATGCTGCCTCTGTAGTCGTTGCAATTGCGGAACTGTTGCCGGTGCAGGATATTCTGCGCGAACTGACCTCTCGATTAGGCCTGATAAATGTTCGATGGGGTTCATGTCGGTCGATCTTGGTGGCCAAATTATTCACTCGAATTGCCCAGCGTATTCTTCAAACCAGTCGCGAACAATTGTAGCCCCGTGACATGGCGATTGTCATCCATAAAAATTCCATGGTTGTTTGTAGCCGAACATAGCTATTTCCAGTTAATGATAGGAACAACTGAACCATAGAACCCAGTCTATTCCATATAAACAAGGCCCACGCCGTTATATAGCCAACAACAGCTTACACTGTGCCTTGTCGGCAACCTAGGTCCTAGAATTCGTGGGGTCTGCACCATACTCGAATCCTACCATCAGATCTTACCAACTGAAATTGGGACTCATCTGACTAGGCCAAGGATTAACAGTCGTCTAGGTTCCAACCAATATGCTCATGAGGGCAGGAGAGGCGCTGCAGGCGGTGTCTTCTGCTGCCAAAGCCCATTAATGCCAAATTTCACCGCACTGTCCTAACGGATGCGTTCGACGTACGTCCCACATTGACTTCTGCGGTCATTTCACGCAGTGTTTCTCGTCATCACTGACAACTCTAGGCAAACGCCGCTGTTCTCGGTCGTTAAATGAACGTCGTCGGCCGCTGCATTGTCCGTGGTGAGGGTCTATGCCTGAAATTTCGTATTTCTGCACACTCTTGACACTGTGGGTCTTGGAATATTGAATTCCCTAACGATTTCCAAAATGGAATGTCTCCAACTATCACAACGCATTCAAAGTCTGTTAATTCCCATAAAGCGGCCATAATCACGTCGGAAACCGGTTTACATGAATCACGTGAGTGCAAACGACAGCTCCGCCAATGCACTGCCCTTTTATATGTAGTGCACGCGCCACTACTGCCGCTGTATATGTAAATATCGCTACCCCATGACTTTTGTCACCTCATTGTACGAGGTGTGGCTAGAAAAAAACCGGACTAGTACTGGTGAAACAATAAAACGAATGCAATAAGGCTGAAAGTCGCGTGGCCTGTCACGTGACTCTCGCTCCGCCTACTGCTCGAGTTTCATCTGCCTCCTGCACTCAGTCTGCCCGTGGCGTCTGTTTTAAGTAGTTGACGTTTTGTCTGTGCGTCGGAAAATGTTGAGTGTACAGAAAGAACAGCGTGTTAACATCAAATTTTGTTTCAAACTAGGAAAATCTGCAAGTGAAACGTTTGTAATGTTACAACAAGTGTACGGCGATGATTGTTTATTGCGAACACAAGTGTTTGAGTGGTTTAAACGATTTAAAGATGGCCGCGAAGACACCAGTGATGACACTCGCACTGGCAGACCATTGTCAGCAAAAACTGATGCAAACATTGAAAAAATCGGTAAACTTGTTCGACAAGATCGCCGTTTAACAATCAGAGCAGTGTCTGAGTTAACAGGAGTTGACAAGGAAAGTGTTAGGCAGATTCTTCATGAAAGTTTCAACATGAACAAAGTGTGTTCAAAAATGGTTCCAAAGTGTCTCACAATTGAACAGAAGGAACGCCGAAGAATGATTTGTTCTGATATCCTGGAAAACATTGAAAGTGATCCCACCTTCTTACAAAATGTTATTACTTGCGATGAATTGTGGTTTTTTACTTACGATCCCGAAACTAAACGCCAATCGATGAATTGGAAAACTCCTGGTTCTCCACGACAAAAAAAAGCACGAATGTCAAAATCGAAATTCAAGGCAATGATGATTGTTTTTTTTAACATCAAAGGGATTGTGCACATTGATTGGGTACCAGAGGGACAAACAGTGAATCAGCATTACTACATTAGCGTCCTGGCTACCCTACGTGAGCGAGTACGGAGAAAACGGAACGATTTGTGGAGAAAAAAGTCATGGATCCTTCACCAAGACAATGCCCCAGCTCACAGTGCGTTGTCAGTGAAGACGTTTTTGGCAAAACACAACATTCCCATCTTAGATCATCCACCCTACTCACCTGATTTGGCCCCCTGTGACTTTTTTCTTTTCCCTAAAGTCAAGTCAGCTTGGAAAGGAACTAGATTTGAGACTGTTGAAGCAGTAAAAGAAAAAGCGACGGAAGTAATGTATGGACTTATCGAAAATGATCTGCAGCATTGCTATGAACAGTGGAAAATTCGTATGGAGCGGTGTAGAGACCGAGGAGGAGAGTACATTGAAGGAGATAACATGAAATTGTAAATAATTGTAAATAAATGTTTTTTCCAGCATCAGTCCGGTTTTTTTCTAGCCGCACCTCGTATAAGCGGAACAGAGATGGATGGACAATCATTCTCTCTACGACACTCTCTGCAGTTGGGAAAATGCACTCTATAATTTGAGTTTCACAAACGGTAGATTGTTATGGCTCGGTGCCTGAGACCGAGCATCTCGAAAACAGAGAAACTGGTCAGGGCTTCGTGTGTTACTGTCGTGAGCATCTGGGTAAGTGATGGTAGGGCGGTGAAACGATGAGTACGCACGCGACAAGTTTTTTGACGTCCAAGTCTCATCGAAGAACGTAGAAGTTGGACACTTGCCCTCTCTGTAAAGCAGGACAGGATCTGTGGCAGTCGTGATGACAGAGTACAGTGCTGGTACAGACACAAGAGTTTCGGAGGACGCCGTTCACTGCACATTACTGAACAAGGGTCTTCGCAGCAGACGATCCCTAAGTGTTACCACGTTGACGTTGATGCAGCGACATCGTTACTTGCGACTACAATACGCACGGTATCATCTAAACTGAACGATGAATAATGGAAACATGTCGCCTGGTCGGATGAATCATGTTTCTTGTTATACCAGGTCGACGGTCGTATCTACACTGATGCTCATAAATTAAGGATAATGGTGATACATGGCGAAACAACGCTCTGGTGGGCGGTTTGCGGGTTTAAATCACCTCGGGGTATGACCATGCGGTGCATTTGACCTGAGGTCGTCACATGGTGGCGCTGGCAGCAGTCCACATACGCAGAGGTGTGTTGGTGCATGTCACAGTACGGTGCAGCGAGTAAGTGTGCAAATGTTTTCAGGCGTGCTAATGGTGACTGTGTGTTGAAAATGGCTCAAAGAACACATAATGATGACGTTATGAGTGGTACAATACTAGGGCGACTGGAGGCTGGTCAAACGCAGCAGGTCGTAGCACGGGCCCTCCGTGTGCCACAAAGTGTGATCTCAAGATTACGGCAACGATTCCAGCAGACAGTAAACGTGTCCAGGCGCTACAGTACCGGACGTCTATAGTTACAACACCACAAGAAGACCGATATCTCACAATCAGTGCCTGCAGACGGCCACGGAATACTGCAGGTAGCCTTGCTCGGGACCTTACCGCAGCCACTGGAACAGTTGTCTCCAGACACACAGTCTACAGATGACTGAACAGACGTGGTTTATTCGCCCGGTGACCTGCAAGGTGCACTCCACTGACCCCTGGTCACAGGGGAGCCCGTAAAGCCTGGTGTCAAGAACACAGTACATGGTCTTTGGAACAGTGGTCCCACGTTATGTTCACGGACGAGTTCTGGTATAGTCTGAACAGAGATTCTCCTCAGGTTTTTATCTGGCTTGAACCAGGAACCAGCCGGCCGCGGTGGTCGTGCGGTTCTAGGCGCTCCAGTCCGGAGCCGCGCTGCTGCTACGGTCGCAGGTTCGAATCCTGCCTCGGGCATGGATGTGTGTGATGTCCTTAGGTTAGTTAGGTTTAATTAGTTCTAAGTTCTAGGGGACTGATGACCACAGCAGTTGAGTCCCATAGTGCTCAGAGCCATTTGAACCATTTGAACCAGGAACCAGATACCAACCCTTCAATGTGCTTGAAAAGGACCTGTATGGAGGTCGTGGTTTGATGGTGTGCGTTGGGATTATGATTGGTGCAAGAACTGTAACAGGTCAGGTGTATCGGGACGTCATTTTGCACCAGTATGTCCGCCTTTTCAGGGGTGCAGTGGATCCCACCTTCCTCCTGATGGATGATATAAAGCACGGTCCCACCGAGCTGCCAACGTGGAGAAGTACCTTGAAACAGAAGATATCAGACGAATGGAGTGGCCTGCCTCTTCTCCAGACCTAAACCCTATCGAGCACGTCTGGGATGCTCTCGGTCGACGTATCACTGCACGTCTTCAAACCCCTAGGACACTTCAGGAGCTCCGACAGGCACTGGTGCAACAATGGGAGGCTATACCCCAGCAGCTGTTCGACCACCTGATCCAGAGTATGCCAACACGTTGTGCGGCCTATGTAGGTGTGCATGGTGATCATATCCCATATTTATGTCGGGGTACGTGCGCAGGAAACAGTGTAGTTTTGTAGCACATGTTTTTCGGGACGGTTTTCTCAACTTATCACCAATACCGTGGACTTAACAGATCTGTGTCGTGTGTGTTCCCTATGTGCCTATGCTATTAGCGCCAGTTTTGTGTAGTGCCACGTTGTGTGGCACCACATTCTGCAATTATCCTTAATTTATGAGCTCGAGTGATACACTGTCATCCAGGCGAACGGTTGCTCGAAACAAGCACAGAGCCACGGACAGAAGCTGGTGGGGGCCAATATTATGCTATGGTAGATTATCGCCGAGTTTCTAACTGTTGTGCACAATGACATTTGTGGGGAGTATCAATGTATTGACATTTCTGCAGATTCCAAGGCGCTTCAGATACTTTTCTGCTTTATTATTCGTTCGCTTCGCCAACTCACATCTACACTGTCACATTCCAACCTAACCTAGACCTCGGGCTAAGGTACAGATCAGTCTGCACCACAACAAGGAAGTTTGCTGTCACATTTGTTGGCTTCGTCAACTCACAAGCAAACAGTCATATTTAAACCTTAGCTGGACCTCGTCTGAACGTGGGTTAATTAATTTGAAACATTTAAAGACAAAATAAATTTTCATAGAAAAGTGATGGTCGCCGTTTTTTCAACATTTCAACATATGTTGTTGTTGTTGTGGTCTTCAGTCCTGAGACTGGTTTGATGCAGCTCTCCATGCTACTCTATCCTGTGCAAGCTCCTTCATCTCCCAGTACCTATTGCAACCTACATCCTTCTGAATCTGCTTAGTGTATTGATCTCTTGGTCTCCCTCTACGATTTTTACCCACCACGCTGCCCTCCAATGCTAAATTTGTGATCCCTTGATGCCTCAAAACATGTCCTACCAACCGATCCCTTCTTCTAGTCAAGTTGTGCCACAAACTTCTCTTCTCCCCAATCCTATTCAATACCTCCTCATTAGTTACATGATCTACCCACCTTATCTTCAGCATTCTTCTGTAGCACCACATTTCGAAAGCTTCTATTCTCTTCTTGTCCAAACTGGTTATCGTCTATGTTTCACTTCCATACATGGATACACTCCATACAAATACTTTCAGAAATGACTTCCTGACACTTAAATCTATACTCGATGTTAACAAATTTCTCTTCTTCAGAAACTATTTCCTTGCCATTGCCAGTCTACATTTTATATCCTCTCTACTTCGACCATCATCAGTTATTTTGCTCCCTAAATAGCAAAACTCCTTTACCACTTTAAGTGTCTCATTTCCTAATCTAATCCCCTCAGCATCACCCGATTTAATTTGACTACATTCCATTATCCTCGTTTGCTTTTGTTGATGTTCATCTTATATCCTACTTTCAAGACACTGTCCATTCCGTTCAACTGCTCTTCCAAGTCCTTTGCTGTCTCTGACAGAATTACAATGTCATCGGCGAACCTCAAAGTTTTTACTTCTTCTCCATGAATTTTAATACCTACTCCGAATTTTTCTTTTGTTTCCTTTACTGCTTGCTCAATATACAGATTGAATAACATCGGGGAGAGGCTACAACCCTGTCTCACTCCTTTCCCAACCACTGCTTCCCTTTCATGCCCCTCGACTCTTATAACTGCCATCTGGTTTCTGTACAAATTGTAAATAGCCTTTCGCTCCCTGTATTTTACCCCTGCCACCTTCAGAATTTGAAAGAGAGTATTCCAGTTAACGTTGTCAAAAGCTTTCTCTAAGTCTACAAATGCTAGAAACGTTGGTTTGCCTTTTCTTCATCTTTCTTCTAAGATAAGTCGTAAGGTTAGTATTGCCCCACGTGTTCCAATATTTCTACGGAATCCAAACTGATCTTCCCCGAGGTCAGCTTCTACCAGTTTTTTCATTTGTCTGTAAGGAATTCGCGTTAGTATTTTGCAGCTGTGACTTATTAAACTGATAGTTCGGTAATTTTCACATCTGTCAACACCTGCTTTCTTTGGGATTGGAATTATTATATTCTTCTTGAAGTCTGTGGGTATTTCGCCTGTCTCGTACATCTTGCTCACCAGATGGTAGAGTTTTGTCATGACTGGCTCTCCCAAGGCCATCAGTAGTTCTAATGGAATGTTGTCTACTCCCGGGGCCTTGTTTCGACTCAGGTCCTTCAGTGCTCTGTCAAACTGTTCACGCAGTATCTTATCTCCCATTTCATCTTCATCTACATCCTCTTCCATTTCTATAATATTGTCCTCAAGTACATCGTACATCGCCCTTGCATAAACCCTCTATATACTCCTTCCACCTTTCTGCCTACCCTTCTTTGCTTAGAACTGGGTTGCCATCTGAGCTCTTGATATTCATACAAGTGGTTCTCTTCTCTCCAAAGGTCTCTTTAATTTTCCTGTAGGCAGTATCTATCTCACCCCTAGTGAGACAAGCCTCTACATCCTTACATTTGTCCTCTAGCCATCCCTGCTTAGCCATTTTGCACTTCCTGTCGATCTCATTTTTGAGACGTTTGTATTCCTTTTTGCCTGCTTCATTTACTGCATTTTTATATTTTCTCCTTTCATCAATTTAATACAATATTTCTTCTGTTACCCAAGGATTTCTACTAGCCCTCGTCTTTTTACCTACTTGATCCTCTGCTGCCTTCACTACTTCAGCCCTCAGAGCTACCCATTCTTCTTCTACTGTATTTCTTTCCCCCATTCCTGTCAATTGTTCCCTTATGTTCTCCCTGAAACTCACTACAACCTCTGGTTTTTTCAGTTTATCCAGGTCCCATCTCCTTAAATTCCCACCTTTTTGCTGTTTCTTCAGTTTCAATCTGCAGTTCATAACCAATAGATTGTGGTCAGAATCCACATCTGCCCCTGGAAATGTCTTACAATTTAAAACCTGGTTCCTAAATCTCTGCCTTACCATTATATAATCTATCTGATACCTTTTAGTATCTCCAGGATTCTTCCAGGTATACAACCTTCTTTTATGATTCTTGAACCAAGTGTTAGCTATGATTAAGTTATGCTCTGTGCAAAATTCTACAAGGCGGCTTCCTCTTTCATTTCTTCCCCGCAATCCATATTCACCTACTATGTTTCCTTCTCTCCCTTTTCCTACTGACGAATTCCAGTCACCCATGACTATTAAATTTTCGTCTCCCTTCACTACCTGAATAATTTCTTTTATCTCGTCATACATTTCATCAATTTCTTCATCATCGGCAGAGCTAGTTGGCATATAAACTTGTACTACTGTAGTAGGCATGGGCTTTGTGTCTATCTTGGCCACAATAATGCGTTCACTATGCTGCTTGTAGTAGCTAACCCGCACTCCTATTTTTTTATTCATTATTAAACCTACTCCTGCATTACCCCTATTTGATTTTGTATTTATAACCCTGTAATCACCTGACCAAAAGTCTTGTTCCTCCTGCCACCGAACTTCACTAATTCCCACTATATCTAACTTTAACCTATCCATTTCCCTTTATAAATTTTCTAACCTACCTGCCCGATTAAGGGATCTGACATTCCACGCTCCGATCCGTAGAATGCCAGTTTTCTTTCTCCTGATATATTAAAACTAAAGGGGTCTTTAGACGCTCAATATTTATCGCGCAGTATTATTGCGCAATAATATTGACCGTCTTAGAGAGGTATTGAAGGTTTACGCTGTATATTGAAGGAGACAGCAGAGCTGTAGAAATATTGACGCTAGCTCAGTATATTGCGCAACACACACTACCGCGCAGTAGTAATATTGCGCATAAACAGCAATTCCTCTCGAGACCGAGAGAAATTTATTTTGCTCCGAGCGAATTTCCATAAATAATTGAAAAAAGAAAATGACAAAAGATCAGGGAGTATGCTGGAGGGTGTATTTTAAAGCATCTTGCGGTACTGTGAGGAACGAAGTTCGTGACTGTAAAGAAAATGCCAGATAGCAGAGCCGGCCGCTTGTGGCCGAGCGGTTCTGGCGCTACAGTCTGGAACCGCGCGACCGCTACGGTCGCAGGTTCGAATCCTGCCTCGGGCATGGATGTGTGTGTTGTCCTTAGGTTAGTTAGGTTTAAGTAGTTCTAAGTTCTAGGGGACTTATGACCTCAGCAGTTGAGTCCCATAGTGCTCAGAGCCATTTTTGAACCAGATAGCAGAGGAAACTGAATATCATGGTGTCATAACACTACGCAGTAATGTTTAGTTTACTTGTAGCAGTTTTCAGAATTAGCAAATGAGATCATGTCAGCTGTTCAGTAAGCAACTATTTTTTTCTTGCAGCACTTATCATACCATGGACACAAGATAACGCAAGCTTTCAGTCGACAGTCAGTAAATAACAGTTTTATTTCGTTTGCAACAGTTATTACAGTAGAGAAATACATAGAAAACGGCACATTTACGCGATAAATAACATAGTTCACTTCTTTAGTTGTTAATTAGTTGATATTGTGGTTTACGAATCTGTGCTGTACTGAATGAACAATTGGTCCTTTGAAATCATAACTGGAAGCTTTTCAAACTTATTCCGTCCGTTCTGAACAATTCCTGCTTGTGTTTTGCAACATTGCAACAAAGGCAACTCAATCACAATGCAGACGAATCCTACGTCACCGAGCGCCGATATGTTCGCTACGAAGGCAGAGTTCTAACTTGCGCGTCCCGCGCGGAAATATTGCGCAATAATGTTGTGCTATTCTTGACCTCGCGCATTATATTTAGACAATATTATTGCACAATAAATACTAAGCATGTGAACACCCGTTAACTCCTGAAAACAAGTGACGCAGACTACAGCACAGTTTGTTACACTACTGGACAGGAAACAAGTTCGTACCCTCTGGGCGAGAGTTGGGAACACGCAGTGCACCCAGCAACTGGGTCAGACATGATGGTTTTGGTGGTCCAGGTGTCTCAATGTGCGGAGGCGTAATGTTCCATGGACGTACTGATCTCCATATCAGCCTCTTATTCTAGAAAGAGCCCCAGGCTCCGCAGAAATCTCGCTTCTCAGAAGACGCCTCATAAATGTTCCAGCCCCGTCATTCACCTGAGTCCTGTGGGACCTATGATAGCAGTGGAAAACATTGTAACAGCTGTCGACTACGCGGACATTGTTGCAGACAACACACACCCATTCACGCTTAATATCTGCCCTGGCGGTAGTTATATCTTCCAACAGGATAAATGTCCGCGTCTAAGGCCGGAATGGTGCCAAAGTGGTTTAAGAACACGATAATGCACTCACTTTGATGTCTTTGCCATCAAATTCGCCTGATGTTAATTCGATTGAAGACATCTGGGACGCTACTGCACGCAGGTGCTCGCTCACAAACCACCGGCCCATAATTTACCGGAATTATGTGACCTGTACGTAGACATTCGAGCCACATACCTCCGGAAACCTACCAAAGACTTGTCGAATCCATACCACGCAGAAAAGCTACTGAACTGCATTCCAAAAGTGTACCAGCCGGCTATTAAGGAGATGGTCACAATGTTTCGGCTGGGTGCACGAAGACAAACCGGGAATGGAAAGCGACGTCTTCTCGCTGTCGCAGAACGCTGTACTCCCCTGTGCTGCCGTCGCGAGCAAACAGTCTGGCCACGCGCCGGCACGCACGCAGAGCACCTGAGTCGTGAGCCGACCTGATGCCACTGTTGCTTTGGTAGCGTGATTCTGCCACACCAAGTGGAGCAATTAGACAAGAACTGATAAGAGTTGTAGCATTAAACTCTCCTTTATCTTTCATCTTATTTGTCGCCGCTAATAACTCTATTCTGATGATCATCATGACAGGTGTTCGAAGAGGTGTATCGGAGATTCTTGTTCGTTATCTAAGTAGCACGTTACTGATAGGCAGCCGAGGATCAGGCTGCGTATGAATGAATATTTCGGTTAGCTAACGCGAGATATAAAAGCGAAGCAGTAGTTGAGAAGGGAAAGAGACAGGTTCGTCGGCTATTCCGCATGTTATTGCATCTGTACATCAAACAAGAAATAAAGGAAACGACGGAGAAATTTAGAAAGGCAATTAAGGGTCAGGAAGAAGAAAAGAGTCTCGCTACCACTGTAATACCGAGTAGCTATAACTAAACTCTCCCTATGTAACACGTTGTGTAAGTGGGCTGTTTACGTTTTTATGTTGGTAACGCCACGCAGCGCTCTGTATGAAAATCGACTGTGCTGTGTGCAGTCTGTGGCTGGTTGGCATTGTTGGAATATTCGCTATTGTAGTGTTGGGCAGTTGGATGTGAACAGCGCGTAGCGTTGCGCAGTTGCGAGGTGAGCCGCCAGCAATGGTGGATGTGGAGAGAGAGAGAGAGATGCCAGAGTTTTGAGAGGTTGCTATAAGCGGACGACCTGCACGTGTGTCCACCAGAAAAAGGAAACTTGTAAAGGTAGAGGTCATGAACTATATATGATGACTTTTGAACATTATTAAGGTAAATACATTGTTTGTTCTCTATCTTTCATTTGCTAACTATGCCTATCAGTAGTTAGTGCCTTCAGTAGTTAGAATCTTTCATTTAGCTGGCAGTATTGGCGCTCGCTGTATTGCAGTAAATCGAGTAATGAAGATTTTTGTGAGGTAAGTGATTCATGAAAGGTGTAGGTTATTGTTAGTTAGAGCCATTCTTTTGTGGGGATTATTGAAGCCGGCCGAAGTGGCCGAGCGGTTCTAGGCGCTACAGTTTGGAACCGCGCGACCGCTACGGTCGCAGGTTCGAATCCTGCCTCGGGGATGGATGTGTGTGATGTTCTTAGGTTATTTAGGTTTAATTAGTTCTAAGTTCTAGGGGACTGATGACCTCAGAACTTAAGTCCCATAGTGCTCAGAGCCATTTTTTTTATTATTGAAAGTCAGATTTCGTTGCGCTTTGAATATTGTGTGTCAGTTTAGTGATGATCAGAATAACTAAAGAGAGAAATGTCTGAACACGTTCAGTTTTACCCAGCTGTTTGAAAATCAAATAACGTAAGAGGTTTACTAGCAAAGCCATTCAAAATTTTTCTAAGGGGACGTTACAGTTGTAAAACAGAAACTAATTACCAGAGTACCAAACTTGGTAGCATTAATGTCCAGAGTATGGGATGCACGATTTCCATGGGTCAGAGCGACACTGTCCAGTTCCAACTATGGCCACCAAGTGCCGTGATCAGTCACCGTGATTGATAGTCTCGCAAATCCGACCAGTCGCAACGCACTTGTGTCAATACGAGCTTGGACGAAAGGAGCAGGTCATTATTGGTGAAGCTCTATTGTCAAAAGATCAGTAATGCTCCAGCTGCACTTCGAGAATATCGCCGGCTGAAAGGATGACGGAAGGGTCCTCTTTCTCCACCTGCTGTGCGGAGCGTGATGAAGGAATTCCAATCAACTGGAGAACTGGGCGTCGCTCCAGGAAGAGGCCGACGACCAGTTGCACCGCAAGTGGTTGATGAAATCGCTGTTGCTATGGCAGACAACGCTTCACGATCGTCAGGCAGAGCGCGTGCTGTGTCACGACAGTTGAACAAAATGTTCAAATGTGTGTGAATTCCTAAGGGACCAAACTTCTGTGGTCATCGGTCCCTAGACTTAAACTACTTAAACTAACTTATGCTAAGAACAACACACACACACATGCTCGAGAGAGGACTCGAACCTCCGGCGGGAGGGACCGCGCAGTCCGTGACATGGTGCGTCAAACCGCGCAGCTACAACGCGCGGTCGACAGTTGAACACCCCGTGGTCCAATGTACGGAAGATGCTTCGAACCATTCTCAAGTGGTGTGCGAAGAGTATCTGTATCGTACAGCAGCTTGCGCCACAGGAGCGCTGGCCTTGCACCATCCTATGGTCAGACGAAGCTCATTTTTCTCTGACGGGTGAGATGAACACACAGAATTGTCGAGTGTGGGGATCCTCACCTCCAGTCACTGTGAATGAAGTTCCTCTGTAGGGTGAACGTGTCACCGTATGGTGTGGCTTCACGGTTACGTTCATCATTAGCCCACTTGTTTTTGAACAGGTTGGCGCTCAAGAACTAAAGACGTGCAGTATGACTGGCCAGCGTTACTGCGATATGCTTCGCCAGCATATCATACCGCCCTGGAGGAGAGAGATGCACTGAACTGCGAGTGAGGTAGCGAAGTGGTTAGCATACTGGACTCGCATTCGGGAGGACGACGGTTCAAACCCGCGTCCGGCCTTACTGATTTAGGTTTTTCGGGATTTCCCTGAATCGCTTCAGGCAAATGCCAGGACGCTTCCTTTGAAAGGGCACGTCCGACTTCCTTCCCTATCCTTCCCTAATCCGATGGGACCGAGCCGGCCGAGGTGGCCAAGCGGTTAAAGGCGCTACAGTCTGAAACCGCGCGACCGCTGCGGTCGCAGGTTCGAATCCTGCCTCGGGGATGGATGTGTGTGATGTCCTTAGGTTAGTTAGGTTTAAGTAGTTCTAAGTTCTAGGGGACTGATGACCTTAGAAGTTAAGTCCCATAGTGCTCAGAGCCATTTTGATGGGACCGATGACCTCGCTATTTGGCCCCCTCCCGCAAACCAAGCAACCAACCAACGCATTGAACTCAACGGTTTGCATGCAAGATGGGGCTCCACCGCACATCGCTCGTGAAGTTCACTGCTTCTCCGAAACTCATTTGAAAACAATCGAATTATCAGCCTATCGTTTGCAAATGCTTGGGCGGCATGATCACCTGATCTCACTCCCTGTGATTTCTGGTTGTGGGGCTACCTGAGGGACATGGTTTACCGGGGAAATATTCATACATATGCTGATCTGAAGGGCAGCATATCAAGAGAGGTAGCGAGCATACTTAAGGACAAGCTTCATTCTGCTGTGCAGAATGCAGTCCTGCGCTTTCAGACTCGGACACGGACACGGACACAGGACACGGATGGGCGACATATTGAGCCCCTTTTGTAGCAAGAATGGGACCGGTGTATGATGGTATGATTTACCGTAGCAGCACATTAAAAGTATTTAAGTTGAATTGATTCTGCATTATTACTCTTCCCCATATCCAAGACATTAACACTACCAAATTTGGTACTCGTATGGTAATTAGTTTCCGTGTTATAACGTGTTAAATGGGAACGTTTAATTACAACGACCCGGTACTCTGATAAAGCGTCTAAAGATTAGATCAATTGAAATGAACAAATGGTGGCTTAAAAAAAGTTTATACGCTGACCATAAAAAAGTGAAACAAGGGGAATAGAACATATACTGCTCTGCAAAACCATGAGGACGAGATAGATAGGTAACATAACACATTAAATCTTGATGGAAATGAATAAAAGTGCGGAAGCGTGTTGCTAGAGGTCTCTCAGTCATGAAGAGAAAGCTCGATGCCACATGACGTCAAATCAGCGTGATTATAGCGGCAAATGGGACTGGTCGCGCAGCGAGAGGGGGTTGAAGGTACGGGGAAAGACAGTGTCAGTCACTCAACACTGTGGTGGTGTTATTTATTACAATACGGACCAAAAACTTTTGGATGACTTCACACAGGTAAGAATCGTGCGATAACTGGAAAAAGAACGAAGGGTGACGAGTGTAGCTCAGAAGTTTGGTGTTGTTCACAGCACTGTTTCAGTGCGCGGGCTGCTTTCCGAAACACACACTGCGCCCGAAAGAGCAGAGGTTATCGGTCACCTACAGCAACAGATGACCGCTAATTGTTCAACAGGCAAGAAGAGGTGTACATCAAACAGCGGGTGCAATTGCAGCCACATTTAACAGGACTGCAGCGCACGCAATATCATGTTCCACAGTCGCACGGTGATAGCATGGTGATGGTGTCTTTGCCCGACGACCAGTACACTGTGTTCCCTTAACACACCTACACCAGTGGAACCTTCTGCAATTATACCAAGAGCATAGGAACTGGACGAAACGAGGAGCATGCTAGTATGCCCTTCTCGGCTAAGAGCAGATTCGGTCCGAGTGACGATTCTGGGCGTACTCTCATATGGCGGGAGGTGAGAACGCGCTATGCGCCCAGCGACATTGTCGAACATCTACATCTACATGACTACTCTGAAATTCACATTTAAGTGCTTGGCAGAGGGTTCATCGAACCACAATCATACTATCTCTCTACCATTCCACTCCCGAACAGCGCGCGGGAAAAACGAACACCTAAACCTTTCTGTTCGAGCTCTGATTTCTCTTATTTTATTTTGATGATCATTCCTACCTATGTAGGTTGGGCTCAACAAAATATTTTCGCATTCGGAAGAGAAAGTTGGTGACTGAAATTTCGCAAATAGATCTCGCCGCAACGAAAAACGTCTTTGCTGTATTGACTTCCATCCCAATTCGCGCATCATATCTGCCACACTCTCTCCCCTACTACATGATAATACAAAACGAGCTGCCCTTTTTTGCACCCTTTCGATGTCCTCCGTCAGTCCCACCTGGTAAGGATCCCACACCGCGCAGCAATATTCTAACAGAGGACGAACGAGTGTAGTGTAAGCTGTCTCTTTAGTGGACTTGTTGCATCTTCTAAGTGTCCTGCCAATGAAACGCAACCTTTGGCTCGCCTTCCCCACAATATTATCTATGTGGTCTTTCCAACTGAAGTTGTTCGTAATTTTAACACCCAGGTACTTAGTTGAATTGACAGTCTTGAGAATTGTACTATTTATCGAGTAATCGAATTCCAACGGATTTCTTTTGGAACTCATGTGGATCACCTCACACTTTTCATTATTTAGCGTCAACTGCCACCTGCCACACCATACAGCAATCTTTTCTAAATCGCTTTGCAACTGATACTGGTCTTCGGATGACCTTACTAGACGGTAAATTACAGCATCATCTGCGAACAACCTAAGAGAACTGCTCAGATTGTCACCCAGGTCATTTATATAGATCAGGAACAGCAGAGGTCCCAGAACGCTTCCCTGGGGAACACCTGATATCACTTCAGTTTTACTAGATGATTTGCGTCTATTACTACGAACTGCGACCTTCCTGACAGGAAATCACGAATCCAGTCGCACAACTGAGACGATACCCCATAGGCCTGTAGCTTGATTAGAAGTCGCTTGTGAGGAACGGTGTCAAAAGCTTTCCGGAAATCTAGAAATACGGAATCAACTTGAGATCCCCTGTCGATAGCGGCCATTACTTCGTGCGAATAAAGAGCTAGCTGCGTTGCACAAGAACGGTGTTTTCTGAAACCATGCTGATTACGTATCAATAGATCGTTCCCTTCGAGGTGATTTATAATGTTTGAATACAGTATATGCTCCAAAACCCTACTGCAAACCGACGTCAATGATATAGGTCTGTAGTTAGATGGATTACTCCTACTACCCTTCTTAAACACTGGTGCGACCTGCGCAAATTTCCAGTCTGTAGGTACAGATCTATCGGTGAGCGAGCGGTAGTATATGAATGCTAAGTAGGAAGCTATTGTATCAGCGTAATCTGAAAGGAACCTAATCGGTATACAATCTGGACCTGAAGACTTTCCCGTATCAAGCGATTTGAGTTGCTTCGCAACCCCTAAGGTATCTACTTCTAAGAAACTCATGCTAACAGCTGTTCGTGTTTCAAATTCTGGAATATTCCATTCATCTTCCCTGGTGAAGGAATTTCGGAAAACTGCGTTCAATAACTCCGATTTAGCGGCACAGTCGTCGGTAACAGTACCATCGGCACTGCGCAGCGAAGGTATTGACTGCGTCTTGCCGCTTGTGTACTTTACATACGACCAGAATTTCTTCGGATTTTCTACCAAATTTCGAGACAATGTTTCGTTGTGGAACCTATTAAAGGCATTTCGCACTGAAGTCCGTGCGAAATTTCGCGCGTCTGTAAATTTTAGCCAATCTTCGGGATTTCGCGTTCTTCTGAACTTCGCATGCTTTTTCCGTTGCCTCTGCAACAGAGTTCGGACCTGTTTTGTGTACCAGGGGGGATCAGTTCCATCTCTTACCAGTTTATGAGGTATGAATCTCTCAATTACTGTTGCTACTATATCTTTGAATTTGAGCCACATCTCGTCTACATTTGCATAGTCAGTTCGGAAGGAATGGAGATTGTCTCTTAGGAAGGCTTCTAGTGACACTTTATCCGCTTTTTTAAATAAAATTATTTTGCGTTTGTTTCTGGTGGATTTGGAAGAAACGGTATTGAGCCTAGCTACAACGACCTTGTGATCACTAATCCCTGTATCAGTCATGATGCTCTCTATCAGCTCTGGATTGTTTGTGGCTAAGAGGTCAAGTGTGTTTTCGCAACCATTTACAATTCGCGTGGGTTCGTGGACTAACTGCTCGAAATAATTTTCAGAGAAAGCATTTAGGACAGTCTCGGAAGATGTTTTCTGCCTACCACCGGTTTTGAACAAGTATTTTTGCCAACATATCGAGGGAAGGTTGAAGTCCCCACCAACTATAACCGTATGAGTGGGGTATTTATTTGTTACGAGACTCAAATTTTCTCTCAACTGTTCCGCAACTATATCATCGGAGTCTGGGGGTCGATAGAAGGAGCCAATTATTAACTTAGTTCGGCTGTTAAGTATAACCTCCATCCATACCAATTCGCAAGGAGTATCTACTTCGACTTCACTACAAGATAAACCACTACTGACAGACACAAATACTCCATCACCAATTCTGCCTAATCTATCTTTGCTGAACACCGTCTGAGACTTCGTAAAAATTTCTGCAGAACTTATTTCAGGTTTTAGCCAGCTTTCTGTACCTATAACGATTTCCGCTTTTATGCTTTCTATTAGCGCTTGAAGCTCAGGGACTTTCCCAGCACAACTACAACAATTTACAACTACAATTCCGACTGTTCCTTGATCCAAGCACGTCCTGTATTTGCCATGCACCCTTTGAGATTGCAGCCCACCCCGTACTTTCCTGAGGCCTTCTAACCTAAAAAACCGCCCAGTCCACGCCACACAGCCTCCGCTACCCGTGTAGCCGCCAGCTGAGTGTAGTGAACTCCTGACCTATTCAGCGGAACCCGAAACCCCACCACCCTACGGCGCAAGTCAAGGAATCTGCAGCCAACACGGTCGCAAAACCGTCTGAGCCTCTGATTCAGACCCTCCACCCGGCTCTGCACCAAAGGTCCGCAGTCGGTTCTGTCAACGATGCTGCAGATGGTGAGCTCTGCCTTCATCTCGTAAGCAAGACCGGCAACCTTCACCAAATCAGATAGCCGCTGGAATCCAGAGAGAATTTCCTCAGATCCAAAGCGACACACGTCATTAGTGCCGACATGTGCCACCACCTGCAGCTGGCTGCACCTTGTGCTCTTCATGGCATCCGGAAGGACCCTTTCCACATCAGGAATGACTCCACCCGGAATGCACACGGAGCGCACACTGGATTTCTTCCCCTCCTTAGCCGCCATGCCCCTAAGGGGCCCCATTACGCGCCTAACATTGGAGCTCCCAACTACCAATAAGCCAACCCTCTGTGATTGCCCGGACCTTGAAGGCTGCGAATCATCCTCTGAAACAGGGCAGGCTCAGCCAGAGACAGTGCCTGAAACCTGTTTGTCAGACGCACCGGGGAGGCTTTCTGATCAGCCTCCGGGGACGTCTTTCGCTGCCTGCCACGCCTTGGAACGACCTCCCAATCAACCACAGGCGAGGGCTCAGCCCCACTGCGAGCAGCAACCAGGGCAACAACAGCGGCAGACCGATCTGGGGACAGACGGGACGAGGTTGACATCCCCGTGATACCCAAGTCCGGCTCCCCACAGTGGTGCCCATTGGTAACAGCCTCAAGCTGCGCGACCGAAGTCAGCGCCGCTTGCAGCTGTGAGCGAAGGGATGCCAACTCAGCCCTCATCCGAACACAGCAATCACAGTCCCTGTCCATTCTAATCGATGTTGAACAACAGTTACTGAAACACGAGTCCGTGCCTAGATAACGCAAGGGAAACACGCAAAGAATGTATTAACTAACCTGTACAAATGCCTAACGACTGCGCTACAATCTGCCTGAATTTACGATGACAGTAACTAAAACTCGAAATTACACCTCCTATACGAAACTCACACGCAATTTAAGTAAGAATCTACGAAGTAAACACTAAAGCGCGATGCTACAACTCTCAAATACTATAATACGCCCGAAATTTATGAATTAAACACTGCAAGTACCCAAAAACACGCAAAGAAATTAAGAATTAAACTATGTAACAAATAAGTAAGCTAGTGGTATACGACTTGCTGCTGCAGCTGCTTATCCAACGGCGGCAGGGAGCACATGATGGTTTTGGTGGTCCAGGAGTTACGGTGTGCGGAAGCGTAATGTTGCATGGGCGTGCTGATCTCCTTACTTTTGAACACGGTACATTCATCCGTCGACGTAATTATGACACTGTAGTCCTTCCCCACGCCCGTCTTTTCAGGGGTGCATTCGCCCTAACTTAATTTTTATGGATGACAATGCGCGACCGCATCGAACAGGGCAGGTGGAGGAACTCTTGGAACGAGAAGATATTCGACGAATGGATTGACCTGCCCATTCCCTCGACTTATATCGCGTGGAGTATGTGTGGGATGCGTTGGGGAGATGTACCGAAACATGTCCACATGCACAACGACCCTCCACAGGTGTCAGCCGCGTTGATCGAAAAATGGACTGTTCTACCACAACAATTCCTTAACAAATTTGTGTCCAGCGTGGAAGATTTTGCAGAGCATCCACTGCTGTCCGTTGTGCTCACACACCCATTAAGACGCATGTCCTGCCTTTGGTAATGTTCAGGGGAGCATCATAAATAGCGGTGACTTCAGTGTAATTATTATCTTTGAGCAAAAATCTGATTTCTGTTCGCCTCATTGCTTATTTTTCTCCCAGTTATCTTCTGCGCTATACTGTAGCAGTTCTTTCTATGTGTAGTCTACATTTCATAGAGCTATGTTATGTGGCACTAACACGTCATGCGAATGTTACTTTCAAAAACAAAAAGTGAGATAAGGATTTGGCTCTGAGCACTATGGGACTTAACATCTGTGGTCATCAGTCCCCTAGAACTTAGAACTACTTAAACCTAACTAACCTAAGGACATCACACACATCCATGCCCGAGGCAGGATTCGAACCTGCGACCGTAGCAGTCGCGCGGTTCCGGACTGCGCGCCTAGAACCTGTAGACCACCGCGGCCGGCTAATAAGGATTTAATGCCCCGTCGACATAGACGTCACCAGAGGCGGAGCACAAGCTCGGATTGTGTCAAGGAAGGGGCAGGAAATCGGCCGTGCCGTTTCAAAGGAACCATCCTGGCACTTTCCTGGAGCGATTTACGGAAAACCAAAATCTGGATGGCCGGTCGCGGGTTGGAAGCGTCGTCCTCGCGAATGCGAATCCAGCGTACTAACCACTACGCCGCTTCGGTAGCCTGAAAGTCACTTTTGTCCTTAAGTTTTGCACACTAGTATAGTTGAATGAGGTTATGCGATGTTGAGCAATTTAGATTTGGGCAGCAAAATAACGGACGATGGGTGAAGCTGAGAGGATATAAATTGCAGACAGGTATTAGGAAGAACAGGGTTTCTGAAAAAGAGAAATTTGTTAATATCTAAAATATTTTTTTGATGGAGACTTTGTGTGGAAAGGAGCCTTATATGTGTGTGAAATGCAGGATGAAGTACAGAGAAAAGAGTTTAGAAAGATCTGGAATGCGGTACCCACTCGTATTATAACCTGAAAGGTATTTGCTAAGGTCTGACCAGGGTAGATCCAGAAAATAAAGTCGATAGTTGCCAACCGCAAGGTAGAATGAATATAATATCTTTGAGTAGGAGGATCTTTGATGGTTAAGAGAGCCGCGCGCGCAGTAAAAAACTCGGAAGTCGCAGCTAGGTGCAGACGTGTGGTGACAGCTTTAAGGTAGGAGTCGCGCTACGCAGTTTATCTGCACTGAGCAAACTTTAGCACGTTAATGGGAGAAGCTATATAATGATTTGAAGATGGTTTTTGTTAGATAATGTTCAGAGTTACGGTTCGTATGTCCGAGGTAAATTTTTTGTAAGAGTGATTCGTGCTATGAAAATTAGGCCTCTATGCAATATATATGTGCAGTTCATGGTTTGAAATCGATTTTGGTGTAACTAAAGTTATCAGAGCAAAGTTATTTCAAATAAATAATTTCATGCCATTGCACAACTGGCATTATTCAAGTCAAGATATAATTTCATTAAGTAAACATCAGGGCCAAAAGTAAATTTATCAGTTCCATATTAATGCCATTGCACAAACGACATTATTCTCTTAAACTTGATTGCTGAGTCAAATATATATTTCATTAGTGGCAAAAATGGAGGAGTGCACGAAACAAGTTCGCAGACGCAGTCAGATGCAGGTTTGTTGAATAATTATTTTGGAACAATTTTATCTTCGATACTTTGACTAATTAAAAAGGAAACAATTTTGGTTAGATTCTTTCACTTTTAAAGATAATTTTATTTATGATGCTTTCAAACCCGAGAATATTGCACTAATAAAAGGGATCATATGTTCTGGTGTGAGAACTGAGAACTGTTCCCGGTTTCTCGAGGAGAAACTAGGAGCTGTACATTAAGGCGCTGCAGCTCGGCATTATTCGTCGGGGAACAAAAGTACCGTGAAGTTTCGCTCACCGCCCCGCACAATGCAGAGCGAAGCCTGTCCGGTGCCTACTTCAGCAGTCGCGGCACGCCGTCAAAGACGGAGGAGCAGAGCCGCGGCTATCGATCGGAAGACGCGGCTGGCTGGCTCTCCGCTTCTTTGCGGATTAAGCGCTTCTGGCTTCGAGCCCGAGCTGAATACATCCCGGCAGTCATCGTCGGCCCGCAGCGCGGTGCTCCCTGTAAGTACGCAATATGTTCCAGGATATATTCCAGACGGTCAATGCTTACGTGTTGCATCCATTGCGGCCTTACCTTCAGCGACTTTTAAAACTAAACCAAAATAACTGATGTCAGTGTCAAATAATCACTTCTGATGTAACATAAGATTGAACCCTTGCATCACTTAATTTCGGAAATTTCTGTCTTATATACTTAAAGGCACGTCCTTCTAGTTTTATACCTTTGAAAAATTTTACATCAAACCCAGGGGTGTAAGAAGGACATCTTTTGGGTCCACGGGAGGCTCGGCAACGACATTTTTCTCTCTAGGATTAAGATTTTTTGCAGGCCAGTCTGCTTTTATATAATGCAATTTCCTATCCCTTCTGTCCCACGTACATAAGAAGCAGCAATGTTTTGTGTACCCCAGTAGCATTCCTAAGGGATGCTATAAGTAATGGCTTTTAGATCACTACAGATTTTCCATCTGTCTTCATGATATTTTATTGAGTCCAAGAGCGCTGTTATATTTGCAAATGTCTCCTTCATGTGAAAGCATGACCAGCAGGAATAGAAGGAAGACGGTTTCCATTGTGAGGTAACGCAGCTTTCAAACTAACCTTGGAGGAAACTATGCATAGCCTCCATTCAGCTGGATCATGGTTCTAATTCAAAGATTTCATCAAGCCATGAATGTCGCAGCAAACAACAAGATTGTTTTTCTTCTCCAAAAAGGGAAGCAGTTCCATGTGACGTTTTCTGTCTGCGAGACTGTGAAATCACTTTCGAGAAGATTCCATTGCTGTAGTCGAGATCCAAGAATTTCTGCCTTCTCCTTTGACAGGTCCATGTCTCTAATGAGATCACTCCATTCCGCTTTACTAAGTCTGTGCGGTTTATTATCTTTTCCCCCAAATTCAGGGTCACGGGATGTGAAAGGCTTGTTTGGTTCTTCGTCTTGTTCCACAGTCTTCATTTTCTACTTCAGACACACAATTTCCGGGTGGAGTAGGAACTGGTAAACTAAACTGGTAAACTATCTGAATGCGGAATGGGTCGATTATCAGATCAAAGATTCAGGTACTGACCTGTTCTTCTCTTCTTCGTAGACTATCCTGTCTTCATAGGTGGAGTCAAGCAGAAATAGCGTCATCTGTATGGTTTGTAGGCTCCCGCGAAACTATGGACACAGCAAAACCAATAGATCGTTTCTTATTTTTCAGCCATTCTCGCAGTGTAACTGAACATGCATTTGTGTTTTGTTGTTGGACAGGTGTGCCAAATCCGAAAACAAAAATTTCCCCCAAACTGAAAAGTTGACTATAAAGAAGAAATGTTGCTTTATCTCCAAACCAAGAGGTAATGTGCCAAATCCGAAAACAAAAATTTCCCCCAAACTGAAAAGTTGACTATAAAAAAGAAATGTTGCTTTATCTCCAAAGCAAGATGTAATCTTTTATTTTTACGGTGATTTTTATTCCGAATTAACTATTTCTAAGCTCATAACATTTTCATTGTTGGCCAGTGTATTCAACGGAAACCCGAGCTGCCAATACATGGTCGCCGTTATAGCTCAGCGGTGGCGGTTTCTCGCGAAATTCCTCTGAGGAATCTAATCCAAGTGTTCGTGAACGTATATGAAAAACCGCAACGAATATATGTTATCGATAGTGCTTCCAAATTAAAAAAGCTCAAAGTTTCTATAATATACTGCATGACAAAAAAAGTCAAGAACGCAGAAGACTTGGCAGGGTGTCCCTGATCTTAGTACACATGGTGTAGTGTTGGTTGAGCAATTTACATATCCCCTAGGTATTGGTAGAAAACAAGATAGCGCAACAGGTAACGGCTTATATAGTGAAATTGCCAGTAGTGGCCCAGTTAAGCACGAAAGAATGGGTGCCACACAGACATGCTGATAACGGTATTCATCAAACTATGGGCTCACTATGCAATCTGTTTTATTGCTAAAACGCATCAAATACTTTTTATCCAGTAAATGAAGAATATAATTAATTATAAAGCGAACAAGCGACTGAAAACGTGTACTAAATCAATTGCACAGGTGGATGGAAGCATAATAAAAACAATATAAAACGTTGTGTGACGAACATGACCAATGATTGCGGGAAATGTTAATAAAAATTTAATTGTCGTGTGACTAGACCTCCCGTCGGGTAGATCGTTCGCCGGGTGCAAGTATTTCGATTTGACGCCATTTCGGCGACTTGCGCGTCGATGGTGATGAAATGATGATGATTAGGACAACACAATACCCAGTCCCTGAGCGGAGAAAATCTCCGATCCAGACGGGAATCTAACCCGGGCCCTAGGAAATGTTAATGAATTAAAGTAAGTTCCTGGAAAAGCATGTACTCTTGCCTACGCGCATGGTGGCTGCAGCTAGCTGACTGTGACAAGTAGATCAGCAAAATAAAACCCTGGCACAAGATAAATGACTTCGTACTCGCTCGTTCTGGTGGATTTAAATGCGACCCACGCTCTCCACTCTAATGATGTACGAGAGCAGTAAGCGGCTGCAGACGTGGCTGAGAATCTAAGTTCAGCCCATGCATCTGAGTTCTGCTCCAACGAGGAACAGACGGCAGGTGCCCCCGATTTTCCATAAATTTCGCTCAGTGCATGAGTAGCCAAAAAATCGGGCATGTGTCTCGGCTTATCCATAGATACTCGACTTTCCTATGAAAACGACGAGCAAAGTTTTCAAAATACGTTAAGTTCAAAAATGGTTCAAATGGCTCTGAGCACTATGGGACTCAACTGCTGTGGTCATTAGTCCCCTAGAACTTAGAACTACTTAAACCTAACTAACCTAAGGACATCACACACATCCATGCCCGAGGCAGGATTCGAACCTGTGACCGTAGCAGTCGCACGGTTCCGGACTGCGCGCCTAGAACCGCGAGACCACCGCGGCCGGCTATACGAATGTTTTCCTGTTTATAGTGAAATAACGTTGTCGTCTACTAATATTATGTTTGGTGAATGAATTTAAAAAAATAGACAAATGAAAAAAATTGAAATTGGTTTTGGTGAAACTCCTGTTGCGCACCTTGATTCATAACCAATTGCAAGCGCCAGTTTTCGAAAAAGTGATCCGTTATTTGCGGTTTGCCGCAAAATTAGTGCTAACGCAGCAATGTTGACGATGTTTCTTTCCCGAGTGAAATACGAAGGAATTTCGCCATGCCAAACCCGTCTTTGCGTGACACTCGTGGTGTTCCGAATTTCTATGTTTCGAATGTTTCTACGATCGGCACAGTCCAAGTGAGTGCACAAAATATTCCAAAACAATAAACATAAGAATATAACATAAGAATTAATAATTGATATAAGAATGAAAAACGAGAATATGAGAATTTAAAAAGATTGTAACCCCTGAAAATATCACATACACATATATTATATAATAAATGCATGGGACTTATTGTGAACCCAATTGTAATTTTACAGTTAACATAACCTCTTGTATCCAGTAACTTCATATGAAGCATTGGTGTAGTAATCTTCTACGCACATGACTGCACAAATGAAGAAATAAAATAAAACCAAGTATCGGGTTTCGAACACAGGACACAAAAGTGAAAGGGCGCAACCTTAGCCACTGTGACACCAGTTGGGCTGAGTTTATCAACCGCTAAAAGACTTCCAAATTACGTCGAAAACTTTGGCGGTCGTTTTCTCAGAAACGGTCGGGTATCTCTGGATAGGTTGAATCATGTGTTCGTTTATTTTGACTCCTCTTCCACTGAACGAAGTTTCCGGGAATCCAGGTCATGGCACCTACTGCGTTTTCCTCGTAGGTTGCAGACAACTTGCTCTACAGCTCTCTGCATTGATCCACAGAGAAGTGTCTTCTATGACACGCAAGAAGAAGGGAGTTCTTACTGTCCTCTAAAAAACTTCTCTGTTTCTGCCAGCATCGGAATCTTGTCAGATAGTTGCCACAGAGTTGTGAGTTTCGATCAACGATAATGTAATAAACATGCTAACTAATTCCCTTCTCTTACGGATTTTGCCATGGTTAATCAATGAACTACATTTCTCACTTTTTGCAGGGAATAAAGTAGAAAATCTCCCCCACTACGTAACAAAAAATGTTCAAATGTGTGTGAAATCTTATGGGACTTAACTGCTAAGGTCATCAGTCCCTAAGCTTACACACTACTTAACCTAAATTATCGTAAGGACAAACACACACACCCATGCCCGAGGGAGGACTCGAACCTCCGCCGGGACCAGGCGCACAGTCCATGACTGCAGCTCCCTAGACCGCTCGGCTAATCCCGCGCGGCCATTACGTAACAGATTTATAGTTATGGCAGATGAGAAGATGTTTACATACACACACCTTGGAACTATTCCCCGCTAAGCAAATAATTACTATGAGCGAATCACAGGTCTCCTTACAAAGCTTTCCACAAACATTCCACCTGGCCTCCTTCGAGCCTAACGGCTGGTCCCAAGCTTTTAGCGTTGTATTTCCTCCTGCCTTTCAGATCTCTATCTTCCATAAAAGCGCTTCTTTTCACTATATGCGCAATGATGCTTAATGATAGGCTAGCCAACCTTGCTGGTCGCTCTAGCTGCGCTCGGTCGGCAGAGGGCTCCCCGTTCGTTTACCTGCACGAGGTTCTGCCTTTCAGCAGAAACATCTTTACAATCTGTGTGGTCCCACAACGTGCCTCTTCCATTTCACCAAACACCTAAAAGCCCCCAGGTTACAGGACTAATTATCATGACCAAAAGGAAAAGAGATACAGTTGAATAGAATAGACTAGCAATCTTTGGAAGTTGCAATTATTGCTTCCAGCTTTCAAGCAACGTTAGTGATTTAACAGTCGGATCTGCATACTGGACTATGAAACAGATTAATTGACAGCTTTTGGAAAAAGCTGCCGCGTAACAACATACATACCATCGATGGGTATATAAATAATTAGAGATAGAATCCTGTGTGACAAGTACAACGGCTACCAGAGTGCATTAGTACTGTTTGTGTTTAGCGTTGTTAACAGGTCCGGTAGCTAATATAAGGTGCGCGAACAATGCTAGATGTTGAGTGAATACTGAAGAACATGCGGATGCTGCCTCCTCATATGAGACCGTGTTATTAACACCTAACAGAGTTTGTAAGTGGTATTATTGTGTGTCTCCATTTGGCTGCCTGGTTGAACAGTCCAATATCCAGATTTGTGGAGCATGCAGATGTGACAGTGACCCGATGCTGGGAACATGAAGGCAGGCATACTCATCGCGAAATTTCCAGTCGACCACGTGTGACAACAAGTGAGGATCGCTTAGTGTGCACCAAGAATACTGTATCCCCTTCACATCTGCACCAGCCATCTGAGAACAAGTAATCGACTCCATGCAACATACTGAACTCTTGGTCAGAGACCTGCAGCAGCCACACTGGAGAATGACTGTTCCATTCCTAGGCTGCCTTTACAATACAAAGAGTGCAGTTGGAGTGACACCGTGACTGGGAAGCGTGGACCGTTGATGAATAACGTCGCATTCTGTTCATCTGTTCTGCATTATCCCAGATGCCCATCATGGGAGGGTATGGCGGCGCCCTGGGGCGAGGTCCCATATGTTCAATATTTTGGAGAGGGCTCAGGAGTGGTGTAGCGAACCGCTGGATATGACTTCAGGTCACGACTGATGGTGATTGAGGGAACTCTGAAAGCACATTGGTAGCCACGCACATCCTGAATCCTCATGTGTTATCTTTCATGCACCGTGGTGCCGTTTTCAACAACGTCATCCACAACTCTCATCCACTCATGATAAGTGTCTCTTCGAACCGTCTGGATGATGTTGAGGTACTCCAGTGGCCAGCAAGCTCCCCAGCTCTGTCCCTGATAGAACAAGTGTGGGACCATATCGGTCGTCAACTCTGTGCCAGGATATCAAGGACCAGTTACAACAACTGTGGTCAGCTAGCCTGAAGGGGGGATACAAAGTCTTTATGAAAACGTTAATGACCGAATCAGTGCATAATCCAGGGCAAAGAGGTGTGCAACAATATACTGATAAGTGGACTCATACTGTCAAGTTCTTTGTGCATTTGACCTTACGTTGTAAGCACTGAAAAAACATTATATACCCTTTCAATCTATCAAGTTCCATTTTGTTACCTCCTACCCTTCTGGGCACTATGCTTTCTTCGGCAGGCAGTATATTAAACTTTGTCATTTGGTCCATAATTGTAATAGATCGGCACCGTTTATGTGAGACGTAAGATCCAGACTGATAGATTGAGTTTAAGAAAGAATCGCATGGCATTGTTAGATGGGAGACCTCAAGGTGTGGGTTCCGCTGGCTGATCAGAAAGGGTCTTCTTCATCCGCGCACAGTGTTTCCTTTCCCAGTGTGTGTGGCGGCTGTGTCCTACGTATATCTGCAGAGACTAGGTGAGTGTAATGGATATGTGTATACTGTGGTGTGATGCTTGTGTTGTATGATGAGAGGGCAGAGAGAAGGTCAGACCCGACGTCAGCACATACCCTTAACGTCCGCATGCGACATACGGACCACCAACAGCGTGAAATGGCGTCATACTGTGTAGAAGTTTGGAATTTAATCCAGGACATTGGCACAAAGACTGGCGAACAGGAACTTAACACCACTACCTCACTCTCCTCTGGCTGGCCAAACAATTGCTGTGAAAATTTATTTCCTCGAGAAGGTTCAGAGACGACCACGACTGCACAAGCGTGCGTTTGAAACCTCGGTTACGGTCTGATATTGACAGCGGCGTAATTGATACAAATGAGTAGCATAAACTAGTTTAAACGTGAGAGATATGAAACTAACATGATCAGTATATTGTTCTAGAAGTACTTAAGAAGAAATTGGTATACAGGGTAAACCAAAAATCCACCGACAAACTTTCAGAGGTGGTAGTATGCCTAGCGAACATGGGCTCTAAAGTGCATATCTCAAGAGTTAGGAGCAATCATCCAGTAGAAAAGAATGTTTCACAGTATCGAAGATGAACAAGTGCTCATAGCCCTTAAGGTATACATTTTGGAGCCCACATTCATGTAGACTGGCAATGGCAAGGAAAGCGTTTCTAAAGAAGAGAAATTTGTTAACATCGAGTATAGATTTAAGTGTCAGGAAGTCGTTTCTGAAAGTATTTGCATGGAGTGTAGCCATGTATGGAAGTGAAACATGGACGATAAATAGTTTAGACAAGAAGAGAATAGAAGCTTTCGAAATGTGGTGCTGCAGAAGAATGCTGAAGATTAGATGGGTAGATCACATAACGAATGATGAGGTATTGAATAGGACTGGGGAGAAGAGAAGTTAGTGGCACAACTTGACTAGAAGAAGGGATCAGTTGGTAGGACATGTTCTGAGGCATCAAGGGATTTAGTATTGGGGGGCAGCGGGGAGGGTAAAAATCATAGAGGAAGACCAAGAGATGAATACACCAAGAAGATTCAGAAGGATGTAGGTTGCAGTAGGTACTGGTAGATGAAGAAGCTTGCACAGGATAGAGTAGCACGGAGAGCTGCATCAAACCAGTCTCAGGACTGAAGACCACAACAGCAACAGCAACAACAACAACATTCATGTTGAAAGTTATGTGGCACTGTGAGAGAATGCAGTTCCATTCCCACGATCAAATGATGCCCCGCTCCATATTTTAGGCTCAAATGTTCTGTGATATTGCTACTACAAGTAGCAACACACAATTTTCTAGAACTAAGATCTCGCTATAACTACGTGGCAATACATTTACCCTGTAGATTTTAGATTTGCTGCAGCTATTATCTTCATTTAAATTTTCAGTCTGTATTATTTAAAATCGTTTTTTACTGTAGGATATCATGGCACTCAAAAAACTTGCAGAAAGTGATCATTAAATTTTCTTATTGATGTTCTGGAGAAATCATGAGTTGAAAGTAGCATAAAATAAATGGCAAGGAACAATAATTTATTTGAACGTCATTGTGACTGGTAGCTGTTTCAAAACATGTCTTACTCTAACTCATGGTACCACCAACACATCATCTCTTGGCAACATAGTTGAATAAATATTTGTTGATGTACTATCTATTCATCTTGGATGAATGGCAGGCGAGACACCGAAAATGTGTAAACACGCAGTACAACGGATAAAGCTTAATTTTATTGACCTTTATCCGAGTCTTTTGTCTTTTAGTGAGAAAAGAAATGAGCTACCCGACTGAAGTGACCTTTGTGACGCACACGGGAACAATGGGAGGAAGTAAAGCGCATGTGACTTGCGCTTTGTTCCACGTGACTCAGCGGTGGCTGCTTTCGCCGTGGACTCGTGAGCACGTACAGGACAAGGCATGGTCCGTCTGCAGTGCAGACTCTACACTGATAACGCACCTGGCTCACTTCGCACTCGTCCTTGTGTATTCGCTCGCTCTGCGCTCGCAAAACACACCAGCCCTCAGATCTGACCTGGCAACCAGTCTCCGATGTCATAATAAATAAAGCCAGAAAATTTATTACTGTTCCCCAT
The DNA here is from genome assembly GCF_023898315.1 of Schistocerca nitens. Classification (NCBI taxonomy): domain Eukaryota; kingdom Metazoa; phylum Arthropoda; class Insecta; order Orthoptera; family Acrididae; genus Schistocerca; species Schistocerca nitens. Next base: position 749,144,990 of record NC_064614.1, read on the forward strand.
GTCAAAATATGGCCCCGAAGTTATTGTGTTTATAATGCTTCCAGATCTTTCTTTTTATAGACTAAGAAAGTGTTTCCTCCTCTGCTTCAGCATTCGTCGCTAAATCGTTATCAGATAACTGTGTTCGCACAGCATCATTCAGTTTGTTTTTCCCTTTTATTTTTGGTATTCAATTTTAAACAATTTCGTTCCGTCGTACGCCGGTCTCCAACTGTAAATAGTCAATAATGTTTGCTATTATTCCCATCCCCACCACTTACATTTCTATTACAGTGCCCCCTCCACTGCTGAGGTATATCATCTGTAATTCATCAGTAAATTTAATTTTATCCATTGTTGCCAGCGTTTCTTCCGTGACTGTAATACTTTCGTAAAATAAAGAACAATCGCCATCAATCACAAACCGTGAATATATTACAATGCACGATGAATTTCAGGCCTTAAGAGGTCGTCATCATGTGCTTTGACAGTCTACATCAATTTTTTTCCAAATTTAGGTTATTTTTCGATATGTCTTAAAGTACTGGAAACAGAAAGTTCTTTTTGATTTGTCTTAGTCTAGTAAACCTTTATTCACAATGTGCCACTTTGTAATATACCTGCCCGCATCTCGTGGTCGTGCGGTAGCGTTCTCGCTTCCCACGCCCGGGTTCCCGGGTTCGATTCCCGGCGGGGTCAGGGATTTTCTCTGCCTCGTGATGGCTGGGTGTTGTGTGCTGTCCTTAGGTTAGTTAGGTTTAAGTAGTTCTAAGTTCTAGGGGACTTATGACCACAGCAGTTGAGTCCCATAGTGCTCAGAGCCATTTGAACCATTTTGTAATATACCAATGTAATCTTTCCAGGACCATAATTAACTCAAACTTGGTAAAAAGTTGTCAAAGAACCTGAAGATGAGTCCCCACGGAGCGATATTGCATTGTGCATTTGTGACTGAAGGCGGTTGTTCTCCACTTTACATCAGCAAAATTGTCTCCTCTTCTGGTAAGTCGTACAAGGACTTCTTTTTGTCATATTCTGCTATCTCTTCCTTTGAATAAAATCTTCGCGTCATTTCGAGTTAAGTTCTCGAGCTTTCGACATCAGCCTCATGGTGAAAGGGCATTGCATCAGATGAACACATGAACGGTTTTCATGCGGACGTTAAATTTACCGCACATAAATGTTGCGAATTTCGCAGCCACTTCCTGACCTGCTGCGTGTTGACGCTCGTCACGGCCTCTTCGGCCGACGGTCGTTTAATGTTTCCTCCGAAGTTTCGCCAGCACGAGTGCCTGACGCTGTTAAAGGTTCGCCTAGTCCGCGACCAGCAATAAAGTGTGAAGCCTCTCGCACCGTCGAAAGTCTGAGAAACTACTGAACAACCGTCGACCGAAGATCCCGAGACGGGCGTTTATGGGCAACAAGTCATAAATTCAGTGGGGGAGGAGGGGAGGGTGGACAGAAACCTACGTCTCATGGATATATTAGTCGAGAGAAAGTCATACAGCCAGCCTGCTCGGCCTCTGTAAGGAAGCCAACCCTCACCGACAAATACCGGTTCAAATGGTTCTAAGCATTATGGGACTTAACATCTTAGGTCATCAGTCTCCTAGACTTAGAACTACTTGAACCTAACTTAACCTACGGACATCACACACATTCTTGACCGAGGCAGGATTCGAACCTGCGACCGCAGCAGCAGTGCGGTTCTGGACTGAAGCGCCTAGAACCGCTCGGTCACCATCCTGTGCACCGTAGGACTGTCCACAGCACCTTGGTACACAAAGCAAAGATTATTTATGACAAACACACTCTCTCAGCCCGAACTTCAGCATCTGAGACTAGTGTTCGTGGAAAACGTTTACAGCAAGGAAAATGCTAGAAACGTGTTAAGATGCAAGCACGCTAAATGACTCAGCGAGCCGGCCGAAGTGGCCGTGCGGTTAAAGGCGCTGCAGTCTGAAACCGCAAGACCGCTACGGTCGCAGGTTCGAATCCTGCCTCGGGCATGGATGTTTGTGATGTCCTTAGGTTAGTTAGGTTTAACTAGTTCTAAGTTCTAGGGGACTAATGACCTCAGCAGTTGAGTCCCATAGTGCTCAGAGCCATTTGAACCATTTTGACTCAGCGAAAGAAGCGTAACCAGCAGCATTTTCTCTGTACTGTGGAGCGACCACCAGCAACAGTATGCGAGCTCCAGATGTATTTGGTGAGACCGCTGTTCTGGCCTACCTCGAAGACCTGAGACACGTTACAGTCCAAGAGGCAGCGTAGGTCCTCGAGTATTCGTTGTGTGTGGTGTCGCCTGCGAACGTGGCAGTATCTACGCGGGACAAGTAAATCGCACTGTCGCTGGCACAGTGTTGCAAACATGTGTCGCATAACACAAAGAAAGCTGGAAGAAGGGCACTGCCTTGAAAACAAGCATAAAATGTAATGTAAATATATGAGGGTAGTGTCATATGTGTTATCGATTTGAGATTCAACTATGAAAGACGCGATCGAGATAAGACTAAGATAGTAACCCTACACCTACATCTACATACATAGTGCACAAGCCACCGTATGGTGCGTGGAGGAGGGTACTTTGTACCGTACTAGTCATTTCCTTTCGTGTTCCACTCACAAATAGAACGAGGGAAAAACGACTGTCTGTATGCTCCTTACGAGCCATAACCTATCTTATCCTCTCCTCCCCCCTATTTTTAAAGACTCGATCATCCACGCATAACACACCTTCATTTAGTAGGCGATAAGCTGTTTTTCTTTCGTTTATTTTGTGTCTGAAATTGTGTTTACGTTTTGTGGAAGTAGCTAAGTGCTCTCATTGTCAAACACTCGATGAGGTGGCCTATATAGTCTGGTTAATTCGCGCTCCGTTTTAAGAAAACCTAATTTTTTAAGCATCAATGTTTATGACGTCATATCTCCTGAACTATGTGTAGTATAATGACAATATCTTTGAGATACATTCAGTGCTATAAGCGCGTAGTCCGCAAAATACGTTGCGAACTGAGTTAAGCATAAAGTAGTAATAAAATAAAACGTTAGATGTGATGCTGCAGTTCTGCTACAAGAATAGCAAGAATCCAGTAAGCGATAAACTTTTATCTTTTCTTTAATTTGTAGGGCATTAGCGAGCAACTTTCGAAAAGGTTTGAAATTAGTATCTTCGAAGTTGCTAAGTGCTCTGATTCTCAAACACTGGATTAACTGGGTAACTGGTAAGTGAGTTACGTTGCCACGAGACATGTACACAGTTTCTAACTTTAATAGGTGCTTACTGTGTTAAGCTTTTAATGTAAGATTATCCTTCGTGATGAGTAGCGTATGTCAGCATTTTAAAATTTTATATTCAGTCAATAAGTATATGAAATACTGAAGATGAAATATTCGGCAGATAGCCAACCTGCAACTGGGCCCAGTGACCGTTTTATGCGTTCAGTAATACACATACAGTAGCACTAATATTAACCGAAACCACACAGGGATACAAAGTAGGGCATGGTGGCCGGCTTTGCGCACGGAGCGGAAACAGGGCCTAGCAGTTACAAGAAGGCGGCAAACATGAGCGGCGGCACCCCTCTCCGCCCTCCCCCCTCCTCATTCCTCCGTTTGCAATCTTTGCTCTAATTACGACTATGTGGACTGGCGTTTTTGGACTGACACGCAGTATAAATATCAAACGACTAGCGTCTCCAAGCTGAAAAGGGTAGGAAAATAAGAGTTTAGCATCATGTCGGGGGTGAGGCGACCAGAGATGGGGCACAAGCTCGGATTGGTTAAGATTGGGAAGGGCAATAGACACATCCTTTCCAACGGAACGTCGCCAGAATTTGCCTCAAGCTGTGTGGCGGATACCGAAGAAAGATTAGAGGGGGATGATCGAAGATTTTAACACGGACACTCCTGAAACAAAAGTCCAGTGCTGTAAACGGGGCCGTGCGGTTAAAGGCGCTGCAGTCTGGAACCGCAAGACCGCTACGGTTGCAGGTTCGAATCCTGCCTCGGGCATGGATGTTTGTGATGTCCTTAGGTTAGTTAGGTTTAACTAGTTCTAAGTTCTAGGGGACTAATGACCTCAACAGTTGAGTCCCATAGTGCTCAGAGCCATTTGAGCTGTAAACGGAATGACGTCGTACAGCAGCTTCACAAGTCTAATGCAAAGATTGAATTTTTCTAGCAGACTTCACTTTCGGTTGCAAACTTTCACTATTGCAGCGTTCGGTATCAAATTAAAATTAAGCCTAAGTTCTGCGAGCAGAGTTGTATCAACTGGGCCATCCGAGCATACGTCACGTCCCAAGTCATCGCTTGTATTTGCCTGAGCTTCAACCCTATAATTATTAGTTTCGTAGAGGCGGTCCAGTGGTTCCATGAGCTGTGGTAATCGTATTTTCTTGTTCAACTGGGCCACCCATAGTAGTTCCCATTCAGTATGACGTTATCCATTGCACAACATTGTTTCTCTTAAATTTGCAAGGTCTTGTGGAGAGCTTCCCTTCCTTGTATGTCTCTAGGGATCGAACTTGTAGTATCTTACGGGTATGCTAAACAGCTCAATCGATATCTGCACTGGGTTGACCTCATACTGGTCTAAAACGAACATTTTCTGTGTTTTGAAAGCGTTGCCAGAACCTTGAAAAAACGTGTTGTCGCTCAGTCAACGCTGTTACACCTACTTTGTGTGTGTGACATATTTCACGAGGCCTGACGGTACAAATTGCTTCTTTGTAATATTGCATTGCGATCTTCAGCAAGAAAGTATATTCTTCTCACAATGAAATTGCAAATAAAACTCATACAACTATAGGTAGAATGTATTGCTTTTTGCTATCTTTAATTTTCTATCGTTTAATTTTGCGCTGGGGACCACTTACGCAGTGAAAGCCACGGTCCTCGAGTTATTCAAGGAAAATGACTTTAAAGACCCCCCTCCTCCCCCACGTTCACATCTCCACGTTGGGATTTTTAGTATGTTGTTGGTTACACTCCCTCCTTCCACTGTACAAAAATTTGCGACTACATGATTTTTCCCCCTATTCGACCTTTTTGTTCTTCGTTGACTAGGCTACTTCCCATCCTTCCAACTTCAACTTTATGACAATGTAATCTCTTCAATGTGTATCGCTCTGCCGGTTCGATTTTGCTTCAATTTATTGTGCGTTATATATTATTCTTAATTACATTCTTTCTCGAAGTGTCATGGGCCGGCCGAAGTGGCCGTGCGGTTAAAGGCGCTGCAGTCTGGAACCGCAAGACCGCTACGGTCGCAGGTTCGAATCCTGCCTCGGGCATGGATGTTTGTGATGTCCTTAGGTTAGTTAGGTTTAACTAGTTCTAAGTTCTAGGGGACTAATGACCTCAGCAGTTGAGTCCCATAGTGCTCAGAGCCATTTTTGAAGTGTCATGGATTTATTCCTTTTAATGTTTTGCGTACATATCGTTCTCGCTCACTGACAGAGTCCCGAGAAAGCGATTACTTATACTGGTAGAAAGATCTACAGTAGTTCTGGTTTCATAAGATTGGTATTATACTTCAATATTGATTGTCTTGTGGGCACCTTTTCCGCCCTTTTTGTGCGGATAAATGTTGTAAAGAAAATGTACATAATACTTTCGAGAATATTGGTTTTATAGAGTATAATCAAAACTCAATATCAATTTCCTGCTTGTAGTACTGCCTCCCTACATTAGATCTGCTATCCGATCCATGGCCAAGTAAATTAAGTAATCCAGCAATGTCCGAAAGTCTCTGCTATTACCGCACTACTCTATAGAGTAAAGCAAAAATAAAAAGGAGAAAAATAAAAACAATAAAATTTTACTTCTGTGAGTAATAAAGTTATGTAAAAGCGGAACTGATAATGAACCAAAAGTCTTAGTAAAAGGACAACTGATTAAAGAAGCGTATACCCACAGAAAACTTATTCTGGAGCTAGATGGGGATTTCCAGCTTTACAACTATGAGGTAAGCGTGTCTTAGACGTGTAGTCAACATTCAGGAACCTCCTGCCATTTCACATTTCACAGTGTGCCAAGTTCTCGACGCCGTAAACATCTCACAGTTTTACGAGGGATTGTTTCCGTGGACGTGAGTCACCAGTCTCAAAGACGCTTAAGGTGAGATGGCTGGGTCAGACTTAAACATATGTGCGGCAGAACATTAGCGCAAGTAAGTACGATGTTTGATGCGTAGGGAGGACTGGGGGAATTTGGCACAGCCGGTGGAATGACGCACTTCAATATTTCTTCAACTGTGACAGTTAGTCTTATCTGACCGGTGCTGCAATCTGGTGCTCAGTTATACAAATAAGCATACAGAAAGTGGGAACCGTTACTTGCCAGATGTCGGCGGAAGACGCAAGAGTTTGTCTTTGTATCTTCTAATAGTTGATCTCCAGTTTGTAAGAGGGAAGTCATTTTCTGTTATATTAAAATAAAAGTTTTTATTGTCACGCCTATCTCTGGATATTAACACTCTCGATTATCCATCTTAAGCAAAGAGCGAATGTGGGACTACAGTTATTTTTTTTTAATTATAAAACCATGCACATAGGCCGAATGCTTGCTTTTATTTCATTTTAGCTCCACGCCAATGAAAGTAGGTAGCTAAATGAGATACGTTAATACATACTTAATGAAAGACAAAATAGCATAATACATCATTTTTATGAGGACAGGTTTCTCTGTTCAAATGCCACGGACGTCCCCCAGTAAAACAGAGAGAGCTTCTTGGACGGCGGGTGAATTAAGAAACGCCGTCAGTGCTGTTCATAATGGGGCTTTTATTAGACAGAGCGCCATCCAGCACAACACACCAGCGGCGAACACCTGTGCGTAGTACTAGTATGTGGTGAATTCGGCAACGATGGCGTAAAATGGTATCGGTGTAGTTCTTGTGCTTGTTGTTATCATTCTGAATGCAGTGAGTGGGACAGTCCTAAAAACTGTGACTCCTGTCTGAAGAAGGGCTATTTGTTTTGCAAATATGCATGCGACCAATTACTGAATACGCTTATACTCCAGTCTTTTTCTTCATTGTAGTATTTATTTTAGAAACAAATTATTATTATTGGTTAGTATCAATTCCATAGCCAATTAAGCTGACATTTTCGCTATTTTCTTTTTGTAAACTCTGTTTTTTTAGTGTTTTCTTCGATAAATATACACTACTGGTCATTAAAAGTGCTACACCAAGAAGAAATGCAGATGATAAACGGGTATTCATTGGACAAATATATTATACAAGAACTGACATGTGATTACATTTTCACGTAATTTGGGTGCATAGATCCTGAGAAATCAGTACACAGAACAACCACCTCTGGCCGTAACAACGGCCTTGATACGCCTGGGCATTGAGTCAAACAGAGCTTGGATGGCGTGTACAGGTACAGCTGCCCATGCAGCTTCAACACGATACCACAGTTCATCAAGAGTAGTAACCCGCGTATTGTGACGAGCCAGTTGCTCGGCCACCACTGACGAGACGTTTTCAATTGGTGAGAGATCTGGAGAATGTGCTGGCCAGGGCAGCAGTCGAACATTTTCTATATCCAGAAAGGCCTGTACAGGACCTGCAACGTGCGGTCGTGCATTATCCTGCTGAAATGTAGGGTTTCGCAGGGAACGAATGAAGGTTACAGCCACGGGTCGTAACACATCTAAAATGTAACGTCCACTGTTCAAAGTGCTGTCAATGCGAACAAGAGGTGACCGAGACGTGTATCGTGGCACCCCATACCATCACGCCGGGTGATACGCCAGTATGGCGTTCACCGCGATGTCGCCAAACACGGATACGACCATCATCATGCTGTAAATAGAACCTGGATTCATCCGAAAAAGCTACAGTCATAGACTGTGCGGCTGGCGCCGTCGGAGGTTCGAGTCCTCCTTCGGGCATGGGTGTGTGTGTTTGTCCTTAGGGTAATTTAGGTTAAGTAGTGTGTAAGCTTAGGGACTGATGACCTTAGCAGTTAAGTCCCATGAGATATCACGTACATTTGAACATTTTGAACATCCGTAAAAATGACGTTTTGCCATTCGTGCACCCAGGTTCGTCGTTGAGCTGATAGTCCATGCTGCTGCAAACGTTGTCGAACTGTTTGTGCAGATGGTTGTTGTCTTGCAAACGTCCCCATCTGTTGACGCAGAGATCGAGACGTGGCTGCACGATCCGTTATTGTCATGCGGATAAGATGCCTGTCATCTCGACTGCTAGTGATACGAGGCCGTTGGGATCCAGCACGGCGTTCCGTATTACCCTCCTGAACCCACCGATTCCATATTCTGGTAACAGTCATTGGATCTCGACCAACGCGAACAGCAATGTCGCGATACGATAAACTGCAATCGCGATAGGCTACAATCCGACCTTTATCAAAGTCGGAAACGTGATGGTACGCATTTCTCCTCCTTACATGAGGCATCACAATAACGTTTCACCAAGCAACGGCGGTCAACTGCTGTTTATGCACGAGAAATCGGTTGGAAACTTTCCTCATGTAAGCACGTTGTAGGTGTCGCCACCGGCGCCAACCTTTTTTGAATGCTCTGAAAAGATAATCATTTGCATATCACAGCATCTTCTTCCTGTCGGTTAAATTTCGCGTCTGTAGCACGTTATCTTCGTGATGTAGCAATTTTAATGGCCAGTAGTGTAATATTCATTGCATATACTGTATTTTGACTATAATATGTATGGAATTAAATACCTTTAAACAATTCCTTGCCCCAATTTACCCCACATACTGCGTCATTTTACCCAGTAGGTTGGGTAAAATCAAGCAATGCAATGATGTCATAATTGTTCATTTTTTTTCTAAAACGTGTAGCCGCATATTTATGGTTTTAAGATATATCACAGTAAACAAATGCGGCCACTACTGTACGATAATTGGAGCCTCTGGGTAATAAAGAATAAAGGTTATAGTCAAAAAGCCTTCCCCCACTCTCCCCTCTTGTACATGGGCTTCTGGTGCCACATACCTCCGAAAAACTATCAATGTTTTGTCGGATTCAAGCCACGCAGGGTCGCTGCTGTATAGCGTTCGAAAGGTGGACCAACAAGTCTTAAACAGGGTCTGTCTCTTCAGTATAGGTAAGCTGCTAAAAACACCGTGCTCCGTGTACGAAGAAACTTCTGCGTCCGGTGCTGCGCGGAAACAGTTCGCTTGTAGGCAGGCTGTGACCACCGGGCGACACTCAGGCACCGTCACGATTCAGAATCGGCCTTGGAAGTAAATCAGGGAAAATTGTTAAGCCTTTTAGCACTCCAGAGTGCTGTGTTTGCAGTATCTCCTCACAGAACAATGTACAGCTCAAAATGAAACCACAAAAAGTAACGATAGTGCACCGACTGACCGATCCAGAGTCTGTTGCTCGACATCAGTACTGGAGTCAATGCATAATGGAGAAGTTTATCCCAAAATGCTCTTCATCTCTGTTGACGCAAGGCTGTCTTTATCGAGGTACATGGGATTTCGTAAAATCGTCATCAGTTACATAAAGAAACGCCGTGTAACGTGAAAACATGAGTTTAACGTGCAACTGGACACATAATTCTTCCAGCATATCATAACTTCTGATAGGTTCAAATGGCTCTGAGCACTATGCGACTTAACTTCTGAGGTCATCAGTCGCCTAGAACTTAGAACTAATTAAACCTAACTAACCTAAGGACATCACACACATCCATGCCCGAGGCAGGATTCGAACCTGCGACCGTAGCGGTCACGCGGTTCCAGACTGAAGCGCCTTTAACCGCACGGCCACACCGGCCGGCCTTCTGATAGGTATGCAAACAGTATACTGGAGACAATTAACAACTAACACAACAATGCAAGAGCACATACAGTCAGTATGTCTCTGACAGTACGATACTGCAGTGCCTGTCTTATTCTGAATTACAATGCAAAGTTCCTTTGAACTTGCATGCATGTCCAAAAGGACAGATATGCCGATATCGCAGTTACGTGCCGATACCGGGCAAGTGACTTTCAAGTAAAATGTCTCACCTGTACGGGAATATGCACTATGGATGTACGGGTATAGGTTGTAGACGCGTGGGTGACGACATATAGAAGTCTGGGTGTGGCTGGGAGTCGTGCACGACTAGCCAAATGGTCAGTCGGTCTTAGGCTGCGGTGAGACACGCACGCCTTGTTTGCGTCTCGCCTGTTGTTCTGCTTGCTAGCGAGCGCGCGTTTGTTTACTTCCGCATAGCAGCTTGTTTCCGAGTCCGACTTCATTGATCGTCATGGCGTTTCCTTAACGCCAAGTAACAATTAAATTAACTTTTCCGTTAGGTCACGAACGACCGAAGGCGTATGAAGTTGAATGTTTTATACGGGAAGGAATGCGTCTCCCGCCACAAGATGTTCTCGGACTACATTTTTCGATCCTCAGTACTATGGTGTACATAAAGCTAGCGAATGACGAGCTGTGATCAGACGTTGTGTGGCGTCACGCTAACGATCTCACGGATCTGACGGACAATAGGCTTGGTTCAAATGGCTCTGAGCACTATGGGACTTAACTGCTGTGGTCATCAGTCCCCTAGAACTTAGAACTACTTAAACCTAACTAACCTAAGGACATCACACACATCCATGCCCGAGGCAGGATTCGAACCTGCGACCGTAGCGGTCGCGCGGTTCCAGACTGTAGCGCCTTTAACCGCTCGGACACTCCGGCCGGCCACGGACAATAGGGACTGTCGTCGTTGATCACGTTGGTTTTGGCCTCCGAACATTGCGGGTTTCCGAACTCCCGTTTGAAGTACCGTCGGACATTGTGGTGGCTGCTTTTAAACCTTATGGCAACATTGTCAGTCACGTGGCTGAAACGTGGACGACGTTCGAAACGTACCATGTCCTCAATGGTGTCTGTCAGATAAAACTTGAACTAGTGAAACACGTTCCTTCCTACTTGGTTATTGCCGGCAGCAGGGCTGTCGTCACGTACGATGGTCAGCCGCGCACCTGTTCAGGTTGTGACCAGGAAGGCCATGTTCGTTCTGAATGTCTCCAACGTAGACTGGTTCAGACGTCTATCGGAGATGTCACTCCTCCTGCGGCACGCCCTCTGTTTTACACTACTGGCCATTAAAATTGCTACACCAAGAAGAAATGCAGATGAAAAAGGAGTATTCATTCGCCATATATATTATACTAGAAGTGACATGTGATTACATTTTCATGCAATTTGGGTGCATAGATCCTGAGAAATCAGTACCCAGAACAACCACCTCTGGCCGTAATAACGGCCCTGATACGCCTGGGCATTGAGTCAGAGCTTGGATGGCGTGTACAGGTACAGCTGCCCATGCAGCTTCAACACGATACCACAGTTCATCAAGAGTAGTAACCCGCGTATTGTGACGAGCCAGTTGCTCGGCCACCATTGACCAGACGTTTTCAATTGGTGAGAGATCTGGAGAATGTGCTGGCCAGGGCAGCAGTCGAACATTTTCCGTGTCCAGAAAGGCCCGTACAGGACCTGCAACATGCAGTCGTGCATTATCCTGCTGAAATGTAGGGTTTCGCAGGGATCGGATGAAGGTTACAGCCACGGGTCGTAACACATCTGAAATGCAACGTCCACTGTTGAAAGTGCCGTCAATGCAAACAAGAGGTGACCGAGACGTGTAACCAATGGCACCCCATACCATCACGCCGGGTGATACGGCAGTATGGCGATGACGAATACACGTTTCCAATGTGCGTTCATCGCGATGTCGCTAAACACGGATGTGACCATCATGATGCTGTAAACAAAACCTGGAGTCATCCGAAATAATGACGTTTTGCCATTCGTGCACCCAGGTTTCTCGTTGAGTACACCATCGCAGGCGCTCCTGTCTGTGATGCAGCGTCAAGGGTAACTGCAGCCATGGTCTCCGAGCTGATAGTCCATGCTGCTGCAAACGTCGTCGAACTGTTCGTGCAGAACAGGGATCGAGACGTGGCTGCACGATCCGTTACAGCCATGCAGATAAGATGCCTGTCATCATGACTTCTAGTGATACGAGGCCGTTGGGATACAGCACGGCGTCCCGTATTAGCCCCCTGAACTCACCGATTCCATATTCTGGTAACAGTCATTGGATCTCGACCAACGCGAGCAGTAATGTCGCGATACGATAAACCGCAATCGCGATGGCTACAATCCGACCTTTATCAAAGTAGGAAACGTGATGGTACGCATTCCTCCTCCTTACACGAGGCATCACAACGACGTTTCACCAGGCAACGCCGGTCAACTGCTGTTTGTGTATAAGAAATCAGTTGGAAACTTTCTTCATGTCAGCACGTTGTAGGCGTCGCCACCGGCGCCAATCTTGTGTGAATGCTCTGGAAAGCTGATCATTTGCATAGCACAGCATCTTCTTCCTGTCGGTTAAATTTCGCGTCTGTGGCACGTCATCTTCGTGGTGTAGCAATTTTAATGGCCAGTAATGTACCTCTGTCTTACGCATCTGTGGCAGTGCTACCTGCTACGCTCCCTCTGAAACAGACGGTACCGGTAGTATTGGGGGAGTGGGTTTATGTCTCCACTTTTGATATCAAACTGATACACAAATTAATTAATTCGATCAATTAAACACCCCCGCCCCTGCCCACCCCCGACCCTGCCCAACCCCGCCCCCAACGACGCCCACCCCCGCCCCTGGATTACAACACATGTTTTCTCAGCTTCACGTGTGCCCCAGCCCCCTCTTCCGTGTCCTCACTCCCCCACTCCCCCCCCCCCCCCAACCGACCCTATTGGCAGGAATTTCGAATTCTGGTGGGAATATCGAATTTTGGCAGGATGTTCTTTGTCCCAGGGCTGTGCTGACATCACACCCACCCCCCTCCCCCCCACCCGGGATTGCCAGGAAATTAAAACTGGCAGTACCCTTTCTGGGACTTGAACACTGGTCCTCCTGGGCAGAAAGCTCAAGTGTACCTCCTTAACACAATTTACACCACCATAGGTGCTTGGAATTGATAAGAAATTAAAAATGGCTGTGCCCTTTCCAGGACTCGAACCCTGATTCTACTAGATGGAAAGCCAAAGTGCACCCCCTAGCCGGCCGGTGTGGCCGTGCGTTTCTAGGCGCTTCAGTCTGGAACCGCGTGACCGCTACGGTCGCAGGTTCGAATCCTGCCTCGGGCATGGATGTGTGTGTGATGTCCTTAGGTTAGTTAGGTTTAATTAGTTCTAAGTTCTAGGCGACTGATGACCTCAGAAGTTAAGTCGCATAGTGCTCAGAGCCATTTGAACCATTTTGCACCCCCTAACACATGGAAACTATCCGTATGTGGGAAAGGAATGTTAGGTTTGTGTACTTTATTCATTTATGGTCGGGAAACTGACGCAAAGATCGATCCTAATTACATAATTAATCACAAAGATCAGGCCTAATTTCACAACTATATGCTTAGCACTTAACAAGGGCGGCATAAAGGCACAATACAGCTCAAAAACTGACGATACCATAAAACTGATGTTATCCTACTGCAAAAAAATTTCCCAATACCACACGAAATTACCGACAGACACACTCAAACTTTACCCTACACCTACAAGCTGGCGGGATAAAGGCAGGGGTGTAAGGTACTATCTTTATTCTTTTTGGTGGGAAACATGTTCAACTGATGAACTGCTGGTGTTGGACAGAGAGGAGTTTAAAAAGGGTATTACCTGCATCCTGTGGGGAAACAGGACGAACTGAGTTAATGCGACAGGAGTGCGTTTTGACCACTCAGTGGAAATGGGAACACGTTATCATGGCTCCGCCAGCCGTGTACAGTGTGTACTATCCCTCCTAGTATTTCGTGTTTCAGGGCAAAGCTTCGTTTGGCGCTGACCTTACACACTGTACAAGGTTGGCGGAGCTATGACAACGTGTTCCCATTTCCACCGCGTGGTCAAAACGCGCTCCTGTCGCATTAACTCGGCTTTTCCTGTTTCCCAACAGGATGCAGAAGATCTTAGATATAGCGGTCTCCGACTTCCGTATAGGTCAGACTTAAATAGGGTCGATCACACGGACTAAGGTGCAGGCAGGGCGGGGCAGAGACTTGGAGCAGTTACAAGATGCACGGGGACTGTCGAAAAACAGCGCTGGAGTTATTGGTATGTGGTAGCCTTAGCAGATAGGTTCGGAAAAAGGTGACTCGTTTCGAGATACGAGAGTCGCACGAATACGATTCACAAGTAGCTGTAATCACTAAAATACGTCTCCACAGGATGCAATCCAAATATGCGGTTGAATGGATAGGCTTATTCCAAATTGCTGACAGCATTTCGGACAGCATTTATGCCTGAAAGCGTAACACTATCAGCGGCCATGTGTGCCTGTAGACTCAAGACCACTTTTTATGCAGAGTCATCGTAGCGTTAGCGTTGTGATCATGTTTTTAAATACTGCAGTCCTTATGCAAAATGTATGTTGTGGGTTGTAGAATCCCTCTGTGGTCAGCTTCAGACGTCATTTCTCAATAGTGTTCCTCGAAAAGAACATCGTGTTCCCTCCATGGATTCCCAGTTGTCCTACTTGGCGAGTGTAATCCGACTGCTGAAACAAAAACTCGCCATACAAAGCGACTCTCATGATCAATTTAATTAATTAATTAAAAATCAATGACGTGCCGCCTGACGGGTGGAAGAGATGGCTAGGGCACCAAGGAATGATTCTTCACAAGTGTTTCTTTTTTTCTCGTTGCGGCGATCTCTTTTAACGACATTTCAATCTACCACCTACACAGGGCGACACAGGCTCTCACGATTTGTTTTGTGAACGCTAGTATGATATAGCATCGCGCTGGTAAAAGGAGCCCTGTCATAGTGTACAAAGCAGCTACGTTCTCTGGAATTATAGCTTCTTGTTGTCAAACGTAAAATGAAGGTGTTTTCTCCGATATGTATGCCAATGGCATGAAAGATTGTCTCAAATGTTTGTAACACAAACGTGCATGACAGTTTATTTATAGACACTGAACGTGAGAGATGTTCTCAGGTCATGTAATTTGTTCAACAAGCTGGAAGAAATTGCTTAATATAGATTTTTTTCTTTGGAGTTTAAATTCTCAGCATAGCCCTGGGACAAAGAAATTCTCATCAAAATTCTAAATTCCCTCGAGTAATGTAGGTTGGGTTGGCAGCGTGCTGGGGAGTGGGGACAGGGTGGAGGGGGCTGGGGCAGATGTGTAGCTGAGAAAGCACGTGACGTCATCTGGGGGGCGGGGGGGGGGCGGTGGAGCGGGTGGGCGGGTGTGGGTGGGGCGCGAGGGTGATTAATTGATCAATTTAATTAATTTGCATATCAACATGATATCAAAAGTGGAGTCGTAACCCCAATACTCTACTGCTACCGGTGTCAGCTCCTCTCGACGTCGCGATGGACGTTTCACCTGTCTCTCCTACACCCCTGTTGGAGGCAATACAAATTAACGATGACCGTCAGCAGGCACAAGCTGACTGTCCCAACGCCATGGTTGTTGATCATGGAGCTGTATCTACCTCCGCCTTTCTGTCATCTGTCCACGTGTCGGATGATGGCCGCCCATCATTGACACGAAACATGTTAGGAAGCAACGGTCGCCGATGAAATGGAAGAGACAACGCCGAACCCCTTATGATGACTGTGTCCCTCGGAAGCTGGACGACGACCCTGATATTGATGGTGAGCTGTCCTCTGACGCCCTAACATTTGATGATGCGACATCCTTCCCTGCCTCCATTTCGTCAGCACCCACCTCTGGACACCGACCGACCTTACCCCGCTTGCGTCTGATGTGGTTGCCTCCCTTTCTGTGTCTGAAGCTACCTATGGGTACATCTCTGATAATCTTCCACTGAACCGGACGGTGACACGTTTTTCTCCTGGCCAGACGAGGTCTCGGCTGAGGATGGAAGTGTACAGAATGATGAACCCCCCTTGGTGGGGTCGGCACCCTCCCCATCACAGTGATAAGGGGGCCTAACAGGGAGTTCCCTTTGCTTCCTCCGCGTTTGAATCGCCTGTCGTCCTGGCAATGGCAACTTTGCAGACTTATCGCATTGCTTGCGATCAATGTCAACACTATTCGCTTGTTCCACAACCTGACTTTACTCCATAACAAGCTGTATTCCACTGACGTTGACGTAGATCTCCTTCAGGAGGAGCATGTTGCAACTGTCTGTGCTCCCCATGGTTATACAGCATATGTTTCTCATGCTTCCCCTACTGGTAGTAGGGTGGCGATCCTCTTACGTGACAGTATCCTCACTGATGCCAGAGGTATGGCTCTCACATTTAGTGGTGTCAGGATCATCAATGTCAACGCGCCATCTGGTTCAGGTCGCCGCCGTGAACGTTCCACCTTCTTCTCAGAGTCAGTCACGTCTCTCTTCCTGGATCGGCAGGATGCATTGATCATGGGAGGCGATTTCAACTGCAGCTAGACACCCAAAGACCAACTACCACGCCACTCTCGAGTGCGAGGAGCTAGCGACAAATCTCCGGCACCTCAGACTAGTGGATTCTTGGGAGGGTGTTCATGGCGATCGTCCTGGGTTTACGCGTTTCACTAGCCATTCTTCCAGCCGACTCGACCGTGTTTACATCTCCTGCGATATTGTCAGTGGGGTGCAGGCTGCTGAAGTCTGGCCCACTGCGTTCTCTGACCATGACGCATATATCTGCGCCATCAATCTCTGCCGCCAAAGGAAGTAGCGCGGCCGTGGACCATGGAAACTGAACACGATCCACCTTACTTCGCCCGGCTGCCGGCAGCTCATCGAGACCACGTGGGAAGCTTGTCTTCGACGCCGTGACGCCTATCAGTCTGCCCTGTCTTGACGGATGCTCTGAACAAAGCCTGCTCTCCGCAAGGCCTTGATCGTTTACGGAAGGAAGGTTGCGGCGTGGCGGCATTCAGGAATTCTATTTCACTATTCTCGGGGAATGTACTATGATGCTGTATTCGGCAGAGCCCCAGGCGATGGGGAATCGTGCCAAGGCACGGCTCACGTCCCTCTCTCGCCGCCACCTTGAAGGAGCTATGGCCAGGG
This sequence comes from Schistocerca nitens, assembly GCF_023898315.1. Taxonomy (NCBI): domain Eukaryota; kingdom Metazoa; phylum Arthropoda; class Insecta; order Orthoptera; family Acrididae; genus Schistocerca; species Schistocerca nitens. The sequence goes on from NC_064614.1 coordinate 749,162,018, forward strand.
CGCGCACACGCGATGGGTTAGTGCAAGAGCGTCCATTTATGTATCATGCCATAGTGGAACGACGCCACCGTCGGAGGAATTTGATTAATGTTCTTACGAATGGTGATGGGCAGAATTTTGATACCCAACAGGATACCAGGTCTGCGCCTCATGCAGATTATGTTATGCTCTAGTCTGAACAACGTCACTGCTCTGCCAGCGTTACAGTGGTCTTCAGACTCTTCTTTGGCTCGGTTCCCATGGATGCAACGGAGATCTAAGTCCATGACGCTACCCAAACAGGTTCTACGAACAGGTCGCCTAGCCCTGATGGCCTCCCACCGGAGTTTTATAGGACATTTCGTCCCCTTTTGGCGCCAGTGTGGATGGAAATTTGTCAAGACCTTATGTCACCTTACGTGCCGATTCCAGACGGTTTCCTCAATGGTTTCCTTATTCCCATCCACAAGCCTCGGGGTACCTCATGGGTATACGATTACCACCTCCTGACGTTACTCAACAGTGATACAAAGATCTTTACCCAGCTGTTGGCTGCGCGGCTTAAACGGACAGCTCGGTATTGGTTTTCCCCCTATCAAACTTCTTTGGGAGATAGCAGTAACATCCACACTGCCCTCTGCCGCTATCGGGACATAATCGCTCTTGCTCACGCTCGTCGTATGCCTGGATTTTTGTCAGCTCTTGTCTTCGGCCAGGCGTTCGAGCGAGTCGATCAAGACTTCTTGGGACCGGTGCTCCGCAATATGGGCTGCCGTAATACTACCGTCGCCGGCCGCTGTAACCGACGGGTTCTAGGCGCTTCAGTCTGGAACCGCGCGACCGCTACGGTCGCAGGTTCGAATCCTGCCTCGGGCATGGATGTGTGTGATGTCCTTAGGTTAGTTACGCTTAAGTAGTTCTAAGTTCTAGGGGACTGATGACCTCAGATGTGAAGTCCCATAGTGCTCAGAGCCATTTGAACCATTTTTTCCTATTCGGGATAAGGTACGAAACCCCTCTCTCCCGCGGTGCAGGGGCGGCTTGGGTATGTCCAACTTTCGGAAGTCCCGCCGCCCTTATTTTAGTTCCACCACTTTTTCCTTGAACTGAGCTACGTCTGCATTGTGATACTGCCAGCGCAATTGGCATCCACAAAGGCAATCTGTGGTTTCCTCCAGCAGCACAGGTCACCGAATGTGGCTGATGGGAAGCTTCCCCACGTCGACTGGCTTGCAGTTTGACGATCGGCGTGCGGTCCTTATATTGACACTGTCTTCCAGTCTGCATGGTAGCTTACTATCAGTGGTAAACAAGTATGCTGGTCACGCCTTCAAAGGTTTAACCTGCAGACACCCCGTTGTGTGTCGACTATTATGTTATGGACGCAGACGAGCACCACCTGGTGTGCAGATGGCGAGAGGTGTCTGGTTCTTGGTGCGACGGATGTTGTCACTAATTACCCGTACGTCTCCTCATGAGATACCTACTCAACTGCTCCTCTTTCCGAACGCGGGATACTTCCCGCAAGCGAAGACGAACAATGTGAGGTAGATTTGTGGACACGCAGCACACTACTTGTTTGCTGATGACGAGAAATGTATCCTTGACTTTTGGCAGTTCCGTAATGAACACCATTGTGCAGTTGTCCGCAATCCAAAATACAGACAATTTTTGTCGAGTTTCCTCTGCAGTGTCTTCCTTAACCCACCCCAGAGCTGATGTGTTCGTGTCCTGTCTCTTCCACACATAGAACCGATATATTCACTGGTAATCGGAATATTCTTGCTGCGCCCTCCTCTTTGCGTGACGCCGGTTTCCTGATATTCTCGGTCGTATTAAAAAGAAAAATAAATAAAAATAACAAAAAAGAACGATAAGAAAAATAAATAAATAAACGATGTTCATTGTATCTCTACTCCACGTTCCCTACGCTTTCCTTGGTTCTTGGAGGGTTGCGAATCCAGCCCACTTTGCCCCCAACCCTCCCTCTGGGCGCCGGGGAAAAAAAAAGTAAGACGACTTTTCACGGTAAATGGGAAATCCGAGTTCGAGCCTCGGTCCGACATAACTTTTCATTGTCCTCAGTCCACTCTACAGCTGATGATTCTCCATGCTCCCACGTACATAATTAATTTTTGTGATAGTGTTTTTGATGATAGGATAATTACTAGTCTCCTCGTACCTTAGGTCTAAAGCTATGTGACTTTCATTTGTTTATTACGGGCACAAATACTACGAGGACAATCACATAACGGTTGCCGTGTTCATTCAGAACAGCTGCACATCTATCAAAGTATCTCTAATAACTTTTCTTAATCTTGAACAGTATTGTTATCTTTCCCTAACTGTGATGACGATTACACAGTATCGACTCAGTCGTCGCCGGTAACAGGAAAGTCGCAATTATTTCACACCCGGTTCGTCGGCGGACCTACCGTATTTTACGGACTATCAGATGCACTTTTTTCTTCGAGAAATTGCCTCCAAAGTTCTGGTGCGTCTTATACTCGAAATTAATACAAAAATGTCCATTGCTTGATTTAAAACTCCCGCCAGTCTTACAAAAGGCCATATATTCGATGCCGCGTGTCTGTGTCTAGCAACATTGGATTTAGCTGGTAGCAGCAGTTCACCGACCCGACGAACACGAATCGCAAGGATTCACAAGCTTGCTAACGCTGTTTCCCTTCCGCCCCGCCATTACAAACCCAAAACACTGTCGAGCCTATAATGCGTCATTGCAGTCTACAGTGCCAGTGAACTTGAATTGAACGTTATTTGTGTTGTCGGTAACAGTACAATATTTTTGTTAGTAGCAAGTTTCGTGACAGAAAAAAATAAAAGATATTCATACGATGAGGGCTATAAATTGAAAGTAATAGCATATGCAGAAGAACATAGAAACAGAGCAGCTGAGCGACATTTCCGCCCTTCCCCAACAGAAAAGACCATTCCCGATTGGAGAGCTAGTACGAAACAGCCGAAAAAAATGATGAAGACGAAATGTTCAAATAGAGGACTGAATGCAAAATCACCAAAACTAGAAGATGAGATATTTAAATGGATTCAAGGACACCCTCAAAATGGTACTGGAATTACTACAAAAATGATTCAAATACACGCTCATAAGGCAGCACTACAGTGGAACTCAACAACTGGTGCTGGCTCTGAGCACTATGGGACTTAACATCTATGGTCATCAGTCCCCTAGAACTTAGAACTACTTAAACCTAACTAACCTAAGGACATCACACAACACCCAGTCAACACGAGGCAGAGAAAATCCCTGACCCCGCCGGGAATCGAACCCGGGAACCCGGGCCAATTGGTGCTACAGATTTATGAAGCGTCATGGACTTACCATGAGGATCAAAACCAAAATACGAGGGCAATTCAGAAAGTAGGGAACGTTGCCGTCTGACGCCGCTAGGCGCGCACCGATCGCGTGTATTTTGATATGTGCTTGCTCGGCAGCTCAGTCTGCATCCATCCATGACAGTGGGAACGTCTCTGCGCGTCTGGTTTGTTCGATATTCGAATTTGAAATCTGTGCTGCAATCGAAAATCCCGCCAGTTCTGAGCTGCGGTATATGATACGGTTTTTGTTGGCAAAAAACTTAAACCCTAAGAAATTTATCGTGGACTATGCGAAGTGTACGGAAACCACTTAATGAGTGGATGTTCCGTCTGGAAATGGGGCATTCGGTTTACAAATGGCCGAACCAATGTTCATGATGAATAGAAGAGTGGACTCTCGAGCATTGTGACCGACGATCTTGTCGCTAAAGTTGATGAAACGATTCGTGAAAACCGTCGCTTCACAGTACCGGAACTTTCGCTTTCTTTTCCACAAGTTTCACGGACTTTTTAGTTTGAAATTGTCACTCAAAAGCTAGGCTACCACAAATTTTGTGCAAGATGGATGTCCAAAATGCTTACAGAGCGCCATAAAGTACAACGAATAGGGGGCAACGTTGACATTCCTGGAGGCCTACCACAAACATGGTGATTCATTACTGGATCTAATCGTAACCGGCGACGAGACTTGGATGAAACACGCCAGTTGCGAGACAAAATTACAGTCCATGGAGTGGGGGCACACAAGGTCCCCCCCAAAACCAAGAAAATATTTGCAAACCTTGTCAGCAAGGAAGTTGATGGCGACAGTGTTTTGGGATAGGCAAGGTGTGTTCTTATTGATTTCCTCGAACGTGGAGCAACCATAAATTCTGCCCGGTACTGTCATACTTCGCAAAGCCTTAGAAGAGCAGTTCAAAACGAACGCCGAGGAAAGCTGACGTCCAAAATTTTGTTTTTGCACGACAATGCCAGACCTCACACGGCAAACCGCAGTTAAGAGCTCCTTAATTCATTCAAATGGGAAAATTTTCCCTCATCCGCCCTACAGCCCCGATCTTGCACCGAGCGACTTCCACTTGTTTCCCAAGATGAAGAACTGGCTTGCAACGCTTCTCTTTGATGACGACGCTGAACTCCAGGCGGGCGTGACTCACCGGCTGAAGTCTCAGGTGGCAGAAATTTACGACGAAGTACTTTCAAAGCCTGTCCACCGCTATTATAAGTGCTTCATTGTGTTTGGTGACTATGTGGATAAGTAGTATGTCAGTCGCTCTTACGGATGTATATAATAAAATGTATTTCTTGTACTTAGTTTTTATTAATGCCAAAACGTTCCCCACTTTCTGAATAGCCCTCGTATCTCAAAAAATGTCACAAGAGTATGAAGAGAAAGTATTATCTTTCCATCGCTTTATTATTCAATATCGAAAGAAAACCATTGCAGAAATAAGTCAAATAGCTAACGTGTGCGAAACTCCTCTGACTTTTGATGTGCCGGATAACAGAACTGTTGCCATGAAAAGTGCTAAAACTGTAACTCTATAAACAAGTGGCCATGAAAAATGCACTACACTGTTGTCCTTTCGTGTTGTGCTGATGGTACTAAATTTAATCCAATGACCATTTTCAAGCGCAAAAAGTGCCAAAACCTTCTGAAATACCATCAAGTGTTGTTGTTCATGTACATCACATGGGCTGGATGAACAAGGCTGGTATGACATTATGGATTAACAAAGTGTGGGAGAGAAGGGAAAATGCTTTATTGAAGAAGATTTCTCTTCTTGTGCTGGATCAGTTTAGTAGTCATTTGAAAAATTCTCTGAAAGCGAAAATGAAACAGGGATTGCTGCCTCTTGATGTCTCGATAAATAAACCATCTAAAGTGTGTATGAGAGAGGAATGGGACAAATGGATGATGGATGAAATCCAACATGAATTTACGACGATGGGAGCTTTAAAAGAACTCACAATCAAGTAAGTGTGTCAGTGGATAAAGCAGTCGTTCTCTAGAGCGAGAAAAGGAAGTAAGGTTTCAAGAAGTTCGGCTTAAGTAACGCTCTCTAAGGCAGTGAAGACCATCTTATGTATGAAGAGGACAACAATGACGGCGAAGAGGGGAACAAGAAGAAGAAGAAGAAAGTTCAGATGACGAGTTTCAGTGATTTTAAAGGTAGTTCCGTTTTATAAACTAAGAATTTCTTTTAGTCCCACTTTACAATCTAATAATGAAAATGGTAAAATGTTACTTTAAAAAAAAATTGCTTAAAAATTAAGGTTCGTCTTATCATCCATAAAAATACGGTATGCTTACTGAGATTTTTTTGTTTCTAGTATCGTATATTTCCAACTGTATGCCTTTACACCATCAATTATTACACACCCTGTATAATTGACGTTAATCCCGTCTACGACGGATTATGCTGTACTCAGAGAATACTATTCCTGTAGCCGCAGTAGGCAGTTACCTAAGGGGGGTAAGTCATGTCCGTTACCAATCTGTGAAATGTGTGAACTTTGTCCTAGCGTATTGCATTTTAACTGTGTGTGTATCGTATTTTCTGAGCCGGAAATTGGGGAGCAACGCAACATTTCCCAAAACGAGCGTGAGAAACCACCTAAAAATCGAATTTCGCGCATATTCGATCCAGGCTGGACACACCTTCGTGTCTCGCAAACTAGTGCACTGCGCATTACGCTATACTTGTACATGAAGGTTGGTGAAAGATAAGGTATACGCAGACAATGCTCAGACACTCGGCAGCCTGTAGCGCTAACATTAGGTAACCGTCAGATTCACTACTGATAGCTTGGTTGAGCGATGGCTGGAATGACTCGTTTGTCTGTGGGCTGTTAGTCTCTAGAAACACCTCTTACGGAGTGAAATGTCCTCTCCATATTTCGAATTACAGTGCTGGTCTTGAAGACGAAAATGTTTTCATAGAATAGAAATGTTGGTTTGGGAGAGATAGAAGATAGTTCATTTAACTGTGGCTGCCTCTGAAGAAGAACTTCTCTTGCTGTTGACATATACGCCATAATGACTGTGGTATCGTCCAGAGATAGCGGTGTCGCACCAAAGTCGGCAACACATATCAAAACCAAGCGAGGGCTCGCTACGATCCATAACGACGTATGGGAGGCACTCATGCAGACTACACCTAGCCTTTCAGCACAGAGGTGCTCTTGTACCGGAGGTCAATATAGAGCCCAGTTTGTGGCCTCATCTGAAGGTGTCAGCATCTTAGTGTAGGACCAAAGAATTGTTAAAGTTCCTGACGAATTTGTATTTTCGTGAAGATTGAACATTGTACCTCAAGAGAGCAATTTGTTAATTAGTGCATCATGTGTTGCTGTGCTAGTCAGCGGGACTTGTAAATTATCCAACACTCCTTTGGCAAGAAAGTGTGTCAATGTTAAGTAAATATTTTGTCATTTATGTAATCGAGTGAACTGATATTCCATGTGTTCTAGTGTGATATGTCCTCTATCAGGGCAATAGAAGAACCAAAAGTTATGGCTGGACGCTTGTAGTTTCGTCTGGTCATAACAATGATTATTTGGAAAAAATTTTGTTAGTTACTATCATGGCTTGCATAAATTTGTTGACTTCGTTTATGATTTATGCCCAGGTCTGTCTGAAGAGTTTGTAGCTTGTAGGAAATACACTACTTTACGTGTTTTAAGCGGTATGTCGATGTGCACAACCATTAGTTGACCATCTGCGCAATTATACTCAAAGGCCCTGCAGTTCACACCAAACGATAAAGCTATAGTGAAATGGTGCTCGTAGTTCATCCATTGCTTGAGATTCACACACTGTGACTTAGAAAATTTTGGGCCAAACAAACTTTCACAATGTGTAGTTTTTCCAGAATGTCGCTCGAGCAGGAAGAATAAATCATTTTTAAAACACTAGAATCAAGCCTGGTAGAGTTTGAGCCTCCACATAATCACAAACTGTTCACCATTGTCTACATCACCATTACAATATTCTTTTGTAGTGTTTTAAGTCATTCAAAGTCTCTCTCTCTCTATACTTTCATTCAGTTCGCCGCGCGGTGTAGCCGAGCGGTGTAGGGCGCCTTGTCACGGTTCGCGCGGCTCCCCCCATCGGACGTTCGAGTACTCCCTGCGGGTATGGGTGTGTGTGTTGTCATTACCGTAAGATAGTTTAAGTAGTTTGTAAGCTTAGGGATTGATGACCTCAGCAGTTTGGTCCCATAAGACCTTACCACAAATTTCCTATTTTTTTTTTTTTCCAATTCAGTTTCTTACACACTGACTTTACCCTTCATAGCACTCATTGATCTCCCGCACTTCATAGTTACAGACCTCACACACCGTCGTTCAGGACAGATACAGTAGGTTCTGATCAGCCAAGTTTGCGAATTGGTTCAAAAATGGTTCAAATGGCTCTGAGCACTATGGGACTCAACTGCTGTGGTCATCAGTCCCCTAGAACTTAGAACTACTTAAACCTAACTAACCTAAGGACATCACACACATCCATGCCCGAGGCAGGATTCGAACCTGCGACCGTAGCAGTCGCACGGTTCCAGACTGCGCGCCTAGAACCGCGAGACCACCGCGGCCGGCTGCGAATTAGTATTACACAAAAAATTAGTGAACTATAGCAAGGAAAAAATAAATTACATAAATTTCAAACAACGGAAATGTTTCTAGAGGAAATACATTAATAATTATTGCAAGAAGCAGGTTTGCCAACAATAACAGTTCACTGGGAATGAAAATGTTTACACATATAGATGTACTCGACAACCAGTACAAAACAATATGTCACTGAATGCACATACAAGACTTCTTACAATACTGTGCGTGTAGTTCTTATAAGCCAAGCAATGTGGCACTGTGTGTCGCCCGTTAAACTAGGGCAGCTTTTCCGCGGGGAAGTGAATAAGTGCTCCGCGAAAAATTTAAACAATATGGCATTTCTCCGACTTTTCCTTATTTTTTAAAAATTTTCACATTCTTTAAAATTTTATTAACTTTGTTAACCTTCTAAATAAACCAGATCTTCCGTCACTGTAGCAGCATTCTCAAAGTGTTCCAATACAGGACAAGTTTGGAAACCTTTGGATTAGCGAGAAGGTGACTTATTTTTCTGTTCAAACAATTCCAGGCACATGGAGATCTGGGGACCTCACCGTCGTGTACTCATTCTGTGAAGACGTACCCGGCGTTCCGTTCCTTTCAGGCGATTCATTTTTGGCAAACATCACTATCTATCCAGAAGTTAAATCCAGTATGAATGAAGTCACGACTATAGTGGATAGGAAAGGTACTTTGGTTCCACCCACACTCTATACAGTGTGGAAACGATAACTGTTTACAAAGTACCACAGTGGTGTGGGGCATGTCAAGACGATTAATTTGATGCAGGACAATAGTGGTCTGTCAAGCCTGGAAACAACCTCATACTGGCCTACAAAAGTCACCTAACTTGGAGCTCATGAGCGCCGCACGAGATCTTCGATGTCCTCTCGCTCTCTTAAGCCACCAGCTTATTCGGGTATTTCGTTAACTCTATTAATTTAAGCTTTCCCGTGAGAATTGTGAAATAAAAAAGACTTTTGTAAAGATTATGCAAAATATAATTACTTTTAGAATTGGATCTAAACTTAACCAATTTAAGGACAGTAGTTTCGTACTAAGAAAGCGAGACGAACAAGACGATTTAATTGTTAATTTTGTGTTGTCAAAGGTAAAATTTACACAAAATTTCAGTTGTGCATTTTTTAAGTGCAACAACAAGGAAATTTTAGTACTGAAGGACGACTGTTGCCAAAATGAAGCGATGCGCGTACACCGCATCTTAGGTGGGTTTTGTAAGCTAACTGCGCGACCTTTCGCGACTTGGTAGACCAATAATGTCCTGTTCACCTCGACTTGACGTACACCACTGTGGTACGTTGTAAACAGTGACAGTTTACTCCCTGGATAGCAGTTCGCTCACCTTCCTTGTCTACATAAAGCACTGTCTCAGTAAGCAATTATTTGATCGCATGTAACTGATGGGTAGATCGATAGATTTTTTTTCTTTTGCGTTCCAAAAGCGGCTTCGTTCGCTAAACCCAAGTCCCCACCCCCTTCCCCAAATTACCAATTACCCATGTTACAGTTCTCACTGATTTCTCACTGTCAATGGATTCTTTATGGCATTATATAAAAGTATGGAATACTAAATTTAACGTAGCAAAAGTAGTAGCCAATCAATAATAACGACTATTTTATTTCGCCATACCTGTTTCGGAAGCGCCTCGCACTTTCGGTGGATTACACACTTTTTATTTTATTTTATTTTATTTTATTTTTATTTATTTATTTATTTATTTATTTTTTTTTTTGAAACTGTGATTCTGCAGCGACCGTTTGTAGAGGCGCGTTGCCTTGTGATACGATGAATGAGATAAGGAAATCATTTGACTTGTCAGCCCATACAGAAAGATAATTAGTTCTTTTAAGTACACAGCATGGAGAGAGATTCTCAAGGTCTGCATCTGTATTTACATCCACACAATGTCAGAGAGTAGTTTCCACCGACTCAGATATCCAAGCACGACTCATGACCTGCCCTCATAGGTTCATTTCCGCTAGTACTCCAGTACCTCTTTTTCTACATTCTAATCTCCAGAGAAGTTCTCCTGCGTACCTTGTGGGACCAGCAATCCTGGAAGAAAGAATACTATGCAGAAATGTCCTAGGTTCCGAATTCGAGGCCGGCCGAAGTGGCCGTACGGTTCTAAGCGCTGCAGTCCGGAACCGTGAGACCGCTACGGTCGCAGGTTCGAATCCTGCCTCGGGCATGGGTGTGTGTGATGTCCTTAGGTTAGTTAGGTTTAACTAGTTCTAAGTTCTAGGGGACTAATGACCTCAGAAGTTGAGTCCCATAGTGCTCAGAGCCATTTGAACCATTTTTGAACCGAATTCGAGTCCTGGTCCTCTGGCTCAAACTTCTCATCCGTCTGGAGTTTCAAAACACTGAACACTCCGCTGCAAAGTAAAAATTCTGAAATCAGTTCCCCAGGCTGTGACTAAGGCATTTCTTCCCAACATCCTTTCCACTAGGAAAGCTGGTCCCACAAGGTATGAAGGACAACTTCTGTGAAATTTGGAAGGTAGGGGAAGACGTACTGGCGGAACTGAAGCCGTGAGGGAGGGTAGTGAATCGTGCTTGGTTAACTCAGTTGGTAGAGCACGTACCCACAAAAAGTAAAGGTCTCAGGTTGGAATCCCGGTCCAGCTCGCAGCTTTAACCCACCAGGAAGTTTCAGATCAGCACTCACCCTGCTACAGATTGAAAATTCATCCTGGGGATACAGTTTCCTCTATAAAGTTCACTAAATAACACACATGCATTCTAGCAGTTATACTGTTGATCACAAAAAATACATGTTAATATAAAGTTCATTACATATAAATGAATAAATGTAAAACCTTTATATAATTATTTTTAGCGCACTGAAGACACAATATAATTTTTATCTGGTACATCCTGTCGACGTCCAGACAGACACAGACAATTTCACAGAGTTTCGCGCTCAGTTTGCCACCTAGAGCGACATATTTAGTTTCATGATCATCTTTCACACGAATACGTCGATAAATGTTGTCGCATTTTTGCAACCTCATTATGGAGACGTGAGAACTCTACTCGATGGCAGCAATATGGACATCTTTGTCATTAAAATGGGAATTACCTTCAGGTCGATCAGTTACATTTGCACATGCACAATGGTGCTTTCAACTGAAACGGTAGATGGTCTCAAATACAGGTCAAAAACAGATGCAAATGGGCAACGTCCTCAAAAGCGTAGGAAACTGTCCTTTTAATTATTTCAAGGCCACAGTGAATTCTTCAAACCTCGCATTTTCTTTAGGCAGTGAGATTAGGAAACTGGACTGTGTTTGGGAGAATGTGTCCCACCTGTAACACAATTTTCTTTTCAAATACTTCCCCATGAAATCAGAAATAATTTGTTTCTCACCTTGCAGTGGCTTACTGGGGGCAGTCTGCAGTCAAGTACACTTAAAATCCGAGGTCTGCAAGCTATTGTGGATGTTGTAATTTTCATTCCTGCACTCCTTTTCCCTTCATAAATTCAATAACAGCAAGTTGTAAATCGAAAAACAGTTCCAAGTATGCCCCTTGACTTAATCAACGTACTTTGCTGTAATATACGAAGCCTCCATATCCTTCATTCACTTTCATCGAAACTGTTGCAGCTGACAATGGAACAATGCGTATGACTTCAAAAATTTTGCTATTCATAGCACCAATTTCTTCACGTGCTGCATGCGTGCAAATTATACAGTACAGGGAATCGCGTCTGTCAATAGCTATAATTTTTTGCCTTTTCATTATCAACTAAATCTTTTAAATTATTTCTGCATGGTACTGTAATATCGTTTCATAGCAAGTGTGAACTATCCGTTGCTTATGTGACTGCACAATATATATTGAGACTTCTCATCCCTATCTTCTGACATTTCGATTCATTTTTAAAAGTTTGTGACGATAGAACGCTAGACTGCCTATTTTTGTGCAAACAGGCACTGGATTTGACACCGTCCTTCTTACCACAAACTAATAGCGAAGGCTAAAAAGCCCTAACAGCACAGTTCTGCCGAACTGAATATAGTCGAACCGACCGAAAAACGCTACATCGTTATACTACTTTCACAGTGGTTTCCACTTCATGACCGATCGGAACTTATTTTCCGAACAGCTCTCGTAAATGGAATGACGCGCTGCACTGTGCACTCCCGGGAAGGAGCGAGCACGGCCGATACAGGTTGAGCCTCCCCTGCATGGATTCTGGCACGCCGGGGCAGGCCCAACTGTAAGCCAAAGGACTACAACACTAACACCGCCATCATGGCGCCTGGTGACATTGAAAATCTAAAATTTTGAACTCGTTAATCTGGAAACACTAGTCGCTTCCGCAAGTGGTGCTGGGTGGCTTGATCCACTTCATACTTTATGCACACGGAATGGGCCGCGGGGTGGAGAGGGGGGTGGGGGTGGGGGTGGGGGGTTGTAGTCTGTAACCACATCCTGCACTGACGTTCCGAATGGCACTACGAGAGCACGCCACGAACAGTAAACGTCAGCCAAGACCCATGGTCGGTTATCCGGTACATCTCGTATGCAAATCGTTATGTCCCGTCGCTCGAATTTGCCCAAGCGCCTTTTAGTCCACACGTTGTTGTCTTTTCTCAAGGATGTTACAGCATTTGAATATGACTCTTTATTCTGTGTACGGTATACCAAATCATATATGATCATAAATAGCTGAGAAAACGAGGTGTAGAAGTCCATTTAAAGGTATGTAAAGGCAATTTTATTATATGTATTGTTTGAGTGATCTGTTAATCCTAGAGTTACTGTATTGTGTCGTCGTGACGTCAAAAAATTTTCAATGTATTGTTCATATGACGTGAGCTACCATCTACGATACTTAACAGCATGCTATGTCTCTTTACGTACAATGTGTGTAATTTTGCCGTAATGATTACTTGATGCATAATATTTTGACGGTAAATTACCTTCATTAATTTTAATGTTATACCAACGTAGGACCCCATTAAATTATCTCCTATCGACGTCATGCATTTCGGACCGGCGTCTTAGCACTTGGAATTTTCGTTGTATTATAGTCAGTTTCTCTGTCATAGCCAACATGGCATTAAACCTTGAAACGACGATATGCAGCATGTATATGTTTTGTTCATGCCATACAACTTTTAATTTGTACATATACACTCCTGGAAATTGAAATAAGAACACCGTGAATTCATTGTCCCAGGAAGGGGAAACTTTATTGACACATTCCTGGGGTCAGATACATCACATGATCACACTGACAGAACCACAGGCACATAGACACAGGCAACAGAGCATGCACAATGTCGGCACTAGTACAGTGTATATCCACCTTTCGCAGCAATGCAGGCTGCTATTCTCCCATGGAGACGATCGTAGAGATGCTGGATGTAGTCCTGTGGAACGGCTTGCCATGCCATTTCCACCTGGCGCCTCAGTTGCACCAGCGTTCGTGCTGGACGTGCAGACCGCGTGAGACGACGCTTCATCCAGTCCCAAACATGCTCAATGGGGGACAGATCCGGAGATCTTGCTGGCCAGGGTAGTTGACTTACACCTTCTAGAGCACGTTGGGTGGCACGGGATACATGCGGACGTGCATTGTCCTGTTGGAACAGCAAGTTCCCTTGCCGGTCTAGGAATGGTAGAACGATGGGTTCGATGACGGTTTGGATGTACCGTGCACTATTCAGTGTCCCCTCGACGATCACCAGTGGTGTACGGCCAGTGTAGGAGATCGCTCCCCACACCATGATGCCGGGTGTTGGGCCTGTGTGCCTCGGTCGTATGCAGTCCTGATTGTGGCGCTCACCTGCACGGCGCCAACCACGCATACGACCATCATTGGCACCAAGGCAGAAGCGACTCTCATCGCTGAAGACGACACGTCTCCATTCGTCCCTCCATTCACGCCTGTCGCGACACCACTGGAGGCGGGCTGCACGATGTTGGGGCGTGAGCGGAAGACGGCCTAACGGTGTGCGGGACCGTAGCCCAGCTTCATGGAGACGGTTGCGAATGGTCCTCGCCGATACCCCAGGAGCAACAGTGTCCCTAATTTGCTGGGAAGTGGCGGTGCGGTCCCCTACGGCACTGCGTAGGATCCTACGGTCTTGGCGTGCATCCGTGCGTCGCTGCGGTCCGGTCCCAGGTCGACGGGCACGTGCACCTTCCGCCGACCACTGGCGACAACATCGATGTACTGTGGAGACCTCACGCCCCACGTGTTGAGCAATTCGGCGGTACGTCCACCCGGCCTCCCGCATGCCCACTATACGCCCTCGCTCAAAGTCCGTCAACTGCACATACGGTTCACGTCCACGCTGTCGCGGCATGCTACCAGTGTTAAAGACTGCGATGGAGCTCCGTATGCCACGGCAAACTGGCTGACACTGACGGCGGCGGTGCACAAATGCTGCGCAGCTAGCGCCATTCGACGGCCAACACCGCGGTTCCTGGTGTGTCCGCTGTGCCGTGCGTGTGATCATTGCTTGTACAGCCCTCTCGCAGTGTCCGGAGCAAGTATGGTGGGTCTGACACACCGGTGTCAATGTGTTCTTTTTTCCATTTCCAGGAGTGTATTATGGTTCCACATCTGCCATGTTGGCATATTATTGTAATGCCTCCGGCCGGCCGAAGTGGCCGTGCGGTTAAAGGCGCTGCAGCCTGGAACCGCAAGACCGCTACGGTCGCAGGTTCGAATCCTGCCTCGGGCATGGATGTTTGTGATGTCCTTAGGTTAGTTAGGTTTAACTAGTTCTAAGTTCTAGGGGACTAATGACCTCAGCAGTTGAGTCCCATAGTGCTCAGAGCCATTTGAACCATTTTGTAATGCCTCGACTTCCTTATGGTATGTTTTTATTTAATTTTACTCATTAGATGTATTCATTATTGTACTTTGTATTGCATTCGTCCCCATGGCCAGAATTCTATGAGATTTATTATCTTAGAGCGCATTGTATGTTCTTGTGACAGAGTGGTTTAAATCATTGTACAATGTAACTACCGTTGCCCGGTTTCATCTGCACGTAAACTTTTTGTCAATAGATTTTTTTCCGTATGCCCTACTAAGTTTTTATATTTCTTTAAGCCCGCAACCTCGGCATGTTTTCTTTTTTAGATCTAAAGAAGGCAGTTTCTGTTGCCGAAACTAGTAACCCACTAATGTGTTAACAAAGCAATCTTGGCAAACAAATAAGTTTTCATAAGAAAACTACAGTGCAAACAAAAGAACATACACTACAAGGGTCACAAACAGATTGTTTTGTTATATTCTGTTGTTTCTGAGGTCACAGTGAAGAAGTTGGAACACTGGCCATAGTAAGACCATAAGGACATTCAGCTATACTGCTGCAGATGTTTTGACACCATATTGTCGTTCTAGTGAAGCCGCCTTTCTCCGTCGGTAGAATGAGTCTACATATATTTTGTGTTTTTTTCTTGTTCTGTCGAGGCTGGTCCATATTTCCAGGCGTAAGTAACTGTCTGGGGTTTTCCTGCGATGCACGATACGTAGCAGGCAGATACTAACGTGGACTCACTGTGTTTGTCACGCTTTGGTCAAATTAAAACTGTCGGTGAGTAGTCTGTTGTCAAGTAAGTACGGAGGGACACTATAGGGCAGTCTGTCTATTCGTACAGCTTAGGATAGTTGGTGGACTGGAAGCAAGTGATTTCTCTGAATTTTAGTGCTCTGTCTAATAATAACATGGTCCCGTCATACTTACTTCCTGCTGGAAGTTGCGAAGATCAGCCAGTCAAACAGCGAAAACTTTCCATCAGCAGCTGCGCCTATTTTTCTGCGAAAAGCCTGGGAGACAAGTGTTGGGCGACACAAGCAGGAATTACGGCCCTCGTCACGTACGGCGCTTCCCGGGCGTGTTGCTGATACAAACAACTTAGAGGACGTTTGAAGGCGGCTGCTGTCGAGTAGAGACAGCACCTCTTGGCTGCAGCACTTTTACAGCGTTTGACATCAGCTGCTGTTGTTGAGTGCCAGTTCGTAGCAAAAGCTGCGCAGTCCATAGTAATCCGATCTGACGTTATTTCGAGTGAGCAGAGAACATGTTGATGGCAAGTAACCTGACAACACCGTTCTTTCGTTGACCGAAAGTACGGACAGCTCACACTTTCATACGAGTGGCTGCGAATTTATGACCGTTTCATATGCAACCGCGAGTCTGTTAACAACTGATTCTAACATAAGTCAGTCAGTGAATAGCATCAAAGGATGGTATTAAAAGTTTAACGAGATAGTGTTGGTGAAAAACCAAGCAGCGGCAGGTCTGGAGGAATTATCGGCACTGTTGATACCGTGCGTGCAGCATTTCGAAGCAGTCCGCGGGAAACGACGTGCCGTGTTTCCAGAGAAACAGGCATACCTCACGGCACCGTGGTGACGACTTTACACTAACGGCTGCTGTTTTACGCCTATCAATTGCAAACCCTGCAGGCTTTGTAACCAGATGATAGGCTCGGACGTGCTGAGTTTACTAGGAATATACTGCAGTGCATCACTGCAGACAATAACTATCTTAATAATGTTTGTGTTTTTGATGAAGCGACTTTTCACATCTGTGGAAAAAGTAAGCACAGGATTTGCAAGTAGGAGAACCCACATATCATGGTACAGCAGATAAAGGGCTACTCTAAAGTGATAGTGTGGTGTGGGTTAACGCACAGCACTATTACTAGACCGTTTTCTTCACTGTGCCTACTATTATGGCAACAGTTTACCTCGACATGCTGCAACTTCACGTTGCACCTGTTGCAGGAATTTTAACCGTAGGTTGTCTTACAACAAGACGGTGCGCAACCACACCGTTACTTCTTCGCCACTTCCTGGATGAACCCTTTCCCAACAAATGGATGGGTAGAGAGAGTCCAACATCATGGTCACAACTTTGTCCAGGCAATGACCTCTCTCGACTTTTTCAGGGGCATACTTTAAGAATAAAGTGTTCATTTCACCAGTTCCAGATGTGCAATTTCTCATGGCATGAATACGAGATGTGACGGATGAGATGTTGGGAAAGACACGAAGAGAAACTGAATACCGCCTTGACGTAAGAAAAGGTGTTGTTGTTGTGGTCTTCAGTCCTGAGACTGGTTTGATGCAGCTCTCCATGCTACTCTATCCTGTGCAAGCTTCTTCATCTCCCAGTACCTACTGCAACCTACATCCTTCTGAATCTGCTTAGTGTATTCATCTCTTGGTCTCCCCCTACGATTTTTACCCTCCACGCTGCCCTCCAATACTAAATTGGTGATCCCTTGATGCCTCAGAACATGTCCTACCAACCGATCCCTTCTTCTGGTCAAGTTGTGCCACAAACTCCTCTTCTCCCCAATCGTATTTAGTACCTCCTCATTAGTTATGTGATCTACCCATCTAATCTTCAGCATTCTTCTGTAGCACCACATATCGAAAGCTTCTATTCTCTTCTTGTCCAAATTATTTACCGTCCATGTTTCAGTTCCATAC
This sequence comes from Schistocerca nitens, assembly GCF_023898315.1. NCBI lineage: Eukaryota > Metazoa > Arthropoda > Insecta > Orthoptera > Acrididae > Schistocerca > Schistocerca nitens. The sequence goes on from NC_064614.1 coordinate 749,179,465, forward strand.
ATGGCTACACTCCATTGAAAGGTCTCTGTTGGATTCCTTTCATGTTTAATTTCTCAAATTTGTTGTCTTTTAAGGAATAAATTCCTCTTCTAAATTTACTGTGGCGTTTCTGACTATCTGGGAGGAGACTGAGTAGTGGAACGTGTTACTTTTACACGTAAACAAGAACGATCTCTCACACTACTACACTTTAAAGCACAGTTTATATGTAATTCTTATATGTAATTCATGTCACACAGTCTCATACGGAACCTACATCCGCTTTCTTTTATATACTGTGTATGATAAGATACTGTCATCCCCCTTCCCTTCTGTGTGAGAGGATGAATGATCAAATGTGTTTGTAGCTGCATGCTTGAGGGTAGCAGACAAGGCTGTCTGCTAGAGAACAGTAGGACCAACGTTGAAACAGGTAGCTACGGTTCCTAAAAGCAGAGAGGTTTCCATTCTTAGTATGGTCCGGTCCGTCCCCTGTCATGTTGGTATAGGAAGCTGCCCCTCTGGCGCCTTCCGTTGGTCTTTGTGAGCGACTCTCGGGAGCACGCTGGGTAGTTCAGTGGGAGTCTGGCAGTTGGAGAGTTGCAGCCGAGCAGTAGGCAGTTGGAGTCCAGTGGTAGCGCAGGGCAGTCCAGCAGTAGCAGTCTGGCGGTAGCGAGCGTCTGAAGTGGTAAGATCTCCGGCTAAGCGCGTGTCTGTTAAGTCCATAGGACAATGGATTTGTTAAGTTCAGCTTAACTGAGAATTTAATCATTTTATTTCGGGTTAGCTTTAAAATGGCTAAGGTTATCTTTAATTGCAGCGGAGTGTAATTCTCGTGTCCAGTTCAGATTAATTTGCGGTAGTTGCTTTGTTACTACTTTGTGAGTAAAGTGGAACCACGTGTTGGTCAGTAACTCTAAGTAAGATCAATCTTAAATGCAAATGCTTGTGTGATTATAACGTATCGTCTTGAAAAGACTTTGAATATACCAACTTTTCTTTATGTTCAACCCACGTGGCGTGTACTTTGTGAGACCAGTACCACGTGCTTATATAACTGTTTGACCCATCAGGTTAATAGTAAGACGTTAGTAACCAGTTCGAGGTTTTTGTTTGGTAATTTGCTTTTTGATCTAATTTATTTTTATTATCTAAATTATTGTGGAGTTATACGCTTTCTGTAAACCAAGTTGACCACGTGAAGGGTAATTACAAGACGGACAGGATTGTGCTATGAAAGTAATTTCTTTAACTGAAAATTTGAATCTATTGTAGTGATTAACTTTCTGTTGCATGTGTTTCAATGTTCTTTGTGTGTTGTTTTATGAATGCAGTGTTGTACCCAGTCTCCCAATCTTGGCTCCATATTTTATGTGTTCCGTAATATTCCAATCTCACAGTCTCACAATCGTAAATAAGGCACCAGCTCAGTTATAACTCACGTATAATATGCTGAAATTTCAATGAACAATCTTTAAAATAAATTTGCAAATATAAACTGATTTCTTTCTTTTTATTTAAATTCTCCTTTTATATAGATATATTACCGGTTGTTGTATGACTGTAAAAGATTATAATCAATGTTAGTCTGATTGGTAAGGTGGTAAACCTAGACTAGTTACCCAGTCGTGAAACAGTGGCTCAGTAAACGCTCGGTTAACCTCCCAAGACAGCTCAACGGCTTGTAACCAGCTTTCACTTTCATTGGCTAGTAGCAACCGATTCCAGTATACTAAATTCGTGTAGAAATATTACACATGGCGACCCTGTTCTGTGATTCCGCTAGACTCTGGAATCTCTGAGACGTTAAATTGCAAGCGTTGTATAATCTTAATTTTTTTTCCCTACAGCGCTCAAACAACTTTTGCGTTGCTTCTGAGCAGACGTTCAAAAGATTCACGGCGTTGTTGAGCGGCGTTGTGTTGTTTGTCTTGTTTTGTTTTCTATATTTGTTTGTTCTATATATGTGTGTTTTTTTCCTCTCGTTTGTAAATTCCACTGTTTCGATCAAACATAAAAATTTGTTTTGCGTGTGAAAAAGTGCGTACTAGGTTGAGTATCTTTCGTGTGACTGTCGTAATTTTTGGGGGACACATTTATTGTGATTAGTGTGTTGCGTACTGGGTGTAAATTGCACTAATGCTGACACGTAACCAAGCTAAAAGTAAGCGGTCCGACAACTTAAGCAACATGGACCAAGGGGATAATTTGATTTCGAATGTTAACGCGTCGGGCGGTTCCGAAAATGCAATGGGAAATACTTCAGACGAAATGCAAAACAGCACGAACGGCCTCACATCAGAGCCACAAATTAATTTGCCTCCAACTAACCAAATTGATTTGGCAGAACTCATGAAAGCGTTATTACAACAAAATAGAGAATCATCCGAAAAATCGATCCGCGAGCTAGGCGAACAAATGATGCAGAAATCAGAAAAATCTGAGAAATCGATCCGCGAGCTAGGCGAACAAATGACGCAGAAATCAGAAAAATCTGAGAAATCGATCCGAGAGCTAGGCGAACAAATAGACGAAAAACTAATCCAGCAGACAAATAAAGTCGACAAGTCGATGCAGAGAGTGTCCGATGATATCTCACAAAGAATAAACAATCTGGCAAGTGAAATAAAAAGCGATATTATGAAAGAATTAGGCCGAACATTTGAACAGATCGATGACCGTCTGCAAGCGTTAGAACAGAGCAAGCGCAGTGGCGAGGCCGAATCTAAAGAAAGCGAAGAACGGCTACTTAGGAATTTCCAAGAGCTGAGAGAACAATGCCAAAGAGATCGCCAGCAGGTACTCTCGAGGGTCCAAGAGGCTGAAACGCATTGTCCCACGGCCGTTAGCAACACAATAGCGGACAACAGTTTAGCGATCCACGCGTTGGAACTGCAGGTCGAACAATTGAAGCAGACTGGGGCGGAGGACAAGAGACAAATAGATGAGAAGATCGCGGCATTAGCAGACATTGTAGGCACGATGAAGCTGACGGAAAGCGAGAACAATATCACACAGGTAGCGGCCGCAGAGACCGAAGAAGTGCGTTCGCTTCTTAAATTCCAGAAGGGACAGTTTGAAGTGAACAGACAGCACAAAGCTGTAACAGGCGATTTACAAGAACGCGTGGCGCATCTGGAAAACCGCATGGCGTGTGATTCCGAACTCGCCAATAGCAATAAAAATAGCCGTACGAACAGTGCAGAGAGGGACTCCGGCCACGAGGGAGATTTTGACGACAGGGAAGAATGTAATTTAAGGGGCAGACATGAGACAAATAGAAACATTCAAGGGCCTCGCCAGGAGGAAATGCGGGGATTTGATTTCAAACATTTCCTTACGGTAAGAAAATTTGAGATATTCCGAAATTCTCAAAAAGACATACATCCACGAGCATGGCTCGAGCAATTTGAGTTCTGTCTTCCTCCCGACTGGGCAAGTTCACATAAAATAGAGTATATGTGTGGCTATTTGGAAGGCGAACCGGCGAGTCGTATGAGGTCGGCAGCGCGTCACTGCAACTCCACTCGGGAGTTTCGACAAGCCTTTCTCTCCGCCTATTGGTCGGAAGCGGCACAAGATAGGGTCAAACATGGCACAATTATGCTGCCAAATTTGAACCAGTCTGGTTTCGGCAGCCCTGCACGCCTATTCGACCACATGCTGCAGGCAAATCAATTTTTATACGACCCATACGGACCTGCGGAACTAATTAGGATATGCATCACCAAATTGCCGATGCACTTGCGGCACGTCATTCTTGCGGGACGATGCAAAGAGGACGTGGAAACGTTTAAAACGCTTCTCCAAGAGATGGAATACAATACAGCAGAATGTCTGCCTAATCAGGCACAAAGTTATTACGGGGCACAGCAGCGCGATCGCAGTCGTGGCCGTATTACTAATCAACGGCGTGACTGGTCGTCGCGACGCGAACGAAACAATAATCGGGACAGGCCGTATAGAAACTGGGGTAACAGTCGCGAACACAGGTGGAGCAACAGAAATGATAGAGGATGGGGACAAGATCGTGAACGCAACAGGTACGGCAACCAGCATCGTTACTACGATGGACACGGTGGGAGTAGGATTGTAGGCGGAGCACCACATGATGTTGAAATTCGGCCGGCCAACCCTAGACATAATCCAGTAAATGGAAATGAACGAAACCGGCAATGACAAATGATCAGTCCAGAAGGCGCCAAATCGGAACAAATGAGCGACATGGCAAATGAGTACATAGGGTTTATAGAGAGGAGAATGAATTGATTAGTTTAAATTTGTGGCGTATGCATTTTGAAGAATATGTTAGTAAAAATAATGATAAAGATGTTTCTATGTGATGTTTCTAGTTTTTTTTTTTTTTTCTTGTGCAATTAGGATTTAGGTTGGTTCTAATGTGAACATAAAAGGTTTCCTTGTGAACGAGTAAAATGCTGTTTATGTTTTTTTTGTGTGTAAATTGAATGGAGTCGCTCCTGAGAGAAGCAAGATCGTTGCTGAATTAGTGCAAGAACTCAGGGGAATATCCGATCTGTGGATATTATGGGTCTGGCAAACCCAGGTCCCCAGCTGTTAGTAGCCGTGTTTCCAATTTTCTGTTTTCAGTGCTACTATCTATCTATTATTATTCTATGTCTGTCAGTGTAAATGAGGATCTCTTACTATAGTATGCGTGCTGTATGAATATTTTAAGATAGGAGAACTCTGAGAAAGGAATGAGGAAGTTTGGAATCTTGAAAACAGGATGCAATAATACGATTGTTTAACCATTGGCTTCCCAATATGCGATGATATGTTAATATTGATGATATATGTTTTTTTTTTGTTCTTTATAGCTGAGTTCGTAAAGTGCTATCTGTGGATTTCGTAAGTAGATTGATTCCCCTCAAGGTGAAAGAAGAATTGTGGTTTGAGTAATTTACGTGGCTCTGAAATATTATTGGGGTAGTCAAATACGAGCAGTTTTTCAGCAAATGGAGAATGGAACGGAAATATGGATCCTTTTTGTAGTCTTGATTGATGTTGAGCCAAAGCCCGAAAAAAAATTATTCTGCGTTAATACTTGTCCTAGAAAAGCGACGTTTATGTGTTTTGCTGATGCTGTGAGCATTACAGCTTACTGTTTTCGCTGGTGCGGGATGCACTGCAGCTTATATGGTTTGTACTGAGGAAGTTTCCCTCTTGAAGGTAGAGGATGATTAAATAATTTTGATTATGGGAACGAAGGAAAGCTTGGTTTAAGGTAATAAGGATGAAGCAAAACATTTGTCATTTAAACTACAAGAGGATTCGAATCTTTTGTGTCTGTTGTAAGTTCAAATATGTAAAGATGAAACTGTTTTACAGAATAGAGGTCACCACAATTTTGCCATTCATGAGAAATGAATCCAGAATAACCACCACAGGCGAAATAACTGATTTGAAGGCGAAAGATAACGTAAAGAAGGAACGAAATCGAAGCAAAATGGGTAAGAAAATGTAATATAACCTGTATAATTAAAATATTTTACCTTCTCAGAGCCATCTGTGTGATTAATTCTTGTAATAACGTAATTTTAGATGAAATTTTCTTACTGTGTTATGTGTGAATATATGAGTATGATAAATGTATAATTGCGAGTCTCTTTTCAGGTGTGTGAACTGGTATAAATGTTTTTGCGTGTAAATAACCATTGTTCTTTTTACTGTGTATGTTTAAGGAAAGTTCTCCATTTATCATGTGACAAGACGTATGCCGCGAGCGTCAAGAAGAGGGCGAATTAGAACATTTCTGTAGTGGTGTAAACACTTTGTTGAAGTAGCATTGAAGTGGCTTGTGGGATTAATTAGTAGTGGATAGAAGTAGAATTTTGAGTAATGCATGTTCATGGGTAGTTAGTTTGTAGAATAGACAACAGGTGTGCATGTGTGTGTGTAAATAACATGTGAACCCCATGCTCTCCTAACCTATACTTGCGCAAGGCATAACCCTATTCATTTTAATGAATTAATAAGTGGCATTTGATTTATTAAAACACAAGTGAACCACATTAGTGATGTGGATTTAAATATTGTACTGTCAGTTCATTTAATTTTTATTTTTACATTGTAAAATCATTTCACTTTTATTTTTTATATTGTCAAGTCATTTAACTTTTAATTTTATATTGTCGATTCATCTAACTTTGTTCTTAAAAATTGTGAAAGACAATACTAAGTGATATTATGTATGACATTGTGTAATCACATAAGGATGATTAAAAATTTCTGTGAATGCAGATGAGAACGTGAAAGCGAACCGGCAAAACTCTTAAGAGACAGCGGGAGCAGCCAGGTAGTTGTAAACTGGCGGGTTTCCCAGCGGGACACGCTGTCAGCCAGGCCACTTCGGGAGCGCGGCCGACAACAAAAGGACACGGGAAACACTTTCCCTTGCACCTGTAGCTAATGGGCGGCCGCCCCGCGCGACCCTAGCTGAAGGGAATGACCTGAGATGGGCGAGCGGTCCACCGCGCGGAAATCCATCTGCTGGCCACGCACGCGACCGTGACGAGACGGCCGCGGTGAAACAAAACAAGGGGCGTGGAGCCTTTTTACAGGTACTGTCCAAAGAAACTTGCAGACGTCAACGACGCCTATCGACATTTCCTGACGGATGCCTACTGTCAAGCGACAGTAATTCATGGTTAGATGTTCTCTGGTCGCTAAGGGTGACACGAAGAAGAGCCATTGAAGTGTCATCCTTGCCCAGGAATATCAACCTGGCATGTCAATCGAGGATACTGCACGAATTTGACAATACAAACATGGAACAAAATCGAGATGTTCGTGACACAAGAGAAACTTCATGAGAGGGCAGAGACGGCGGGATCGCACGCAACAGATGGACAAAAATCCCTACTGACAGCTGCAGCGACGAACCCCCTCCCCCTCCCCTTATATTGTGCCACGGAACAGTGGAACTAGTGAGTGTATAAGTGAACAGTGATTATACGGTTCTTAGTTCAATGCATATACGTGTGTTTCTGTCACAGAAACTTTGACTCGTGTGTTTTGCAGGGACTCGATTTATTGGTGTTTATTAAACTCTGACTCTTGTATTTTGCAGGTGTTCTATATTTTTTTAAACTTTGACTATTGTATTTTGCAGGTGTTTTATTTATTGGTGTTTTGTTTTAGATGTTGACTATTGTACTGTTTTATTGATCAATGTTTGTTCTTGTGTTAGGTATTAGATTTGTGATATTTTGTTTCATAAATTCATTACTGTGGCACTGCCTCCTTTATCAGTCAGATTGCTATTCATTCTCATTGGGCTGTGATCGATTAGCCTTTGCATGGGGCATATTTATTGTGAGGAACCCCTTAAGGGTAACAATCACACAATTATTGTAGTTTCAGTATAATGACACAGTGCTCATTGTTTGCTAACTAACTGAAATATTGTAGAGTGATTAAATTAGTGCCACATAGTTAGGTTAATTCTACAGATTATTAGTTTTGTAAGATATAGAATTTTTTTTGCGATAACCGCTTTGTAAAACATGTTTTTTCTCTTATCAATTTTTTTTGCTTTTGCGAATTGTGCATTGTAAAGTTCTGCTTTATAATACTGATGTTATTTCATGTTCTTTTTTTTAATTGCTGTGGCACCTTTGCTATTTTCATAAATTTTGCTTGTTAATAAACAGTCATAAATTTGCCTGTGATCAGTTGGCTCTTGCAAGGAGCAAATACTGGTGAACTCCATAAGGGTAACAACCAGAAATTGTTTTCATATCAATGACACAGGAACCATTGTTTTTACTTGCTGACCGATTTAGGTCTACACGACCTTTTAAATAGGTGTCACAGATTGTGTGTTTTTTTTTCTCTCTTTGAAATTGGTAGATTGTAAAGATGTTTGAAATTATTGTGTTTTAGCAAGTAGCTGGTGACCTGTTGCCTTTTTCTTTACACTTTTGGTTTAAGTAGGGTGTGAGAAGCCTGCTTGGGAATGTCCTAGCATGGCCAGAAAATTCCCTGCACAGTCTTTTCCCGGAGCGTTGGGGTTATGAAAGGTCTCTGTTGGATTCCTTTCATGTTTAATTTCTCAAATTTGTTGTCTTTTAAGGAATAAATTCCTCTTCTAAATTTACTGTGGCGTTTCTGACTATCTGGGAGGAGACTGAGTAGTGGAACGTGTTACTTTTACACGTAAACAAGAACGATCTCTCACACTACTACACTTTAAAGCACAGTTTATATGTAATTCTTATATGTAATTCATGTCACACAGTCTCATACGGAACCTACATCCGCTTTCTTTTATATACTGTGTATGATAAGATACTGTCATCCCCCTTCCCTTCTGTGTGAGAGGATGAATGATCAAATGTGTTTGTAGCTGCATGCTTGAGGGTAGCAGACAAGGCTGTCTGCTAGAGAACAGTAGGACCAACGTTGAAACAGGTAGCTACGGTTCCTAAAAGCAGAGAGGTTTCCATTCTTAGTATGGTCCGGTCCGTCCCCTGTCATGTTGGTATAGGAAGCTGCCCCTCTGGCGCCTTCCGTTGGTCTTTGTGAGCGACTCTCGGGAGCACGCTGGGAGTTCAGTGGGAGTCTGGCAGCTGGAGAGTAAGCAGTAGTAGCGCAGGGCAGTCCAGCAGTAGCAGTCTGGCGGTAGCGAGCGTCTGAAGTGGTAAGATCTCCGGCTAAGCGCGTGTCTGTTAAGTCCATAGGACAATGGATTTGTTAAGTTCAGCTTAACTGAGAATTTAATCATTTTATTTCGGGTTAGCTTTAAAATGGCTAAGGTTATCTTTAATTGCAGCGGAGTGTAATTCTCGTGTCCAGTTCAGATTAATTTGCGGTAGTTGCTTTGTTACTACTTTGTGAGTAAAGTGGAACCACGTGTTGGTCAGTAACTCTAAGTAAGATCAATCTTAAATGCAAATGCTTGTGTGATTATAACGTATCGTCTTGAAAAGACTTTGAATATACCAACTTTTCTTTATGTTCAACCCACGTGGCGTGTACTTTGTGAGACCAGTACCACGTGCTTATATAACTGTTTGACCCATCAGGTTAATAGTAAGACGTTAGTAACCAGTTCGAGGTTTTTGTTTGGTAATTTGCTTTTTGATCTAATTTATTTTTATTATCTAAATTATTGTGGAGTTATACGCTTTCTGTAAACCAAGTTGACCACGTGAAGGGTAATTACAAGACGGACAGGATTGTGCTATGAAAGTAATTTCTTTAACTGAAAATTTGAATCTATTGTAGTGATTAACTTTCTGTTGCATGTGTTTCAATGTTCTTTGTGTGTTGTTTTATGAATGCAGTGTTGTACCCAGTCTCCCAATCTTGGCTCCATATTTTATGTGTTCCGTAATATTCCAATCTCACAGTCTCACAATCGTAAATAAGGCACCAGCTCAGTTATAACTCACGTATAATATGCTGAAATTTCAATGAACAATCTTTAAAATAAATTTGCAAATATAAACTGATTTCTTTCTTTTTATTTAAATTCTCCTTTTATATAGATATATTACCGGTTGTTGTATGACTGTAAAAGATTATAATCAATGTTAGTCTGATTGGTAAGGTGGTAAACCTAGACTAGTTACCCAGTCGTGAAACAGTGGCTCAGTAAACGCTCGGTTAACCTCCCAAGACAGCTCAACGGCTTGTAACCAGCTTTCACTTTCATTGGCTAGTAGCAACCGATTCCAGTATACTAAATTCGTGTAGAAATATTACACCATACAAATACTTTCAGAAATGACTTCCTGACACTTAAATCTATACTCGATGTTAACAAATTTCTCTTCTTCAGAAACGCTTTCCTTGCCATTGCCAGTCTACATTTTATATCCTCTCTACTTCGACCATCATCAGTTATTTTGCTCCCCAAATAGCAAAACTCCTTTACTACTTTAAGTGTCTCGTGTGCCGGCCGAAGTGGCCGTGCGGTTAAAGGCGCTGCAGTCTGGAACCGCAAGACCGCTACGGTCGCAGGTTCGAATCCTGCCTCGGGCATGGATGTTTGTGATGTCCTTAGGTTTAACTAGCTCTAAGTTCTAGGGGACTAATGACCTCAGAAGTAGCTCTAAGTTCTAGGGGACTAATGACCTCAGAAGTTGAGTCCCATAGTGCTCAGAGCCATTTGAACCATTTGTCTCGTTTCCTAATCTAATACCCTCAACATCACCCGACTTAATTCGACTACATTCAATTATCCTCGTTTTGCTTTTGTTGATGATGTTCATCTTATATCCTCCCTTCAAGACACCATCCATTCCGTTCAACTGCTCTTCCAAGTCCTTTGCTGTCTCTGACAGAATTACAATGTCATCAGCAAACCTCAAAGATTTTATTTCTTCTCCATGGATTTTAATACCTACTCCGAATTTTTCTTTTGTTTCCTTTACTGCTTGCTCAATATACATATCGAATAACATCGAGGAGAGGCTACAACCCTGTCTTACTCCCTTCCCAACCACTGCTTCCCTTTCATGGCCCTCGACTCTTATAACTGCCATCTGGTTTCTGTACAAATTGTAAATAGACTTTCGCTCCCTGTATTTTATCCCTGCCACCTTTAGAATTTGAAAGAGAGTATTCCAGTTAACATTGTCAAAAGCTTTCTCTAAGTCTACAAATGCTAGAAACGTAAGTTTGCCTTTCCTTAATCTTTCTTCTAAGATAAGTCGTAAGGTCAGTATTGCCTCACGTGTTCCAGTATTTCTACGGAATCCAAACTGATCTCCTCCGAGGTCGGCTTCTACTAGTTTTTCCATTCGTCTGTAAAGAATTCGTGTCAGTATTTTGCAGCCGTGGCTTATTAAACTGATAGTTCGGTAATTTTCACATCTGTCAACACCTGCTTTCTTTGGGATTGGAATTATTATATTCTTCTTGAAGTCCGAGGGTATTTCGCCTGTTTCATACATCTTGCTCACCAGATGGTAGAGTTTTGTCAGGACTGGCTCTCCCAAGGCCGCCAGTAGTTCTAATGGAATGTTGTCTACTCCGGGGGCCTTGTTTCGATTCAGGTCTTTCAGTGCTCTGTCAAACTCTTCACGCAGTATCGTATCTCCCATTTCATCTTCATCTACATCCTCTTCCATTTCCATAATATTGTCCTCAAGTACATCGCCCTTGTATAGACCCTCTATATACTCCTTCCACCTTTCTGCTTTCCCTTCTTTGCTTAGAACTGGGTTTCCATCTGAGCTCTTGATGTTCATACAAGTGGTTCTCTTATCTCCAAAGGTCTCTTTAATTTTCCTGTAGGCAGTATCTATTTTACCCCTAGTAAGATAAGCCTCTACATCCTTACATTTGTCCTCTAGCCATCCCTGCTTAGCCATTTTGCACTTCCTGTCGATCTCATTTTTGAGACGTTTGTATTCCTTTTTGCCTGCTTCATTTACTGCATTTTTATATTTTCTCCTTTTATCAATTAAATTCAATATTTCTTCTGTTACCCAAGGATTTCTACTAGCCCTCGTATTTTTACCTATTTGAGCCTCTGCTGCCTTCACTATTTCATCCCTCAAAGCTACCCATTCTTCTTCTACTGTATTTCTTTCCCCCATTCCTGTCAATTGTTCCCTTATGCTCTCCCTGAAACTCTGCACAACCTCAGGTTCTTTCAGTTTATCCAGGTCCCATCTCCTTAAATTCCCACTTTTTTGCAGTTTCTTCAGTTTTAATCAACAGGTCATAACCAATAGATTGTGGTCAGAGTCCACATCTGCCCCTGGAAATGTCTTACAATTTAAAACCTAGTTCCTAAATCTCTGTCTTACCATTATATAATCTATCTGATACCTTTTAGTATCTCCAGGGTTCTTCCATGTATACAACCTCCTTTCATGATTCTTAAACCAAGTGTTAGCTATGATTAAGTTGTGCTCTGTGCAAAATTCTACCAGGCGGCTTCCTCTTTCATTTCTTAGCCCCAATCCATATTCACCTACTACGTTTCCTTCTCTCCCTTTTCCTACACTCGAATTCCAGTCACCCATGACTATTAAATTTTCATCTCCCTTCACTATCTGAATAATTTCTTTTATTTCATCATACATTTCTTCAATTTCTTCGTCATCTGCAGAGATAGTTGGCATATAAACTTGTACTACTGTAGTAGGTGTGGGCTTCGTATCTATCTTGGCCACAATAATGCGTTCACTGTGCTGTTTGTAGTAGCTTACCCTCATTCCTGTTTTCCTATTCATTATTAAACCTACTCCTGCATTACCCCTATCTGTCTTTGTATTTATAACCCTGTATTCACCTGACCAGAAGTCTTGTTCCTCCTGCCACCGAACTTCACTAATTCCCACTATATCTAACTTTAACCTATCCATTTCCCTTTTCAAATTTTCTAACCTACCTGCCCGATTAAGGGACCTGACATTCCACGCTCCGATCCGTAGAACGCCAGTTTTCTTTCTCCTGATAACGACATCCTCTTGAGTAGTCCCCGCCCGGAGATCCGAATGGGGGACTATTTTACCTCCGGAATATTTTACCCAAGAGGACACCATCATCATTTAATCATACAGTAAAGCTGCATGCCCTCGGGAAAAATTACGGCCGTAGTTTCCCCTTGCTTTCAGCCGTTCGCAGTACCAGCACAGCAAGGCCGTTTTGGTTATTGTTACAAGGCCAGATCAGTCAATCATCCAGACTGTTGCCCTTGCAACTACTGAAAAGGCTGCTGCCCCTCTTCAGGAACCACACGTTTGTCTGGCCTCTCAACAGATAGCCCTCCGTTGTGGTTGTACCTACGGTACGGCTATCTGTATCGCTGAGGCACGCAAGCCTCCCCACCAAGGGCAAGGTCCATGGTTCATGGGGGGGGGGGGGGGGGGGGGTAAGAAAAGGTAAGAAATTTAAATTACTAGATACGGAGGCCGAACTGGAAAAATCCTGAAATCAAAGATGGAATTTCAAACAGCTGCATGTAAAGGTAACAGCATTAAACAAAGATCATTTGAACATAGGAACAGTAAATTGGATGAGGAAGGTACAGTAAAACTAATAATTTATAACAGTAACAGAAAATCAGATATTTGCATACAATAAGCCATACGAGGCAGACCTTGGGGAACAAGAAATCCACGAACTCAAATATAAAGTTGTGAGAGAAAACAAAGAAGATAATGCAAAAGAGTAACAAATAATGTCAATGAAGTCATCAAAATAAGTGATCCACATTTAGACGAATTCAGCTTCTTATAATTAACGTATTTTCCGGTCATCATGCCTTTTAACGATTTGATGCTGTCATTTATCTCTTTCTTTTTTGTGCTGTATTTTCGTCTCCAGTGCTGCCGTACTCAGTAAGCTCGCAACTTTGTTTTACGTGTTCTAGTCTTTGTCATTGTTTCTTCTCTCTAGCGTTTCTTCAAGCTTGACTTTGCTCCTGGAGACAGAAGACACTTGTTCTCCGCTACCCCCGGCTGTGTAAGTTCTTGGAAGAAATGTTCCGTTATCAGTAAGTGTTTCCGCGCAATAAACATTCAAAAATTATATTCGATCAAAGTGAGGAAGAAAGTGACTCACGGAAATTGTGAAAAACTCAACTGTTAGATGAAATTCTTTCTGTGTTCAAGCCGCATCATATTTCTGGAGAAGTTTGAACTTACAAGATTTGAATCATCGTCAGGTGACGATCGACAGCCAACAGTGTTACTTGCTGCCCACCACTCGAGAGCATTTTTCACAAGAATGCTGCAGCCAAAAACTTCAACTGAGCATGGCTGGAAAAAGACCTGAAGGCTGCTGTTCCGGACTACCGGTACAGTTTTTGTAACCAATGCGCCACCTTGCTAGGTGCTTATTTGCGTGACGGTCTAGTTGCATCCAAGTCGCCGAGGGATTAATAGACCGGAATCTGGATGACTAAAGAGAAGTCGGTCTGTGGTGTCCTAGAAACACAGGGACATCGGCGCCTTCCTGGCGAGCTGCCGACACACCGCAAACAAACGTGCGACTAGGGTACAATACCGCGCGCGGTCACGGCTGTGTGGCTCAAGGCTTCCAGCAGTGGCGCCGCTAGCCGTGCACTGTGTTCTTCAGCCGTCCTTTCCAAGTTGAAACGCCCCTTCCGTCCGTTCGTCGAAATCGCAATCGCGATCAGAATACACATTCTCTTGGCGATAGGGGGCGAGCGAGACAAATTACGTGACGTACTACTGATCCGCGGATTTAATCTGAAACGCTTTTGGTGGATCCTGATTAGTTGTCTGCATTTCTACAAATGCAAAATCAATTCAAATTAGGCCCAAGAGACGGGGGAAGAGTTCCCACTACTTGAAAGTCATTAATTAGTGGTCTACAGCAATCCAACCACTTTCAGAAAGATTCCCAGTACCAACCACTGGATTGGAATATGTACTCCTCTAACAGTTCATACACCGCCTAAAGCTCTCTGTCGGCAACTTGAACCGATAATCACCACAGCAACAGATCACTTATATGGTTTTCACGGGTTTGCCGTCGGATGACCTTTGCAAATTCCACAATATTTTCTCGGAGCAACTGTCCGACATCTTCAGGTGGTTCAATCTTGCTGGTGGCTAGGTACGTAGGCGCGTATGACGCTGATGTTCATCGCGGCGTTCTTGTACTATTTTGAACATATCCGCCGGGAAAGTTTGAAGAGTCACATCTGGTACCTTTACAGGGGACAGATGGCGAAGAACATATGTGAGTTTGACAAGTTACGTCGCAAGAGAGGTAGACTGTTAACCAGCATTTCATTTTCACTGAGATGCCGCGACAAGCAAACCATCCCTACGTTTTCCTAATTTAAACACTGTATAAATTTTGTGGTTACTATTGCAATTAAAAGACGGGCGTGTGCGGCACTTCTGCTATACGCGTCAGGAATTTTACTTTGTTTTCAGACAGTTACTATCACTCCATCTGAGGATTTCAGCGAACCTTTCAGCGGTATCCTGGAACCAGTAGACAACGCCACTTGGGCACTGGCTGACTGCTCTGAACGACAAGCTAAGGTTCGTCAAATGACAAAATACGATCGACTTGTAGCCTGAACGCAAAAAGATTAATTAATTCATTAATTTGTGGTATGTTCCTATGGGACCCTACTGCTGAGGTCATCGGTCCCTAGGCTTACACACTACTTAATACACTACTGGCCATTAAAATTGCTGCACCACGAAGATGACGTGCTACAGACGCGAAATTTAACCCACAGGAAGAAGATGTTGTGATATACAAATGATCAGCTTTTCAGAGCATTCACACAAGGATGGCGCCGGTGGAGACACCTACAACGTGCTGACATGAGGAAAGTTTCCAACCGATTTCTCGTACACAAACAGCAGTTGACCGGAGCTGCCTGGTGAAACGTTGTTGTGGTGCCTCGTGTAAGGAGGAGAAATGCGTACCATCACGTTTCCGACTTTGATAAAGGTCGGATTGTAGCCTATGGCGATTGCGGTTTATCGTATCGCGACATTACTGCTCGCGTTGGTCGAGATCCAATGACTGTTAGCAGAATATGGAATCGGTGGGTTCATGAGGGTAATACGGAACGCCGTGCTGGGTCCCAACGGCCTCGTATCACTAGCAGTCGAGATGAGAGGCATCTTATCCTCATGCCTGTAACGAATCGTGCAGCCACGTCTCGATCTCTGCATCAACAGATGGGGACGTTTGCAAGACAACAACCATCTGCACTAACAGTTAAACGAAGTTTGCAGCAGCATGAACTATCAGCTCGTCGGAGACCATGGCTGCGGTTACCCTTGACGCTGCATCGCAGACAGGAGCGTCTGCGATGGTGTACTCAACGACGAATCTGGGTGCACGATTGGCAAAACGTCATTTTTTCGAATGAATCCAGGTTCTGTTTAAAGCATCATGATGGTCGCATCAGTGTTTGGCGACATCGCGGTGAACGCACATTGGAAGCGTGTATTCGTCATCGCCATACTGCCGTATCACCCGGCGTCATGGTATGGGGTGCCATTGGTTACACGTCTCGGTCACCTCTTGTTCGCATTGACGGCACTTTGAAAAGTAGACGTTACATTTCAGATGTGTTACGACCCGTGGCTCTTACCTTCATTCGATCCTTGCGAAGCCCTACATTTCAGCAGGATAATGCACGATCGCATGTTGCAGGTCCTTTACGGGCGTTTCTGGATACAGAAAATGTTCGACTGCTGTCCTGGCCACATTCTCCAGATCTCTCACCAATTGAAAACGTCTGGTCAATGGCGGCCGAGCAACTGGCTCGTCACAATACGCGAGTCACTACTCTTGATGAACTGTGGTATCTTGTTGATGCTGCATGGGCAGCTGTACCTGTACACGCCATCCAGGCTCTGTTTGACTCAATGCCCAGGCGTATCAAGGCCGTTATTACGGCCAGAGGTGGTTGTTCTGGGTACTGATTTCTCAGGATCTATGCACCCAAATTGCGTGAAAATGTAATCACATGTCAGTTCTAGTATAATATATTTGTCCAATGAATACCAGTTTATCATCTGCATTTCTTCTTGGTGTACCAATTTTAATGGCCAGTGGTGTAATAATAGGGAGTTGGAGTTACAGGTGCAATTTTGATATAAAATTGATCTACAAAATAATTAAATTGATCAATTAATCACCCCTGCCCACAACCACCTCCGCCCCCAACCACACCCACCCCCAACCCCATCCGCGGGATGATGTCACATGTTTTTCTCAGCCGTCACGTGGGCCCCGGCCAACTCCTCCCCCTCCACCCTCCCCCTGCCACAACAGACCCTATTAGCTGGAATTTCGAATTTTGGTGATAATTTCGAACTTTGGTGGGAATTTTTTTGTCCCAGGGCTGTGCTGACATCCCACCCCATTAATTAAAACTGGCAGTGATGTGTCGACAGAAGTGCCGACACAGTGTGATTTGAGGGGACCGCTATGCACGCTATAAACACACGAAGGATGGCGTGAGGTGTGAAACAGGATACGTAATGAATGCTATAAAGAAAAGTACGTAGCTTCTGGAATACTTAACTTTAATCCATCCTTGTTGTATACATCGTTCTTGATGAGACATGCTTTATACGATAAGTATCAATTGCTATGTAAGGCTAATGGCGCCTTGCTAGGTCGTAGCCATGGACTTAGCTGAAGGCTATTCTAACTATCTGCTCTGCAAATGAGCGAGGCTTCGTCAGTGTAGTCGCTAGCAAAGTCGTCCGTACAACTGGGGCGAGTGCTCGTAAGTCTCACGAGACCTGCCATGTGGTGGCGCTCGGTCTGCGATCACTGACAGTGGCGACACGCGGGTCCGACATATACTAATGGACCGCGGCCGATTTAAAGCTACCACCTAGCAAGTGTGGTGTCTGGCGGTGACACCACAGGCAGTACCCTTTCCTGAACTCGAATCCTGGTGCTCCTGGGCGGAAATCCCAAGTGCACCCCCCCTAACACAATTAAACCACCAGAGACGCTTGGAATTGACGGAAATTTAAAAATGGCGGTGAGAGGAAGGTTAGGTTAGTGTACTTCATTTATATTGGTCGGGAAACTGACGCAAAGATCGACCCTAATTATGTAATTATTAATAAAGATTGGGCGTAATTACACAATGTATGAATAGCACTACACAAAGACGGACTCAAAAACTGATGATGCCATACAACTGGTATTATCCTACTGGGAAAAAGTTTCGCAATACCACTCGAAAATAGTGACGGATACACTCAAACTTTACCCTACATCTACAAGCTGGCAGGAAAAAGGTTGGGTGTAAGGTACTATCTTTATTCTTTTTGTTTGGAAATACGTTCAACTGACGAGATACTGGTGTTGGACTAAGAGGAATTTAGAAAGTGTATTGCCTGCAAGCATACAGTATCTATCACTGTTTAACGTCAAGGTTCGCTACAGACGCCTACTCAAAAGTCACCCTGCAGCCCAGCTAATCGAAGCCAATGCACGCTATCACAACTGACCAATCAGAAGACATGCAAGTACTCCCTCAAATACCCCGCATTTCGGCGTATTTTCCCTCAATTTATACGAATTTTCCTGCATTTTATCGATTTTATGTCACTTCTGTCCATGCGATCACGACAGCAGTTCTCGTTACGTGTTCTAAACTTGCTTGTAAATGTAAGATAGCTGCCAACACATAGCGCCAAGGCAATATTTCTCTGGTCGGGTGACACAGTATAGCACTGCACTCTAATGCATACAGTCACCTCCAGCTGCATGTTCTACAGTTGCAGCACGTTTGTTCCGTTTTCTGCATGTCTTTGTCTGTCCATGTGCTGAAGATGGCTCCCAGGTCCCACAGCAGACCTGAGTTACCGTTCGAGTGTGGATCCGCCCAGTGTTATATACGGAGTGATGTTGGGATGCGGATCCATAATGTGCCAAGACCGGAATAGGATTTGAAGGTGGATCCGCCATGCGTTATATACGGAGTGATGTTGGAATGCGGTCCACAAACCGTCATATCTGGGATTGGGCTCGAAGGTGGACCAATCACGCATTATGTGCGGAGATGTGTTCTATTTTCGCAGTTGTATCCACCAGCGGGAAGAGCACGTCAAAAATGGTTCAAATGGCTCTGAGCACTATGGGACTCGACATCTTAGGTCATAAGTCCCCTAGAACTTAGAACTACTTAAACCTAACTAACCTAAGGACATCACACACACCCATGCCCGAGGCAGGATTCGAACCTGCGACCGTAGCAGTCCCGCGGTTCCGGACTGCAGCGCCAGAACCGCACGGCCACTGCGGTCGGCAGAGCACGTCATGAGAGCCGTCTGCGATACGTGCACAGACGCAGACATGTAGGAAACAGAGCAAACGTGCTACAACTATAGGATATGCGGCTGGAGGTGACTGGATGTATTGGAGTTCAGTGCTATTCTATGCTGTCCAACCAGAAAGATAGTGCATTTCCACTAGTTGTTGGCAGCTGTACTACATTTACAAGCAAGTTTAGAACACTTAATGAGAAGTGCAGTCGTGACTGCATCGACAGAAGTGACATAAAATCGATAAAATGACGGAAAATTCGTATAAATTGAAGGAAAATAAGCCGAAATGAAGGGAAATTGAGGGAGTACCTGCATGTCTTCTGATTGGTGCAGAACAGTTCTTGTACACGGGAACGAGTATACGACAGCAACAGAATTACGGGGAAAACATTGACATGGAACCACTGGGAACGAGGGAAACAGTCTTTTATTTTTTGTCGAGACAACATTCTACTGTACGTGTACTGAAGTAATAGTCATACGCGCGAGTTTACTGCTGTTCCTGATGCTTTCCTGGGAAAAAGAGAACCATTTGCCTCTAAACTTACTTGCATATGTGTTAAAAGGTGACAGAGAGTGGATGGAGTGATCGGTTGAGATGGAGTTGTAACGGGGCAGGGTTTACTGGTAGACTGATGATGCATTCTAGAGAGATAGGGACATGTTGCTGTAGGCCATTCGACTATTTTTTCCGATGTTCTGTCGGGATGCATCAGTTGTGTGACATAACCTGCGATCGACTCGAGTACAACTGCATGTTCTGTGAGTGACTTGTAGCACTGTCTATCTGCGGTCGTCAACAGCAAACCTCTCGCCCATCAGAGGACCTCCATCCTGTTTCTACACATTCCTCTAGACGAACGAAGATTTATGCGACATACACCTTTCCCCTGCTGCATCTTGAGCATAAAATCGAATCTTCAGTTTCATAACTGTAGTGATGCTAAGTTAGCGACAGGTGTTTGTGAAGTAGTGTTTGTGAGGTGCTACAATCCTCGTGTATACATCTGCTTGACTGATGTCCTGTTTACGGAGTTAGTGGCGGCATGTCGTGTAATTTCACATGTCAAACACCACTGCTATGCGTTTGTCTCTTTCTTTGTAACAGGCATTCTCCGTTACTAACGATCATTTTATATAGGACTGATATGAGCGTATTATATTTTCTGAACTGTGATCTGATGTGAATAGTGGGGAATATACACCTCTGGAAAGCTATGTTGTACATGTATCACAAGGAATCGATATTTTAAGGAAGAAGTTCTTCATTTTACAGTTTATCACCATAGTTTATCGTAGAGAAACCTGCAAGGAGAATGTATGTCACGTCCCGGAAATATATTTCTTACACTGGCATAGTAACACCGTTGCATTACATACGACTAATAGGTATGAAATCGCAACGATCTAACATTATAGCGTTTTTAAGTAGAGAACCTTGTAGCCTTAGGAGTACATGTGTTTATGTTCCCTCTTGCAAATACCTTCTTGCTAATGACTCCAGACACTAGAACAACACTTTACGTAGAATTGATATCGCAGTTGATTTACGTAAAATGCAGCAAACACCATCCGTTTGGAGCTCTATCATGCATAAAAACCACCCGTTTCTTGTTCTTAACCGTCTGTTATATCATCACAACAGATTCATGTATACTATACACCGATAAAGGGTGCTAACCTCCTCAACATTTGCGCATCTGGAGAACTGTTATGTCCTTGGATGGATGTGGGACAGCAGTTACAGCCTCGGTTCGCACTGTTCCTACACGAAACGTGGAATGTAGCCGTCTGCTTCTGGTCAGCTGCAGGTTAAATTGGTGTCAGTGCTGCAGGGATCGTTGGTCAAAGACAATGCGAGGAGATCTTTCTGTCTAACTTTATTCTAATAATGCGAGAATGCCCTGTGACTCCCATCCACATTGAGGAAGATCGTAAATTATGCGCTATGATTGAAGTGGTGGAGATATGTAGGTCGCTGTCTGGTACACAGACAGTTAACAATGAAAGAACATACAGCACAGTCATCTATTTACATTCGCGATGGTACTTGCAAAGCAGTGGAGGGGCTGTTTGGTGGTGATACAGAAACTGGTAAGTATGCTGCCGTGTCATTGGTTGGTGTAGAAATTACGATAAAATTGCTAAAATTGATCGCATTATCAACTACGATACTTATTATTACAACATCGACAGTGTCTTTTCCATCCCAACAGTGCACTGATACGCAGTTGATTACCACATAATGTTTGACTGACATCGCTTGTTTGAGATGGAGAAAGAGTCTTGGTGGAGGGGGCAACACCTTTCGGGGATGGCTAACACCGAACAGTAATCGCGTGCATGGCCGTGATATGAGGAATCAATGAAACGGAACACAGTGCCATTAGCTATCCTGTCACTGTGAATGATGAGTTTAAATGTAGAGGTCGTCAGTCACCTTCGAACAGCAATTTGGAAACGCTCCAAAATGCCTCAAAATTCTTCCATTTTCCTTTTGTTGTGACTGTCTTTTATTTCAGTCTTCGAGAGTGTGGGTGTGTCGTGGAATCAGCAGCACCAACAAGATCTGCACCGTGCGATGTCTAGTTTTCTGGGGGATCCAATGGACCAAAACGTGTTACTGTCATTTTAGAACCTGACACAGACGTCGAAATCGTTGCGGAAAGAAAAGTATTGCAGTGTACAAAGCGTGTTACATCAGAAAAAGCGGTGTACAGTACGTGATCAAAAGTATCCAAACACACCCAAAAACATACCTTTTTGGCATTAGGTGCATTGTGCTGCCACCTGCTGCCAGGTACTCCATATCAGCAACCTCAGTAGTCATTAGACATCGTGAGAGAGCAGAATGGGGCACTCCGCGGAACTCATGGACTTCGAATGTGGTCAGGTGATTGGGCGTCACTTGTGTCATATGTCTGTACGCGACATTTCCACACTCCTAAACATCCCTAGGTCCACTGTTTCCAATGTGGAAACGTGAAGGGACATGTACAGCAAAAAAGTGTACAAGCCTACCTCGTATGTTGATTGACAGACACAACCGACCATTGAAGAGGTGTAACAGGCAGACATCTATCCAGCCCATCACACAGGAATTCACGACTGCATCAGGATTCACTGCAAGTACTATGACAGTGAGGCGGGAGGTGAGAAAACTAAGATTTCATGGTTGAGCGGCTACTCATAAGCCACACATCACGCTAGTAAATGCCAAATGACGCCTCGCTTGGTGTAATGAGCGTAAACATTTGAAGAGTGGAAAAACGTTGTGTGGAGTGACGAATCAGGGTGCACAATGTGGCGATCCGACAGCAGTGTGTGGGTATGGCGAATGCCCAGTGAACGTCGTCTGCCAGCGTGTGTAGTGCCAATAGTAAAATTCGGAGATGGTGGTGCTATGGTGTGGTCATGTTTTTCATGGAGGGTGCTTGCACCCCTTGTTGTTTTGCGTGGCACTATCACAGCACACGCCTACATTGATGTTATAAGCACTTTCTTGCTTCCCACTGTTGAAGAGCGATTCAGGGATGGCGATTGCATCTTTAAACAGGATCGAGAACCTGTTCACAATGCACGACCTGTGGCGGAGTGTTTACACAACAATAACATCCCTGTAATGGACTGGCCTGCACAGAGTCCTAACCTGAATTCTATAGAACGCCTTTGGGCTGTTTTGGAACGCCGACGTCGTGCCAGGCCTCACTGACCAACATCGATACCTCTCCTCAGTGCAGCACTCCATGAAGAATGGGGTGCCATTCCCCAAGAAACCTTCGAGCACCTGATTGGACGTATGCCTGCGAGAGTGGAAGCTGTCATCCAAGGCTAAGGGTGGGCCAAAATCATATTTAATTCCAGCATTACCAGTGGAGGGCGCGACGAACTTGTAAGTCATTTTCAGCCACGTGTCCAGATTTCATCGCATAGTGTATCAAACAACGAAACCGGGACCCTCTCCTGCGACTGATTACCTGTGGGGGAGATGGTCCTTGTACAGTACAGGAGATGAAACTTTACATCAGTCTGTGCAAGCGACATCGATTACTAGCCGTCTGCTCCAATGGATCAATACCTGTATATTTAATAGGATCGCCACATATGCTCGATGCCGGCACATAGACGGTATTCGTTTTCGATATATCAGAAGAGAGATGTGGTAAAAATCTATCGGATGGAGCTAGCGGAGCTTTTATAGTTCGTAGTTTTTCTCTGCTGGATGGTACAGGATAATTATGATAGAATGTTTCGGTGATAGACTTGAATGGACACTGAGAGACGCGGATCTGCTTCGGACTAAAGTAACTGTATATAGTTTGGAAATGTACCGCAATGCAGTAACAAAATCCTTCTTCCATGCCCTGTATGATGTGGAGTCTTCCTATCTTTCCCAACAGAAACACTACAGTAACTGTTCGTACTGTCTTTTATACTACGTCGTGTTGCAGGAGCAGGTTTCGTTTCTCACTGACCGTACACATCGTACACAGGTGGTGGAGCTGTGACAAGAAAACATGGTCCTATAGCATTAACTTAGCTGACTGATGAGGATAGAAACGTGTTAATGATGGTTTATCAGCAGCTGATACGGATCTCTAAGTCGTGGTAAGAAAAAGTGTATGGCAGTGTACGCCGACTGGTTGTGTTACAACCGAAAAAACAATGTATTAAACTTCTTACGAAGGAATAAAATAGGAACCTTCTCGTGTGATTGATAGTCTGTTGGATACAGTCATCCTACAGTGCAGGTAATGAAATTTTATACCGGTCTGTGGAAGCGATTTTGATCACGACCTAGATTCAGAGGGATTGTCTAAAAAATAACGCTGTAGCTTTTGCTGTGTGGGATCCTTAGCAGACAGGTTCGAAAAAGGTGACTCGTTTTGAGATATGAGTGTGGTACGAATATGATTCACCAGTGGCTTTAATCATTAAAAGACGACCGAACGGGGTGAGGCAATGGTTAACACACTGGACTCGCATTCGGGAGGGCGACGGTTCAAACCCGTCTCCGGCCATCCTGATATAGGTTTTCCGTGATTTCCCTATATCACTTCAGGCAAATGCCGGGATGGTTCCTTTGAAAGGGCACGGCCGATTTCCTTCCCCATCCTTCCCTCCCCCGAGCTTGTGCTCCGTCTCTAATGACCTCGTTGACGGGACGTTAAACACTAATCTCCTCCTCCTCCTCTCTACAGGATCCAACTGACTCAAGACCACTTTTTATGCAGGTTGTACGCGAAATGTATTGTGTGGGCTGTAGAATCCGTCTGTGCTCAGCTTCAAATGTCGGTATTATTTTTATTTATTTACACGTCAAGTTCCGTAGGACCAAATTGAGGAGCAAATCTCCACGGTCATGGAACGTGTCAGTACATGAAATTTCAACGTAAAAGTAGTAATAGATAAAAATAAAATGTTTATGACCCCGAAAAAAGTCAAGCCATTAGTTTAAGTAAACACAGTCAACAATACAACAAGAATCAGCTTAATTTTTCAAGGAACTCTTCGACAGAATAGAAGGAGTGACCCTTGAGGAAACTCTTTAGTTTCTATTTGAAAGCGCGTGGATTACTGCTAAGATTTTTGAATTTTTGTGGTAGCTTGTTGAAAATGCCTGCAGCAGTATACTGCACACCTTTCTGCACAAGAGTTAAGGAAATCCGATCCAAATGCAGATTTGATTTCTGCCGAGTATTAACTAGTGAAAGCTCCTTATACTTGGGAATAAGCTAGTACTGTTAACAAGAAGTGACAGGAAGGAATATGTATACCGAGAGGCCAATGTCAACATACCAGACCTGTGAACAGGCGTCGACAAGAGGTAGCAGCAGCGCGGTTCCGGACTGAAGCGCCTAGAACCGCTAGGCCACAGCGGCCGGCGACAGGTTTTTTCTTTTTTTTTTTTTTTTTTCGTTGCAGCGATATCTTTTAACGAAATTTCAATTTCCCACATAGACAGGATGAGACAGGCTCACACGATTTGTTTTGTAAACGCTAGTATGATATAGCATCGCATTGGTAAAAGGGGACCTGCAACAGTGTAGAAAACAGCTACGTTCTCTTGAATTATAGCTTGTTGTTGTCGAATGTAAAATGAATGTGTTTTTTCCGACATGTGATTAATTGATCAATTTAATTAATTTGTATATCAATTTGATACCCAAATTGCACCCGTACCCCCAACTCATTACTACTCTTAAAATAACTCAAACTAACTTACGCTAAGGACAACAGACACACCCACGTCCGAGTGAGAAGCCGCGCGAAACATGACAAGGCGCCTCAGGTCACATGGCTACCCCGCACCGCTACACAAGAGAACGTGCCAAGAAAGCGTACCTTATTTATTCTCAAGGGGAAGACTTTGGACGACGCTGCAGTTTCGGTGCTAGAGAAGGGTCTGAATTTTGCACCGACACTGCGGACCATTCCCATCCGAGATGTGATTAGTGGAATAGAACAGGCTGTTTCGAAATTTCCTAAAGATGCTGCCAAAGATATTTGGCGTGACAGATGCCGCATCTTGACTCGAGCTTACCCTAAGGAGTTCAACTTTAACATCACCACGGCTGAAATAAATGCCCTACGAGAATTGAGGGGAGACCAAGACATTGTCATCTTACCTGCTGACAAAGGAAATGCTACTGTGCTTCTCTCACGCACAGAATATAATAGCAAGATGTACAAAATGCTCGACGATCCTGCATACAGTAAATTAAAAAGTGATCAGACGAGTAAGATGCAGAGAAAGACTCTGGAACTCATTAGGAAGAGCTCGATTCCAGCACAAGTCGCTAAGGGTTTGGATCAACAAGCTACTTCCGCCTAGACTCTATGGCCTACCCAAGATCCATAAGAATGGGGTGCCTCTCTGTCCTATTGTAAGTAACATAGGAGCACCTACTTATTTTGTTGCGAAATATCTGACATCACTATTGGGACTTGTCGTAGGCAAGTGCGACCATCATATTCGAAACTCTGAAGATTTCATAGGTCACCTGAAAACTCTTAGATTGCAATCGTCGGATATCTTACCAAGTTTAGAGGTTGTGTCTTTATTTACAAAGGTGCCCTTGCAGGACTCTTTAGAGCTCATTAGCAACTAGTTTGAGGAGGGGATAGTGGCATTATTTAAACATGTGCTTATTTGAACATACTTTTTATTTCATGAGCAATACTCTGAACAAGAGGACGGCGTCGCCATGCGAAGCCCTGCGTCTCCTGTGGTGGCCAATTATTTTATGGAGGACTGTGAAGAGAAAGCACTACAATCAAACTCTCTCAAACCCTCTTCTTTTCTGCAGTATGTCGATGATACATTTGTGGTGACGCCACATGTTTCTTCAGCATCTGAATTCGCTCCGTCCGAATATAAACTTCACAATGGAAATGGAATAAGATGGCACTTTACCCTTTCTTGAAAGCAGATGGAACCTTGGGACATAGCGTCTACCGGAAGCCAATGCATAAAAATCTATATGTGCATGCCAGAAGGTGCCATCATCCTCCACGATGTGGTAGTGCATTACGTATGTTAGTTCAGAGAGCGCATGTGGTATCTGATCCTGAAAGCCTGTCGAGTGAATGCAACATTTAAAGACAGTGTTCCGACAAATCGTTATTCTGAGAGACAGATACGTAATGCATTCAGGCTCAAGTGAGTTCAATCTATGGGACACAATGAAGATAGATCCACCACTTTGGCCTTCTTGCCGTATTTTGGTGTATGTCCTCAAGAATCGGAAGAGTCCTAGGAAGATATGACATTGTGTTTTTCGACCGTCTGCAAAACTAAAGGATGATCTTGGCCTGAGGAAATGTGGTGTGTACAAGATTCCTTGTCAATGTGGGGCAGCATATATAGGCCAGACATGTCGCACAGAACAAGAACGCTACGGTGAACATCAGCGTCATACAGCCTACGTCAACCGGAAAAGTCGGCAATTGCGGAACACCGTCTGAGTACAGAGCATTACATGATTTATGAAAAGACGGAAGTTTTATCCCCGGCATCATCTTTCTGGGATTGCGTCATTAAGGAAGCAGTAATTATTCGTACAGCCGATAATGTCATCAGCAGGGATGCGGGATTTCAATTGAGCACAGCCTGGAACCCTGCATTGGCTGCTATTAAATCACGACGAGAAAATCAAGATTTTTCCGCAACAGAATCGTCATACCATTTGGCTAGTATAGTTCCTCATTGAATGACGTCTGGCAGTACTGTTAGTAAACATAGCGTACCGCGCACGTGCAGGAGGGCCGCTCTGCGGTTTTCGGTAGAGGGCGCTTAGTACGGTACAATCTATCTGCAAATTATTGCGCATGAGTGATTTCCGCGCCTGAGTATTCTTCGCGCGCGTGTTTTATATACAGAGCGTCGACGTGCGGATACCGTCGGGCAGAGAGAGCGCTGCTGCTACGCTTGTAAGTAGGCTGTTTAAGTTCTTATGTTGGTAACACCACGTAGCGCTCTGTATTAAAATCACTGACTGTGCTGTGTGCAGTCTGTGGCTGGTTAGACTCATTGTTCGAATATTCGCTTGTGTAGTGTTGGGCAGTTGGATGTGAGCCGCCAGCAGTGGTTGATGTGGAGAGAGAGATGCCCGAATTTTGAGAGGTTGCTATAAGCGGACGATGTGGACGTGTGTCCACCAGAAAAAGGAAAATTGTAAAGATGGATGTCATGAATTGATAGATATATGTATATGATGACTTTTGAACACTATTAAGGTAAATACATTGTTTGTTCTTTATCAAAATCTTTCATTTGCTAATTATGCCTATTCGTACTTAGTGCCTTCAGTAGTTAGAATCTTTTACTTAGCTGGCAGTATTGGCGCTCACTGTATTGCAGTAGTTCGAGTAAAGAAGATTTTTGTGAGGTGGCCGGGGTGACAGAGCGGTTCTAGGCGCTCCAGTCTGGAACCGCGCGACTGCAACGGTCGCAGGTTCGAATCCTGCCTCGGGCATGGATGTGTGTGATACCCTTAGGTTAGTTAGGTTGAAGTCGTTCTAAGTTCTAGGGGACTGATGACCTCAGAAGTTAAGTCCCATAGTGCTAGGAGGCATTTGTTAGTCAGGGCCATTCTTTTGTAGGGATTATTGAAAGTCAGACTTCGTTGCGCTAAAAATATTGTGTGTCAGTTTAGTGATGATCAGAATAAGTAAAGAGAGAACTGCCTGAGTACGTTCAGTTTTACTCAGCTGTCTTTGTATCAAATAACGTAGAAGTCTACCAGTACAGTAATTCATAATTTTTCTATGGGGGCGTTTCACGCTGTTGCGCTGTGCTAGAGATCGCTACTTCGTTGTCGCTCGTCCAACCGATATGGCCGGACGCGGAAAAGGAGGCAAGTTTCTGCCGCACTGGAATTCCTGGCGGAAGTGACTGGGAAGGACCGCGACCGCAAACGGCTCCCGAAGAAGCGCACGGAACAGCAGTGCTTCAAGTGTCAGAAGATGGGGCACATTGTGAAAGCGTGCAGGGACACTGTTGCGTGCTTGAAGTGCGCCGAGGCACACGACATACGCACATGCCCCAAACCTCGTGGTGTGACCGCCAAGTGCGCGAATTGCGGTGGTGCCCACGCCGCAAACTAGTACAGCTCCGGCTACTTAAAAGGCTACAGAAGCAAGAAGGCCGCCCCACGCCCTGCTGAGGAACTCGTGGCAGTCCACCGCCAGCTGCGCGAGGAGCTGCGGGTGCTGAAGGAGACGCCTGCTCCTGCCGCCGTCTCCACTGCGAGACAGCCGGTGGGGGTGGACGCCTCCAACCAGACGGGACCTGCCACGTCCCCCGCCAACACGCGGGCCAGCGTGCTGTCCCCGATGGATGTGGAGACGCCTGCTCTCCCTCCCGAAGGGGAGGACGACACGCCGGCCTGAGTGGCCAGGCGGTTCTAGGCGCAACAGTCTGGAGCCGAGCGACCGCTACGGTCGCAGGTTCGAATCCTGCCTCGGGCATGGATGTGTGTGATGTCCTTAGGTTAGTTAGGTTTAATTAGTTCTAAGTTCTAGGCGACTGATGACCTCAGACGTTAAGTCACATAGTGCTCAGAGCTATTTTTACAGACACATGACGAGGGTACGCATAACGAGATACCTCCGCTGCAGCGGTACAAGCATGCTTGCCGCTCACTACGGAGCGCAGTGTGCAACACGTGCTGCAGAATGTCGCCGCGTCCCTTCGTGACGGGACATACCCACACTTAGATAAACCCAATCCCTTCACTCCTCCCGACAGGCCGAAACCCCTCTCTCCTCACAAGCCTTACGAACCGGACATCATACCGTTTTAAGATCTTTGGTTTCCAGGCAGGGGCGGAAGCTAATTAATAGTCAGCCCGTCTCCACGCCCTCTGATTGGGAACACATTTCTGTGGCCTCAGCCAGGGGCGTGTCAGCGGGGTAGTCCTGATCGGGTCAGTGTGAGCCACATCCACACGAACAGCCTCGAGATGAGTCTACCAACGTTCTTAAAATGTTCAAATGGCTCTGAGCACTGTGGGACTTAACATCTGAGGTCATCAGTCCCCGAGAACTTAGAACTACAGAAACCTAACTAACCTAAGGACATCACACACATCCATGCTACAGGCAGGATTCGAACCTGCGACCGGAGCCAACGTTCTCCCCGAGACAATGTTCACATTCCTCGGTCAACAGCCCTACATCCCATTAGACACAATCCGTCTCCCAAGCCAATTCCTGCCGTGAGTTCCTCTACTCCCACCCCACAGGCTTGCAGGAATAGTGACAACTGCTTACCCCCTACACGAGGTCTGGATCGCTCGTTACGAAAGTGCAGTGCAGTGCGGACACCGTCAATCGTACCTAGCCACCAACAATGTTGGACCACCTGAAGATGTCGGAGAGTTGCTCCGAGGAAACACTGTGGAATTTGCACAACGTCATCCGGCGGCAAACCCGTGAAGACTATTTACAACGTATCCATGGGGAAAGCTTGAAGAGTCAAATCAATTACAGTTCAAAGCCAATGTGGCAAGAGTCAAATCAATTACAGTTCAAAGTCAATGTGGCAAGAGTCAAATCAATTACAGTTCAAAGTCAATGTGGCAAGAGTCACTCCAAAAACGTCCATAAGCGTCAGGCCATTGACGCCAGCCATCTCTCAATTTACTTGTTATTCAGGAATTGTCAGCCAGGTTAACTTCCGTTTAATATACTATTTCATTCGATATTCCAGTACTGGAAATTTAGGTTAACGACTCCTTATTTTTCTTTCTGCTTTAACGATCAAACTTACTACAGCTATTACCTTCGTACTGTTCACACCTGAAATCTGTCGTGGGGACACAAATACAGGATGAGGCTCTGCAGGCAAGCGTCTTGGTAAGTCCTTGAGCGTCCACTGCTATGCCGACGAAGGAAGCTACCCTCTGTGGTGGTCAACACCAAAGGGGCATGTACGATTTCAATATTTATTAACAAACCTTCACTGTATTGAAACGACGTCACACCATCAACAATACTAACAAAAATTATCAGTTGACAACGCGGTTTTACAAGGTCACGATGCCGAACACCGAAAACATAGCGTGTGCCACAGCTGTATTATACATAGCTTACAAGCAACAGAAAACAGTGAAAACAGAGGTATGAGAATAGTTGAAAAACGAAATGGCGATTCACATCTTAATTTACTGGCAAATAAGAACCAAGGATCCAAAAGATCTCACAAATTATTTCCCGACGAGTCCTGTCATCCCCAATCTGTACACAGTCCAAGCTAATCACTTTCACGAATGGTGAGGACAACACAAACACCCAGTCCCCGGGCAGAGAAAATCCCCAACATGGCCGGGAATCGAACCTGGGAACCTATGATCCAGAGGTAGCAGCGCTAGCCACATTTTTTATTTTTTTGACCTCATTTTTTTCTATATTGTTTGTTGAATTTGTTCGGGGCGGATGTCCGATGACACCCATTCAGGTTCTTCACTCATCTGTTAACTCAGCTTTTTATTACAGAGGGTAGCTAGCACCCTGGCCGAACACGCTGAGCCACCGTGCCGGCGCCACTAGACCACAAAGTGCGAACCCACGAGTCCTGTATCATACCACAAGCGATTAGTAATGGTTCAAATGGCTCTGAGCACTATGGGACTTAACTTCTGACGTCATCAGTTCCCTAGAACTTAGAACTACGTAAACCTAACCTAAGGACATCACACACGTCCATGCCCGAGGCAGGATTCGAACATGCGACCGTAGCGGTCACGCGGTTCCAGACTGTAGCGCCTAGAACCGCTCGGCCACTCCGGCCGGCGATTAATGATGATACGAGCTAAAATACAGAGACAGAATACGTTTATGAGAGAAACAATCACAAGAGATTAGGACTGACTCTGAGATTTCTGGCGATAGGCAGATCATCCGAATATTCGAAGTTTAATTCCGTAACATCAGCGAACATAATTAGTAAAATTATGTATAAGCCTATGAAGAAATATATCTGTCTGGCAAGATTATGTTCAGGCAACTGACGTAAAACATTTTTCAACGTTTTTTTAATAATTTAGTGAAACTGACTTCCATTTTACATACCTCTTAAAGATTTTACGAAATGGGAGCGGTTTTCGTAATTGCTACGTAATTCTCCAACCTACACTTGTGAAATTATTAAAGTAAGCAGTTTCATAGAGAATCCTCCATTGACTATACTAACGTGGTACAAACAACGATTACCCTCACATAGGCCTACTAAAATTCTTTTTGTATTAAAAGACTACTTGAATTGAACCTGAGGTATGATGTGCAGAAAGGCGAATTGAAAACACAAACATTGCACACTAACGAAGAAAGACGAATTGAAACCATAAAGAGTACACACTGACGCCCTGTGGCTGTTTCATGCTTTGTCAGCGTCTGACTGGAGGATATTGTCAAACCGTCTATACTTGACCTCACACGTTCAGTATGTGTTCATAACACTAAAAATATTTAGAATGCCATCAGTACTAGCATGTAGCACTCCATCTTCAGGCCACAAGTAGCCCATCGGACCATCCGACCGCCGTGTCATCCTGAGTTGAGGGATGTGGATAGGGCGAGCATGTGGTCAGCACAAGGCTCTCCCAGTCGTTATGATGGTTTTCTGTGACCGGAGCCGCTTCTATCCGGTCGAGTAGCTCCTCAATTGGCATCACGAGGCTCAGTACACCCCGAAAAATGGCAACAGCGCATGGCGGGGTGGTCACCCATCCAAGTGCCAGCCACGTCCGACAGCACTTAACTTCGGTGATCTCATAGGATCCGGTGTATCCACTGTAGCAAGGCCGTTGCCCGCCATCAGTACTGCTCGTCAATATTTCTGGTATTGATAACATGTCAAAACGGGCACATAGACGGTCAATATATTGATAGTTTGACAATATTATTGAACGTGTGAGGGGTCCCTTAATACTCGTACAATGGTCAGCGACTCGTATGCCACAAGAGTACTGTACTGTCTGTGAGTAACACAGATCTACGGCTGGAGGTTCCATTAAGAGGTTCTCACATGTTCAATAATATTTTAAAACAGTCAATATATTGACGGTACGGGAGTGTGTATACATCAAAATATTCTCAAAACTGTCAACACATATTGAACGCGTGAAGTCAAGTATTGAGGGGTTTGACAACATTCTTATTTCATGACAAAGCTTCATGAACCAGCCACAAGGCGTTAGTGTACACTATTTGTGTTTTCATTTCGTCCTTGTGCGTACCATATCTCATGTTCAATATTTTAAGTACTCTCAAACCTATTTTAATGCACCTATGCGAGGGTAATAATTGTATATACCACTTTGATATGGTCAGCAGAGGAATCGCTGATACTGCATACTTTATTAATGTGAAAATATAGTGTAGGTTTGTGAATTACATTGCTTGGAAAAATGATCCAAATTCGAAAAATACGTCATTTATCTGCAATTACTGGTAAGAGGTCTGCGAAATGCAAGCCAGTCTCAACAAATTATTACAAAAATAAAGACAAAAATGTTTTATATTAATTGTCTGGATATATCCTTGCTAGGCAGATACAATTGTTTCATAGGTTCCCATACAATTTTACTGTACGATTCAAGACTCTTTGGAAAATAATTTATGAAATCTTTATTGCCCGTGGTTCTGATTTGTCAGTAAATTAACATGTGACCAGTCGCTTCCTTTTTTCAATCATTCTGGGACCCATATCCTCTTTTTCACTGTTTTCTGTTGCTTGCAAGCTATAGCTAAAATAATAATGTTTCGAAACATTCTTGGGGTTCACAGCCCAAATTTTCCATTTTCACCTGTTCTGGCACGCGCGAGAACAAACTTTTAGGACTCTTTCCACTCGCGCTATCCTCTGGGTTGGCCGGCCCAGATTTTACAAACTTAGTGGGAGCAAAAACTACTATTGCAATTCTATCATTGGAGGGATCTCCTCGCCATGCCCTACGATTGACCGTAGCGGAAGGGAGAGAGAGCCTCAGCGAAGTTTAGGAGGCAATTAGGGGAAATTGGAGAGGGCACTCTTGGTTCAGACTCAGTTCAGTTAATACACTCTCATTGTACGCTTGCACTGAGGCCGACACCGCACCTGCGCTGGGTTCGGACGTCTTCGACTTACTCGAATTTCGCTGGTGACTTGTAAAGGCATGATGTACAGCAACCTTGCTTCACGTTGTCGGATCACCTCAGATGTGCGAGAGGCAGGTGGATCATTCACACAACCTTCCACGTTCTTCTTTTACTGCGTGATTATTCATGTGGTCATTCACGTTGTCGTGTAATCTAAATGCAACTCGCAATCCTTTGATCGTCTTTCGTCGCAATCTTTCGCTCTATCGATTCTGATTTATTTCGATTTCGTCTCTGATTTTTTCCGTGTTTTATTTTCCTTTTTCCTATGTTTTCCATTTTGTTTGTACAATCCTAATTCTCCAGTTTTGTAAACTGAAATGGAATTTTATGTTGTGTTAATCACGTTCAGTGAAATTACGGAATTTTCCAGCTATATCTCGCGAGTGGTGACATAAATATTATCATTTTTATTTTAAAATCAACCCATTTTCAGTTGTGTTTTCAATAATCATTGATTAGCGTTAATTAATTACATTTTTACCAGGTCACGCAGTACCTGGAAAATTAATCTTCGCAAACATTAGTAACGAGTTATCTGAGTCAAAATATGACGTGTTATGGCGACAGATCTGGTGTCATCCAACGCGCAATCAATGTGCAACCGCACAGTAATCATTAGCTTCGTGGGGACGCCATGTTAAACTAGATCTGGGATGGCAGCGAGTAGCACAAGCTACCTTGTCTGTTCACGAGATCTCAGCGAGCATTGGCCACGGTTCACACCATTACTTACATATACACACATGCGCGTTCGCTCCCTAACACACACGCACACACACACACACACACACACACACACACATACACACTCACGACCGGTTCTTCGCAATTTCATTGGTGAAATGGAAAGGGGTGCGCCTTTTTCTATTGGCTCTAGTGACGGCATGGGGATTTCGGTGCATACTGCAACTGCAGTCATGTACCATTATTATACAGTGACGGGAAAAAAATCGCAGCACCAAAAAATGATTAATGAAATATTGGGAATAGACGTGTCTAGGTAACATATTTAATTGATAAACTTTGCAATATCAAAAGTTAATGCAAGCGTGAGATAAGCCATTGAAAATGTGAAATGGAGGTGCATTAATAACCGTTGTAGCCTCCAGAATGTTGAATGCAGGTATGTAAACGTGCACGCATGTACACGTCCCGTGTGTCAGTTTGCCTGTTGCAATTGGTCAGACAATACAGGACTTCTAATGCTGTTTGTGGATGAGGCTGGAGTTGTCGCCCCTTGATGCTCGACTGGAGACAGATCTGGTGATCGATCAGGCCATGGCAACATGTCGACAGTATGTGGAGCATCTTGGGTTACAACAGCGGTGTGTGGGAGAGCGTTATCCTGTTGGAAAACACCCCTGGAATGCTGTTCAAGAATGGCAGACCAACAGATCGAATCATCAGACTGACGTGCAAATTTTCAGTCAGTGTGCGTGGGAAAACTTCTAGAGTGCTCGTGCTATCGTACAAAATCACACCCCAGACCATAACTCTAGGCCCATTGTGTCTAGCACGCTGAAAGGTTGATTGCTGGCCCTCAACTGGCCTCCTTCTAACCAACACACAGCCATCGCTCTCACCGAGGCATAACTAGCTTTCATTAGTAAACACAACAGACCTCCTCTCAGCGCTCCAATGAGCTGTCGCTTGACGTCACTGAAGTAGCAAGTAGCGGTGTTTGGCGTCAGTGGAATGCACGCTACAGATCGTCTGGCTCGGAGCCTTCTTTGAAGTAACCGGTTTTTAACAGTTTCATGTGTCATTGTGGTGACAATTTCTGCTGCAGAAGCAGTACGACATGCCAGAGCCATACGCCGAACACGATGGTCTTCCCTCTCGGTAGTGCCACGTGGCCGTACGAAGGCTCGTCTTCTTGCGACCATACATTCTCGTGACCTCCGCTGCCAGCAATCATGTACAATGCCTACATTCCTGCCAAGTCTTTCTGCAAAGCAGAAATATCCAGCTTCTCCTATCCCTATTACATAAACTCGCTCAAACTCAGTGAGGTGTTGATAATGGCGTCTTTGTCACCTTAAAGGCATTCTTTACTTTTTCACCACGTCCAATCTCAAAGGTAACTAACGCTGATGACCGTTGCAGCGTGTGTTTAAAGCAACCCTGATTTTCATCCTCACAGTGACGCTACTAGCGCCACTCTTATGCGACTGGCAACAGATCTGAATATGCGTCACCTTTCTGATATAGAAACACGGATATCAACTTCCGTTTATGTCGCACAACTCCTTCTTGGTGTTGCCACTTTTTTCCGTATGTGTATTTGGAGCAATAATCACACGCTTGAACAACAACCTGTGTCACAGGTTTGAATAAAAAGAAAAAATATAAATAAATATTACTTAGGTCGAGGAAGGAGGGCTTAATGAGATCGTTCAAAGCGGCTAAGATTGTCAGACTCACACACTTGCACCAATTTTTGGATTCGGACATTCGGCGCTCGCCTGTCACTTTTATCGCTTATTGTATAAAGCGGCTTCTTCTTATTTGGACTCAATAACACTGCGTGTAGTCCGTTCCAGACCTTTCATCACAGAATAATCTGAAGTGTTTTCCAGTAATGGAACCGGAGATGTCTGTATTAAGCTAACTACTAACTAACCACTCGTTTTCCTACATTTTGTTGAATAAATAAAACAATTTACACAACATATCACAGTACAGAAATAAACCCATTTCCACTGCAAAGCATTTATGCGCAACTCTTTGGTGTAGAAGTTTTGTAGAAACGCAAGTCCATGACTGGTTTGCATACAACGCCTTAAAATATACACGGAAGTTTTCAGTATCCTCTATACTGATAAACAGTTCGGTCGCATGACGTAGAGTGCAGCTGTCTCCTGTTGTTGCCAGTAGACAGAACGTGGAGCGAAAAGTTGTTTGCAACTTGTACAGAAAATAGTGTGCAGTTATAACAGTTGAAGGACATGAAACGGGCGTAGTGGTCGATTATGGAGTGAGATAGGGTTGCAGCCTAACCTGGATGTACACTGAGAAAACAGTAAAACGAAGGAGAAATTTGGAATACAATTAAAGTTCCGGGTGAAGAAATAAAAAGCTATACGTTTGTTGATGATACTGTAATTCTCTCTCAGACAGCAAAGGACTTGGGAGAACAGTTGGACGGAATGGATATGCCTTGGAATGAGATTATAAGATCGACATCAGCAAAAGTAAAACAAGGGTAATCGAACATAGCGAAGTATGGAGAAGGTGGAGTGACGGTATGGGAATGTTTTCCATGGTCGGCGTTTGGTCTCCTTACTGCCCCTAATAAAACGTTAAATGCGGAAGGAGATGAACATATCTTACAGCATTTTATACCTCGTACAGTAATAGAATAGCTCGCAGACGATTATTGTTTATTATCAGCATAACAACGCAGCCGGTCATAAAGCAGCACCTGTGAGGCGAGGGTTTGTGGACAAGAACATATGTGAAGTGAATTGTCCTGCTCAGAGACGCGACCTGAACCCAATGGAATACTTTGAGGTTGAGCTAGAACGTCGACTTCGCTCCTTCTCTGGTTTCGGCTCCTGAGGAAGAACGGGCTGCCATTTGTTTGCATTCACGTTATGGATTTCGCTATCTACATTTTCCCATTTCTGCTGTGACAACGCTGCTACATTTCTAATAGTAATTCATGCTTGCAGATAAACAGCGTGTTGTATGCCAAGAACTGTGAGAAATATTTGCTACAGTTTAACCAAATGGTTCAAATGGCACTAAGAACTATGGGACTTAACATCTTAGGTCATCAGTCCCCTAGAACTTAGAACTACTTAAACCTAACTAACCGAAGGACATCATACACATCCATGCCCGAGGCAGGATTCGAACCTGCGACCGTAGCAGTCGCGCGGTTCCGAACTGAAAAGCCTAGAACCGCTCGGCCACCGCGGCCGGCTACAGTTTAACCACTGAAAGTGTAACAAGCAATTTTACTGTCTCCGCTGGAGTCCTACCCGTAACTATCGACTCCCTACGACATTTCGTGTCATCCCGTACTACCAGTTGGAGATTGGCAGCAGCAGGATTAGGCATTTACCGTCCCACGTGTAGGCTGCCTTCAGTACCACAACACAAACGGATCCGTTTACAATGGTGCTGTGGCCGGGAAACATCGATTGTGACGAATAGCGTCGCACTATGCTTGGCGATAAATCGTGGTTCTGTACTAACTCCGGATGGCAGTCGTCGGCGAGTATGGCGCTGACATGGTGAGAGGTCCCATTCTTTGAATTTTTTGGAGAAACAAAGCGAAGGTGTCATGGTTTGTGGAGCCGCTAGCGTTACTTCAGGTCATGGCTGGAACTGACTGAAGATTCTCTGAGAGCACAACGGTACATTCACAGACATCCTGTGTCCTCATGTGCTACCTCTCATGTGACAGCATCTTTGCTCCTTTTTTCAACAGGGCAATGTTCGTCCATTCATGTAAAGTGTCTGTGAACTGCCAACGTGATGTTGAGGCACTCCGGTGGCCAGCAAGACTCTCAGATCTGTCCCCAATAGAATATGTGTGGGACCAGTACCAGTACTCAAGATATCAACGACCAGTTACAACGGCTGTGAGCCAGCTTGATTCAGGAGAGGCTACAAGGGCTTTATGACACCACCTGAATCAGTGTCTGCTTCCAGACCAGAAGGGTTACAACGTCAGACTGATAAGTGGGGACGAATACTGCCAAGTATTTTGTAAATTTACCGTCATTTTGTAATCACTGTAACAACATCAAATACCCTCTGTACCGTGAAGATTAGATTCGTTTCCTCTTCCATTTCCGGATGCTTCAGTTGTCGGGCGGTGTAGATAAAGAAACAGCGTCTTACAGACATTTTTGCTGAGAGTGAGGTCTGTATTGCAGTCGAAGTCGCGTGTGAGTGGTCAGTGCCGAATTCTGAAGACGTACCGCCTTTTTTGGGAAGACTAGTGAAGAAGTACTACCAGAGAATCTCGTTATCTACTCTTGACCAGATCAAAATAGGAAGAACTCCGACGTCAGCACTGCTTTGGGTGTGACATATGTCTAAAGTTTGGATCTCGTTCTTCTTTCTGTCCTCATTTTAGATAACAGACTTTTTCAGAGCGATTCTCACTCAAGTTAGCGAAATCATGAGGCCTACATTTCGATGACAGGTTTTGAGAGTTAATGAAATTACAAATCCGCGTTCTGTAGTCGATTACATGCATGTTAATCAAGCATACAAAATTAATATGCAGATTTCTGCCGGTAAATTACACTACTGGCCATTGAAATTGCTACACCCAGAAGAAATGCAGTTGATAAACGGGTATTCATTGGACAAATATATTATACTAAAACTGACATGTGATTACATTTTCACGCAATTTGGGTGCATAGATCCTGAGAAATCAGTACCCAGAACAACCACCTCTGGCCGTAATAACGGCCTTGATACGCCTGGGCATTGAGTCAAACAGAGCTTGGATGGCGTGTACAGGTACAGCTGCCCATGCAGCTTCAACACTATACCACAGTTCATCAAGAGTAATGACTGGCGTATTGTGAGGAGCCGGTTGGTCGGCCACCATTGACCAGACGTTTTCAGTTGGTGAGAGATCTGGAGAATGTGCTGGCCAGGGCGCAGTCGAACATTTTCTGTATGCAGAAAGGCCCGTAAAGGACCTGCAACATGCGGTCGTGCATTATGCTGCTGAAATTTAGGGTTTCGCAGGGATCGAATGAAGGTTACAGCCACGGGTCGTAACACATCTGAAATAATGCGGTGACCGAGACGTGTAACCCCATACCATCACGCCGAGTGATGCGCCAGTATGGCGATGACGAATATACGTTTCCAATGTGCGTTCACTGCGATGTCGCCAAACACGGTTGTGACCATCATAATGTTGTAAACAGAACCTAGATTCATCCCAAAAAATGACGTTTTGCCATTCGTGCACCCAGGTTCGTCGTTGAGTACACCATCTCAGGCGCTCAAGGGTAACCGCAGCCATGCTCTCCGAGCTGATAGTCCATGCGGCTGCAAACGTCGTCGAACTGTTCGTGCAGATGGTTGTTGTCTTGCAAACGTCCCCATCTGTTGACTCAGGGATCGAGACGTGGCTGCACGATCCGTTACAGCAATGACGATAAGATGCCTATCATCTCGACTGCCGTTGGGGTCCAGCACGGCGTTCCATATTACCCTCCTGAACCCACCGATTCCATATTCTGCTAACAGTTATTGGATCTCGACCAACGCGAGCAGCAATGTCGCGATACGATAAACCGCAATCGCGATAGGCTACAATCCGACCTTTATCAAAGTCGGAATCGTGATGGTACGCATTTCTCCTCCTTACACGAGGCATCACAGCAACGTTTTACCAGGCAACGCCGGTCAACTGCTGGTTGTGTGTGAGAAATCGTTTGGAAACTCTCTTCATGTCAGCATGTTGTAGGTGTCGCCACCAGCGCCAACCTTGTGTGAACGCTCTGAAAACGTAATCAATTGCATATCACAGTATCTTCTTCCTGTCGGTTAAATTTCGCGTCTGTAGTACGTCATCTTCGTGGTGTAGCAATTTTAATGGCCAATAGTGTAATTATGCGCTACAATGTATGAGAACGTGCTGAAAAGTAATGCCTCCAAATTTTTTATTCCGTTCTCAATATCGGCTGAGATATTACATGTCATGCATATCACTCGGTCGAATTTCCCGCTTCGCAGAGGCCAGTGGCAGCCCTCTGGCGCTAGAAGGCTCACAATTGTTGTATATAATCCAACAAATACCTGTGTGGTGCATGAGAGGGCCTCAGAAAACGAATTCGAAGAGTTCGTCCACACTCCACACATGGCTCAACGTCTCTTTCAGCATGACAATGCCAGACCAAACATGAGCGCTGCATCTTGGCTTCGGTTCACTGTCATCCATCATCCTCCATGCAGTCCCGACTTAGCCCCATCCGATTTTAATCTGTTTCCAAAACAAAAGAACGCCTTCGAAGACCTCATTTTGACAGTGATGAAGCGATGGAAGCTGAGGTTGAGGCTCCATGAACAAAGTCAAATATTCTGCATTGACAATAAGTAATAAACTGATGCCTCTTTGGAAGGAATGTGTTTGCCGCCAGGGTGCGTATGTAGACAAATAAATATGTAGACATGAAGACTGATGGTGTAGAATGTCAATAAAGTTTCTTTTATTTAAAAATCTTTAATAGTTTTCATTTTAAAAAATCGAATGCATTAATTTTCAACATGCCGTGGTAATTACCAGAAATCACTTTTTTCAAAAACCCAATATGACGTTCGCCACTTGGGACAGCCATATCCGTTCGAAGGTTGTGTAATGCACCTGTATCGATAAAGCAGCGATGAGCTTCGTTTAAAAAAATATATCAACGATATTAGTGAAAGGTTCTTAAAATAAATGAATAATTGTTTTACGGCTCCCTCGCTGTCGCGAAGGAGACACACTTCTGTCTTATCACTAATTACCATTAGACGCCTTTGCCATTAAAGTTGCGGTAACCATTTTGTAATACGTAACATTTCATATAAATATCGTAAAATATATTTACGTTAATTCAATGAACTGATCTAATAATTTAATTAGCATTAATCATGAGCTCAGATGGCAACCCAATTCTAAGCAAAGAAGGGAAGGCAGAAAGGTGGAAGGAGTATATAGAGGGTTTATACAAGGGCGATGTACTTGAGGACAATATTATGGAAATGGAAGAGGATGTAGAGGAAGACGAAATGGGAGATAAGATACTGCGTGAAGAGTTTGACAGAGCACTGAAAGACCTGAGTCGAAACAAGGCTCCGGGAGTAGACAACATTCCATTAGAACTACTGATGACCTTGGGAGAGCCAGTCATGACAAAACTCTACCATCTGGTGAGCAAGATGTATGAGACAGTCGAAATACCCTCAGACTTCAAGAAGAATATAATAATTCCAATCCCAAAGAAAGCAGGTGTTGACAGATGTGAAAATTACCGAACTATCAGTTTAATAAGTCACA
Organism: Schistocerca nitens; assembly: GCF_023898315.1. Taxonomy (NCBI): domain Eukaryota; kingdom Metazoa; phylum Arthropoda; class Insecta; order Orthoptera; family Acrididae; genus Schistocerca; species Schistocerca nitens. The sequence goes on from NC_064614.1 coordinate 749,220,892, forward strand.
GCTGCAAAATACTAACGCGAATTCTTTACAGACTAATGGAAAAACTGGTAGAAGCGGACCTCGGGGAAGATCAGTTTGGTCATAGTATGAAGATAGATCAGTTTGGATTCCGTAGAAATGTTGGAACACCTGAGGCAATACTAACCTTACGACTTATCTTAGAAGAAAGATTAAGAAAAGCCAAACCTACGTTTCTAGCATTTGTAGACTTAGAGAAAACTTTTGACAATGTTAACTGGAATACTCTCTTTCAAATTCTGAAGGTGGCAGGGGTAAAATACAGGGAGCGAAAGGCTATTTACAATTTGTACGGAAACCAGATGGCAGTTATAAGAGTCGAGGGGCACGAAAGGGAAGCAGTGGTTGGGAAAGGAGTGAGACAGGGTTGTAGCCTCTCCCCAATGTTATTCAATCTGTATATTGAGCAAGCAGTAAAGGAAACAAAAGAAAAATTAAGAGTATTTATTAAAATTCATGGAGAAGAAGTAAAAAACTTGAGGTTCGCCGATGACATTGTAATTCTGTCAGAGACAGCAAAGGACTTGGAAGAGCAGTTGAACGGAATGGACAGTGTCTTTAAAGGAGGATATAAGATGAACATCAACAAAAGCAAAACGAGGATAATGGAATGTAGTCAAATTAAATCGGGTGATGCTGAGGGAATTAAATTAGGAAATGAGACACTTAAAGTAGTAAAGGAGTTTTGCTATTTAGGGAGTAAAATAACTGATGATGGTCGAAGTAGAGAGGATATAAAATGTAGACTGGCAATGGCAAGGAAATCGTTTCTGAAGAAGAGAAATTTGTTAACATCGAGTATAGATTTAAGTGTCAGGAATTCGTTTCTGAAAGTATTTGTATGGAGTGTAGCCATGTACGGAAGTGAAACATGGACGATAACTAGTTTGGGCAAGAAGAGAATAGAAGCTTTCGAAATGTGGTGCTACAGAAGAATGCAGAAGGATGTAGGTTGCAGTAGGTACTGGGAGATGAAGAAGCTCGCACAGGATAGAGTAGCATGGAGAGCTGCATCAAACCAGTCTCAGGACTGAAGACCACAACAACAACAACAATCATCGCTATATTAAATAATTACCCATGTTTATCATTACAGCTTTAGATTGTCTGTGGGACTATCGCCATATGCCGACAACAAAGAGGTGCATCTGGCCAGCAGCAATTTTCAGTGCTGTTAGTGCAAATTGCACGACTAAGATATCTGAGAACCTCGTCTTCTCGAACGTTTAGTTTGGGGATTTCAAAATCCGGTGCCTTCGGATAATTTTGTCATTATTTCAGTTTCAAATAACACGGTCACGGCCTCCCTTTGTTGAACAGGAAATGGCACAAGTGCAAACATTTTCGCAGTAAGATTGCAGATCTACCATCCAATCCCACTCACTTTCGCCGTTGCTTATTTAAGGCGCTTCTTTATATCTGAGCTACATTTTGTTACAATCATTAGTTCTGAATCCAGCATCCAACTGCTAAACCTTTCAAGTGATCGTCTGGAAAAAATCATTGCCTCTTTTCATGTTATCCTTTCTTAGTAAAAGAACAGATATAAACTGAGAAATACGCGAGGGAGGAGGATACAGATATAGTTGTTCATGTCTCACGCATTTGGTAGACATTGGCGTACGTGTACTCACGTTAGTGCCATGTGGAAACGGTCGTCCTCATAACTAAAACAGTGCTCACCCCTGCTACAAAGACGTAAAAAGCCGTCCGCCGTGGCCGAGCGGTTCTAGGCGCTTCAGTCAGGAACCGCGCGACTGCTACAGTCGCAGGTTCGAATCCTGCCTCGGGCATGGATGTGTGTGATGTCCATAGGTTAGTTAGGTTTAAGTAGTTCTACGTCTAGGGGACTGATGACCTCAGATATTAAGTCCCGTAGTTCTTAGAGCCATTTGAACCATTTGAAAGACGTAAAAGAGGTAGGGTCTGCAGGGTTGGCAACACGGACTATGTTTTTAGTCGTGGAAGCACACTATCCAAGTTATAAAATGGCCTGAGATAGCGAAACCCTCTCGTTCGCTGCTCTGTCTTGCCTCATTCGTTCGTTGGCAATTGCTTATTCGGTCTTTGCTGACGGAAACTTGGGCGCAGCAGTCCACGCCATGCTAAATAAGTAACGTCATGCTGACCTTCATTACCTTGGAATCAGACTTGCAGAGTCCAGCGGGTCGCGAGAATATGGCACTGACGTACACTTGAGTTGGGACGCCACGCACTCCTGCGGTCGATGCTACGAGCTGCCGGTTACGTAACACATGCTGTCGCTAAGCTGGTAAGCGCTTAGCTTCTAAGTCGCCCCTTGCGATGAATCTCTAGAACTCTCTTGGCTACATTAGAATTCCTATTCTCTCTCTACGTAGTTTTCCCCATAGTGTATTTTAAATTCGAATCATTTTCATTGTTTCTTCCCAACCATGATAGTCCCTTTGTCTACTGTCATCCCGCCATTCCGCCTTTTTTCTTATTTGCTGGAGTAAAAACTTATCTGTCTTTTTAGAGTTTAAATGTTTCCGCGTGTGTAACAGGGCTGTTTCCACTGACAGTCCACCATCGTCGATTAGTGTCTCCCATAATGAAAAGGACTGCCTTAAAATTTCATTTGCGTTTGAAGAATATGTCTGAACTCGTTCTAATATGATTCCTACAAAAATTTTTGGCAGTCTACATTTACATCATACTCCGTAAGCTAAGTAATGGTGTGTAACGGAGAGTACTTTCGGTACCACTATCTGATCCCTCCAACCCTGTTCCACTCGCGAATAGTGCGTGGGAAGAATGATTCTCGGTAAGCCTCTGTATTGGCTCTAATTTCTCGAATGTTTTCCTCACTGTCCAAAAAAAATGGTTCAAATAGCTCTAAGTACTATGAGATCATCAGTCCCCTAGACTTATAACTACTTAAACCTGACTAACATAAGGACATCACACACATCCATGCCCGCGGCAGGATTCGAACCTTGACCGCAGCAGCAGCACGGTTCTGAACTGAAGCGCCTGGAACCGCTCGGTCACAGCGGCCGGCCCTCGCTGTCAATACCCGATTTGTATGAGGGGGGAAGTAATATGTTGTCCAATTCCTCCTGTAAAGTGCTGTCCAGAAATTTCAATAGTAAATCTCTCCGTGATACACAACGCCTCTCTTGTAACGTCTGTCAGTAGAATTTGCTTAGCATCTCCGTAACGCTCTCTCGCCAGCTAAAGGATCCCGTGACGAAACGCGCCGCTCTTCGTTGGATCTTCTCTATCTCCTCTATCAGTCCTACCTGATAGGGATCCCAAATAGATGAACAATACTCAAGAATCGGGCGAACAAGCGCCTTATAAGCCGCTTCTTTCGAGGATGAGTTACATTTCCCTAAGATTCTTCCGATGAATCTGAATCTGGTATCTGATTTTCCCACTGTCAGTTTTATGTGGTAATTCCACTTGAGGTCGCTCTGAACAGTTACGCCTAGATATTTTAAAGATGGTCCAAATGGCTCTGAGCACTATGGGAGTTAACTTCTGAGATCATCAGTCCCCTAGAACTTAGAACTAATTAAACCTAACTAACCTAAGGACATCACACACATCCATGCCCGAGGCAGGATTCGAACCTGCGACCGCAGCGGTCGCGCGGCTCCAGACTGTAGCGCCTACAACCGCTCGGCCACCGCGACCGGCAGATATTTTACGGCAGAAGCTGTCTCCAGCTGCTTGTCATCAATAGTGTATCTGTACAGTAGTGGATTTCTTTTCCTATGCATGCCCAATAGGTTACACTTATTTAGGTTCAGGGTCAACTGCCAGAGTCTGCACCATTCATCAATTCTCTGCAGGTCGTTCTGCAAATTCTTACTATCTTCTGGCGTTGATACTTTGGTATAGACAACTGCATCATCTGCGAATAGCCTTAAAGAACATCCGACGCTTTCTACTAGATCATTTATATATATTGTAAACAGTAAAGGTCCTATCACACTTCCTTGTGGTACTCCGGATATTATCCTTATATCTGTCGACCTAGTTCTGTTAAGAAAATTGGAAATTTTTGGTAAGGTCTTATGTGACCAAGCTGCTGAGGTCATCGGTCCCTAAGCTTACAGACTACTTAATCTAACTTACGCTAAGGACAACACACACACCCGTGCCCGAGGGTGAATTCGAACTTCCGACGGGGGCAGCCGCGCGAACCGTTGTAACCTCCCCGCAAAATTTTTACTCATTTAATGTAACCTCAAAACAGAAAAATTCCTAAACCTCTCAACAGTAAAAATTATAATTATGTCGTTCGCATTCAGTGTAACGTCCCAATAAAAAAAATTAATTCAGTAACCTGGTAATAATACAATGTAACTAACCTCTCAATTAAATTGTCGCTCACTTACGGCTTTTCAATAATTCACTGTGAATTTAACCTGGTAAATTTTGGAAGACAGCAGTGCTGCGTCATGGCCCTGAAAGATCATTCTGAATAAAAAAAAAGGAAAAAATTCTTACCTCAATGAAGTCGCCGGATAACGCATATATATCTCTCTTACAATAAATTTTTCTGGCACAGTCCTGTGCAATGCTGGCCGATAGATTTGTCATTTATGAAAGGGAAACAACTGATTTTTCTTTTGCAATAATCGGGATGATCATGGATTGAAGAAATTAGAAATTCTTTAAATTGAAATGAATGGTTGTTAAAAGTTACTTTTTCTGAGGAAGATTATTATTACGAGAGTTTTAAAAACATTGACATGCGACTTGAGATAACATTACTACATATGCGCGAGGCTGCTTTTTACCTTATACAATAATACTCAGGCTCCGACATCGCTGCACCACGACCGGGCCAGCCAACACGATGCACCAGACCAGACCAGAGCAGACCACAGACTAGCAACAACTTACTGCTACAGCTACAAAGTTCCTACGGCAGTCAACACTGCTCTCTGGTCAGAGATTCTCTTATACCTTGCATATCGCAGGCAGCGCATGAGCAATACATCGAAATTACATCTGCTCGGACCTCTTACACCGTGACAAGACGCCCTTAGATCGAACGGCTACCCTGCGCGGCAGTTCCGTTAAGAGCGACGTGTTGAGTTCTATCTGCAAGAATGTCTTGAATCCAGTTGCAAGTCTGCTCCGATACTCCGTAAGCTCGTTTTTTTCTTCGTTAAACGGCAACGCGGGACGGTGTCAAATGCCTTACTGAAATCAGGGAACACGGCATCAACCTGAGCGCCGTTATCCACTGCGCTGTGGATATCGTGGAGAAACAGAGCGAGCTGAGTTTCGCAGGATCTCTGTTTGCGAAATCCATATTGATTTTCATAGAGGAGATTTTTATTTTCCAAAAACGTCATAAGTCTTGACCATAAAACATGGTCCATAATTCTACAATAGATTTACGTCAACGATATAGGTGGATTTGTCTTACGGCCTTCAGGCCTGTGTGGCCAAGAGGCTCTAGGCGCTTCAGTCTGTAAAGGCGCGACCGCTACGGTCGCAGGTTCGAATCCTGCCTCGGGCATGGATGTGTGTGATGTCCTTAGGTTAGTTAGTTTTAAGGAGTTCTAAGTTCTAGGGGACTGATGACTTCAGATGGCAAGTCCCGTAGTGCTCAGAGTCATTTGAAGCATTTTTTTTCTTACGGCCTTTCTTAAAAACGGGAGTGATCTGCGCTTTTTTCCAGTCGTTTGGTGCCTTTTGTTGCTCAGGCGATATACGATAAATTACTGCTAGAAGGGGAGCACGTTCTTTCGCATAATCTTTATAGAATCTTATATGTATCTCATCTGGTCCTGACGCCTTTCCACTACTAAGTGAATGAAGCTGCTTTTCAATTCCGCGATCATTCCCTCTTCAGGCCACAAGTGGCACATCGGTCCATCCGACCGCCGTGTCATCCTCAGCTGTGGATGCGTATTAGTGGGGCACGTGATCACCACACTGCTCTCCCGGTCGTTATGATGGTTTTCTTTGACCGGAGCTGCTACTGTTCGGTCAAGTAGCTCTTGAATTGGCATCAAGAGGCTGAGTGCACCCCGAAAAATGGCAACAGCGCGTAACGGCCCGGAGGGTCACCCATCTAAATGCCGGCCACGCCCGATAGCGCTTAACTTCGGTGATCTGACGGGAAACGGTGTATCCGGTGCGGCAAGACCGTTGCCAGTTTTGCAATCGGTTATCTCAATATCTGACAATTCGACGTTCGCACAACGACTGAAAAGAGGGACTGTGTTACGATCTTCCACGTTGAAACAACTTGGGAAGACCGAATTCAGTATTTCGGTCTTCTCTCTGTTATCTTCCGTTTCGGTGCCGGTTTGGTCGCTGAGAGAATAAATAGATGATTTTGACCCACTTACTTACTTTACATGTGACCAAAATCTCTATGGGTTTTTCCTCAGGTTGGTTGACAACGTCTTTCTTTTAAACTCATTGAATGCTTCTCTCATTGCTCTGCTTACGCTCATTTTTGCTTCGTTCAGCTTTTGTTGGTCAGCTAGGTTTTCACTTCTCTTGAATCTGAGATGAAGTGTTCTTTGTTTACGTATCGCTTTTCTAACAAGGCTATTAAACCAGCAGCAGCCACGGCCATGGTGACGGGAAAATTTCTCTTGAGGTGCGAAATTTCTTATCTGAGAGCAGGGAAGGCAGTGATAGGTAGGGAATCAGGTAAAGTCGGATTAGTATCTTCATTGTTCCACCAGTACGACTTCGATATGATGTTATTCAGATTAATTTTTAAAAATACTACAAAATTAATCGAAGTAACAGTTCTCAAACTGACGCAAAGTGTTAGAAAATACTAACGGAAATGTAGCTAAACAAGACCGTAGTTTATGTAGATGAGGGTACATTATGTTGATGTCTGGTTATAATAGTTAAGATCTCCGAAGCATCGCAGATCATCATTAGTAACTAAAGTGGACAGAGCTCCGAGGTACTTAATAGTATGAACATGAAATGGATGCACATTTGCAGCTCTCCGCTACACAATAAAACAGATGGCATCAACACATCCTGTTGTACGTACAGAATTACAACTAGATACTCCATGTATTCCTCCCGCGTCTGCCTGTGCAGAGGGCGTTGACTCCCAGAAGCTCACAGAGAATATGGCCGCTGCTTTTTCCCCCTTGTGCGAGGCTCAGTGTAACTGGACAACGAGATCCGAATTTCTGATGTGCTGTCTGCTTTTTCCAGGTAACAGTCTCCTCCCTGTTTCACGGCAATTTGTATGCTCCGTGACCGGCAATACCACTGCCAAGTCTCAAGACATGACTGTTCCTGGAAATGAACAATGTCCGAAAGTACCCGACCTACCGCCTTGTAAAGTGTGGAGCCATCTACTATTTCCCAATCTACAACACCTGTCAAGAAATTAATGTGCGTCCCACATCATCACTTTTCTGCTAGGTATATGGTCATGGGTAACAGCATTTCTAGTTCTGTATCAGGTTCCCTACAATTTAAAAAGTTGTTTGGGTGTTTATCGTTAGCGGGAGATCTGTGAACTACGCATACATGTGTTAAGGTAAAATTAGTAATAATTCAAGGACGTCATCCAGTGAACTGAGTTTGGACAGACGCGAAGACTGCAAACTAGTCCAACTTCAAACTTATTTGAGAAAAGGAAATGAAAAAAAAGCCGCACAAATAACTATTCCATGTTAGGCTAGTCACTTTTCTATTGTACACTCTTATTTAATGTGTTATAATTTTCACAACCCTTCAGCTTCGGGATAAGAACAATGTCGCATTTTCTAGACATGCGTACTGTTATACTGAAAAGTCCTCGTTTGTTCCTAAACTAGTGCATGTTTTGAACATATCACACTTTCTTTCTTGCGTGTTTTAAATGAAATGATTTCCTTAACGTGTAGTGCACACCTCTCTGTGAATAAACGTGTTGTATACCAATATACAAACATTAAAATTATGTTTTATACCTACTGTAAATTAAAATTTATTTTTTCTGTGTTAATATGAAATTTCTGTTATATAATGTACTAGAGTGGAGAGCTGATTTAAGTTAGTTTTCGGACCGGATAAATGCCACAAAAACCACGTTTCACCGTCCATCCAAAAGGTTCCGATACTGAATTTATTCCTGGCGTATAAGCGACGTCAGTGCAGTAACTACGGTGTCAGCTTGAACTAACGACTGTAAACAACAGACGTGCATTCGATCAGTCACTTGTGACCAGGCAGGGGTTTGGGGCGCTCAACTGCGCGATCACCAGCGCCCGTAAAAGTCCCAATTTTTACACCGTCCAATCTAGTCACTGTTCCGAATGCTGATGATGAAATGATGAGAACAACACGAACACGCAGTCCCCGGGCAGAGAAAATCCCCAACCCGGCCGGGAATCGAACCCGGGACCCCGCGATCCAGAGGCAGCAACGCTAGCCCCTAGACCACGAGCTGCGGACAGGGTTAAATAGTGGCCGTGCGGTCGTTATGTCAACGTTGTAATATCACAATTCAGAATGAAGCAATTTCTCTAAAACAAGTGTTCAAGACATTCTCGAGAATGTTTTGAAGAAGAGAAACGTGTGTGCAAAGTTTTTCCCGCACATCTTGACTCCCAAACAAAAGAACGACACCCGGACGCCTACTGCGACTTAGTTGAAATGCAAACGTGGACAACTCTTTTCTGGGAAAATCATCACGGGTGACGAGACTTTGTGTTGTCTATACGAACCTATCACAAATGGCAATGTACTGAAATGCACATGAAGGGTTTACGTTTTGACGACATAACTTATATTCAAGCCGATATGACACGTTAGTTGACCATCATTCCAAAGAATTACTTTTTCCGACAGTTTCACATGGTAGTATGAACGTTCTGTGGGCTGCGCTCAAGGGGGAAGGGGGGGGGGGGGAGACTAGGTAGAACACCTTATGTATTAAAACCACCAGTATGAATCCAGTCTTGCAACTTTTTAGACTCACCGGGCATGCAAAAATAACTAAGCAAAAAATCTTACCAATTTACTTGCATTAAATTGCAAAAAGTGCGAATGTCTCTTAGAGTAAAGGAACTGTCGCAGGTTAGATTCATCCGACAACTGTCTGAAATTTTTTGTGGTAAGTTGCTATGGGGCTAAACTGCTGAGGTCATCGGTCCCTAGGCTTACACAGTACTTAAACTAACTTACGCTAAGGACAACACGCACACCCATGCCCGAGGGAGGACCGTGGTAAGGCGCCTCAGACCGCGCGGCTACCCTTCGCGGCTGTCTGAGATTGCCACCAGTGCGTTCCCTGAAACAGTTTTGCTCCGAGGTCACTTATATACAAAGTGGCCTAAAATGTATACACTGTTTAATGGACGTAAAAGTCTCATTTCTGGTAGTTCATTGTTCTGGCAATCGCTACAGAGGCTAGCCCACGGCAGAAGTCTGTAAGACAGTGTGTCGCTGGTACAATGGTGAGTCGCTTAAGTGTTCAGTGCGTTTTGAAGACTGCGAATTGTAAGTGATACATCCCAAGATTGCCACCCACGATGAATGAGGGAGACCCAGACCGTAGAATGGAGTACTGCGAGTGGTTTAATGGCATGGTGCGCAACACTGAAATGTCTGCAGAGATGACTGTGTGGTCGGATGAGGCGCAATTTAAACTCAATGGTACAGAGAACCACTACAATTGTGTCTACTGGACTGTCACAAATCCGCACATCAGTGTCGACAAAGCCGTGAATTTATTGCCACTTATCGAAATGTGACTGGGTCGGTCATGTTTGACGGCACTGTTTTACCTGCCTGTGAGGATGAAAGTTGTACTTTCAATAAGATGGTGCCCCACCCCACTATCATAATCGTGTCAATGAGTACCTCAACGAAAAATGTACTAGCACTTTGGATAGGCCGAAGAGATGCTGCCGAGGATCCACTACGTTCTCCAGACTTAACGCCTCTGGACTTTTTACCTACGGGGAAGACGAAAGACATCGTTTATCGACAAAAACAACGCACATTGGGTAAACTTCGATAATACACCAAACATTCCTCTGCAGGTAGATAACTGGACAGGCTTCTGTCAGTAGTTCGTGCAACAATTCATAGGCATGGACTGTATATGGACGTTCACAGAGGCCTCTTCGAATACCTACACTGATTTCAACAACTAGAACTTGAAGCTACACTTTAAACGGGAATGAGACGTTGCAGTCAGGTAATTTTGAAGTTATGTGCAACTAAACAGTGCATACTTTTTGGGTTACTTTGCATTTTCCTTTTTTGCTTATGGACAAAGAGTTATTTGCGGTGATAATGATAAAAGGGTAAACCAGTTTTAAAAAAATAAGGCTTCGCAGTAACATATTTTATTTTATTTATTTAAAATGATTATCTGTTTTACCTACCTGGACAGCCACGTGTTTTTATATATATACCTTATAGCCAGTTCCATGCATTAATCTTACGTCTGATAAAAACAAGACCTTCATACATAATTATCAGCGATGATGTGCTCTGTTTGCACTAACATAAATTTCTTCTAATAATTTCGGTTAGTACTTCAGTAGAAGTTAGTACTTCAGTATGTCCAAGATAAAAGCGGTTCCGCTTTAGTAATAACCACAGTGTCTTACAAAAACATTTTATTTAATGACTAGTATATTTCTGTACTTGATACGACGTCTTCAGTCACAATATAATATTTTTCTCTTTATTCCAACATGTTTCGTAGCTGCAGAGCCATTCTCTAGGACTTCATCTAACGTTTTCGGCGTTACATCTACTACAGTTCACCATCTAGCAGTGAATGACGATGTAGTTCATAGGTTTACACTAAAAAACGTGTCTGACGAGGCGAAATGAATAAAGCATTGATAATGCTCATCGTCCTTTGGCCACAAAATTACATTTTATGCGTCGGTGAGAACTTCGACATTTGCTCTTAGGCTTCAACTAATGGAACTTGTTTATGGCTGTTTAACTTTATTCAAATTATACTCTCTAATTTGAGACTCTGGGGTGTTTTAAAGAAGCAGAATCATATTATTCTCTACATAACACAGGAAAGGAAATAAAACTAAATATTACCTGCCTTATAACAACGGAAAGTATACAGAAGGAGAGAAGGAAACGAAATGAAACTTCACAGGTTGAGAAGGTATGTGATAACAAAATCGACAAAGAACTTAACAGTATGAGGCTATGTATCAGTATGACGCTGCACCCGCTCTGCCCTGGATGTATGCACTTATTTGGTTGGGAAGGGTATCGTAAAACGGCCGTAGCCTCTCCTGGGGCCCACAACTGTAATTAGTCCTTCATATCCTACATGCTGGTACTGAGATGGAGCTGACGTCCGAGATGTTACATCTATTTTATTTATTACTGACAGTTTCGAGCATGCCTCATTTCCAAGCGGTACGCAGTAAGATCGTAAATGCCATTTCTCCAATACAATGTACGAAAGTGCATCATATCTGAAAAACAGCATTTACGATCAACAAAAGTACACTCTATTTGAAAAATAATGTTTGTAATCCTCCAAACCGCTAGAAGTGAATAAAAAGAATACTAAAAACAGCTCTGGTGGATTATTAAAATGTCTTTTATACTGAGTCATGGCATACCGTTATGCACGTATACAGATGGTGGTAGGATCACATACACAAGGTATAAAAGGGCAGTGCATTAGCGGAGCTGTCATTTGCACCCACGTGATTCACGTGGAAAGGTTTCCCACTTGATCATGGCCGTAAGACGGGAACTGACAGACTTTGTACAGTGGAATCGTTGTTGGAGCTAGAACCATGGAACATTCCACAACGCTAATCAGATCAATATTCTAAGAGCCACAGTGTCAAGAGTGTACCGAACATTTCAAATTTCATGCGTTACCTCTCATCACGGATAACCCAGCTCAGCGACGTTCGCGTACAGTTGTCATTACTAACAGAAAAGCAACGCTGCGTGAAATAACCGCATAAATCAATGTGACACGTACAAGGAACGTATCCGTTAGGACAGTGCGGGGAAATTTGGCGTTACTGGACTATGGCAGCAGACGACCGACGCGAGCACCTTTGCTAATAGCACCACGTGGCTTGCTACTCCTCTCCTGGACCCGTGACCATTTCCGTTGGACCTCAGACGACTGAAAAACCATGGCCTGGTCAGATGAATCCCGATTGTAGTTGGTAAGAGCTGATGGTAGGGTTCGAGTGTGGCGCAGTCCCTACGAAGCCATGGACTCAAGTTGTGCAAGCTGGTAGCGGATCCATAATGATGTGGGCTGTGTTTACGTGGAACGGACTGGGCCCTCCGGTCCAGCTGAAAAGATCATTGACTGGAAATATGTTCGGCTACTTGGGGAGACCGTTCGCAGCCATTCATGGACTTCATGTTCCCAATCAACGATGAAATTTTTATCGATGGCAATGCACCAAGTCAGAACATTCTTAGAGTTCGAGCGAATGATTTGGCCACCCAGATCGCCCGACATGCATCCCACCGAACATTTGTGGGACGTAATGGACAGGCCAGTTCGTGCACAAAATTCTACACCAGCAACATTATCGCAATTTTGGACGGCTGTAGAGGCAGCATGGCTCATTACTTCTGCCGGGGACTTCCAACGACTTTTGAGTCCATGCCACGTCGAGCTACTGCACTACGTTGGTCAAAAGAAGGTCCGACACGATATTAGGAGGTATCCCATGATTTCTGTCACCCCAGTGTATACTATGAGTAGCCGCAGAACCGCATACAAAATATATATTCAAGATCTGAGAATCTGCTGGTCACGGTAGTACCTCAACTTCACACTGGCAGTTCAAAGTTAGTGGCATATGGGGATGAGTACAGTCCCTTTGGAAAATGACACGACAGTATCCCTTGAGAGGTACAACATGAGGATGCAGGACGTCTGAGACGTATAATTCTACTCTCAGAGTTCCCTCAGTCACTACCAGCTGGCTCCCCACATCATAACGCTAGGAATAACCCAAAAACACTGGAAAAATGAAACCTCTCACCAGAATGCCGCCACACTCGCCGACAACGGTCACATGCGGTGGTACAGAACCGCGATTCGTCGCTGAACTCGATGCCCGCCATTCATCAGCAATCCATGCTTCTCGATCACAGGACTGATCCAAACCAAGCCGTTCAGCGGTTTGTTTTGTGGTGTTAACGACAAACTGCACATGGGACGATAATTCTCTAGACCGGCTGCTGTTAGTCTCCGACCAATGGTGTGGGATGATACAGGATGTACAGGGAGTTCATTACCTTTTCTCGGGTAACGGGTGCACATGTAATGGGATTATGATGTGCTTGGAGCGCAATACGGCGATCCTCCTTTGTGGCGTTCAGACGTGGTCAGTCAGAACAGTGACAACCAAGACGCCTGTCCTCATGTTCGCATGCAGTCCAACATCGGGCCACTATCACATCAGAATGCCCCACAACTCTGAATATCGCATGATTCGGCCATCCGGCCAAAGGGAGACCCACAATGACGTCTCTTTTAAACTCTGTCATGTACTGATAATTATTTCTCACTCGAGTACGCAGCATCTCCGTGTCCTCCGCTATGATCACTCAATATCTGACACTGTTTATGTGTCTTATATACCCTACCAGGTCTGGTAGTAGCACTTAACGCGAACAAGAGACACGAATAATGCATTTTGATGGCCATTCTGCCATGTCGTCTGTGTGGTTCACATTTTTGTCAAGCAGAGTTTTTCAAACTAGGAGCGATTAAAAATTACAATCTTTCATATATTATACATAATTTGGCACGGGTGTTAGTATACTGTTGACTCATATCACTCGATATTATTTTGCTATTTCTGTTGGTAAGCACAGAATCTATTTATCTGAGTATCTTATGAAACACTATCTTCACATTTTTTCATTCACGAAAACAAAAGAAACTAGCCAGTTGTGTGGAAGAGAGAGGGCTGGTGGAGGGGGAAGAGGGTGAGACGAGGGTGGGTGTAGAACAGGGTGTGATCTGATATGATGGGTGAGGGCGAGATAGAGATGTTGCAGTTCGAGGTCATCTTTAACTCATTCTTATCGACCAAGCCACACCACACTCTCATCTGACGCCACACTTTTGTTCCTCGATGACGTATCTCGGTATCTGTCATTTTGGTGTTCGTAGGGTGATGCAAAGGAAGAACGCAATACGCCCTTCCGCGATGAAAAAATTTCGGAACATCGAATTCAGTATATCGGTGTTCTGTCTGCCGTCTTCCGTTTCAGTTGTCAGTATGGTCACTGAGTGATTGAACAGATGATTTCAATACACTTACAGACTGAGACTGAATTTTCTTACGATTTCTAGTCAGTCGTTGAGCAAAACTGGACCAAACGTTATACCTTTTAGACTCTACGGAGATCACGCGAAAGATCTTGCTTCCTTTGTTTATCGTAGGTCACTTGCGTAACGCAGACACCTAGCGATTGTAAAAAGGCGCAAATCTTTCCCGTTTTTAGAAACGGTCGTCAGACAGAAGCACATAATAATTACAGGCCTATATCCCTGACGTCAGTCTCTTGTAGTTTTACGCTCATGTCTTACGATTTTTTTGGAGTACAACTATCTCCTCTACAAAAAATTTAACGTGTATTCCGCAAACAGAGATCTTGCTAAACTCAGCTCGGTCTAATCGGCCATGAGATCCGTGGTGCCGTAGAGAAATGCACGGTTTCATTTCGTGCTCGCTGACGACTGGAAGAGGCGAGATTACACACGTTCTTATGTTGTTGATCTCTATGTCAATATTTTCGTTTCGATACTACGATGTCATTATTGCGCCTTAAGAAATATCTGTCCGACGGTTTCAGAAATATTGATTACAGTATATACGTTACATAACGAAAACAGAATGAGGTTAAATTAACTTTCCGTTGAAATACAATCGTAGCGAGGAGATCCTCCAGGACGTAGAACATGTCGGAAAATAAGAATACAAAAATATTCTCATTAAAACATAGTAACTTCATTACACGGATGTGTATATGGTATATGATAGTTCGTAGGTTACTATTGTAGTCATACATCATCAAATAAAACATTCGTTTTTTAACATTTATTTACAGCGATCGCATTGATGAACTGAATTTGTAAATAATATATTATTTGACATATTAGTAGTATATACGCATCAGTCGGTTCTGCAAAGAAATCAACAATGGAGTACGTGTAGTTGGTTAGCATCCGTCGTTTAGACTGCTGACAGGTTATTAAAAACGTGTGCTCCTGAATAACGGGAACCTTTTTGGACAAAAGTAAGAGGCTTTAAATCTTTGTGAAGATTATTCTTATTTGTAGTACTGATTTCACTGAACTGAACTGTTGGCTTAAAAACAGTTAATGACAAATTTCATTAAGGAATACATGTGTTCGGAAGCAGTAGTTAGTATACCCAACTCCCTGCACAGGGCTTTGCAGGACGTTCACCAATTCACACCCCAAGTGTACTAGTAAAAATTGCATAGCATATTCAATCTATGATAAACAGCAACATGTACCGGGTGATCAAAAAGACAGTATAAATTTGAAAACTTAATAAACCACGGAATAATGTGGAGAGAGAGGTAAAAATGGACACACATGCTTGGAATGACATGGGGTTATATTAGAACAAAAAAAAAGAAAAAAAGTATTGCTAGACGCGTGAAAGATGATCATGTGCTCAGCCGCCACTTTCGTCATGCTTGGCCTCCCAGGTCCCAAGAAATTGGTTCAAATGGCTCTGAGCACTATGGGACTCAACTGCTGTGGTCATAAGTCCCCTAGAACTTAGAACTACTTAAACCTAACTAACCTAAGGACATCACACACATCCATGCCCGAGGCAGGATTCGAACCTGCGACCGCAGCAGTCGCACGGTTCCGGACTGCGCGCCTAGAACCGCGAGACCACCGCGGCCGGCAGGTCCCAAGAGCTCAGTCCGTGCGATTACTGGCTTTAGGGTTACCTGAAGTCACAAGTGCATCGTGATCGACATCTCTGGGGATACTGAAAGGCAACATCCGACGCCAATGCCTCACCATAACTCCAGACATGCTTTACAGTGCTGTTCACAACATTATTCCTCGACTACAGCTATTGTTGAGGAATGATGGTGGACATATTGAGCATTTCCTGTAAAGAACATCATCTTTGCTTTGTCTTACTTTGTTATGCTAATTATTGCTATTCTGATCAGATGAAGCGCCATCTGTGGGACATGTTTTGAACGATTGTATTTTTTTGGTTCTAATAAAACCCGATGTCATTCCAAGCATGTGTGTCAATTTGTACCTCTCTATCTACATTATTCCGTGATTTATTCAGTTTTCAAATTTATACTGACTTTTTGATCACCCGGTACAATTAATATTACTCGTAAATATGTACTCATCACTTTGCAAAACTGGTTCTAGTATTGACGCCGAACATGTACTTCGAAAAACCGCCTTACGGTGTGCGGTGGAGTGTACTTCTGGTACAACTACCTTTCGTCCCCCCCTACCCCCCCCCCCCTCCTCCTCCTCCCTTTACCATTCACTAAAGCTGCGAGGCAAAAACGACCGACAGTAAAATACTGCATGAACTCATTTGCTCAGTTTTTCTCGTAGTAGTCATTTCGAGAGGCTTATGTGGGAGAAAGTAACATGATGCTCGACTGTACTTAGAACATACACTCGCGGAATTTCAACAGTAAACCTCACCGGAAGGTACAACGATTGCCTCGTAGCGATTCTGCCACTGGAATTTTCTGATCGTCTCCATAACGCTCTCGGTCAGAGTAAACGATCCACAGTGAAATGCACCACTTTTAAGTGTTTTTTTTTTTAATTTCCCATCAGTCTTCTGAAAAATTAGATGCGGCCCGCCACGAATTCCTCTCTAGTACCAAACTCTTCTTTTACCTCACTTTCTACCCTCTACAGCTCCATCTAGTACCAGGGAAGTTATTCTGTGAGGTGTTAAGAGATGTTCTACTATCCTGTCCCTTCTCCTTGTCAGTGTTTTCTATATATCTCGTTTCTCGCCGATTCTCCGGAAAACATCCTTAGTCCTTATCCTACCAGTCCACCTAATTTTCAACATTCTACTGTAGCACCACATCTCAAATGTTCTCTTCTTTTCCAGTTTTCCCACAGTTCATGTTTCACTGCCGTACAATGCTGTGCACCGAACGAAGATTCTCAGAAATTTCTTCCTCATAGCCGGCCGCGGTGGCCGAGCGGTTCTAGGCGCTTCAGTCCGGAACCGCGCGACTGCTACGGTCGCAGGTTCGAATCCTGCCTGGGGCATGGATGTGTGTTATGTCCTTAGGTTAGTTAGGTTTAAGTAGTTCTAAGTTCTAGGGGACTGATGACCTCAGATGTTAAGTCCCATAGTGCTCAGAGCTATTTTTTTCTTCCTCATATTAAGGCCCACGTTTGAAACTAATAACTTCTCTTGCCCAGAAGTGCCCTTTCTCCAGGGCTGTTCTGCTTTTTATGTCCTCCTTGCTCCTTCCGTCATGGACTACATTGCTGCCTAGGTAGCAAAATTCTATAATTTCATCAACTTCCTTTCTCCAGGGCTATTCTGCTTTTTATATCCTCCTTGCTCCGTCCGTCATGGGCTATTGCTGCCTAGGTAACACAATTCTGTAATTTCGTCTACTTCTGATCGTGAATCCTGATGTTAAGTTCCTCGCTGTTCTCATTTTTGCTACTCTCTTCGCTTCACACTCAATCCATATGCTGTACATATTAGACTGTCCGTTCCATTCAGCAGTTCTTGTAATTCTTCTTCGCTTACACTGAGAATAACAACGTCATCAGCGAATCTTAACATTGACATGCTTTCAACCTGAATTTTAATTCCATTCTTGAACCTATAGTTTATTTCCGTCATTGCTTCTTCAGTGAGTAGACTGAAGAGAGGAGATGAAAGACCACATCCCTGTCGTACATCCTTTTTAATCCGAGCACTTCCTTCATGGTCTTCCACTCTTATTGTTCCCTCTTGGTACTTGTATATAATGTATATTAACCGTCTTACACTATAGTGTACCCGCACTTTTCTCAGGATTTCGAAAATCTTGCACCATTTGACATTGTCGAACGCTTTTTCCAGGTCAACAAACCCTATGGACGTCTCTTGATTTGTCTTTAGTCTTGCTTCCTGTGGTGTCACCGTCAGACACCACACTTGCTAGGTGGTAGCTTAAATCGGCCGCGGTCCTTTAGTACATGTCGGACCTGCGTGTCGCCACTGTGTTATCGCAGACCGAGCGCCACCACATGGCAGGTCTCGAGAGACTGACGAGAACTCGCCCCCAGTTGTACGGACGACCTAGCAAGGCGCAGTTATCCATATCTGTAGAGAGTCTCATTTGTATTCACCATAGAGATGTACAAGAACAAATTAAAGATAAGTATATGAGAAGCTCCGTTCTTTTCTTTATAGCTTTCATCACCTATACTGTTTCAGATTTAACGCAAGACGGCGTGAGTTACGCGTGCCCTATCGGCTACCTTATTGTGGACTGGCTGCTCTTGTCAGTCCACAACATTTGGCGACAAGGATTAACGGATTTTGTTCTCTTTTTCTTTCCCCTTGTTTTGCTCTGAATTGCTTGTGTCATGGCTTCGCCACAATCTCCGGATGTACTGTCCGAATTTTTTCGCTTGCAGAATCAGCAGTCGCAGGCGTTATTGGATGCCCTTGGACAGCTCGTCCAGGGTCAACGTGTGCTGCAACACGATGCGGCAGCCGCCGCTTCATCGCTCCCGCAGCCACAACACGCCGTTGCACCGCCCTTCCGTAATTTTGATTCAACGCACGAGTCCTGGCCGGAGTGGTCCCGCCAGTTCAGCTTCCATCTAGCCGCCTACAGAATTCACGGTAATGAGCGGCAGCCGTTTTTGCTTTCTTGTGTCGGTGTGTCCACCTACCGTGTGATAGTGAAGTTGTTTCCCCGACGCGACGTAGCAACTCTGTCCTACGAAGAAATTTTGTCGACGTTAGATGCCTATTTCAAAGAAACAGTAAATGTCATTGCAAAACGGTATACGTTCTTTCGTACAAAACGTACGGCTGGTCAGACTAATAGGGAGTGGGTTGCAACATTGCAAGGACTTACTAGGGATTGTGAATTTCAGTGTGAATGTGGCCTCCCTTATTCAGATACTATGGTGCGTGATGCAATTGCACAGAACGTTTCTGATGTTCGCATACGGGAACAGATTTTGAAACTAGTTAATCCCTCCCTTCAACAAGTGATAGACATATTGGACAGGCAAGACACACTTGACTTTGCTCAGGAATCATTTGAAACTTCGCCAGCAGTGTGTCACATTACCCGACCCGCCGGGCCCTCGCACCCTTCAGCGCAGCGGCCGCCTAGCTCGCAAACACGTGCGCCGCGTAAGCAAGCAAATGCAGTGAAATCATGCCCGCGGTGTGCAACTAGACATTCGCGTGAAAATTGCCCGTCACGCCAAGCTATTTGCTTTTACTGTCACAAGAAAGGACATGTTCAAAGTGTTTGCCAGCAAAAGCTAAGATCAGACAATCGCAATACTTCCAGGCCTTTTGCTTCGCGCCGGAATCGAACCGGGGACAATCAGGCTCGTGGACCTTCGCCCATGGACATTCATGTAGTTACTTCCACCCCGTCCAGTGCCACTTTATCTAACTGTGACTGTGATCGTCCCACAAAAACTGTGCGTCGACGTCGGCGGAAATCCCGTAAAGTCGCAAGTGCTTCTGTACCAGTATCAGTTCAAATTGCACGTGACAGTCGCTCTTGTCGTCGGCAGGACAATAAACTTTTTGTAGACTTAGACTTTGACGGCAAAGTGATCCCATTCCAGCTCGATACCGGAGCTGCAGTTTCGTTGCTCAATCACGCCACGTACAAACAACTGGGCAAACCTCCGTTGCGTGCCGCTAATGTTCAGCTCCATAGTTATTTAGGACAACAGATACCTGTGTTAGGACAGTGCAGCCTTCTTGCAACATACAAGGGACAAACAAAACTTGTGTCATTTTACGTTCTTCGTTCTTCTACGGCAGTGAACTTGTTTGGTTTAGATTTATTTCAGTTGTTTAACTTGTCTATCGTAAATCAGGTCCTCTCAGTGAATCAGACTGTGCCTTCCGCCAGTGTTTCTAGTCTATGTGACGAATTTGCAGACATTTTTGCACCGGGCCTTGGTTGCGCTAAGGACTATGAAGCACATTTGGAACTGAAAGCCAACGCGCAACCGAAATTTTTCAGAGCGCGCAATGTTCCCCACGCATTGCGTGATGAGGTCGCAAGGACATTAAACGATTTAGAATCGCACGGTGTAATTGAACGTGTGCAGGCTTCTCTCTGGGCCTCACCCTTAGTAATTTTGCCAAAACCTTCCGGAAAATTGAGACTTTGTGTGGACTTCAAGGCAACTGTGAATCCACAACTTGTGACTGCAACTTTTCCTTTGCCCCGCCCGGAAGATCTTTTTGACAAACTGTGCCCGGGAAAATATTTTTCGAAATTGGACCTAGCAGATGCGTACTTGCAAATACCGGTGGACGAAGAATCCCAGCGCGTCTTGGTGGTCAACACACATCTTGGTTTGTATCGCTTCAAAAGACTGCCATTCGGGTGTGCATCCGCACCTGCATTGTTTCAGCAATATTTACAAACTGTTTGTGCATCGGTCCCTACTGCTGCGAACTATCTGGACGATATTGTGATCTCCGGAAAGACAGAAGCCGAACATTTGCAAAATCTCCGAACATTATTTCAGGTCTTGCGACAAAATGGTCTTCGCTTGAGGAAGGACAAATGTGTGTTTTTTGCTCGGGACTTACCCTACCTGGGCCATGTACTCAATGCCCAAGGGATACATCCGAGTCCAGAGCACCTCCGTGCCATACAGGATTTACCGTCACCGCAGAACTTGCAGCAACTACAGTGTGTGCTGGGTAAAATCAATTATTATCATAAATTTCTGCGCAATGCTTCTTCCATTTCAGCTCCACTTCATCGCTTACGCCGTAAAGGTGTTCCGTTCGTCTGGACGCCGGAATGCGAACGCGCCTTTCGCCAGTTGAAATCGGCGTTACTTTCAAATACTTGCCTTACGCCATTCGATCCCCGAAAACCCCTTTTGTTGATGGTAGATGCATCGGATTTCGGGATCGGTGCTGTGCTTGCGCACAAAGATGGATCCCATGATCGTCCTATTGCCTTTGCGTCCAAACTGCTCTCGTCTGCGCAACGCAATTATTCACAGATAGAGAAAGAAGCGTTAGCTCTCGTGTTTGGTGTTACTAAGTTCCATGATTTCTTGTATGGTCGTCACTTTACCATCATCACGGACCACAAACCTTTGACATCGCTTTTTCATGCGAACAAGCCGGTACCTCCGCGTACGGCGCAGAAATTCGTTCGCTGGTCTCTTTTCCTCTCGCAGTACCGCTACGATATCTTATATCGGTCCACTGCTAAGCACGGAAACGCTGATGCGTTGTCCCGTTTGCCTGTTGCTGAGGATAAAGCATTCGATTCTTCCGAACTTGCTTGCATGTTCATTGATGCGGAAACCGATGACGTGGTCGAATCGTTTCCGATTGATTTTCGTCGTGTAGCTACGGCCACAGCTGTTGACCCTGTCCTTGCTACTGTTTTGCGTTTTGTTTCTACGCAATGGCCCTTGTCAAAGTCACGGATCGAGGATCCGTTGGTTCGCCGATTTTTTGCTCACAAGGAGAGACTTTTTGTACGACGTGGTGTTTTGTTGTTGCGTTCGGATAATGATCAATCCAGAGTCGTGGTCCCACGTTCGTTACAGTCCTCTGTCTTACGGCTTCTTCACCAGGGACATTGGGGTATAGTGCGCACGAAACAACTTGCTCGTCAGCACTGTACTTGGTTCGGGATCGATGCGGCGATTACGACTATGTGCTCTTCTTGCATGGCGTGTGCCGCCCAGCAATCCGCACCGCCGCGGAAGTTCTTTGCATGGCCGAAGGCCACTTCCCCTTGGCAACGCTTGCACATCGATTTTGCTGGTCCATTCTGGAATGCTCGATGGTTGGTTGTGGTCGATGCTTTCAGTAATTTTCCTTTTGTTGTCCGGATGTCTTCCACGACGTCTTCTGCCACAATCCAAGCATTGTCTGCTATCTTTTGCATTGAAGGTCTTCCGCAGACTATTGTTTCCGACAATGGCCCACAATTCATGTCCGCAGAATTTCAGTCCTTCTGCAAGGCCAATGGTATTCAACATCTGACGTCCGCGCCGTTTTCGCCTCAGTCAAACGGTGCCGCGGAACGATTGGTCCGGACTTTCAAGTCACAGATGTTGAAATTGAATGAGTCGCATTCTCGGGAGGACGCATTATTGCTCTTTTTGTCCTCATATCGCTCTCAGCCCCGCGATGGTCGCTCGCCGGCTGAGTTGCTCCATGGTCGTTCTCATCGAACCTTGATGTCTTTGCTGCATCCGCCACATCAGGTTCCTGTGCAGCGGCAGACTCCTGCTTTTGCTCCTGGCGACGTTGTCTTCTATCGCACCTATCGCGGTTCACGGCGTTGGCTCGCAGGGCGCATTCTTCGCTGCCTCGGCCGCGCGATGTATTTGGTTTTGGGGGCCTCTGGTGAGGTGCGTCGGCATCTCAATCAGCTGCGCCTCTGTCGTCGCCCGGGTTCTGCCGCTCCCCGTCTGCTTTCAGCGACGGAGCCGTCAGGTCAGCGCCCTGGGGACCCATCTACTGGCTCGCCTCATCCCCAGGTGTTCCCGACGCTGCCTTCCATTTTGCCTCATGGCGACGAGCCGCCGCCGCCGCCGCCGCCGCCTGTTCTCCCGCCGGCGCCGCCCGCAGTGGACGCGTTGCTGCAACCGCCACGCGCCTCCCTGGGTCACGCGCCGCCGCTCGCTTCCCGTGACCAGCCGTCCTCCGCCATGGAACTCTTGCCCGCTCCGGACCAGATGTCGTCATCGCGCGTCGGATTCCCCGACGCCATGGAGGTCGACCCTTCGGCCCCTCCTGTCTCTTTACGGGCGCATACACCGCATGTTGACGTGCACCCTGGACTAGGTTTTCAGGCGTTTCCTAGCTCCCCTCGGACCGAATGGCCGGGTGCGGGTGGCGCAGCCTCGCCTGTTGTTAGGCTCCCCACCTCATCGCCTACGTCAACATGGGGTCCTCCCCACGGCGGACGGAAGCCTTATAACACGACCGTTCGCCGATTTGCGGGGGAGGAATGTGGTGTCACCGTCAGACACCACACTTGCTAGGTGGTAGCTTAAATCGGCCGCGGTCCTTTAGTACATGTCGGACCCGCGTGTCACCACTGTGTTATCGCAGACCGAGCGCCACCACATGGCAGGTCTCGAGAGACTGACGAGAACTCGCCTCCAGTTGTACGGACGACCTAGCAAGGCGCAGTTATCAATATCTGTAGAGAGTCTCATTTGTATTCACCATAGAGATGTACAAGAACAAATTAAAGATAAGTATATGAGAAGCTCCGTTCTTTTCTTTATAGCTTTCATCACCTATACTGTTTCAGATTTAACGCAAGACGGCGTGAGTTACGCGTGCCCTATCGGCTACCTTATTGTGGACTGGCTGCTCTTGTCAGTCCACAACACATCCATTATCAAATGCAACGTCACAATTGCCTCCCTCGTGCCTCTACCTTTCCTACACCCAAACTGATCGTCATCTAACACACCCTCAGTTTCCTTTTCCATTCTTCTGTATATTATTCTTGTTAGCAGTTAGGATGCATGAAATTTTAAGCCCATTGTGCGATAATTATCGCACTTGTCGGTTCTTACAGTCATCGAAATTGTATAGACGAATTTTTTCGAAAAGTCAGATGGTACATCGACAGACTCATACATTCTACACAACAACGTGAATAGTCGTTTTATCGCCACCTCCCTCAATGATTTCAGAAATTCTGGAGGAATGTTATCCATCCCTACTGCCATATTCGATCTTAAGTCGTCCAAAGCTCTTTTAAATTCTGGTTCTAACGCTGGATCCCCTGTCTCTTCTATATTGACTCTTGTTTCTTCTTCTATGACGTCATCAGATAGGCCTTCCGCCCTCATAGAGGCCTTCAGTGTACTCCTTCCACCTATCTGCTCTCTCCACTGCATTTATAAGTGGAATGCCCGTTGTACCCTTAATCTTATCACTATTGCTTTTTGTCTTTTCAATATGCTGAATCAGTCCTTCCGACAATCATTTATTTTTCATTTCTTCACATTTTTCGTGCAGCCATTTCGCCTTAGTTTCCACACACTTCCTATTTATTTCCTTCCTAAGTGTCTTGTATTTCTGTATTCCTGAATTTTCATAAGCATTTTTGTACTTCCTTGTTCCATCGATCAACTGCAGTATTTGTTCTGTTACCCACGGTTTCTTCACAGTTACCTTTTCGTACCTATGTTTTTCTTACCAACTTCTGTGATTGCCCCTTTTAGAGATGCCCATCCTTTTCAACTGAACTATCTACTGACCTACTCCTTATCGCATTATTTGTAGTCTCAGACAGTTTCAAGCGTATCTCTTCATTCCTTAGTACTTCCCTGTCCCACTTCTTTGCGCACGTATTATTCGTGATTAATCTCTTAAACTTCAGCCTGAGTCTACATCTGCTCGTGGATATGCCTTGGAATCCAATAACTGATTTCAGAATCTCTGCCTAACCATGACGTAATGTATCTTCCCGTATCAACCGGCCTTTTCCGAGTATACCTTCTCCTCTTGTGATTATTGAACAGGGAATTCGCTATTACTTGTTGAAATTTACTCCAGAACTCTCATTCCTGGTACCAAATCCATATTTTTATCTGTTCTGTTAATGGAACTGGATAAAGGTGCGAGACTGGACAACAGTACTCTAGAATCGCTCTTACAAATGTCGATGAGTTACATTTTTAAAAAATTTTCCAATAAATTTCTGCCTAGGCTCTAATTTCTCTAATATTCGTTTGATATGGTAATTCTACTCTGAGTCGCGGTGTATGGTTAACGGTAAATATGTTTCGGTTCACGCATCCTTACTACTGGACTAATTTCTGTTGTTTTTTGTTTGTGGAAAAAGCTATTTTCACTTTTTGTGACCTAAGTAGATTTGCAATTTGTTTCATAAATGTTACCTACGTAAATTATGCTGGCCATACAATGACTGTATTAGTGGTTCCTTTTAAAGAGCCAACAATTTCTTTCTTTTCTGTTATTTGTTTCTGTATATTGTCTGTTACTGAGCTGGGAAAGTCACTGGCCACTAAAGTTTGCTTAATAATGACTAATTATTTCTCCCCGTGCTCTTTGTTCATTAGGATTCTGAGACAGCACAAATCTTGATTAGCATTATAGATCTGTGTATAGAAAAACAAAACAAAAGGCACAATTTCAAAATGTACAGAAAAAAGATAAAACAATTTCTGCCATACCATGTCACCCAGCTGTATACAAAAAAGCTACATATAAAACGATGGTGCACAGAGAAAAGAAAATTCCAGTGAACAAAGAGAACAGGGGGAACGAATAACACATCATTAAGCCAACTGCGGAGGCCAATGACTTCCACAGCTCAATGATAAACAAGTAACAAAAAAGAAAGAAATTCCTGACTGTTTAGATGGAACCATTAATACAATCGTTGTATGGCCAGCATACCTTACGTAGTAACATTTCTCAAAAAATAACAAACCTACTTAGGTCTCGTAAAGTGAAAATAATTTTCTCCACAAACAACAAACTACAATACGAATTAGCCCACACCTCAAATAATTAAAAAAGGTAAATTCTCAGACCCAGGAATGTATAAAAATCACTTGTTAAAGTAGCTCAAGCTACTATGCTGGACAAATTGGCAGGAATTTTCAAATTAGATACACTGCACACATCAACTGGTACGCACACAATCAATTTACAGAATCACCGATAGAAACAAAAATAAAAACATTGGACACCCATTCGAAAAGATAGAAGTTCTTAAGATACTACACTGCATCCAAAAATCAATACAGTGGATTTAATGGAGGACTCTGAAATTTTTTTATTCCACAAAAAGAAAGAAGGAAAAATTCTTAATGACAAGCTAGACAGTGGATCAGTTAACTTTTTCAGTTGTTTCTCCTGCGTATGTTAACTCCAGGAATTTTCAGAAATACATACATTTCCTCACATATAAAAAAATGTAATCGACAGTTCAGAAGTGAATAGTGATATACACACACACACATATATATATATATATATATATATATATATATATATATATATATATATATATATATATATATATGTGTGTGTGTGTGTGTGTGTGTGTGTGTGTGTGCGTGCGTGCGTGTGTGTTTTGTAATCCAGAAACACCGACTGTGCACAAACTCTTTATAAAACCATAGTGTCGTGATATCTTTGTAGCATGTTTTGATTACAAAAACAAACAATGCAAGTAGTGATTTGCATGTGTGCGTCATGTTGCGTAATGGAGGAGGCACTGTACCAGTAAGTAGACAGTAAAAATACTATTTCTAACATTAACATGTAAAAACACTCGAAGATTCATTCTGTACAATCTTCTGGCTGCAGTATAATCTCAAAAAGGGATTCAGAAACTTACAAACAAAAAATTACTAAAAATATTCATGTAAACAAATGCAGCTGAAAATGAGAATACGTTCTCGAAACGCGTTGCGCTAACCATGAAAAAAATAAGTAAATGGTGGTGCTTTTCATTATTTAAAACAGGGATGACACAGTTGCAGGCTTTCCTAAAACATCGATTGTAATGAAGGAAGTTAAGACGATATTTTACAAGGCGGAATGCTTGTCGTTATTAGTCTACGGTCGTTACACGAGGCACAGTACGCAAACGCGCTACGGCAGTCTCCGGCGTGGTTTATCGCGTCACAGCTACATGACTACAGAATACGCAGCAACAGCAGTCAAGCAGCTGAGTGGTTTGTACTCGTTTGCAAACGGCGAAGAGATCAATTGTTTACGCTGCTGTATGTAAGCTAGCGGGAACTCAAAACCTCTTGACTCACTTTGTTGATGAGTTGGAGGTGCTACATCCGTCGTCAAGAACACTTAACACCTGAAGAAAGTGTAACTGACAACGCGTGACTTTGACACGTCGAAAAGTGATGCGTTTGTTACATTTTTCATATTTTCATGTAACAAAAGTAAAGGTGGCAACAGTTATATACAAGGGTTGGACAAAAGAATGGAAACACCGCGAGAAATGCAAGCCAAAACAAAAGCGGATGCTAGCCAAGTCTACACGTATGGCTGTTGTATTTGACCACGAACGGCACCTGTGCAAAGTGTTAAATACGCTGCAAGTGTCGGTGGTGCTCAGAACAGTGTCCAGTCGTCCTCAAAACAGTGTTCTGTAAAGTTGTGAGTGCATTATGTCGGAACTAAGTGAATTGGTCGACGCTCGTGTTGTGAGTGCTTACGTAACTAATGCAGCCTAAGGCCGGTATTCCACTTTCAAATTTCTTTGTCCAATATCTTTGTCAAAGATATTTGATGGTGTAATAGGGACTTTGTCAAATGTCGTCCAATATTTGGTCAAATCTAGGGCCTCGCTGTAGATTTGATCAAAGAAATCGCTTGTCTTCTGTTCACACTTCACTGCAATGTGACATGTTACCACATGGAGCGCTAGCATAGCTGTAGCGTTCTGTGGTCTGTAGTGTTTTTATAAACATTGCCGGTAAATACAATTGGTGTGTGCCGACAACTAAAAAATTAATAGAGATGTGTGAAGCTGATGAGGCGCTTTAGAACGTGAGGCACCCTGAATACAAAAATAGATTAAGAAGATTGGAGACCTAACCTAACCTAACCTAACCTAACCTAACCTAACCCTCTCCTGTAGCAAGGAATCGGAGTGTTACAGTGAGCCTGTCTTCTGAAGATGGGCAGTTCTTAAGTGAATATTGTGCTTTGTGATATGAGGATACACTTCACTGAGCACATACAGAAATGTATGCACATCCATTCTTAAGTAATTGATGTACGACTTGACGTCATCCACTGTAAGCTCACGTAACAAGTTTTGTTGAATGCTTTTATCGTGTCGTCGTAAAACCCACGGCTTCACCCAGATTTTTCGTTCCATAGATCCGTGCTGAGGAGATCCTCGTGGATGTGGAACATGTCAAATTTTTAAAGCTGAAATAACAATACTAATAGTATGAATAAATACATCATTTGTTTCTATTAAAAATTTCGTCAATGGAGTAGAATGAGTTGGCCACTAGTAAGTCTTTCAGGCTCCTTTTAAACTGATCTTTATTTGTAACTAAATTTTTTATGTTTGCTGGCAAATTATTGAAGATAAGTGTTCCTGAGTAGTGGACCCATTTTTGAACTAAAGTAAGTGCTTTTAAGTCCTTGTTCAGATCATTTTTGTTCCTGGTATTGTATGTATGAACTGAGTTGTTTGTTGGAAAAAGAGATATATTATTTAGGACAAATTTCATTAAGAAGTAAATATACTGAGAGGCAGTAGTTAGTATGCCCAGTTCTTTGAAGAGGTTTCTGCAGGACGTCTGTGAATTTACTCCACAAATAATACGTATTACACGCTTTTGCACTCTGAAAACTTTTGTTTGACTTGAAGATTTACCCCAAAATATTATCCCATATGACATTATGGAATGAAAGGAGGCAAAGTATGCAAGCTTCTCCATTTTTATGTTGCCTATGTCTGCTATTAACACTCGAATTGCAAATACAGATTTGTTAAGGCGTTTCTGCAGTTCTGTGGTGTGCTCATCCCAACTGAATTTATTATCAAGTTGTAATCCCGGGAATTTAAGACTGTCAACCTCGTATGTATGGTTCCTTTTTTTCCTCCACTTCTTTTCCGCATGTGCACACAATGCAATTGCGGTACGTGCAACTGCTGCGGTTAATAACAAGTTGTTGTCAGCCATCTTGAACTTTGACGAAAAATTTGATGACAGTGTAATACCCCTTCTAGCGCTACGTCAAAGATCTTTGTCAAATATATTTGACGGAATATTTGATCACATCTTTGATCAAATCTTTTGACAAAGAAATTTGATAGTGTAATACCGGCCTAAGTGGGTGTTGTTTCTACAGGCAACGTATCGAAGATTTATACTGCGCACAGGGAAAGCGGAAGACATTAACGCCGGGTGACAACGCAGAATAAAATGTTTGGAGAGTGGTCGTGACAGACGATCATCGAAGAGAATTATGAAGAAAAATGATACGACGACAGCAGCAAAAGTCTCCGCAGAACTGAATGTCGTACTTGAGAACACTGTCGGCAAAATAACAACGCGAAGGACGCTCCATAAGCTGGGAACTGCAGTGCGAGTTCGAATTCCAAAACCACTCATCACAAATGCCAATGCCTGTAACAGGAAACCGTGTCGTCGATACCAATAAACCTGGACTCCGGAGCGATGGAAGAAAGTCATTTTGTAGGGTGAGTCTCGTTTCACACTGTTTCCGATTTCTGGACGAGTTTTCGTCCCAAGAGCGAAACATGGTGGGATTCAGTGATGATTTGGGCAACCATATCGTGGTATTCTACGGGCCCCATGGTCACTCTGCAAGGTCGCGTTGCTGTCAAGTATTATGTAACCATTTAGGCTGATAAAGTCCATCCCATAGTACAATATTTATTGCCGAATGGTGATGCTGTGCCTCAAGAGGACAGGGCTCCTTTTCACACAGCTCGCATCGTTCAGTATTGTGTTTATGAACACGAGGATGGAGAACCGCATCTCCCCTGGACACCACAGTCACCAGATTTCAGTCTTATTGAGATTTTGTGGTGTACTTTGGAGAGAAGGATCGGAATCCACCCCCCTCGTCGTTACCTGAACGCACCACTGTTTTGTAGGAATAATTATATAAGAGTGCTTAGAAAACCACGCAGGACCTGTATTCATCCATTAAGAGACGACTGGAACTGTCTGGAATCCCACACAGTACGAGGCATGGTAACCTGTTGTGTCTGCAGTGTTCCCATGTTTTCATCTGCCCCTGAATGTTACAAGGGGACGAGACTTGCCGATGCGGTCGTCGGCTGTGAGACGAGGCTGCACAAAGTGTTCTCGAGGGCAGGATGGAAGCGCGGTGTGGCGGCTTCCGGCCTGGTTTATCGCTCTACGCCACATGTCAACAGCTGGCGTCGTGCACACACGCTATCGACGGAACGCCGCAGAATACGCAGAAACAGCAACCAAACAACTACGAGTAATTCGTGCAGCGTCGTCTGTAAACCATATGGAGATGTTTACGCAGCTGTGAAATATGGGTAAGCTAACGGGCACTCAAAAACCCACGAATCACTGTGTTGACACGTCGGAGATGCTACAACCATAGTGATGAATACTTAACAACGAAGAAAGTGCAGCGGACAACGCTCGACTTCATAAACGTCGAAAAATTTCGTTAATTTTTTTGAATTTTTGTGTAACGGAAGTAGATGGGATAGGAGTTACATAGCTTCCCCCATTGCAGTATTCGCGGCTGATGTGCGATATATCTACATAATATGCATCAACACTCGTCGAAGAGATATCTGTTACGTAATAGGGCTTATTTTGAATTTAGTATGCAGTCTTAGTTTCTACAGCGGAGACGTGGAAATGATACTTTGCTTGAGATCAATCTGTTACAACAACCTTTATTTCACAGTCACATCGTTGGGTCCGTCCACTCACAACCAGACTGTCATTCTCCAATCTAACCCAGAGCTTGGTCTCCACAACAGCGCAGTGGTCGCCACAACCAAGATTTTAGGGGGAGGTGTCCTGACATTGGTACGATATGATTTCAGAATTTTCCCAAGTATTTCTGACCATGTCAACGAAAAATGAAATAAAGTTCTATCTGCCATCCTACAAGACCCTATTTTATTTTGCAAAGTGTTTTTTTTTTGGTCGTGATTGTAAACAACGTGTGGAAAACGGTATGTCCATGGCACGTCAGTTGCCGCACTGGTTAAGACAATGGGACTTTCATTGGGGAACAGAGGGGTTCATCTGAAATTGGATTTTCCACTATTTTCCCAACCATCCACCCTATCAGAACCATAGGGACGTTTGGGTCCCATAATAGGCTATCGGGGTTTCATAAAATAACTTCGCAAAAACTTCAAGACATACAGAAAAACTGACACATATATCATTGCATAGAGGATATCTCCGAGTTTCGACGTCCACAGCTCGTGGTCTAGGGGCTAGCGTTGCTGCCTCTGAATCAAAGGGTCCCGGGTTCGATTCCCGGCCGGGTTAGGGATTTTCTCTGCCCGGGGACTGGGTGTTTGTGTTGTCTTCATCATTTCATCATCATCATGATTATCATTTGTGACAGTGACTAGATTGGATTGGGGAAAGAAAATGGAATGTGTAAAAATTGCGACTTTGTACGGGCGCTGATGACCACGCAGTTGAGAGCCCCACAAACCAAACATCATCAGAGTTTCGGTTCGTAATACGCGCAGATCTGTAGTTGCACTAACGGGCATGCATGTCAGAACATGTAGACAAATCACCCAAATTAGTTCGCTCCTTCAGAGAAGCAACCCAATGAACAGATTTCGAACGCTAGCTGCTGTCGCTCCATCCCCCACAATTTGTGTCAGTGAATTGCACGCGTGTATCGACGTTTACCATTTCACAAAAGCTGCCCATGTTGGGCACTTTTAATGGGAGTTACAGTGCTATATCCACTGATATATATCAGTTTTCTGTATGCCTTGTAGTTTTTGAACAGTGGTTTCCTGAAACCCCAGACGTGTTTTATCCTGTACGTCCCAAGTCTTCCTGCGTTGGAAAACGAAACGACGGAAACTTGTTTTTCATTTTCTTATTTCAAATTGCGTCATTATTTGAAACAACCATACATACAGATCTTTCACTCCGAAGAAAAACTAGTATGAAAAGGGTTAAAGCAAGTACCCCAATGGTTCAACTGATAAGGACACCGTTAATTTTCTTCACCATTCTTTTACCGTTCGGGCTCGTGTTTCAACACTAATACCTCTTTAGTGCAGCCACACCGTTACAGAGAGACAATATGGGAACTACGATGCAATATCATATGGAAAAAAGTGACATCACATTCACAGACATTCATTTATATCGTGTTGACATCGCACTGACGATGCCCCAGTAATCTTAACAAATCTTCAAGGCGAAGTTGTGCTCCGACATGTATGTTAGCGAATAAAACCGCAGTAGTAAGGAACGCGGCTCACCATTCACCACGTGGTCCTGCGTTGTGAAGAAAAAACGCTATGAAAATAAGTGCCAGATCAAAATTGTGTTTCATATCACCCCACACTCCGCAGCAGAGCGAAAATCAATTCTGGAAAGACACTATGGTCTGTCGGCTGACTGGTTGGTTCGTTGGTTGATTGGTTGCGGGATTAATGTACTGAACAGTGAGGTCATCAGTCCCTCGACCAAGCGAGGTGTCATCTGGAGTTACTGACGGCAGACAGAAATTTGATCGAATTATGGAAGTATGCAGAAGTGGAAAACTCGATGCAGTGGAAGAAATATTGATACTTGAGATGGAAAAAGTTTTTTAGAGTGGTAAAAGTATATGGGTCGGGTCAGTAAGTGACGAGGGCTCCGCTGGGGCTCATACGTTGCGACAGAAATCTGTTTACGCAAAGACACTAAGGCTACCACAAAAATGACGTGAGGCGTTTGGTGGCATCTACCTAGACGACTCAAGATGTTACAATTTAAATGAACTCCAGAATTTTCATTTTCTTCATTGTAGTTAAAAATACAATGTCTGTAACAGTGGGCCTCTTTTCTAATGCTGCACTTACTCTGAGGTGACAAAAGTCCTGCAATAGCGATATACACATATAAAGATGGCGGTAGTATCACGTACGCAAGGTATAAAAGGGCAGTGAATTGCCGGAACTGTCATTTGTACTTCATTCATGTGAAAAGGTTTCCGACGTGATTATGGCCACACGACGGAAACTGATAGACTCTGAACGAGGAATGGTAGTTGGAGCTAGATGCATAGGACATTCCATTTCGGCGTTACCTCTCACCACGGGCAACGCAAGGCCGAAGGCATTCGCCTAACGCCCAAGAGCAGCGGCGTTTGCGTGTAGTTGTCAATACTGACAGACAAGTAAAACTGCGTGAAATAACCGCTGAAATCACTGTAGGACGTAAGGCAAATGTATCCGTTAGGACAGTGCGGCAAAATTTGAGGTTAATGTGCTGTGGCAGCAGACGACCGACGCGAGTGCCTTTGCTAACAGGACGACGTCGCCAGCAGCGGGGTCGTGACCATATCAACTGGACCCTAGACGACTGGAAAACCGTGACCTGTCAGGTGAGTCCCGATTTCTGTTGGTAAGAGCTGATGGTAGAGTTCGAGTGTGGCGCAGATCCCACGAAGCAATGGACCCAATTCGCCAACAAGACACTGTGAAAGCTAGTGGTGGCTACATACGGGTGTGGGCTGTGTTTACATATAATGGACTGGATCCTCTTGTGGAAATGGTTATGTTCAGCTACTTGCAGGCCATTTGCAGCCATTCATGGACTTCATGTTCCAAATAACGACGGAATTTTGATGTACGACAATGCGCCATGTCACAGGGCTACAACTGTTCGCAACCGGTTTGAAGAACATTGCGGACAATTCCGGATCGCCCGATATGAATCCCATCGAAAATTTATAGAACATAATCGAGAGGGCAGTTCGTGCACAAAATCGTGCACCGGCAAAAATTTCGCAATTATGGACGGCTGTAGAGGCAGCATGTCTCAATATTTCTGCTGGGGACTTCGAACGACTTGTTGCGTCCATGCCACGTCGAGTTGCTGCACTACGCCCGTCAGAAGAATGTCCGATACGATGTTAGGAGGTATCCGATAACTTTTGTCACCTCAGTGCGTATCACTGTACAAGTAAAAGGAAAGCAACCGAAGAAAAGCTCTTGCATCTGCTATCAGGCGGTGACGCAGGAAATCATGGAATCTATAGTGAAGCTTTAAACAACAAAGTGTTGAGAAAAAAATCGAAATAGGCTCCATTCGAAGTCACAAACACTGCTGTCCAAAATTAAAGCAACAAGCTGCTATTTCCCCGTCCTGTGTCTAATTCACGATATAATCATACAAACCGTCAATAGATTCGTTACGATCGTGTTCTGCACGGACAACCACGCCAGTAATGACAGGGATCCTATGGGGGTAGTGTTTTCAGGGTAGACCGACATCCACTATCGGCGTGTTCACAGCCACAGAGAAGACACCTATAGACACGCTGCTGTGGAGTGCCTTAGGAAAAATGGAAGCATGATAGTCGAAAACTGATGTGGTCCGATAGCTCAATGTGAATCGTTCTGTTGTTCCTCGGATGAGGCGACAGTTTATAGAGATCGAGATCGTACCCTGGAGACCAGGACAGAGCCGACCACGTGTTATTTGGCCGTAAGAACATGACATTACCGCCTTACTATTGCACTGCACCTGGCATTTGACCTCGCAGCATCTACTGGACGTGAAACTTCCCGGACGTTTTGTATCGAGGCGGACGGTGTACAGAAGGCTTATGCACAGTGGCTTTAGTGTTGGAGACTTGCTGTTGTATACAGAACGGAACATGTAGAGTGGATCTGGATGGTTGAACAGTGGGCCAATGTTCTTTTCACAGGTTCCCGGTTTGGCCTGGTGAGTGGTTCTCGACGGATTCGCATCTGGAGGATACGTGGAACACGATTTCGGGACCCAAATATTGTGGAAAGAGACCAATGTCGAGGAGGATCCTTAATGGTGTGGGCGGGGATTATGTTGACCACTCGAACACTTCTTCATGAAAATGTACAGGCGAATCAGGAAGATTCAACTGCTGCCAGGTACCGTGAGGAGATTTTGGGATCTCATGCGCGGTTGTTGGGACGTGCTATGGACCCAGACTTCGTATTGATGGACGATAATGGTCGACCTCATAGAGCACGAGTGGCTAACATTTTTTTGGAAACGGAAGATATTGCACGCATGGCGTGGTCTGCTCGCTCTGCCGTTGTGAATCCCACAGAGCATGTCTGGGGTGCACTAGGGAGACGGCTTGGATCTCGTTAGCATCCACCAATCACTATCCAAGACTTATGAGCAGCTCTGCAGGGAGACTGGGCGTTATTGCCTCAACATGAGATTGATGATATCATTCATGGGATACCC
The DNA here is from genome assembly GCF_023898315.1 of Schistocerca nitens. Lineage (NCBI taxonomy): Eukaryota > Metazoa > Arthropoda > Insecta > Orthoptera > Acrididae > Schistocerca > Schistocerca nitens. The sequence goes on from NC_064614.1 coordinate 749,256,095, forward strand.
TGTCGCTGTATGGCCTGTATTGGTGCCAGTAGTGGTCACACCCCATACTGAGCACATGAACCAATTGTCAGAATGTGTGTGCAAATCCGATAAGTTGCACAAAAACGAAGAACACCTTTTTCTACAGTTATGCATTTTGCAGCTGATAAAGTTCTATATTCTTTACATTGTTTCTAATTTACTATCACCTGTTTATACTGTTTTGTGGCGAAATAATCACAACCTTGGGAAATTTCAGTTTGTTGCTTTAATTTTGAACACCAGAGTATTTATTCCCATTATGGAGTACTTGACCAGTGATGAACAATATATCGCAACCACTATTTCGAATACAGATCCGATGTTTCCGATGAGAACTACCTTTGCCCCCCCCCCCCCCCCCCCCACTTCCGCTCACCCACGCCAACCGCTCCCACTCTTGCCGTAGGAATTAACGAAGTCGCGGGCATTATCAGAGAGAGTCGCGCAACAAGCAAAAATTTCGGACAAGCTCTTCACTGTTCTCTACTTTCTAACTTCCTCTAATGAAACCACGCCGAATGACAAAAAAAAAAAAAAAAAAAGATAAAGCACTTCTTGTCGAAGCTCTACTGGTTGTCGTTCCACTCGACCTAAGTTTTATTAACTACGATATGAATTAACCGTAACACAGACAGACATGCAGAAGTGATAAATGGTATTTAACAGCAGTGTAAAATGGCACACTGCCTTTATCTACCTCTACATCTACATAGTTACTGTGCAATTCACAGCTAAGTGTCTGGCAGCAGGTTCATCGAACCACCTTCAAGCTGTCTCTCTACCTTCCCACTCTCGAATGACGTGCGGGAAAAACGAGCACCTAAATTTCTCTTTGCGAGCTCTCATTTCTCTTATTTTACACGACGATCATTTCTCCCTATGTAGGCTGGTACCAACAGAATATTTTCGCAATCAGAGGAGAAAGTTGGTGATTGAAATTACACGAGAAGATCCTTCCGCAACTAGAACGGCTTTTGTTTTAATGATTTGGTACACCAATGCGCGTATCATGTCCGTGGCACTCTGTCTCCTTTTCCGCTATAATACAAAACTAGCTGTCCTCTGAACTTTTTCGCTGTTCTCCGTCAATACTACTTGATGCGGATCCCGCAACACACAGCAACACTCCAGAAGAGGGCGGACAAGCGTAGTGTAAGCAGTCCGTATAGTAGACCTATTGCATTTTCTAAGTGATTCGGCAATAAATCGCAGTCTTTGGTTTGCTTTCCCCACTACATTATCTACACGATCTTCCCAGTTTAAGTTATTCGTAATTTTAATCCCTAAGTATTTAGTTGAATTTATAGCCTTTGTATTTGCGTGATATATCGTGTAAACAAAATTAATTTAGCGGATTCCTTTTAGTACTCACGTGGCTGACTTCACATTTTTCATTATGTAGAATCAACTTTAACTTTACGCTCTGTACAGATACCTTGTCTAAATCTTTCGCTATTGGTTTTGATCATCTGATGACTTTACAAGACGGTAAATGAATCCATCATCTGCAAACAATCTAAGAGGGCTTGTAACCTCCGCGTGCCACAGTACTCGTTAATGCCTGTACTATGGTAAGTGAGCGGGGTTCACCTTATGAGAAAGGATTTTCGTATGGATATCGACCGCGTGTACCTGAATGGTGGCAAATCAGACTGACATCCACTCTGTAATAACAATGATACGTCAAGTAAGTCCGAAATGCAATTACACGTCAGGATGGACCAAAAGCAAACCAGAAGATGTTACCAATGTGACAATAATACGGTCGCCAGCCTAATTAGGCATTAACCGAGTTTCTTCCCTGTACAGCCGGCCGCTGGTGGCCGAGCGGTTCTGGCGCTACAGTCTGGAACCGCGCGACCGCCACGGTCGCAGGTTCGAATCCTGCCTCGGGCATGGATGTGTGTGTTGTCCTTAGGTTAGTTAGGTTTAAGTAGTTCTGAGTTCTAGGGGACTTATGACCTCAGCAGTTGAGTCCCATAGTGCTCAGAGCCATTTTTTTTTCTTCCCTGTACAACTTGGTATATATTCATGCAAAACAACAAATTGTAACACTGCATAATATAGTAGAATTTTAGAACCAGAAAATCTACTGAACTGATAATTTCACGTTCTGTACTGATATGGAAAACCATGAATCCATAACACTACACAATAATGTATACTACAAAACTTTATACTGTCTATTAATCTGATTAAAATCGGGCATAGGTTATCCTAGAAATTGCACTTTCATGCCACACACAAAATGTCAATTTTGATAAAGATGAAACACTGATAAATTTTGACTTTTATATTGACTTTAACTTTTGCTGGTCAAACCAATTTAGAACACTTCAGAATTCAAATGAATAAAAAGGGGGGGGGGGGACCCTGAAACTGTTGTGACAGCTGTATGATAAAATGATTACTGAATTTATTATGCGTTCAAGATTTCCAGTATATAAGTTACTACTCTTTTCATCTTATTTACTGCTCATTTAAATACCTTTATATCTGTCTCAAAATAATTAAACTTCATTACTATATCAATATTAAAGTTATCTTTCAACTTCGTTAGACTTTCGTTATTCATTTACTGGTTCATTAACGAAACATTTCTGTAAACACCATTCTAACATAGCTAGGTTTGCAAATAATTATTACTAACACAAATTTTAACTTTCATTTTGGGACACTCGGATTGCACAACATTTGGAAAGCACCCTGTCTAAGTTAGTTGTGAGGATAATTGAATGATGGGAAAGTTCTGGTAAAATTTAGGTTATTCTTGTACAGTTCACTCTCTGATCCATACGAATACAGTACTAAAAGTTTCAACCTGCTAGTATCGATGCGGCGGTTGGCGGGCGGCGAAATGACGAGGCACAGAGCACACATACAACCACATCTATGGCTCTTGACGTATCGGCACTTTAATTCTTCTTAGCGTCGCAATACTTTTCCATTTAGTGCCTATGGAATTTTGCCATGCTGTGGGGGCGTTGGAACGGCATACCCGAGGCTCAGTGAAGCTATGTCTTCCAGGAGAGCCTCCTCGCTCCAGAAGGTGTTGCTCAAACTAGTGCCAAACTCCAACTACTACTGCTGAGCCCGTTGTGCCGTGCAGTGCGCGCGTGCATTTTCCCGCGCTCGCCTGCCATCCACCTTTTACCGCTCCCTGACAGACAGGGTATTCACCCGAGGTTTTGCATTCTACATATCCTAACACATTGCCTACGTATGGACCAGACGCACAGTTACAATTTTAAACATCTTACAACAGTTCCAAAATTTGTTACATTTCAATTCTATCACAATATTACTTGACATTTGACATAAACATTAATAATCACATTGAAACTTATTTACAGTTTTCTTAACATAATGACATGAAACAAAACAGAAATGAAATCAGAACATCAATTACACAAATTTATCGAAAAATCAGACGAAAAGGAAATTACTTATATGTACAATAGTACAGAGTCGTTGTTGTTACAGGCTGATCACCATTGTCTCCTACATCGTTTATGTAGATCAGAAACAGCAGAGTGTCAATAGCACTTCCTTGGGGAACGCCAGATATTAATTCTATGTTACCCGACGTGAGTTTTCGTCAGTTACCACGAATTGTAACCTTTATGACAGAAAATCACGAATCCAGGCCGACCGAAGTGGCCGAGCGGTTCTAGGCGCTACAGTCTGGAACCGCGCGACCGCTACGGTCGCAGGTTCGAATCCTGCCTCGGGCATGGATGTGTGTGATGTCCTTAGGTTAGTTAGGTTTAAGTAGTTCTAAGTTCTAGGGGACTGATGACCTCAGAAGTTAAGTCCCATAGTGCTCAGAGCCATTTGAACCAACGAATCCAGTCACCGAACTAAGACGATTTGATTAGAAGCCACTTGTGAGGAACGGTGTCAAAAGCCTTATGTAAATCTGAAAATGTGGAATCATTTTGACCTCCCCAGTCGACAGCACTCACTGCTTCGTGAGAATACGGAGTTAGTTATGTTTCACAAGAACGATATTGTTTGAATCCGAGCGGACTATTTGTCAATCGCTTTCTTCGAACACAGTAAATATTCCAAAATCTTACTGGAAATTGACATTAGTGATATGGGTATGTAATTCAGTGGATTACTCCTATTTCCTTCCTCTGGGCACAGTTATGCCTTGTGCAACTACCCAATCTTTAGGTATGGATCTTTCGACGAGCGACCGGTTGTATATGATTGCTACGTATGGAGCTATTGTATCAGCATACTCTGAAAGGAACCTGGCTGGTTTACAATCTGGACCAGAAGCCTTGTCTTCATTAAGTGATTTAAGTACTTCATGTTTGAAGTTGTTCTTGATTCGAATTCTGGAATATTTACTTCCTGTTTTTTGGTGAAGGATTTTCGGAAAAGCGTGTTTATTAACTCTGCTTTAATGCCAATGTTATCAGTGCATCACCATTGTTATCGGGCAGTGAAGGTACTGATTGTGTCTTGCTGCTGGTGTACTTTACATATGAACTGAATCTCTTTGGGTATTCTGCGAGATTTGGAGACAGAGTCCTTGTAGAAACTATTAAAATCATTTCGTATTGAAATTCGCGCAAAATTCCGATCTTCTGTAACACTGCGACAATCTTGGGAAATTTTCCTTATTTTTAGTTTGGCATGCTTTTTTCTATGCTTCTGCAACAGTGTTCTGACCCGTTCTAGGTATGTACCCTGGGTAATCAGTACCATTGCTTATTAATTTATTCGGTATATGTCTCTCAATTGCATTCGATACTACTTGTTTGAATTAAAACCACATCTGGTCCACGCTCACATAATCTGATTGGAAGGAATGGCGACTGTCTCTTAGAAAGGCGTGAGGCGAATGTTTACCTACTTTTTTAAATGGATGTACTTTGCGATTATTTTTGGAGCGTTTTGGATGCTATGGTACTGTGTCTCGCCACAACAGCACTGTGGTCACTAATCCCTGTATCCGCCTGATGCTCCCTATACGCTCAGGATTAGTTGTTGCTAAGAGGTCAAATAGTTTTTGCAATCATTTACACTTTTAACTCTATGAAGGCTCCCTCTTCTTTATTAGTCATAACTGTCGATTTACTATTTCAGTGAGATGCTTTGGGCCCACAACAGCACGCAGCTACAATCTAGGGAGGGAGGAAAAGGAAGGAAGAAAGGTTAGAGTTTAACGTCCCGTCGACGAAGGGGTGAGCAGTGACAGAGCACAAGCGCTGGCTGCTCAGGAAGGGAACGAAAGGCAGTCGGTGTCCTTTTCAAAGGAATCATCCCAGCATTTGTCTAACGCGATATGTGCAAATCACGTAAGCTTCAGTCTGTATGGCCAGACGGATATACTGTATTAACCGACATCCTCTCGAATATGAGGTCAGTGATCTAACCAATGTCGGTTACAGTCTAGGAAAGTGATTCATTACGGATCAACAGATCTGATGAAGAGATGAAATAGATTTAAAAAATGGTCTTGTAAAATCACGCTTCCAAACTGTAGACATATTACGAGTCAGCATTTGTTCTACATTTAGTTGTGTAATGATCACACTGAGAACACAAAGCAAACCAGATTTAACATAGAACGGTCTACTTTTTACCATCACATCCACAAAACATACCTACAGTTACAGCCTTTGTTCTCTATATTCGTAATCCGAGAAGAGGAACACTGGCCAAGCATATTCAATTTAACATTATGACGAAACGAGTCATTCACAAGAACAGAATCACCTTCATCGTTACTGCCGGAATCACTTGAAAACACTGCCATTTTACTCTTCTTTACAAGTCTAATGTCTGACATGGGATTCGTCATCAGGACTACAAAACATTCATTGGGATCTTCATTCTCGTTAAGAACGTCTGAATAATCATCGTAAAAAATCTCCGAAAGTATTGCAGATTCGTGAATTTCCTTCCGTTTTCAGAAAAGGTCTATCTCTCAAAACTGAAGGAGCTACAAGACGAAAACAGCAATTGCTTGAAACCTAAAAATACAATCAAAATGCCAAACAACAAAACGTACATGAAGACAATCAAGTTTGATACATTGACCACTGGTGTAAATGCCTAAATAGACGAAGTAGTTTAAATATATCACAGCATACTGCTCCTAAGGACAGCATGTAGAGACCGCAAGTTATCTGGAGATGAGTCCGTTAGGGGTGGCGCGTGACACATGAGTAAACTCGGGATCCGTCCGCAACGTGTTAAAACTACGGCCCGTTTCCTGTAAGACTTATCCTGTGCCTCCATAGAGTGCTATGTTCTTACTGCCCCACTCACGTCCAGCGCAAGAATTTGAATTTCGCCGTACCTGCCGGGAAAAGTTCCTCCGTCGACAGAGCTCTATTTTTTTTCACCCTTCAGCGGCGCACAACACTATCCAGAGCGAAAGAAATACAGGAGTTGGACAAAAATATAGAAACAAATGCTTGATCATAAATGCAGAAGCTAGCCAAACCTGCAATTTTGGCTGTAGTATTTGACCACGATCGGCACCCGGCGAATTTTGTCAATACTTTTCAAGTGTCAGACGCGCTCAGAACAGTGGTCTGTGTACTTATGAGTGCCTTATATCGGAGGTAAGAGAATTAGATCGTTGTTGTTCGTACGGTGGGTTCTTCCATATCCAACGGAGCCGAAGTGTTTAGTGTTTCAAGAGGCACCGTATCGAAGATTTATACCACACAGGCCTTCAGAAAACGCAGTATCCACTGTTAAGCCACAACGTGGACGAAAGTGTATGTTAAGTGATCGTGATAAATAGCCACAGAAGAAAAATGGAAATGAGCGTACGGCATTGTGGGCCGGGAGTCCCCCCCCCCAGTCGAGTAACTTCGGCCGCCGAGGGCAAGTACTTATTGGGCGACTTGCGCGTCGGAGATGGGGATGAAATGATGGTAAGGACAACACAAAACCCAATCTCTGAGCGGATAAAATCTCCTGTCCCAGCCGGGAATCGAAACCGAGCCCCTTGGTGTGGCATTCCGCCGCGCTCACCACTCAGCTAACGGGGGCGGACTAGTCATTCAAGAGAATTGTAACGAAAAAAAAGAGGGCGACAGGTGCAATAGTCGCTGCGGGAGCTTCATGAGCTGGGAATTGCAGGGCAAACTGTGGAGTAATGGAAAGAAATTATTTGGCCGGATAAGTCTTGCTTGACACTGTTCCGAACATCTGGCCAGGTTTACGTTTCAGGAATGAAATATGGCAGGGGTTCGGTGATGGTATTCCATGATCGCCATGTTTATTGTGCAAGGTCGCATTACTGCCAAGGATTATGTGATCATTTTGGCTGATCAGGTCCATCGCATGGTACAATGTTTTCTTCCCAATGGTGATACTGTTTTGAAGACGACGGGGCCCCTGTTCACACTTCTCAAATCACCCAGGACTGGTTCTGAGATCACGAGGATGAAATGTCGCGTCCCCCCTGGCCAACAGAATCAACAGCTCTCAGCAGTATTGGATCTTTGTATTTACTTCGGAGAAAAGGGTGCCTGATCGCTATCCACCTCCATCACTGTTACCTATACTTGCCACTATTTTGCAGGAAGAACGGTGTAAGACTTCCCTGAAAACCATACTGTACCTGTATTTATTCAGTCTGAGACGACTGGAAGCTGTTTAGAATACCAACGGTTTTCCTACGCTATACTAGGCATGGTAATGTGTTGTGTTTTTGGTGTTTCCCTGTCTTCAGTCACTACGTTAGACTGAGTCAATGGAGAGTGCTGCTCTCTCAAGTGTTATTTGCACTTGAGGGGCAATGGCCAGGACGCCAGCCTTCCTAGGGCGACTAACAGGACACTCGCTACGGCGAGAACGAGACGAGATGTGAAAGAGCACTCGGTCGGGTGGCTGCTTTTCCTAAAGGGCGACTATTTGTATTTTTTGTTGTGTGTGTTAATTGTCAATAACAATTGTTTCTCTACACATGTTGTCATTCATTGCAATCTGATTAGATCCAAACCATAATACAGCCCTTTATGTGCTGGAGTAAGCTGTCACCAGCACACTGGTCAGCAAAGATGAAGTGCGAAGATCGATTAGTAGGCGTGGGATCAAGCACGCCTATCACTAGAGAGGCCGGAGACACACCCAACAGCAACAAGCCGCCAACGCCCTCTCAGCAGCATGTATTTAAGCCGCCGCTGCTGACTGGAGGGCCTCACTCACTCACTTACTCACTCACTCACTCTCTCTCTCAATCATCCATTTGGCGTCTGTAGTTTACTCGCAGAGCAGGTTTAGTTTGTCAGGGGCTACGACAGTACATAGCGACCAGATTAGTGACTATAGCAGGACTAGTTTACCTCAGCCACAGTTGTACTTTACACCAATCTGCAAGAGGTCTATAACTGATGCGTTTGTACCACAACACATGGACTCTATTCAAGTTAAGTAAATGTTTACAGTTCATGTAAATAAAGAACCTTATTACTCCACGTGTGCATTTGTGTTGTAGAAAGAGGATACCGTCCTCCCGTAACATGATCCTCTTCCTTGCTTCCTAGCGGTACAAGACTCTACACTTTAAATTCCTGGTTCTCCTGTAAATTTGACGAATCAGATTTCCGTCTACGGACGCTAATATTTTGGTCCCACCTGGTCGGATTGTGATGGACTCGACGAAGTAGCGTGAAGCGGCAGCAATCCATGGGCGGAGGTCTATAACTGATGCGTTTGTACCACAACACATGGACTCTATTCAAGTTAAGTAAATGTTTACAGTTCATGTAAATAAAGACGAGCTTCAACGAAACAACACGGGGACGCACCCAGCTGCATAGACACGGCGCATGTATAGCTAAGTACCTGGTCTGGTTATCCTGGTTCCTGTAATTTCCCACTCATTCTTACTGATGCTTCTGCTCTCCCATGACACTGATAAACTTTCATGATACACTCCTGGAAATTGAAATAAGAACACCGTGAATTCATTGTCCCAGGAAGGGGAAACTTTATTGACACATTCCTGGGGTCAGATACATCACATGATCACACTGACAGAACCACAGGCACATAGACACAGGCAACAGAGCATGCACAATGTCGGCACTAGTACAGTGTATATCCACCTTTCGCAGCAATGCTGGCTGCTATTCTCCCATGGAGACGATCGTAGAGATGCTGGATGTAGTCCTGTGGAACGGCTTGCCATGCCATTTCCACCTGGCGCCTCAGTTGGACCAGCGTTCGTGCTGGACGTGCAGACCGCGTGAGACGACGCTTCATCCAGTCCCAAACATGCTCAATGGGGGACAGATCCGGAGATCTTGCTGGCCAGGGTAGTTGACTTACACCTTCTAGAGCACGTTGGGTGGCACGGGATACATGCGGACGTGCATTGTCCTGTTGGAACAGCAAGTTCCCTTGCCGGTCTAGGAATGGTAGAACGATGGGTTCGATGACGGTTTCGATGTACCGTACACTATTCAGTGTCCCCTCGACGATCACCAGTGGTGTACGGCCAGTGTAGGAGATCGCTCCCCACACCATGATGCCGGGTGTTGGCCCTGTGTGCCTCGGTCGTATGCAGTCCTGATTGTGGCGCTCACCTGCACGGCGCCAAACACGCATACGACCATCATTGGCACCAAGGCAGAAGCGACTCTCATCGCTGAAGACGACACGTCTCCATTCGTCACTCCATTCACGCCTGTCGCGACACCACTGGAGGCGGGCTGCACGATGTTGGGGCGTGAGCGGAAGACGGCCTAACGGTGTGCGGGACCGTAGCCCAGCTTCATGGAGACGGTTGCGAATGGTCCTCGCCGATACCCCAGGAGCAACAGTGTCCCTAATTTGCTGGGAAGTGGCGGTGCGGTCCCCTACGGCACTGCGTAGGATCCTACGGTCTTGGCGTGCATCCGTGCGTCGCTGCGGTCCGGTCCCAGGTCGACGGGCACGTGCACCTTCCGCCGACCACTGGCGACAACATCGATGTACTGTGGAGACCTCACGTCCCACGTGTTGAGCAATTCGGCGGTACGTCCACCCGGCCTCCCGCATGCCCACTATACGCCCTCGCTCAAAGTCCGTCAACTGCACATACGGTTCACGTCCACGCTGTCGCGGCATGCTACCAGTGTTAAAGACTGCGATGGAGCTCCGCATGCCACGGCAAACTGGCTGACACTGACGGCGGCGGTGCACAAATGCTGCGCAGCTAGCGCCATTCGACGGCCAACACCGCGGTTCCTGGTGTGTCCGCTGTGCCGTGCGTGTGATCATTGCTTGTACAGCCCTCTCGCAGTGTCCGGAGCAAGTATGGTGGGTCTGACACACCGGTGTCAATGTGTTCTTTTTTCCATTTCCAGGAGTGTATTTACGAGTAATATTAATTGTACCGGGTGATCAAAAAGTCAGTATAAATTTGAAAACTGAATAAATCACGGAATTTGAGTATTACTGTCAGGCTAAAACAGCTGCCAAAGATCGTGGAGAAGTACGAAAACGTGTAGTCACAACTCGAATTGTTTGAAAACGTAGACGTACATGCTGACGACATGGAAACCTTCGAAAACATGGTCTTCGAGGTTTCGAAAAAACTGAGAGCAGTGCAGATGATTTATGCCAATGCAACTGACAAGGTTTCGTCAGATGCTGGATTTGTCTTGAGCCGGCCGGTGTGGCCGAGCGGTTCTAGGCGCTTCAGTCTGGAACCGCGCAACCGCTACGGTCGCAGGTTCGAATCCTGCCTCGAGCATGGATGTGTGTTGTGTAATGTCCTTAGGTTAGTTAGGTTTAAGAAGTTCTAAGTTCTAGAGGACTGATGACCTCTGATGTTAAGTCCCATAGTACTCAGAGCCATTTGAACCATTTGTCTTGAGTGCATCAAAACGTAGCATCAAGTTCCCTACTGCCATCATGTTAGGCCACTCTAATGCAGTTCAGGCATTTCTGTGACACATTTATGAATCTTTTGGTAAATACTGAGGAATTAGAGGACATTGCTAAATATCGTCATTTGCTTAAGTGATTAACAGGTGAAGCTCACAATGTAATTGCTCATCTTCCGGTAACTAGCGCTAATTTTATGATAACTTTTGGTAAGGTTTACAACAGATACAATAAACCTCGACTGATTGCAGCGGCACATCTGAAGAAACTATTACGGTGCCGTCAATGAAAAGGCATGTGTGACTGAACATCGTGTACTACTTAATGAGGTTTCAAGTAATGTCATCAAAGAAACAAAACCGGAATTCTACGGGTCAGAACATGGAATGTTAGACCCCTTAATCGGGTGGGTAATCTAGAGAATTTAAAAATGGAAATGGATAAGTTAAAGTTCTATATAATGGGAATAAGTGACACCAAAATATCATTTTGATGGAGACTGAGATTGGCTAGCAGAAAAAGGTAGAGAAGTAGAATAGTAGGAAACATGGACTGGGGGAAAGGAATTAAAGGGAAAGCCGCTTGGTACTATTTTGCACAGGGCACAATTTTGTCACAGGTAACACTTGGTTTCAGAGTCATGAAAGAAGGCTGTATACGTGGAAGAGACCTGGAGACACCACAGTAGTTCAAATAAATTACAAGTGGTAGGAAAGAGATCCGAAACCAAATTTTAAACTGCAAAACTTTTACAACGGAAGATGTAGATTCTGACCGTATTTTATTGGTTATAAATTGCAGATTACAATTTAGAAATAGCAGAAAGTTTGAAAATTAAGGAGATGGGTCCTGGACAAGTTGAAACAACCAGAGGTTGTTGAGGGTTTCAAAGGGAGCGTTACGCAACGATTGACTGAAAATGGGTACGGAACACAGTAGAAGACGAATGGGTAGCCTTCAGATGAAATAGTGAGAGCAGCAGAGGATCAAACAGAGAAAGAGACAAAGTTCAGTAGAAATGCTTGGATAATGCACATTAAGAGTGCAGGAGAAATTCTTTTGTTAAGCGTAGAGGAAAGATGGGATAGACAGAAAAAAATACATTAATGGAATCTACAAGGTGGAGGAACTGTCTGCTGACGTGACAGAAGGAGAAATGGAAGTCGAAGTGGAAGACATGGGGTATCCAGTATTGCAGTCAGTCTGATAAAGATTTGGAAGAATTGAGATGAAACAAGGCACAGAGACCACATACATTCCTTAGGAATTTCTGAAGTCATTGGGGGGAAACGACAGCCAAACGATCATTCAAGTTGGTGTGTAGAATCGGAGACTGGAGACTTCACAGCAAACTTTCGGAAGAATATCATCCACAAAATTCCCAAGACACAAGGCGTGAATTACCGCACAATCAGATTAAAATCTCATGTATCCAAGTTTCTGACAATAATAATACACAAAGGGAAGAAAAAGAAAACTGATGATTTTTTACGTGATGATTAATCTGGATTTATGAAACGTAAACGCACAAGAGAGGCAGTTCTGACGTTGCACTTCATAACTCAGGCAAAACTTAAGAAAAATCACGAGACGTTCATGGGGTTTGTGGCCTAAAAAAGGCGAACAGTAATGTAAAACAGAGCAATATGTTCTAAATTCCCAGTAAAAGAGTTCCAAGCTGTAGGATTAGAGGGGTTATATACAATGTGTATAAGAATCAACAAGGAGCAATAATAATGGAAGACCAAGAACGATGTGCTCGGATTAAAAAGCGGTGTTCATTTTGTACATCGAAGCGGCAATGACGGAAACAAAGGACAGGTTCAGGAATGAGATTAAAATTCAGGGTGAAAGAATACCATTAATAACATTCGCTGAGAACATGAGAATTGGGAACCTAGAAGTAAACGAAGTGTAGGAATTCTGATGCTTTGAAAGCAATATAATGTTTCACAGATGAAGTAAAGAGGGCATAAAAGCTGACTAGCATAGGCAGAGAGGGCATTCCTGGCTAGGAAAGTATAGTAGTATCAAACACTGACCTTAATTTGAGGAATAAATTAATGAGTATATACGTCTCTAGCACAGCTTTGTTTGGAAATGAATCATGGACTGTGGAAAGCTGAGAAGAAAGAACTCGAAGCATTTGAGATGTGGTGCTATAGAAGGATACTGGAAATGATGTGGGCTGATGAGATAAGAAATGAGGAGGATAGAAGTCAGCGAGGATGTTGAAAACATTGACAAGATGAAGAGACGGGATGATAGAACGTGTGTTACGATATCAGGGAATAGCTTCCAAGGTACTTGAGAGAACTCTAGGGGATAAAACTGTGGTGGAACACAGAGATTGGAGTATATCGAGCAAATAATTGAGGGTGTTAGATGTCAGTGCTACTCTGAAATGGAAACTTTAGCACAGAGAGGAAATCGTGGAACACCAAACCATTCAGAGAACGGATAAGAAAATGAAACAGAAGGCCCAAGATATTGACAAAAAGAAGAAAAAAGAGCAGATTAAAATGCAGCAAATGAAGAAATTAAATGGGAATACAGACTGCAAAATGACAAAGCAGGAATGGTCAGACGAGAAAAGCAAGGATTTACTCATTCGAGTGTAAACAGCTAGGGGAAAGATTAAGCCACCTTTAGGAAAATTAAGGAGACATCTGTAATAAAGAGAAGCAGCTGTATGAATATCAAAAGGAAAAAGGAAGTACATAAAGAAGAGTTGGACATATTATCCTGCGAGAAGAATTTAACAAAACACTGAAAGCACTTAAAAGTCCCTCAGAATTACTGAGATCTTCGGGAAAGCCAGTCATGATAGAAATATTCTACCTGGTTTACAATATATATAAGACAGGCGATATACTCCCATGCTTTAAGAAGAATGTAAGAATTCCAGTCCCAAAGAAGGCAGGTACTGACAGGTGTGAATATTACCGAACTACCGGTTTAATAAGTCATGCTAGCAAAATGATGACATGAATTATTTACAGAAGAATGGAAAAACTGGTAGAAGCCGATCTCGGGGAAGATGAGTTCGGTTCAGGAGAAGCACTGACTCTATGTTTTTGATTGACAGAAGAAAGGCAAACCTACGTTTATAGCAGTTGTAGACGAGAAAGCTTTTGAAGATGTTGACTAGATCTACACTCCTTGAAATTCTGAAGGTAGCAGGGATGAATGGGTATTTACAGCTTGCACAGAAACAAGACCACTGATACGAGAGTCGAAGAACATGAGTGGGAAACAGTGATTGGGAAGGGAGTGAGACAAGGCTGTAGCCTACATCCCGTGTTCTTCAATCTGTGCATTAAGCCAGCAATAAAGAAAAGAATTAGGATTTGGAGAGGGAATTAAAGTTCAAGGAGAAGAAATAATAAGTATGAGGTTTGCGGATGACATTGTCATTCTGTCAGCAGCAGCAAAGAAGTAGATAGAGCAGCTGAATGGAACGACTAGCGTCTTGAAAATAGGTCAACAGATGATCATTAATAAAAGTAAATCAACGGTAACGGAATGTAGTCGAATCAGGTGATGCTGTGGGGATTAGCTTAGAAGATGTAACTCTAGAAGTAGTAGTTGCGTTTTGCTATTATGAGCACCAAAAAAACTGACGTTGGTCATAGTGGAAATGATATAAAATGCAGACTGGTTATAGCAATGATAGCATTTCTCAAAAATAGTAATTTGTTAACAGGTCATACAAATTTAATTGTTAGGAAGTCTTTCTGAAAGTATTTGTATGGAATGTAGCCATATATGGAAGCGAAACAAGGACTACAAACAGTTTAGACAAGAAGAGAATAGAAGAGTTTGAAATATGGTGCTACAGAAGAATGCTGAAGATTAGACGTGTAGATCGGGAAAACAATGAAGACGTACTGAGTCTAATCGGGGAAAGAAGTATTTTATGGGACATCTTGACTAAAAGAAAGGATCCGTTGATAAGACACTTTCTGAGGCACGAAGGAATTCTCAGTTTGGTAAAGGGGGGATGTGAGGTCAGGAAAAATGATTGAGGAATATCAAAGGATGAATTAGTAAGCGGCTTCAAAAGGGCGTTGGTTGCAGTTGTTATTCGGGGGGTACAGACGCTTGCACAGGATAGACTAACATGGAGAGCAGCAGCAAACTTGTCTTCAGAGTGAAGACCTTCATCACCACTACAGCAATAACAACAACATAAATTTCCAAATTTTTCAGTTACATTTCGTAGAATTCAGCATAGCGAGAACAAAATTTTTCGAAAAATACAAGAAATACAGGAAAAATAACGAGCTTTATTTAGCACAGGATGTATTTCAGTTCATTTCCTGGTGGTTAGCCCACATGTAATGGCTTGCAGCATGAATGACTGTAGAAAACATTCCAGGAAGGAAAAGGCACTTTTTCACAGAGTGACCACACCTACCGCCGACAACAGATCTGTCACGGTTCCTGAGTCCCTAAAAGGAACTGGCGAAACACAGGAAGCTGAAGCAGGGCAAGACGGAAGTAGAAAGATGATAGTCTGCAGAACTGTGTTCACCTTTTTGGATCTAACTGATATTCTGGTAACGGTGATAGCACACTCGCTTTTATAATTTATGAAGTTCTGAAAGTTAGTTGCTATTATAGCTGTGAAAACAACAGCATTCTTCTAAAATATTGGGAAAAATGCTTTTCAGATGATGTACTTCTCTTAACTGCAGTTGCTTGGAAGTTATCCAATAATGGAATACGTAGAGAAAATTATTAGACACCTGGATAACAACAATAGTGTCGTAGGAGTTAATTTAGAGCTTTCGAAAGCTTTCGATACTGTTATTCATGAAATTCTTTTAGAGAAGTTGGAAACAACGGGGATAAAAGGGATAGAAGACATGTGGTTTGAATCATATTCGCAAAATAGATCACAGAGTCTGGAACTCGCATCCACCCATTCTAAACACAAAATTAGATTAGTATCTGATGCAAAGAATATCGAAATACTCGTAGGTATACCACAGGGTAGGATGTTAGGCGTACATCACTTCCATATTTAAATAAATGACATTCAGATCTCAGAAAGTACAGCTAAGATCATGTTGTTCGCAGACGACACTAGTGTAATAGTGAGCGATGTTAAGGAATCTGTTTACAACAGCTGATCAAGTCCTCACGTCCTTGCATTCATGGCTGGCTCTGAGCACTATGCGACTTAACTTCTGAGGTCATCAGTCGCCTAGAACTTAGAACTAATTAAACCTAACTAACCTAAGGACATCACACACATCCATGCCCGAGGCAGGATTCGAACCTGCGACCGTAGCGGTCGCCCGGTTCCAGATTGTAGCACCTAGAACCGCACGGCCACTTGGGCCGGCCCTTGCATTCATGGTCCAGTGTCGACAGGCTGACCCTTAATGTGAAAGAAAAATTATATTCATGGATACGTAGTCCGTCTTTGCATCTAAATTTTGTGCCATACGCGTTTCGCTTCTTTTATTTGTGAAGCATCTTTAGCGGCCTGTAATACATGTTTGATACAAGCCACTGAAGATGCTTGCCAAATAAAAGAAGCGAAACGCGTATGGCACAAAACGAACTGCCATTCATTTAGTTGCAAACACGATATACATTTCCATAAACATAGAAGCAACTAAGTAGCGAGGGAAAACATAAAATGACGAAATTATATTCAGTTAAGAAAAATGATTAAAAACCAAGATCTTCAAATGGTAGTCGGCGGAAATGAGTTAGAAAGAGTACGATGCACCAAACTTTTAGGAATGTATGTTGCTCAAGACTCGAACCGGGAAGATTATGTCACTGAACTCTCCCGGAGATTCAGTTCTGCATGTTTTGCTCTGAGACCATTTGTAATGTTTGCTCCTTAGAAGGCGCGAGAATGGCTTACTTTATTTACTGCCAGTTCCTTGTAGGTTTTGAAATAGATTTTTTGGGGTAAAACCAATAGGTGACTACATGAATTTTTTACATTTCAAAAAGGGCTATTCGAATCTTGTCCCATAGCAGTGCTAGGTTCATTGCAACCCTCTACTTAAAAAGTTGTGTCCGCTTATCCAAATGTGTGCTGATGACGAGAACTAAACTCGGTGACCTGCAAACCGACAGTGATTACCATAGTTATAACACTCGCAACTAGGGTCCCTCCGTATACAGGGTGTTACAAAAAGGTACGGCCAAACTTCCAGGAAACATTCCTCACACACAAAGAAAGAAAATATGTCATGTGGACATGTGTCCGGAAACGCTTACTTTCCATGTTAGAGCTCATTTTATTACTTCTCTTCACATTAATCATGGAATGGAAACACACAGCAACAGAACGTACCAGCGTGACTTCAAACACTTCGTTACAAGAAATGTTCAAAATGTGCGTTAGTGAGGATACATGCATCCACCCTCCGTCGCATGGAATCCCTGATGCGCTGATACAGCCCTGGAGAATGACGTATTGTATCACAGCCGTCCACAATACGAGCACGAACAGTCTCTACATTTGGTACCGGGGTTGCGTAGACAAGAGCTTTCAAATGCCCCCCTAAATTAAAGTCAAGAGGGTTCAGGTCAGGAGAGCGTGGAGGCCGTGGAATTGGTCCGCCTCTACCAATCCATCGGTCACCGAATCTGTTGTTGAGAAGCGTACGAACACTTCGACTGAAATGTGCAGGAGCTCCATCGTGCATGAACCACATGTTGTGTCGTACTTGTAAAGGCACATGTTCTAGCAGCACAGGTAGAGTATTCCGTATGAAATCATGATAACGTGCTCCATTGAGCGTAGGTGGAAGAACATGGGGCCCAATCGAGACATCACCAACAATGTCTGCCCAAACATTCACAGAAAATCTGTGTTGATGACGTGATTGCACAATTGCGTGTGGATTCTCGTCAGCCCATACATGTTGATTGTGAAAATTTACAAATTGATCACGTTGGAGTACATACTGACGAAACTAAAATGAGCTCTAACATGGAAATTAAGCGTTTCCGGACACATGTCCACATAACATCATTTCTTTATTTGTGTGTGAGGAACGTTTCCTGAAAGTTAGGCCGTACCTTTTTGTAACACCCTGTATAAGTAGAACAAGTAAAACAACGCATACTCAGCAAGATGCGAGTCCCTTTGGTGTCATTTTTTATAATGTGTTGGGACCAAACATACAGATTTTGGAGAAGGAAACGGCTTTTAGAGCAGACTTAAAATCATTTCTTCTTGAGAAGCGTTTCTACAGTGTAAGAGAATATGTTAACTAATAGGAATGTCAGGCCCCCGTTTACTCTTGAGTAGTTTTTACTGTTAACTGTTGTACCACTTATGCTGCGTTTGTGTTTGCAAAAAAACGTTTCCACTGTTGGTTTTCTATTTTCTCTGTTCCAAACGCAGTGTAGAACACTTCCTCAGAGAAAGGATCTTGCGCAAGATTAGTTGTGATGGATATAGTGTCGACAGGCGATCATAAGTCAATAGCTTCAGCAGCGTTATGTGTTCCTGTGCTTCTATTTTTTTCAAAAGCGTAATACGACGGAGTATCATGTTCTAGTTATATCACTTTTTATACTTTCGACCGTTGTAATTTCTTTGTAGACTAGGTATATGAAGTTCTCTTTCCTAATCACGTACCGGGCGAGGTGGCCAAGCCAGTGAATGCACTGCCCTCGCATTCCGGAGAAGTGAGGTTTGTGCCTCGTCCTGCATCCTGATTTGGGTTTTGCATAGTTCCCCAAGTTGCTACGGTGAACGCTGCGTTGGTTCCATTCATTAGGCCATAACTGACTTCCTGCCCTATCATCGCCTAATCCCATCCTACTCTGTTGTTTTCTGGACATGAATTTATTATTTCTGTTTCGTATGTGGCACGTCCGATGCTGCTGAACTGAATGCTCCAAGGACGAATAAATAAATAAATAAATAAATGCTGAAGCGATGTGCTAATCAAATTATATAAAAAGTTTTAATACAACAACAACAATAATAATATACTGTAATTTGTTTAATGTGTAGTTCGTTAAAAGCAAGGGGGCGGCAAGTAGGGGGACACACTGAGCCCCTCCCCCACCACTAGCCGCTCCCCCTCCCCCTCCCCCTCCCCAGAATGGATACCTTGAGCATCACCTGCGCTAATGTGCGCTCGATCTGCATACTGATCAGTCTGGTAACGTTGAATTACTGGCGAAGCATTGCCCGCTTCCACACGAAGCTTTTTATGAGATTTCAGCTCAGTGCTGTTTCTCTATCACCAAAACAAAAACACTGAGTTACTTCTTATTAATGATAGCATGATGTTAATTCAGTAATACTGAAGACCTTGTCCCTCCCTTCCCGCCACCCACCCTCCCTGATAATGCACAAAATGTAATTTGCATCTAACTCCAAGCAGATATGAAATGGAGCACACTTGTTCCTAGCAGCCCATCGTTAAATCATGTCTTCAAAATAGCTCGAACCTCCGCCGGGACCAGCCGCACAGTCCATGACTGCAGCGCCTGAGACCGCTCGGCTAATCCCGCGCGGTTACTTTTCTGAAATTGACGAGATGGATGTATAGAGATCGAGATTTGGCTGTCTGAAAAAGTAGTCTGTCTGCAAGCTTCAAACAATACATTCCGATGTTTTACTGTGAAAAATTCCTGACGTTTATTGGGAAATTTGCATGAGAAACCATCACTGCAGATTTTTTACCCTCCCAGTCTAAACTGTTTGATCTTTTTGTACATATTTTTATTACACTAGCCAGGTGCAAATATTTGAAGAACATGCTAACTGAAAATTGCTATCTTCTTTTTTATCTCTGTTGGACAACCCAATTCGTTTGGACTTATTTTTTAAAGTTATGTTGTTGCTGTTGTTATCATACGAAATCAGTGAAGCACTTACGTCAGTATTGAGCACAAAAGATAAAAGTTTAAGTGACATATGCATACGGTTGTCCGCTAGATTCTTTGTTGCTGGTACCGTAGTGCTATGTTCACAATATTTCTCATTTTCGCAAGGAATTAAAAAAAATAATGTTCTGTTTTCATTGTGGAAACACTATCAGAGGTGGTGTGTGATGGTAAATGTTACCATATTGCCCACGCAGCAAACATTTGTATCAGTTGAGTGTTCTGGTCTGTAGGTAAACAAGAGTAGCCGAAACGGGGCGAAGTGTCTTCGTCAAATGTAGGATTCTAGGCTCCTCGTTAACCTAGAGAAGAAATATTTCCTCTGTCTATTCTGGCGTGTAGACTGTGATGGGCTACTTTCGCACTAGAGCAACAAGACTTTTAAAATCAGCAGAAATTTTTCGTTGCTTTATAGTTATTAAAAGATACATCGAAATAATCAGCAACCTGAAGAAGGGCACTAAATGCCTGAAACCGATTAAAGAAATAAAATTTCTTTTATGCAATTGGTTGCCGATTATTTCGATATAAACAACTACAGTTGCTGAAGATGGATAAAATACTAAATCTATTAAAAGTACTTGAAATCTGTCATAGTCATTAATCAAATATGCATACTTATTTTACCACATGTGTTTCATTTTTAACAAAAAACATCGTAGAAAGACCCAATAGGCTGTTTACATAAAACACATCTATTTACTTTGAGCACAAAGGATTTCGACCTTTTTGGTCATTATTGATAGCAAAGTAAAACCGATTACATTATCTAGCACCAAGTGCGTTACATGTCGTCACTTATCACAACAAATGTCGCTGTCAAATAACCAGACTCAGCATGGACTAGCACATAGGCTAACGATGTTAAATGTCTTTACGTATAGATGCACTTGGTGGTGTGTAATGATCTTCGCACTTAATAATGACCAAGAAGGTCGAAACCGGTTGTGCTCCAATGAAAAATGGTGTTTTATCTGTACAGTATTTGGTGTTTTTCGAGAACGTCTCTCATTAAATTCATCAAGACTATTAGCGACTGCCGTCACGAAAAAGTGTTTGGTTTTATCCATTTAAAACATCGTCAGGGATAACATTTTCGTCTAATTTCCGCTTACATCTGGAAGCGGGTAAGATAGTTTATTGTCACTGACGAATGATCATGCTCTATTATGACCAAAGATGACACAGCGGAGGAAGTTACTGTCGAATGCAATTGGATCTGGCCTGATCGAACGAGTGACTGTCATTTTGCATCTGTTTTTGGATGCTTTCAATCCTTTTTTCAAAAAATGGTTCAAATGGCCCTGAGCACTATGGGACTTAACATCTGAGGTGATCAGTCCCCTAGAACATAGAACTGCTTAAACCTAACTAACCTAAGGACATCACACACATCGATGCCCGAGGCAGAATTCGAACCTGCGACCGTAGCAGTTACGCGGTTCCGCACTGAAGCCCCTATAACCGCTCGGCCACCCCGGCCGGGACTTTTTTCAGGTATTCCTGCGGTAGGGAGTGATGTTCCTGACATATTTTGACGTTGGCTGCCAACACTACACATTTCTTGGCGTCCAGTTTTTCACAACAAGTGTTTATTTACGTCATCCAGGAAAGTAATTTGTCTTGAAGATAAATGCTTAGCGCAGCAAACCGATGCGAAATCAAGACACAAAAAAATCAAAAATGAGTAACAGACGCAGGAAAATGTGCAAGCAGACGACAGTTTGAGAAGTAAACGGAAAACAGTCAAAAATGTTTTAAGCTACAGATACGAAATGGATGTTGTCAAATAAATGCGAACCTTTTAGCAGACGCAAAGACGATTTTTAAATACCTTTAACAACTTCAACACCTGTATTTGAAGACTTTAATGCACAATATGTTTACTTGCTTGGCTGCCTTCTGCAGCAGCTGTTATAATCAGTTATTACTGGTTTTTCTGTTCTAAGCTTACTGAAAATAATTAACGAGAATTTTTCATGAGACGGTTTCGTTTCTATTTGTGAACTGTCTTTCTGTGGTCATTCTGGAAATACGGGTACATAACGTGTTCTCAAATTTTGTGTTTATAGATTAAATCTGGCGTACAGTTCATTTACGGTGTTTTGTCTCTCGTTTGCAAAAGTGAAGTGGAAAAAACACCAATAAAGTGTTTGTAAGGGCGATCAAAATAGCCGAGAAATTGCCAAAAGCAAACGGGCAGCCAGTTTTCCTTCGACCGTAACATCCGCTAACAACGAAGAAGAGGCATAAATATCTTGAGTGAATGGTACGCCAGTTTTATAAGGAAGCACTGTTTTTAATGTATAAATACCAACAGGTAGATCCAGCTTCTACAAAAATCACACAGGCTAGTCTACAAATACAATTGATACGCTTCTGGTGAAAAACAGTCTTTATTAATAATTATTTGAGGTAAGCGCAAGACGGAAAAACCAATAACAAATGGTTTTAATGAGTGTTTACTACGTATGCGGAACAGTCGCGTTTAATAAACCACGGCGGGAGTGATATTTTTGCGTGCTGTAAGAGTAGAACCTAGGGAAACAATAAAAGCTGCAGAGTGCGAAAGAATTTTCGCGAGGTCATCACACAGTGGTAACATGCGCGGCGCAATGCGGAAAACACAGCGAGGCGTGCAAGGCCTTTGTTGTCTGTGCGGCTGGAGCCGGCAGGGAGTGGGGGTTGGCGTGTGGCGGGCAGTCTACTCACAGCGCACGTGCCGTTACGGCGGAAGCCGCGCGTAGCTCCGCTCTGCGTGGCGCCGGCAGGGGCACTGCAGGAGCCGCCAGCGGCGCCGCGCCGCGACACGGGCGCCGTGGGACTGCGCTATCTCAGTCGGCGCCCGCAGCCCCGCCAGGTTGCATGGCGCCTAGCGACCTGCTTTCTGGAACACGACTAACATGCACACATCTCGTTCGCAAACGCGCTGTTTGTTCCAACGATCGCCGTAAACAAGCCCAGATGTGCTGAACAATGTGTTATGGGAACGCGTTACAACCACTGTATGATACATGTCTTGACTCATTGGAAGTGGAAGATACAAATAAAACATCGACTAAAAGAAAATAAGGTATCTCATATGAAAAAAAATTAAAATAAAAAATAAACAAAATAAAGAAGGAGTTCCTCAAGGATCCATTTTGGGACCAATCCTCTTCCTCCTGTATATAAATGATACTGGGACATATTACTCATGTCGATAAATTCTATAAAGAAAAAGAAAAAGGAGTTCCTTAAGGATACGTTCTTGGGCCAATCCTCTCCCTATTGTGTATAAATGACCTAGATTTGAACACTGAGTCACACCAAATACTTATTTATTGCAGATTATACAGCCATTCTTATTACAGGAAACACTCGAAGTCAATTGCCAGCAGCTGTAAATAAAAATAAAGCGCAAGTAAATGGTTGGTTTGACGGAAATAAGCTATTGATAAACGCCTAAAAAACCACAGTCCTAAATTTTTCTGTTCCAAGGGTGATGCATGCAACACCAATGTGACAGTAATCTGTGACAGAATTACATCTTACTTGCAAACAAAAGTTTGAGGCATATGGCTTCAGAATTACTCCAAATGGCACACATATCATTACAGGAAACACTCGAAGCCAGTTGCTAGCAGCTGTAAATAAAAATAAGACCCAACTACATGGATACTTTGAGGGGAATAAGCTGTTGATAAACGCCAAAAAACAACAGTCCTAAATTTTTCTGTTCCAAGGGTGATGCATGCAATACCAATGTGACAAACTGCAACAAAATTACCTGCTCCTTGGAAACAAAAGTTTGAGGCATATTGCTTCAGAATTGCTCCAAGTGGCATACATATATAAACCAAATAAATAAAATAAATCATATTACACTCTACTTTCAGTTGAAAGACGTTTTCATACTGTCAGAAATGCCTACTTTGCCCAACTCCACGGAATCTTACCGCATGGAATTCTTTATATTCTGGCGTAATACGCCACCTACTTCAGTATATTCTTAGTTCAGCAAATAACTGTAAGAGCAATGCAACGTGCTCGATAAACAGATTGCTTCAGACCACTTCTTCAAAAGCTGTCACTCCACTCACTTTCCCACACGTATTCACTGGAAATGTGTGAGTATGTTGGAGGGAATTTAAAAGACATAAATAAATATTTAATATCCACCGACAACATACAACCAAAAAATAAAGTTTGATGTCCAGTCAGGTCATCAACTGTCAAAACTTCCATTGCAAATGGTGTGAAAATTTTATAATTGTCTTTCACGTGAAGTACAAGTTGTTTCATCATTCTCATATTTTTTGTAAAAGTCAAAGGCATTCTTACTAGACCTCTACTTCTATTTGGAACCTTTGCAATACAAGAGACTTCAAACAATACAGTGCAAAATCTGCTCTGGAAGTAGTTCAATTGGTTCAAATGGCTCTGAGCACTATGGGACTCAACATCTGAGGTCATCAGTCCCCTAGAACTTATAACTATTTAAACCTAACTAACCTAAGGACATCACACAGATCCATGCCCGAGGCAGGATTCGAACCTGCGACGGTAGCGGTCGCGCGGTTCCAGACTGTAGCGCCTAGAACCGCTCGGCCACACTGGCCGGCTCTGGAAGTAGTGCAAGCCTTTTATAGAAAAAGCAAAAACAGATTTATTTGCTGATATATTAGTGTGTGTGTGTGTGTGTGTGTGTGTGTGTGTGTGTGTGTGTGTGTGCGCGTGCATGCAAGCACAGTCATGCTTGAGTACACATTCATACACAATATTTGTACTGCATCCCACAATCTCGAAAGATTTATTGGATGAATAAATTAAAAAAACAGTTGTAAATAAAGAGCATTCTGGAGACTACTTGTTACACTAAACCCAACGCTACCCTAAAATAGTTACCATCTTTCGAGTGAGGTGACATCTGCGTGTACTGTCCACGCACCTGTCTGCGACGCATAGTTCCTGGCCAATTGAGCACACGGAAAAGAATTCACAAAGACTTTATGCCTTGGTATCGACATGTCTCCTGTTTACCATCTTTGCTGGCTGCGCTGTGAAACGCTGCAGCGACACGCATTCATCCATCGGCCGCCAAAGTTTACATTCACAGCTCGGTCTAGGAAGCGGAAGTGACAACAACATCGGCTACGGTGTAGATACTTCGTAACTGGCTAGAGCTCGCGCAGTGTATACGGGGGGGAATTCGTTCCGGTATTTGTTCTGCTTCCATAGACTCTGCCGAATCGTTAAAACGTTTGGTACAGTACGACCACGACCATGGGCGATGATGACTGCAGCCCACCTGCTCCACGAACTTCACAAAACCAGCTGCAGAGTTTCGCAATGGATACTGCAGCATTACATGCACCCATCAGTGAAATGACTAGCGACGCAATCATCGCGTCCCACAACGCAGACGCATATTCCACCTGTCCATGCAACTACAGCAAGAGAACTATAGGCTTCGCAAGGAACACCAACCGGACCGCACGAGGGGGACGAACAAAACATTTAACGGGACAAAACGGAGTAAGTGCTACATGTCGACACCACCCAAGAAGGAACCATTACCCACCGTCATGTAAGTAGCACTGCTAACTTATACGTAACTACCGATAAATGGCCTTTCATTTAAATTGTTGAAGGAGAAACACAGGCAGGCTATGGCCTTATTCAAGCACATAATTAATACTACACTGACAGGGGAAAATCGAGTGAACGTTGAGACTATGTCAGGATTAACTGACAGTCTTTGTTCAACACTCTTTCTTACACAAACCAAATTTGGAGGCCTACATTCCGAAGTTGTTCACTACTAAACAAGGCGTCATTAATAATGTTGAATCTTGCCTTACAGAGAACAAATTTCTAACGGAAATGAAGTTATTGTCTTCAGGAGATTTAATAAAATAGTAATTCTGAACAGAGAAAAGTTAACAAAGCCGTCTCCAGTTTGTGTTGTGAAATTAAGATCACAGTGGCTCACACATTACTAATATTCATGGAGTTCGCTGCCCAGTAGACGAGTATGTATCCTCCGTCGTCCAGTGCCATAATTATTTGCGATATGGGCATGGCAGCAAACAGTGCAGAAGTTACACAATGTGTGCGTACTGCACAGGCCCACGCAAAAGTGATGCCTGTGAGGGGCCAATCAACCAACCTGTGTTAGTAGTACCGATGGTCACAGTGCCCTATCTCGAACGTGCCCAATGTATCTCAAACACAAGGAAATTAACAAAATCATTTCTCTCAATAGTATTATGTTACGAGAAGTAGCGCCTGTGTTTGAAAACAGGGTCAGCCACCAGAATTATGCTGGGAACAACCTTGTTGACAACATTTTAAGAAGGATACAGCGCACCAGCGTGCTACTAATGAGGCCATTCAAGTGTTACAAACGGATTCGATCCGGATGTCAACCCAAAATATATTGAACCCTCTCCTTACACCACAAAATGGTCTATAAAATCATTCAATGCACCGCACGATCGCTCAAGGCAAACAAAGATAGCCTTCGCCAGTTTCTGTTCGAAATTCAAGTAGACATTTGTGCCATCGCCAAGGCATGATTAAACCGAACGAACCTTTCTCACTCCTTGGCTATTCTGTCATTAGAGAAGACAGAGAAGATAGAGATGCAGCGTTGTTGGTAAAACAAGATAACAATTTTTGCGTTGACTGTAGCGGCTCTCAGCATAATCCACTGCAGGTGGTGGGTATCCGCAGCGGATCAACGACATCCATCTGAATTTGATCTCAGCATATAAAGCATCTAACGACAGACATTCCCAACAACATTTAACAACAATCATTGCCTGCCTCGGAAAACCCCTTCTGCTACTAGGTGACTTTAACAGCCACCAAGCACTGTGGGGCAGAAATGTCAATGCAATGGGAATAATGCTACTGTATGCATTAGATTCGGAAAACCTTGTAATACTAAATGATGACTTACCCACATGAACAGTGCGACCAAGTACAGCGCCGGCGGCGGTGGACGTGAGATTTGCATTCTTTGAACTACGAGCATCTGCTGAAACAACATGGGAAGTTAAACCGGATACTTCAAAGTCAGATTACTTGCCTATTCAAATCATTATAAACGCACAGCCTATAGACTGTCAGACACGCAATCAGCCGGAAATGGACCACAAACAGAGCCATTTGGAATCTGTACGAAACATTGCTGGAAGACAAACTGGAATCAATCATCGAAACTTGGACTCCCGAAAGAGACTGTGAGGCCTTGGTATCGCTTATCAACGAAGCAACGGAAGTCCCAATACCTAAAAAGGACATAAGCGGACTACTCATCGGGCTTCAAATGGCTCTGAGCACTATGGGACTCAACTGCTGAGGTCATTAGTCCCCTAGAACTTAGAACTAGTGAAACCTAACTAACCTAAGGACATCACAAACATCCATGCCCGAGGCAGGATTCGAACCTGCGACCGTAGCGGTCTCGCGGTTCCAGACTGCAGCGCCTTTAACCGCACGGCCACTTCGGCCGGCTACTCATCGGGTACCACCCTGTTGGTGGGATTCAGAATGAAACGCAATCCTCAAGGAATGCAGGGACGCATTATGAGAATACAAAAATCTCTCTAATGATACAAACTTTCTTAACATTAAGAAAGTACAAGCTGCTGCCCAGATCATATTCAAGCACGAAAAACGTAAATCGTGGAACAATTTCTGCAGCCTGCAAGGAAACTCCATTAACAAGACTCTGTAATATAATATGGTACATTAAATCCGGTCTGACAATGCACATGCACATACCTCCACCGTCCGACGAACTTTTAAAATATTCTTGTGTATGATAACTCCACCTAATGTAATGGACAAGAGAGATGAGGCGGAATATGAAGAGGACAATAGTTTCACTACACAATCTTTTTCGCTAGAAAATTCCAGATTGTGCTCTCCCAGAGGAAGAATGCTTCAACTGGCCCGAACTATATTGACTACCGAATGCTATGACACATCTCACACAAAGGAAAACTGCTGCTGCTCAAAAATTACATTAGTGTATGGACACAAAAGATCAAAATCGACTTGCTAGCAACAAGCCGTGTCGTCCCCATCCAAAAATCGGAAAAGATGAGATAAACCCGAGCCGTATCGGCCTGTCACCTTATCACCTCGTTTGTAGAACGTAATGGAAAGGGCTATTAAGCGGCGATTATAATGGTGGCGCAAAACAAGAAACTAGTGCCGGAAAAACAATTTGGGTTTCGGATAGGAAAAGAGACTATTGAAATCCTTTCACGGTTAGTTACTGACTTACAGCTAAATTTTTCTCGGAACAGTTATATGATAGCTCTGTTCTTAGACTTGACTAAAGCATACTCCAGATTCCAAAACCATTCGTGCATAACGTTTTGAGCTTTCTGAACAGTAGGAAGACAGTCATTCTGCAACAGGGAACTACACTGGGGCCCAGAGAAGCTACAAGAGGACTCCCGCAGGGATCAGTCTTGGCTCCCCTATTATTCAGCCTCTGTACTGCTGACCTTCATGATCTCTTTGCCAGTAACATCCAAATATTGCAATATGCACACGACGTATGCATGTATTCCTGACACAGTACTCTTCAGTCCTGACATCTGAAAATACATGCCACTTTCATCTGTATGAGTAGTGTACAGAAACTGGCTTCGAAATTTCTGACAACAGGCCTGCTCTTACGATCTTTACTCGCCACAGGACTGCGATGCAACTAGGGCATCATACTTATACAGTTGCGAAAACAGTTAAATATCTTGGGACATTATCGACGATAAACTATGATGGACTCCTCATAACCGATATCTCATTAACAGATGTGAAAACGTCTACAATCTCATCAGAGCTACGTTTGGAGTATGGTGGGGCTCTGTTCGGCATACAGAGATGTCTTTATACCGGCCCGTAATAAGGACACACTTTGATTACGGACACCTATGCTGGGGATCAGCATCAGACAGCATGCTCTCAATACTCGACGCTAAGCAGTACAAATCCTTGCATATAGTTTGCGAGGTGCCGGGGCTAGTAGTGTATTTATCACTAAATTCTACTAGAATCCACATGTGTAAATCATGCTCTAAGCCCCCCCTATTCTAACTCCGACTTTTGCTGTTGCACAAGGATAAAAAAAATACGCGAACTGACTCTAATCAACCCTGCTAGTGGAGTAGAAGAGAGTTTGGCACCTGCAGTAATTTAATTTGATACATAAGTTAAATAAACAAAGGTTTCATTAGCATAGTGAGGAATGATAGGGTTGCTCTATTGATTAACAGAATGAAAGTTCTGTTCAAACTAACAATATGATTTATTAAGATTAAACACAGAATAGTAAAAGAAACACAGCAAATTTATAAAACATCAAATTGGCTAAAATTGGAGATTCATACAAACACTATAAAGGTGAAGTTGTCCCTAACTTAGATCGTGAGGTTTAAGACGAAGTGGTATGTGGAGCCAATTCCTTTCCACTCAAATCTCAAGAGAGACACACAGCTAACCCAATGGTAATTGCTGTTACTCGAAACTGAACAAAGTTAGAAAAGGATGAACAGGCGCGCTCTGCTGAGCTCTGATTATCACCTAGGAAAATCCCTATCTGCCGGTGCTGCGGATGTACATTACCAACAGTCTTCTTATCTCCCAGAACACGATCTGGCGTACCGCAGGCGAGGGCTGGCTGCTTCAACGTCCTCGACCGAAAGGCGACTGCCGACTACCCCAGAGCACCCGTACAGGCCGAACACACAACCTTCCCGCCCCCACGACAGTGGTCGTGGTTACGTTCCAATCAGCAACACCAAAACCGGCGGAAATTCCACTCCATTGCCGGAGCACTACCATTCCACCAATGGAGATTCTTGGCGCCAATTTCTGTGCTGATTTTGCCCCGTCACGGAGTTCCCGCCCCAGCTGCCTGGGTACATAAGTCATTCCCACGCCTCGCTGGTAGCCCGCCAGAAAGTGTTTTCGCTAAGCTTCTGCGAAGCAACGGAACCACCAGCCCAGCCGCCACTTCCGGCTTTCGCGGCCGCGTCTCCTGACAATGTCGGCGTCCGGAGAGTATTCACTCGGCCCCCACACCTGTCAGCCTACCCTTTCATAGTGAGAAGAGCCCGCCTGTCACTGGACCACCCGGGTGGCGAGAGACGCTACATGGGAAGTCCGCGTGTGAAGGAACAACGGAACCTCCACCGCATGCAACTAGAGAGGAGAATCGTAAGATAGAAATATGAGAGGGGGCTCATGCCACCTCTCAAGTTACTGGGGCGTTCACGTCAATCCCAAACGACGCATTACTGGTTGAAGCGAATGAACCACCGATAAAGTTGCGATGAATATTCTTCTGTAAGAAATTCCTCCTGTAACTATTTAGACAAATATCTAGGAAATAACATCTTACTTTGTGTAGGGAGGGTATTGGATAAATAAGCAACTTCCTCCCGTAGCAAAATGGTTCAAATGGCTCTGAGCACTATGGGATTTAACTGCTAAGGTCATCAGTCCCTAAGCTTACACACTACTTAACCTAAATTATCCTAAGGACAAACACACACACACACACACACACACACACACACACACACACACACACACACACACACACACACATGCCCGAGGGAGGACTCGAACCTCCGCCGGGACCAGCCCCAGAGTCCATGACTGCAACGCCCTAGACCGCTCGGCTAATCCCGCGCGGCCCTAAGGACATCACAGACATCCATGTTCGAGGTAGGATTCGAACCTGCGACCGTATCGGTCGCGCGGTTCCAGACTGTAACGCCTAGAACCGCCCAGCCACTCCGGCCGGCCCTCCCGTAGCAGCTGAATATATCGAGATAGAGGCATTAAGGTATCCGGTGTGGAAAAATCTTCTTCTTCCGCACTATAACAGGTCATACGAAACGTCGACTCTGCAGATTGAAGCCGGGACCAGTTTGTGTGTCACAATCAGGATCAACTAAGGTAACGGCAATAGAATTCCTGGCTCACTATCACAACGCGTGCGTGGTGTATACAGACGGGTCCAAGTCTAGTGAAGGCACTGGTAGTGCTTATTGGGTACCCCGACGGAAACAATAAGGGGTATACAAGCTGGAGCCACACTCCACTACAGTGACAGCTGAAATGACCATTTTGGAAGTCACACTATTTGCACAGCAGACACAATAGTCTTCATTTCAGCCCTGCAATTACTTACAAATCATCAAAGTAATTGAAGCAATTTTCGACGTTGTGTTTCGGGTGCAGAGTAACTATCGCGACATCGTGATGATAGGGATAAAAGTCCACTCTGAAATGAACAAGCTCGAGGGTCGTTCAATAGCTAATGGTTTTTTTCTCAGATCATATTTATGACAATATACATCAACATGTCTTGTCCATGTCCTATTTTTCTACGTAGTCTCCATCACGTTCTATGGCAATACGCCAAAGTTATGGAAGAGCATGTATTCCCTGCTGGTAAAAGCTCTTGTCCTGTAGGCGTAGCCATGTTTTCACTGCATGACTGATACTCTCGTCATCTTCAGAGTCTCTTTCCCATAGAGAATCTTTAAGCGTCCCAAAGAGATGGAAGTCCGAGGGTGCCAGGTATGGACTGTAGGGCGGATGAGGCAATGATGTCCAACCCTGGCGATGTGTTCCCGGGTTCTCAGAATTGTGTGTGGGCATGCATTATCGTGTTGGAGCAAGATTTCTGCTGGATTCTTGTCCGATCGAACACGTCGGAAACGGTTCTTGAGTTTATTCAAAGTCTTCACGTATGCCTCTGAATTGATGGTCGACCCTCTTGGCATCACATTCACGAAAATGGCGCCATCACAATCCTAAAGACTGCCGGCCGCGGTGGCCGTGCGGTTCTAGGCGCTGCAGTCCGGAGCCGCCGGACTGCTACGGTCGCAGGTTCGAATCCTGCCTCGGGCATAGATGTGTGTGATGTCCTTAGGTTAGTTAGGTTTAAGTAGTTCTAGGGGACTGATGACCTAAGATGTTAAGTCCCATAGTGCTCAGAGCCATTTGAACCAAGCCAATCCTAAAGACTGTCGCCATGACTTCCGGCAGACGGAGCCGTCTTGAATTTCTTCTTTTGTGGTGAATGGGGATGGTGCCACTCCATGAATTGCCTTTTTGTTTCCGGCCGGCTGCTAAAGAGTACAATTTATCATTTTCATTTTATGTTTTCACCCAACCGAAGATTAAGTCTACTGTAAAACTGTTGTGCTTCATTTCAAATAGGTTTGTTTACTGGGCAGTGAGAGGCGTAAGTATAATATTACACATTCTAGAACTTTCAAATACTTACTTAAAGTGTCTTCTTTTCATATAATCTTAAGTGCGGAATCACACCTCCTACGCAAATGCTGTATATGCAATGCAGTAAAGTCTGCATTCCGACAATACGAATTAGAAAACTGAAAGCCGTTTCTCTGAAAGTGAATGCCTGGTGCCCGACTGCCGTAGCTCGCTTTCCGTACCGCGGGTCAGTACGGTGACGTCATCGTGGCGGGCGGTCCGCCGCATGTCGCAGCACTGTTATGGCCGCGGCGGCCGCAGACATGACGTGTTACAGCGGTGCAGTCACGACAGGGCCCAACTGTGCGGCGCCGCAACACGGCGCTACTACTTTACCTCCCTCAACACCCGCCTCCACCTCACGCGACCTGTGCAAAAGTTTTCTCGTCTCCAATAAGTTAATCTGGGACACCACTTTGGCGTCCAACAACTGTTGAGCCGTGGGCCGAGTCCCGAGTAGAAATAGCCTCCAGCTCACGGAGCTATTTCGGAGAGAGCGTTCGGAGCCCAAACCCTGTATCGTTATCCCCACGCTAAAGGAGAGAGGAGCAGTTCCCTTTTTCATTATGGACTTTCCAAGTTCTTACCGTTTGTCAAAAGTTATTTGCCTGACGGACGGAAGTCACTACGGTTAAATGATAGTCACTATAAATGTCCTACAGTGCAGCCTCGTTTATCCGGACTAGTTGGGACTGTAGGTCACCTGGATAGTTGAAAATCCGATTAATCCAAAATTTAAAAAGAATATACTGATGTGGTTAAACGCTATAAGTACACACAAATTATACACTACTTTCTCATGAATATTGATCAAATATTAAAGAATCCGGCTAAGTGCGAGTACGACTCGTGCACCGACGGCCCCGTGCAAAGTTAATTATATACACAGATATTTCATTCATACTGGGAGTCGAGAATCTGAACCATTTTTGCGTGTAGTCGTTTCTGTACTGGCGTGATATCAGTCCTGGGAATTCCAAGACTTTCGAGAATGTTCTAACTTTTAATTTAAATTTTTTGTATAATTTTGCATTCGCTTTTGTATACTTTCATTTCTTTTATTCATTTTGGAATTATATTAACAAGCTGTGCTAACTGACAATTGCAAATGCGTTGGCTTCGTCTGTCCTTGTCCCTGTAGCGACTAGTGGCAAGATTAGTGTTAGTTAGTGACAACGTTAGTGTTGTTATGCAAATGTAGAATTTTTCGGTGGAATCATTCGATGAATGTTTCATGAGATATCGGAAACTCACTCAAAACACACGCAGTGAAATGCTTCACCAGTTACAGGTATTACTTTGCTTTGAAACATCACAGACGGTGTACGTGTCGTAGGTGTAGACTATCAGCAGCCATCGGTTTCAGAGCGGTCGGTGGCTTTATTTCATCGTAGCTCAGCCAAGCAGCGAGAAATATATAAAAATTATACGCACAAAACTTAATCGTGAATCGCTCTACCTGTTACTGAAAACCAGATCACAATCGGTACACTAGTTCCCGAGATTTTTGACAGATTACGAATGCAATGCAAGTTTGAATTGGCCAAAAAGGAATTTCTTTATGAAACAGTTACATTTTACCCACTTCAAAT
The DNA here is from genome assembly GCF_023898315.1 of Schistocerca nitens. NCBI lineage: Eukaryota > Metazoa > Arthropoda > Insecta > Orthoptera > Acrididae > Schistocerca > Schistocerca nitens. The sequence continues at coordinate 749,289,739 of NC_064614.1, forward strand.
TTTTTTCCTTTACTTCCATCGCGAAACTTTGCTTCTTGCCAAATTTCATGATTCTAGGTCAACGGGAAGGCCTATAAGGGGCCCCTTTAGGTCTTGAGTGAGTTTGCGAATATCAAAATATGTAACATAAATGGCCGGATTTATCGATTGTACTAACGAAGAAACTTAATTTTTTTACGCCGCCAAGGGACCGTAGACCTTAGTATGTGACATAAATTTAAACTTGATACGTCTACCCGTTGCTGAGAAAAGAAGGTCTGGACAAAAAAATGGTTCAAATGGCTCTGAGCACTATGGGACTCAACTGCTGTGGTCATTAGTCCCCTAGAACTTAGAACTACTTAAACCTAAATAACCTAAGGACATCACATACACCCATGCCCGAGGCAGGATTCGAACCTGCGACCGTAGCAGCAGCGCGGCTCCGGACTGGAGCGACTAGAACCGCACGGCCACCGCGGCCGGCGAAGGTCTGGACATTGGGCAGGTAGGCATGCAGGCAAGTGATACTACAAGTGTTTCGTTTATACCGATTGAGGTACGGAACCCCGAAAACTGAGTTTTAAACGCTGAAATATTCGTTAAATTCCTATTGAGCGAAATTCGTATGTCATTTATCTGCTCCACCATCATGTAAGCGTTTCACCAGAAACAGTTCGGCCAAATTTGATTCCGCCTGGCGTTCCAAATAAACCATTATTTTGTCCAGTTGCGTTGTTGCCTCTGTACGTGTCGTTTTGTTTTTTGATTGAGTGGCAATTTCGTCAGCTAAACCACCATCACTATCGGCATTATCTGCAAACAAATAAACGCCGATAATTTCGTAATCAGCACCGTAAGCAGTGTAATTGTCATTTCGCAGTCATTTGCGTCATTCCGCCTATGTCTGATCATTTTGGAACCTTTGAAAACGCAGTAGCACCAAATTCAACAGCAATGTGTTTCAGCAGTTTTCTTTCATTCACCTTACGCAGTGCTCATAACTCTTTATGCGCCGAAGTTGGCACTTTTTTTTTCTCTTTGATGTCATTTTACACTTGCAACAATACTGTACTATACAGCTCAGTGTCAAAATTTTAACGGACGCCTTTCTAAGATACTTCTATGGCGATTAGCTGAATTTAAATGTGACAGTTTTCGCCATAAAACATTGCTACTGGACTGGCAAATACTGCTCGGTTACTACACGAGACTGGTTTGTTGTAGTAGTCCTCTACCCCAATCTATCTTGCGCGAACTTTTCGCACCTGCATAGTGAATGAATGAATGTCGTGTGACTAGCCCGTACGCCGGGTGCAAGTCTTTCGATTTCACGTCACTTCGGCGACTTGCACGTCGATGGGGATGAGATGATGATGATCAGGACAACACAACACCCAGTCCCTGAGCGGAGAAAATCTCCCACTCGGCCGGGAATCGAACCCGGGCCCTCAGGATTGACATTCTGTCGCGATGACCATTCAGCTACCGGAGGCGGACACCTGCATTGTGAAGGGTCCGTACATCTGGAGCTGCTTACCGTAATCGAACCCAGATCTCCCTCTACAGCGTTTACCTGCTACACCTGCCCCATCGCCAAAGTAAATATTCCTTGATGCCTCAGGGTGTCTTATTAACAAATACCTTCGTTCAGACAATAAAACTCTTTTCTACGCATTTCGATTCAATTCCTCTTCACTAGTTACTCGATGTACCAATGTAACCATCAGTATTCTTCAGCACATTTCAAAAGCTATTCTCTTCTTGTGGGAATTGTTTATCGTCCTACGTTTCACTTCTACCCTCCAGAGAGATACCTTCGGAAAAGACTTCATTACGCTTAAATTGCTATACGCTGTTAACTTATCTCTTTTTGGAGAATGTTTTTCATCCTATTTCTATTTTACATTTTATATCCTCTGTACCTTCGCCGTCATCAGTTATTTTCCTAAGTAAGTCTCAAACGTTGCCTACTAGTTTCAGCTTCTCATTTAAAATCCAATCCCCTCTGCATCACTCCTTTGCTCTTGCTTTATTTTTCATGTGCTACTGCTGGTCTCTACAAGTTGGAGACTGCCTTTCGCTCCCTGAATTTTATCGCTACATAATATCTCACATCTCCACCGGCTGTGACATAAAACAGTGCGTTTAGTTTGGTAGTTGTGATGCAGCGTTTACATAATTATTTTTTTCATTCAGTCTTTTTTTTATACGAAGTAGGTGTTCAGTTAAGATAGGGTGTAACGGGTGCAGAGCAAATATTTCTATTGGTGACTGAGAATGGTGTACTGAACAACATTACACCAGTAATTACGTCATTTCTAGACTAATAATTACAGCTATTACAAGTCATATGTTTTTCTGTTGGTTAGTACCGGTACGTAAGTGTGGACTCGTGAGAGCAAAGCGGTTAGTCAATACTGATTGGCGTTGCCCACTTAGTGGCGCAGTTACTACCAAGAAGAAAACATCATGTCGAAAATTTGTGATGTGTTTGTGGGAAGACTGTTCGACGCAGAGAAATAAACAACCAAAACATTGATATGTGTACATATTAAGATACCATATATAAAAATGTCTGCACTTATATTCGTTACATCCTTATATCTCTACTGCCAACTCATTTTATTTGTCTCTGACAAGGAAATAGTGTAGTGTTGTTCTTCTGGTAACAGTTGTAGCGACCGCACATAAATCTGAAATATGGTCGTGTTTTGCATCTGATTTTGCGCAATATAGTCGTGAATTGATTAAAAAAAATGTTTTGTTGCTTACACTGGACCACCAAAAAATTATTAATGTAGGGTAGCGAAATTTCGGGGATACATTTCTCTAGGTAATGTACCGGGTGATCAAAAAGTCAGTATAAATTTGAAAACTGAATAAATCACGGAATAATGTAGATAGAGAGGTACAAATTGACACACATGCTTGGAATGACATGGGGTTTTATTAGAACCAAAAAAATACAAACGTTCAAAAAATGTCCGACAGATGGCGCTTCATCTGATCAGAATAGCAATAATTAGCATAAGAAAGTAAGACAAAGCAAATATGATGTTCTTTACAGGAAATACTCAATATGTCCACAATCATTCCTCAACAATAGCTGTAGCCGAGGAGTAATGTTGTGAACAGCACTGTAAAGCATGTCCGGAGTTATGGTGAGGCATTGGCATCGGATGTTGCCTTTTAGCATCCCTAGAGGTGTCGGTCGATCACGATACACTTGCGACTTCAGGTAACCTCAAAGCCAATAATCGCACGGACTGAGGTCTGGGGACCTGGGAGGCCAAGCATGACGAAAGTGGCGGCTGAGCACACGATCATCACCAAACAACGCGCGCAAGCGATCTTTCAAGCGTCTAGCAATATGGGGTGTTTTTTTTTTGTTCTAATAAAACCCTAAGTCATTCCAAGCATGTGTGTCAATTTTTACCTTTCTATCTACATTATTCCGTGGTTTATTAAGTTTTCAAATTTATACTGACTTTTTGATCACCCGGTACTTAAGTGGTTTTAAGGCCACGGCTTAACGTAAACACGTGATAAGTCATTGCAAATGTGAAATACTGCTACATTAATAACCGGTATAATCACCAGAATGTTGAATTCAAGCATACAAATATGCATGCACTGTGTTGTATGTCAGTGTGTGAGATGGAGTTCCTTTCCTGTTGCACTTGGTCGGTCAATACAGGGATGGTTAATGCTGTCTGTGGATGACGCTGGAATTGTCGTCCGATGATGCCCCTTTGTGTTTGATTGGAGATAGATCTGGTGATCGAACTGGTCAATGCAGCATGTCAACACTCTGTAGAGCATATTGGGCTACAACAGCGACATGTGGGCGAGCGCTATCCTATTGGAAAACACTCCCTGGAATGCTGTTCATAAATGGCTGCACAATACGTCGAATCACCAGACAGAAGTACAAATTTGCAGTCAGGGTGTGTGGGGTAGCCACGAGAGTGCTCCTGCCGCCATAAGAAATCGCACTGCAGACCATCAGGTGTCGATCCGGTGTGTCTAGCACGCAGTGAGGCTGGTTGCAAGCCCTCAGCTGGCCTTCTAAACAAGGGCACCGAGGCAGAACCACTTTTCATTAGAAAACACAACAGACGTCCACCCTACCCTGCAATGAGCTCTCACTTGACACCACTGAAATCGCAAACGGCGATGGTTTGGGGTCAATGGAATGCACGCTACAATGGTTTTCTAGCTGGGATGGATCCTTCAAGTAACAGATTTTTAACAACTGTTGTGTCACTGTGGTGCCCATCCGAGCAGATGCCCTGTTCCTCCTGCCACGAACTTCACTAACTCCCACTGTGTTTAACTTTAACCTACCCATTTCCCTTTCCCGATTAAGGGATTTGACATTGCACACTAATATCCGTAGAACGCCAGTTTTGTTTCTCCTGATGAAGACATCCTTCTGAGAAGTCCCCGCCAGGCGATCAAATTGGGGGACTATTTTACCTCTGGAATATTTTACGCAAGAGGATGCCATCATTATTTAATCATACAGTGAGCTGCATGCCCTCGAGAAAAATTGGGCCTGTAGTTTCTCCTTGCTTTCAGCCGTTCGCAGCACCAGCACAGCAAGGCCGTTTTGGTTGATATTACAAGGCCAGATGAGTCAATCATCCAGACTGTTGCCCCTACAACAACTGAAAAGGATCTCAACAGATAACCTCCCATTTGGTTGCACTTAGGCTACGGCTATATGTGTTGCTGACGCATACATACCTTCAAGCAATGTGTTCAGTGGTACAAGCAATGTGTTCAGTGGTACCAGGGTATGATAAGTGTATGTTGAGGTGTTGAAGTGTCAGTGATTCATTTGTCACGGTCATTGGCGATCATATGGCGCTCACCCTATTTCCTTCTTGTCACTCTGCAGGAGTGGCTGCCGAGTTCAGAGGTGAACAATGTTTGCAACATTTCTTCTAAAGTACAAATATGCGCCACCAGTGAGTACATACTACTGTTGAACGGGGTAGCACTGTGTGTATGCGGGAAGCTGGATGGACATTTCGACGGATTGCTACACATTTTGACAGGCTGTATCACTGGTGTGCCTCGACGTCCATATAGTACAGACGCACATCAAGATCGATATTCCCGCTCACGCTGCGGTGAGTAACGCATAAGCTGATTGTCGCTGTTGTTACTCGAGATGTCGGGACGCGGAAGGGGACGCAAAGCTGCTGCCTTGGCGGAGTTGCTGCTCACGCTAGCAGGACCAGCCGGGAAGAAGAAGAGGAAGACTGCAGCGCAGTGCTTTCGCTGCCAAAAGCTTTGCCACGTCGCCAAGCACTGCAGCGGAGCAGTCGCGTGCTTGAAGTGTGCGCAAGCACACGACACACGTGACTGCAAGAAGCAGAAGGACGCCCCCTGTACCTGCGCCAACTGCGGCGGCGCACACGCGGCCAACGCCCGTTCCTGCGTCTACAGAAGAAACTGGCGCGGACCGGAGAAGAAGACGCAGAAGCAAGTGACCACCACACACGAAGAGGTGGTCACTTGCACAGAAGAGTCGTCACCAGGCGCCTTAACGACGCCGTACAAGACGCCACGTCCGCCTTCAAATCCGCCATGGCGGAAGAGAGGGCGGCCATGCTGGCGGAACTGGGCGAGGCTCGGCGTCAGATTGCTGAGCTGACGCAGGAGCTTCGCTCAGCCAAAGCAGCTTCCGCCACAACAGTCGACACCGCCACCCAGGCGACTCCTCCACGGGAGGATTTCGCGACGGTGGCCACGCAGACAGACGAGCCTGCCGAAGGGGAGGCGACACAGCACAAGGAGGACACCGAAGCAGCAGCGCAAGAAGAAGGGTGGGAAGAAGTCCCATTCCTCCCGCTTCCAAACATGTACAGCGCAAGCGCTGTAACGAAGAAGATCGCTGACTCGCTTCGCGATGGTACATACCCCCACCACGACAACCCTTATCCTTTCGTTCCACCTAACCATCCTAAACCCCCACCCCCACACCAACCAATTGAGAATCCAGAAGGCCTTGTCGGTCTTTCTAGGGAGGATTACATTCTGATTAATTCCTACCCTATATTTACAGAGTGGCAAATGCGCTACATCATCTTCGCTCTGGTCAACGGAGAATACGAAAAAGCAGGATACACTATACCCAGTATCCCAACCGAGAGAGAGCCCTCAGCAACAAGCAAGAAGAAGAAGAAAAATCGACATACCGTCAGATTCAAGAATTAGGACATCGGCACTCCTTTCCAGTACAGATCCAACCTCCAGTACAGACAGAAGACTCTACAAGATTCCCAGGGGAGTAAAGGCCAACAGGCCACAAACTTCCACCCGAACCTCCTCACAGTGAGGAAGTCAGAAAAGGAGCAGCAGTCAGTCAAGATCGATGCATTGTGCGAGCAGCCGTGGCCGGCCGAACATCGTCCAGGGAAGAAACTGGGGCACATGTTGGGCCTGATGTGTCAGTAACAACCATTGGGAAGCGTCTGCTTGCAGAAGGACTAAGGTCCCGTGCGCGCGTGGCCAGCCTACCACCGCCACCGCCACCACTATACCACCAAGCACGACTACGCTGCTGTCGTGAAACAGTCGACTCGAGAGCGGAATGGCGCTCCTTCGTCCTCAGTGATGTGCGTAAGATCTGTCTGTATGTGAGGGTGGACGTACACGCGAAAACCCAAACTGATCTCCCCCCAAATTGAATTACACCAGACGTTCAGTCCTCCTGTAGAAAATTTGTGTTAGTATTCTGCGACTATGGCTTGTTAAACTAATGGTTCAGTGATATACCTGTCTTTACCTGCCTTCTTTGGTATTGCACTTATTATATTCTTTTTGTAGTCTGAGAGTATTTCGACAGCCTCATTGGAGCAGCATACTGTGCCAAAACAAAAATCACGTTAGCTTTGGTAAGCACGAAACCTATCACGCGGCGCTCTCATTTGGTTTCGGAGCAGAAGATCCACAAGCAAACAGCAGAGTTTCTTACCGCATCGGACGCATGTAGATAAAAAGTTCGTGATTACTCGCATAGACGGTAACGCAGAGGCCGGTGAAAAAAAAAAAATGCTTTGTACCATGTCGTTCGCGACAAACTTCCCGAAGTGAGGCTCATCAAAAGCCAAGTCCAGAATATAGTCTGAATGTTATTGTAAGCCGGCCGAAGTGGACGAGCGGTTCTAGGCGCTACAGTCTGGAACCGCGCGACCGCTACGGTCGCAGGTTCGAATCCTGCCTCGGGCATGGATGTGTGTGATGTCCTAGGTTAGTTAGGTTTAAGTAGTTCTAAGTTCTAGGGGACTGATGACCAAAGAAGTTAAGTCCCATAGTGCTCAGAGCCATTTGAAGATTTTTTTTTTTTTTTTTTTTTTTTTGTTATTGTAAATGCTGATAAATTTGTCCAGCGTGTCGCCCAAATCGGAAAACGTAAACAGTCAAGGTAAGCTACTGTCATTCATGGTGTATTGTGGTTTGGAAAGTGTGAGTGTTCATGACATACACGATAAAGTGAAATAATTGTCTGCGTCAGCTGCTTTATATTTTCTACAATGATACTCTTCTTTAGATGAATCAGTGGATTACATTACTCTCTTTTTTACAGTAGTCTTTTTTTTATTTTCTTCCAAGATGGTCTAGGGATAGCGTCTTTGGTTACTAATCAAAACGTTCTTCATGCCGTGTTCGAACCTCGCCACCGCTTAAATTTTGAATAAAACTCGTCAGCATTTGCGGTCGAAGAGTTCTGGGATAAGAAGCCACCCTCATTCTGCCGACGGTCTTGTCAAAGAGGGCGGATAAGCGGACAGAGGTTCAGGGCACTATCTTTCCCTTGGGTTGGGGAACTGACCTTAAGGGCTGAGGAATCAGCAGTGATCAACACCATGACGATGCGGAAGGCAATGGCATCCACTGAATTAAAGATACATACTGTGTATCCATAGGGCATCTGGCCTGTAATTGAAAAAGTGTCATGATGATCTCTCCATTCGCAAAAAATTTCGACTTCTCTCCCATTCATATTTCAGGGAGGAGACTGTCCAGGGGGAGGTGACCACGAGAAAAAGATTCAAGAACCAACGAAAGGATAATATTTTACGAGTCGGGGCGTGGAATGTCAGAAGTTTGAACATGGTAGGGAAGCTAGAAAATGCGAAAAGGGAAATGCTAAGGCGCAGTCTAGATGTACTGGGGGTCAGTGAACTGAAATGGAAAGAAGATAAAGGATTTCGGCTCAGATGAGTACAGGTCAATATCAACAGCAGCAGAAAATGGTAAAATGGAAGTAGGACACGTTATGAATAGGAAAGGAGGCCAGAGAGTGAGTTACTGTGAACAGTTCGGCAGCGGTAATTCTCATCAGAATCAGCAGCAAACCCATCACCGACAACGGTAGTTCAGATATACATGCCGACGTCGCAGGCCGAAGATGAAGAGACAGAGAACGTATGTGAGGGTACTGGACGGGTAATTCAGAACGTAAAGGGGGGGGGGGGGATGAAAACTTAATAGTCATGGTGGATTGGAATGCGGTTCTGGGTCACGGAACAGAAGAAAGGGTTACGGGAGAACATGGCCTTGGTGCTAAGAATGAGAGAGGTGAAAGACTACTTGTCTTCTGCAATAAATTTCAGCTAGTAATAGCGGACACTCTATTTAAGGATCATAAGAAGAGGTGTACTTGGAAAAGACGGGGAGATATGGCAACATTTCAGTTAAATTACATTATGGTCAGACAAGGATTCCGAAATCAAATATTGAGTTCTAGGCCGTCTCCAGAAGCAGATATGACCTTAGATCACGATTTAGTAGTGATGAAGAGCAGACTGAAGTTTAAAAGACTACCAAGGAAAAATCACTGCGCAAAGAAGTGGGACAGGAAAGTACTAAGAAATAAATGGATAGGACTGAAGTTCTCTGAGACTATACAGGGTGTTACAAAAAGGTACGGCCAAACTTTCAGGAAACATTCCTCACGCACAAATAAAGAAAAGATGTTATGTGGACATGTGTCCGGAAACACTTAATTTCCATGTTAGAGCTCATTTTAGTTTCGTCAGTATGTACTGTACTTCCTCGATTCACCACCAGTTGGCCCAATTGAAGGAAGGTAATGTTGACTTCGGCGCTTGTGTTGACATGCGACTCATTGCTCTACAGTAGTAGCATCAAGCACACCAGTACGTAGCATCAACAGGTTAGTGTTCATCACGAACGTGGTTTTGCAGTCAGTGCAATGTTTACAAATGCGGAGTTGGCAGATGCCCATTTGATGTATGGATTAGCACGGGGCAATAGCCGTGGCGCGGTACATTTGTATCGAGACAGATTTCCAGAACGAAGGTGTCCCGACAGGAAGACGTCCGAAGCAATTGATCGGCGTCTTAGGGAGCACGGAACATTCCAGCCTACGACTCGCGACTGGGGAAGACCTAGAACGACGAGGACACCTGCAATGTACGAGGCAATTCTTCGTGCAGTTGACGATAACCCTAATGTCAGCGTCAGAGAAGTTGCTGCTGTACAAGGTAACGTTGACCACGTCACTGTATGGAGAGTGCTACGGGAGAACCAGTTGTTTCCGTACCATGTACAGCGTGTGCAGGCACTATCAGCAGCTGATTGGCCTCCACGGCTACACTTCTGCGAATGGTTCATCCAACAATGTGTCAATCCTCATTTCAGTGCAAATATTCTCTTTACGGATGAGGCTTCATTTCAACGTGATCAAATTGTAAATTTTCACAATCAACTTGTGTGGGCTGACGAGAATCCGCACGCAATTGTGCAATCACGTCATCAACACAGATTTTCTGTGAACGTTTGGGCAGGCATTGTTGGTGATGTCTTGATTGGGCCCCATGTTCTTCCACCTACGCTCAATGGAGCACGTTATAATGATTTCATACGGGATACTCTACCTGTGCTGCTAGAACATGTGCCTTCACAAGTACGACACAACATATGGTTCATGCACGATGGAGCTCCTGCACATTTCGGTCGAAGTGTTCGTACGCTTCTCAACAACAGATTCGGTGACCGATGGATTGGTAGAGGCTGACCAATTCCATGGCCTCCACGCTCTCCTGACCTCAACCCTCTTGACTTTAATTTATGGGGGCATTTGAAAGCTCTTGTCTACGCAACCCCGGTACCAAATGTAGAGACTCTTCGTGCTTGTATTGTGGACGGCTCTCATACAATACGCCATTCTCCAGGGCTGCATCCGCGCATCAGGGATTCCATGTGACGGAGGGTGGATGCATGTATCCTCGCTAACGGAGGACATTTTGAACATTTCCTGTAACAAAGTGTTTGAAGTCACGCTGGTACGGTCTGTTGCTGTGTGTTTCCATTCCGTGATTAATGTGATTTGAAGAGAAGTAATAAAATGAGCTCTAACATGGAAAGTAAGCGTTTCCGGACACATGTCCACATAACATATTTTCTTTCTTTGTGTGTGAGGAATGTTTCCTGAAAGTTTGGCCGTACCTTTTTGTAACACCCTGTAGATACTGTGATAAGGAATAGCTCCGTAGGAAGTCAAATGGTTCAAATGGCTCTGAGCACTATGGGACTCAACATCTGAGGTCATCAGTCCCCTAGAACTTAGAACTACTTAAACCTAACTAACCTAAGGACATCACACACATCCATGCCTTAGGCAGGATTCGAACCTGCGACCGTAGCGTTCACGCGGTTCCAAACTGCAGCGCCTAGAACCGCACGGCCACTTCGGCCGGCGTAGGAAGTCAGTTGAAGAGGAATGGACGTCTCTAAAAAGGGTAATCACAGAGTCAGAAATAAAAACACAATTACAAGGAAGATAGTTGCGAAGAAACAACACTTAACAGAAGCAATACTTGAGTTGATCGATGAAAGAAGGAAGTATAGAAATGTTCAGGAAAATTCAGGAATACAGAAATACTAGTCGCTGAAGAATGAAATATATAAAATGTCGAGGGAAGCTAAGGCGAAATGGCTGCTTGAAAAATGTGAAGAAATGGGAAAAGAAGAGATTGTCGCAAGAACTGACTCTCCCAATAGAAAAGTCAAAACAGTCTTCGGTGACATTAAAAACAAGGGCGGTAACATTAGGAGTGTAACGTAAATTCCATTGTCAAATGCTGAGGAAAGATCATATACGTGGAAAGAGTACATCGAAGGCCTGTATGAGGTAGAACACTTGTCTGATGTCATAGAAGAAGAAACAGGAGTCGATTTAGAATATACAGGGGATCCAGCATTGGAATCAGAATTTAAGAGAGCTTTGAGGGACTTAAGATCAAATAAGGCAGAAGGGATTGATAACATTCCATCAAAATTTCTAAAATCATTAGGGGAAGTGGCAACAAATCTACTATCCACATTGGTGTGTAGAATTTAGGAGTCTTGCGATACACCATATGACTTTCGGAAAAAACATCATAGACACAATTCCGAAGATTGCAAGAGCCGACAAGTGCGATGATTATGGCACAATCAGGTTAACTGTTCATGTATCCAAGTTGCTGACAAGAATAGTGCACAGAAGAATGGAATATAAAAATGAGGATGAGTCAGATGACGCTCAATTTGGCTTTAGAAAAGGTAATTATGACGTTGTGGTTGATAATGGAATCAAGACTAAAGAAAAATCAAAACACGTTAATAGGATTTGTCGACCTGGAAAAAACATTCAACAATGTAAAATGGTGCAAGATGTTCGAAAAAATAGAGGTAAGCTGTGGGGAAAGATGGGTAATATACAATATGTACAAGAACCAAGAGGAAACAATAAGGTCGGGAGACGAAGAAAAAAGTCCTCGGATTAAAAAGGGGACAGGCCAGGGATGTATTTTTTTGCCCCTACTGTTACGTCTATACATCGAAGAAGCAATTACGGAAATAAAAGAAAGATTCAAGAGTAGAATTAAATTCAAGCTGAAAGAATATCAATGATAAGATTCCCTGATGACATTGCTATTCTCGGCGAAAATGAAGAAGAATTACAGGATTTTCCAAACAGAGTGAGCAGTCTAATGAGTACAGAATGTGAGCTGAGAGTAAATCGAAGAAAGACGAAAGCAATGAGAAGCAGCAGAAATGAGAACTGGGAGAAACTTAACTTCAGGATGGGTCATCACGAAGTAGATGATGATAAGGAATTCTGCTAACAAGGCAGCAAAATAACTCATGACGGTCGGAACAAGGAGGACAGCTTAGCGCTGACAAAAAGGGCATTCATGGCCACGAGAAGTCTACTAGTATCAAACATAGGGCTTCATTTGACGAAGAAATTTCTGAAGAATGTGGGTTTGGAGCACAGCGTTGCACGGTAGTGAGACGCGGAACGTGGGAAAAAAGAAAAGAAGGGAATCGAATCATTTGAAATGTAGTGTTACATAAGGATGCTGAAAACTAGGTGGGCTGATAAGGAAAAGAATGAGGAGGTACTCCGGAGAATCGGCGAGGAAAAGAATATATGGAAAAAACTGACAAGATGAAGGGACAGGATGATAGGACATCTGTTCAGACATCACGGGATAAGATCCTTGGTACTAGATGGAACTGTAGAGTGTAAAAGTTGTAGAGGAAGGCAGAGATTAGAATACATCCAGCAAATAATTGAGGACGTAGGTTGCAAGTGCCGCATCAAATCAGGCTTCAAAACTGAAGCAGAAAAAAAAAAATACTGTGAGTACTATCTTTAGGTGGATCAGTAGATTAATTAACTTACTAATTTTAAATAACTATATAGCTGCTTACAACATTTCCAACAGCAGGAACACAGATTCGTCGTAAATATGTACTTTCTCCTTTAGATGTCACACAAACACGAAACAAATACTTAAAAAGTCCAGATATTGTACAGCTGTAAACATATAGTGTCTTTCAAGTGCTAAAGAATCTGTTACCAGCTTACACTGCGAATCAGAGTTACAAATAACGAATATATAAATGTTTAACTGTTCACAACTTTTCACTTAAGAATAGCATTATCGCAAAAACTAAAAAAATTGAAAAAGAGAAACTTGTAAACCTAAATTTCTGCAAATTTATGTGCTAATTTTACGATATATTGATAATTTTTACTTTGTAGACCGTCTGACTACAACTGAGTGAAACAATTTTCGTGCCATACGCGTTTCGCCTTTATGCTATGCATCTAGAAAATCAGATATTTGAAAAGATAACCACTAATGGAAGTTTTAAAATTATATATTGGTACAGATATATTGATAACATTATTTGTCTGGCAGATGGGCCAACTGAAAAAATAGATGATCGCCACTCATAAATCAACAGAACAAATCAGAACATAAAATATTTTTTTTTGACATCACAATAAAAAAAGAAAATGGCAAACATACATTTAACATTTGCAGAACATTTAAAACACCATAATCACCATCCAACAAATATGGAACAAGAAATGAAAATAATGACAATAAGGAACCAAAATGGTCCAATGGCTCTAAACACTATGGGACTTGAGGTCATCAGTCCCTAGACTTAGAACTACTTAAACCTAACTAACCTAAGGACATCACACACAGCCATGCCCGAGGCAGGATTCGAACCCGCAACCATAGCAGCAGCGCGGTTCCAGACTGAAGGACCTAGCACCGCTCGGTCACAGCAGCCGGCAAAAAGGAACCATGACAAATATCTTATACAACAAATACAAGAGAACTTCCACATTCAGAAAGCCATCGCTGAAAACAAACAAGTGATAAATGAGCAAACACACATCAGTATAGGATCCCTACTACATTTAAAAAAAGAAATAATAAGACAAAAATCGTTGGCAAAAACATCCGACAGTCGGCAACACATACCAAAACATTGCATCAAAACAAGTGTTCAGCTCCTAGTGCTTTTAAATGTGGAAACAACCTCAAGTGGTAATTATAAGAGGAAGAATGGCACCAAAAATGGAACAGAAACGTAGTATGTAGAAAATCGTCCACGCAACCTGTAAGTGGAATTTAAAATATTACTACATCATAGCAAAAACCAACTACCAGAACTGTTTATAACCTATAGGTCCATCGCCCCAAAATGTAAACTAAATATTAAAAATATGTACATATTCCAGGTTACTGAAGACGCCTTGCACAGAACAAAGTCGAAACGCATATGGCACGAAAATTGTGTTTCATTCGGTTGTAGTCAAACGGTCCAAAAGATGAAAATTATCAATATACAATAATACTACACGCAACTGAGGATGACAGGACTACAAAAGTTTTCGTTTTGATGATTTTGGAATTGTTTCATGATTTAGATCGCTCAAAAATAGATAATAGTAAAAGTTACTAGTACGCTTGAGAAGCTTCTAAGAAAGTTTATTGTCACTGTCTCAGTTTTGTCGTTGAGCGTGTTCTGCCTATGTTTTCCGTTGAAAATAAAAATTTGAAGTTCATCATACAGATTCAGTTTGTGGTCTTTGCTTAGTTTGTGAAGTGTCATCTACGTTGTCAAAAGCGTGTCCTGTGTTGTTAATGTGAGTAGCAACGACAGATTTATTTGAAGTTTTGTACCTAAACTCATTTCGATGCTCCTTAAATGTCGTTTGCATGCTTCGTTTCGCCTGACTCACGTTGTGTACTGGGCGTTTATTGTACTTTGTCTTACAAAAGTCTGAGTTAGAAAATTTGTCTTTGTCGGATTTTATGTTGTGTGACATCTAAATTTGTGATGGTTGTGCCATATTATGTTAACAAGTGCTCATCGTACCTTATTTGCAATGAAATGAAATTCAGAACAGACGGCAAACGAAGGTGTAATGTAATCCACTGATCCACTTGAAGTTGCGGATGTAATTCCTCGAAACGCTTCATGGGAGAATATGAAAAGTGACCGTCACATGTAATTGCTTTATTTTAAGTTATCTTTTAAGTCAAGGTAAAGCTCAGAATAATTGTACAGCGGGTATACAAAGGCTTCATAGAATAAACGAGAGATTGACTGACAAGCAGATGGTTGCGGTGTTTTATCAGCGGTACCCTGTCAGCTGCCACGCCCCCCTCTTATCCTGCCTACGCTCTCCACGGGCCGGCGCGTTAATTGCGTGGCTACGCAGCCCCAGGATCCCTGGCCTCGTGTCTGCATCGATACTCGGGCCGGAAGGGGAGCCTGAATCAGGGCCACGTTCAAACAGCATGACATCAAGTTGCAGCTTTTCTGATATTCATTGTGTCCCAAATCTTTAGGGTCAAAATTGTGAAGATGGTACAGCATGACAGACTGAGTTCTTTGAGCTAAGGAACTGCTGAATGAGTATTTACTTTATCGACATAAACAGCATATCCGTTATAGCGATAACTTAACCTCGTAAGAACTGCCAGTGTCCATAGATGCATTACAAAGACACCTCTTCAGTTACTAGACACGTTGAACAAAGCAACGAATTCAAGTAATCTCAGGGGAAAATAATGCGCAGCAGTGAGATCCGGCGACGGAAATAGGACCTCGTAGTTCAGTCGGCGGATAATGCTCGTCAAGTCCTCGATATTCTCAGCAAAGCGACAAGAGGCTCCCGGTTCGTGCCAAATGGGGAGTACTTGCGGCAACTCAGTTTTCATTGGCTGATTACTGGATTAGTTGAACCTGAGCTGGGGTTTGGTGAGCGCCGCAAAACGCCTATAACTTTTGGACGTGTTTCAGCCGGCCACCCTGGGGTGCGTCGAAAAGAACGGGTATGTTGGCTTAGCTGTTCGGCTTGCGAGGACGGGTAGAAAGCGTCGGATGCTCTTTGAGTTAGTTCGCAAATGATGCGGTTCTCTATAACAATGTAGCAACACCAGAAGAGAGTGTCGATTTGCGGATTGGCTTGCAGAGGATGGGTGAATGGCGCAAGCTCTTGCAGTTAACCCTAAGCGTAAATAAATGTAACATATTGCGTGAAGACAGGAAGTGAAATCCACTGTACAGCTGCATCATTGATGACAAATTGCTGGAAACAGTATCCACCGTATAATATCTTGGAATAATATCCAGAGCGTTTTAAGTGGAACGACCGCATAAGATAAATTGTAGAAAAAAAGAGATGCCAGACAGATTCATATGAAGAATTTTAAGGAAATGTTAGTCACCCATGAAGGAAGTGGCTTATAAGGTGCTTGTTCGATCAGTTCTTGAGTGCTGTTTGTCAATCTGGGATCCTTACTAGGTGCGACTGGTAGAAGAGCTGGAGAAGATATCCCGAAGAACAGCACGTCTCGTCGCGGGATCGCGAGAGCGTTATCGAGATGCTCAAAAACTCCGTCGGCAGACGTTACAGGAGAGGCGTTGTGCATCACGGAGAAGTTTACTATAGAAATTTCGAGACGGCTCTTTCCGGGAAGAGTCGGACAGCATATTACTTCCTCCAACATCCATCTCGCGTAAAGCGTACGACGAGAATATTCGAGAAATTAGAGAAAATACAGAGACTTACCGAGAATCATTCTTCATATGTGCCATTCGCTAGTGGAACAGGGTAGAGGGATGTGCTAGTGGTACCAGAATTACCCTCCGCCACACGCTATTTGGCGGCTCGCGGACTGTGATGGAGATGTAGATATACAGAACTCTACATAAAGAAACATAAATCGCAAGCTGTGCTGCGAGCCAGTGAGAAGAATGGCTATTGTCAAAGAAGAGCTTCCAGCGAACACCCTCTGGGGAACCTGCCGCACCTCAGTTGTACGGGCAGAATTCAAAGAGCAAGTTACGCATTATTATGGAAGTCCAAGTAACGTTTATTGGATGCTGCACTACACTTGAAAGTGAAACAGATACAAGACACAATTTTTCAACATAGTCATTAAATCTCTGTAAACAACAATCGGAAAGTGCTACCAATCGTAGAGTCCCTCGTCAGTAGAACTCCACTCTTTGACCACACAGTCATTCGAGAACCACTATGTGAACGTCCTCATCTTTGAAAAATCTTTCCGCCAGTCGTTCTTTCAGTGTTCCCAAGGAATATAAATGACATGGTGCAAGATCTGGACTTTTCAGTCAACATTAGCCACGACTTTGCAACCTTGGTCAAATGATTGGCATCATTTCACTACGGCTGGACGTGACATTGCATTTGGTCCATATACCGCCAGAATCTGTGGGCAATTTACATGTTTTGCACACAAGTATCGTAGTGTCCAGCGTACTTCAACTTTGGAATACGTTACCAGTTGCCGCGCCGCTTCAACTGCACTCTCGGGAACATGTGCTTTCTTCTGACAATGGTCCACTCTTCTTGCGCAACGGCCTTAACATGGGACAACATGTGTAACTTACTTTATGAAATCCTTACGTGTAAGGCTTACCCAAGCAAGTGAGTCTCTGTCTCGATCGACCTCTTATTTCCCTAGCTGCTCATGGGATGACCAGAAAGCCTTCGTCGCTCTGAGACACTCCCAGAGGTTCGGGTGGGCCATTGAGCAGTATTAATACCCAAATCCCAAACAGACCTCTTGCGAGTAGTGCACCTGAGACGCGTGTCAACATTAAAGGAAGCGCTAATAATAAGATATTGCGGTATATAACGTTTCCAATATAATTAAACTCAAAGGGCAACTTAAATCGATTAAAAGGTTGCGTAATGGTACACTCATGTTCGAGACATAAAGACTACCCAAATAAATAAATTATTAAATGCCAAATCAACTGGAGAGTAGACATTCACCGGTGCGCTGCACACAACGTTGAATAGCTGCAAGGGAGTTGCAACCTGTCATCATATCGTGTATACGTGCTTTACTTCATAGCTGTCATTTTTTCAGCAACTGTGATTTACATTTTTCCAAAATAAAATCAGTCATCAGCTGCGTAACTGAAATATTTTATTCCACTTACCCGGTTCAGATCAATGTGTCGTCTTCGGAAGTCAATAAAATTTAGAATATGGCCATAAATATGTATAAATTTTTATAAAATTTAGAACATGGCCACAAATATGTGTAGAGAACAAAGCACGTTACAAATACCTTACTTAATAATGGTTGTAACATGGATAAGGAGATGTCAGATACTGATTGGACACTTAAGAAATCCTAAGAAGAGTAAGCGCAATACTTCAGAGTCGGAAAAATTAAATTCCTTCATAAATTTACCATAATAACATAAAGAGAGTGAAAGGTAAATAGTGCACTTGATAACTGCGGCCACAGACTGATAACCTGGAGTGTAGGTGCGCTAGCAAAAAGAAACATTTCAAAAGCATATAAAATGATGACTGAGGCATGTCAAATGGAAGGTATAGATTAGATAAAATGTTACATTTGCCAGTCAAGTGTCAATATAAATTTTGGGTTAAAACGGCTGACAGAAGGCTGGTGCAGAGCTTTATTTGTTGAAAGTTGATCGTGGCGCGACGATCACGTCTCATGATCGCCTTGTGGATTAATTAAGCGGTGGGGCCTTTCGAGCGTGGGATGCCCGAACGAGCTTGTGCGAAGTTGAATGGCGGTAGCTCCTCACGTCCAACTCCAGTTCTGTATAGCGAAGGTACGGTCAGCTTGGACGCGACCTCCATTTTGGGCCCACTACCCTGCTGCTGCTCATACATTGACTGCTACAGGATATTTAGCCGTTCCTATTACAGAAGTGGACTTAAATACTTCGATGGACCACTAAAGTAGACTACTAGCTTCAAACTGAAAGTCTCGAACACGGAGCAACAAGAAATATAAGCAAAACGTGTACAAAAATATCTTTTGTGATGAGAATAAACCCGTTTTCGTGCTGCTATCCTCTTTTTAACAGTGACGCCTGCAGATTTCTCATTTTTGTTACGACAGTGATCTAGGAGACCTGGTTTTGCTGCGAACAGCCATAAACTGAGCAACTTGAAGCAGCAGCAACAGTAGCAGAAAAAAGGTAATCAATTTTAGATGGGAAAACATAATTTTTAAAGAGCAAAATCGAAGTTGCGTGCAAACAAGAGGATTCGGGAGCAGTTTTCGTCTATAAAATTCAATAACAAATAACTAAATGGGTCCATTTAAAAGTACAGAAACCATGCTTCTTCGGCAGGAACGCTTATTTCAGCTGTCAGATGTAATGCTTTTGTAAGCTTCATTTATTAAGGAGACAAAAATCATATACTCGTACGTTCCATGCTATGTGAGTAGTAATATTGTTCCACTGTAGTCAAGGAATCTTTGTTGTAACAAAGTATTGTGCAAAATACAAATAATTTAGCGGTAAATGGCATACAAAGAACAGTATTGTCCGTGCTGATACACCGCCCAAGCATGAAACATTCACTGTATCCACAGTATCTTTGCTTGGTAGGTAACACACAGATACAATGTAACCGATGCCTTAATCGTATCTGGAGGCTCTGTTCTAAAAAATACGCAACGAGTACAGATTTTATACATGTACTGAACCTAGCATTTGAGTCAGAAATTGCTTAGTTCTAGCTTAGAAACAGATGCAAAATCAAATTTACTGTTCCCATTACATATGCGTATTTTCTACATTTCTCTTATCTTCCTTTATTTCTTTGTTTGCTTTACTGATACACTAAATACAAATTTAAAAAAATAGAAAATCATATATCAAGTTTTCAGAAATTTTAAATTAACTGAGAAACGAAACAATAAAGAGTTGTGTTAGCTGAATTGTACGTCACCATTAGTGTTTCAACCAAATGCAGCCAAATAACAAGCATCGAAACGTCAGTAATTTGACCTCATAAGCCGGCCGCAGTGGCCGAGCGGTTCTAGGCGCTTCAGTCTGGAACCGAGCGACCGCTACGGTCGCAGGTTCGAATCCTGCCTCGGGCATGGATGTGTGTGACGTCCTTAGGTTAGTTAGGTTAAAGTAATTCTAAGTTGTAGGGGACTGATGACCTCAGATATTAAGTCCCATAGTGCTCAGAGCCATTTGAACCATTTGACTTCATAACATTATGCAGCAACTTAGATCATGAAGTTCTTCAAGTTAAAATAGGGAAGCTCTCTCTTAATTTGAACAGGCCGACACACCAGCCAATCTTAAGATTTAGTGTAATCCACTTGAATGCATTGCTGATCTCCTCTTCAACAGGAGCCCCTTCCTTCTAGCCTTGAAAGATGCAGCCAAAAGTACTGTACTTTGACGTTATTTTAGAGGAAACTTCAGAAACTTCATAACTCGTCTCGTGCGACACACGTAACAGGAGGACCCCAATACGAACTGCAGATGGCGCCAAGAGCCAAGGAAAATGAGCGCCAAACTTTTATTATACAGAGCTTTACGCCCGAAGAGTCCGCACTGACATCGGACGGATTTTAGCAGAAGTACCTCCGCAGAGCATAAACGCCAGCTGAAGAGCTCTTAAAACCGGAGTACCTGCTGGCAGGGGAAATTGCGTGTGGACTGCGGCGCGTTAGCTGTCGTGGGCGCGTATCGACCTCCTCGTGGGGTTGCCGCAGGGATCGAAAGGAGGGCAGTCAGACAAAGGGACAGTAGCTGGACCGGTAGTCCAGTGCATTGCCAGCGAACACCACCCAAAAGGCACACGCATTTCTTTACTCGTAAGTATAGAGGATGTTGCCCTTACGTTAGAATATCTACAACAACAGTAAGATACTATACTGAAATCTCCAACTCTGTAGAAAAGAAAGAAAGCGGCAAAGTCGAAATACAAACGGTAATCAAAAAGTTTTAATTATCAAGCCAAAACACTCACTCTGCAGCCATAAAAGCTGGTGGTAGTATTAGTACTTCTCTACTTGTTCACCCTGTAATACGATGAATTTTTGACAAAGGTGGATGAATTGGCAGAGTCTTTTGTTGTACAAGGGACATTCAACAAGTTATGCAACACTTTGTTTTTCTCTGCCAGTTTCGGTTCAAAAAATGCGGAATTCATTGTGGAACCTCGTGGAATATTCTCACTTCAGGCTCTAGAGTTTGGTGAAGTTCCGAAGAGTGGCGGCGCTGAACGTACACTTCAGAATGCCTTCTGTAACGGAGGTACGTTCCAAGCAGAGCTTCTTCTGGTGGAAAACCAGAGCATCGCAGATATTCATAGGCGCTTGCAGAGTATCTACGGAGACGAAGCCGCGCGGGATTAGCCGAGCGGTCTCAGGCGCTGCAGTCATGGACTGTATGGCTGGTCCCGGCGGCGTTTCAAGTCCTCCCTCGAGCATGGGTGTGTGTGTTTGTCCTTAAGATAATTTAGGTTAAGTAGTGTGTAAGCTTAGGGACTGATGACCTTACCAGTTAACTCCCATAAGATTTCACACACATTTGAACATTTGAACGGAGACGAGACCGTGAACAAAAGAACGGTGAGTGACTGGGCGTTCCGTCTGTCACCATCGCAAAAATGTCGCGCAATTCTTTGACTCCTGCAATACTGGAAAATGCAGACGCTCTCATTCGAGGTGGTTGACGGATCACAATCGAACACCTTGCTGCACAACCGGACGTCTCTGTTGGTAGTACTGACACATTCATCGACCATTTGGGGTACTTAGAGGTGTGTGCCCGCCTAACAGAAGACCCTAGAGAGCAACGAAGGCTATCTGTGCGGAACGGCTTGAGCATTACGAGGTTGATAGTGACAATTTTTTACCGAACATCGTCACAGGCAATGAAACATGGGTTCATCATTTCGAACCGGAAACAAAACGATAATCCATGGAGTAGCCCCACGTTACTTCTCCGCCGAAGAAAAAGTTCAAAGCCGCACCCTCAACAAGTCCAAAAAAAAAAAAAAAAAAAATGTTCAAATGGCTATAAGCACTATGGGACTTAACATCTGAGGTCATCAGTCCCCCTAGACTTAGAACTAATTAAACGTAACTAACCCAAGGACATCGCACACATCCATGCCCGAAGCAGGATTCGAACCTGCGACCGTAGCAGCCGCGTGGTTCCAGACTGAAGCGCCTAGAACCGCTCGCCCACCGCGGCCGGCTCAACCAGTCAAGTCATGGATTTCTCAAATTCTGACTTCCATCTGTTTGACCCAATGAAGGATTTACTCCAAAGGAAGCAGTACGTGGAAGAAGGAGAGGCTATTGATGCAGTAAGAGATTAGCTCCTACATTGACCAGTAGACTGGCACCATGCGGGCATACAGGCCCTCCCAGTAACGTGGCGTGACGCCGTCGCATTGAACGGAGATTATGTTGAACAACAGGGTTTTGTTGCCAAAAGAGCGGGGAATAATATGGTGTATTGGAATCCAGAATGAAACCAACCTGGTTTCAGAAAAAAATATATTGCATTACTTATTGAACGTCTATCGTAGGAAAAAAAAAAAAAAAGACTTTGGACACTTTCTGATTGCGCTGCGTCTTGACAGCCTCGACGGGAGCTTATGGCACTATACTCCTGTGACGGTTTGCTCCTTTCGAAAACATAAACTATTAGCACCCTACCATAGCAGTCCCAAAAAACACTCAGCATCACGTTGCCCCGTAAAGGGTGCTCTTCGTCGTTCTCGACTATGGTCAATCCTCGTGCTTCCACTACTTGTTTTACGCCTTTGTATCGCGACCACAGTGGACTCACATTCGGGAGGACGATGGCTTAAATCCGCGTCTGGTCGTCCAGATTTAGCTTTTCTGTGATTTCGCTAAATCGTCACAGGAAAATGCCGGGATGATTCTTTTCAAAGGGCACTGCCGGTTTCATTCCCCACCCTTGAACCAATCCGAGCTTGTGCTCCATCTTTGATGCCTCGATGTTGACGGGACGTTAAGCCCTAATTTTCCTCCCTTCGGTGGGGGTCATAGTGATACATTTACCATCGTACATAGTGATCAGACAGCTAAGAATATCACCTAGATTGAGAACGTCGATTTCACTTCAGGCCCTTGCGTCGAACATCACTACCTTCTCTGGTTTCTGCTCTTCAGCAAGAATGGTTGCCATATTTGTATCCAAAGACATTCAGACACCTCATTTGAAGTGTACGCAACAGAGCCAAATTGTCATAAGTGCGAAGGGTGGACACACCCTATATAATTGTCTACTAATAGGTGTCCGAATGCTATTGAACGGGTAGTGCATGCAGTTGACTTTAACCTTTTTGCAGAACTATCAAAAGTTTTGCCGACGTGAAGGGAAGTGTGCCAGTTCTTGAGAAACTATTGTTCGGTTCCTGTTGGCCAACGCAAAAAGTGGTGTAATTTTACGCATTTTTCATTTACGTTGAATGTTATCAATAACGACAGGGCTACAACCATTATTGAAAGCGATAAGTTTTATAGTCTGTAGCTCGGTTTGAAAGGCAAATTCGGATAACAGAACTAATGTAAGGCGACGCAGCAGGGAATGGGAAGCAGCATTTTGTTACTTTGTAAGTGTTGACACGCTGCAGCGATATTGCTTCTATTAACGTATGCTTTAAGCTGTGCCTTTTTCCGCTAATAATTATGATACGCCTACCATAAAGTAAACTACAAATAGTTTTTTAAGAAATGAAATTCGAAATACGAAATAGTAAATGGCGGTAGTTTAATGTGTACGAATACATTGCGCTACACTGTGCAGTCAGTAAAGAAATAGCATCCGATATACGCAATCAGCACGATAATAAAAAGCTATTGTAATCGCAAACTTCGTAAAATAAATACCATAATGAGAAATACGTTTATTCTCTTGACATCACATTCATTGGCTACGCTATCTCGTAACCTAACTGTCACCTTCGAACCTAACCTAGACCTCGAACTACGTTATCTATCAACCCGTCACCGCAACCTCCGTATCAGAAAACAGCTTGATGTAACACATTCGTTGGCAACCCATCACATTTCAACCCGACCTAGACCTCGGGCTACGCCGGAAATCAGTCTTTCACCACAATCTACATTCGAAGAATGATACAGAAGCAAAATAAACATTGTTAGTATTCTCTTTTAACTTCCCTTTTGAATACCCGCTCTCAGAGGGACAGAGTGAGTTCGTGCACTTTGCAGAAGAGGTCCTCAGACTACCACTAGATAAGTGGTTCCCAACCTTTTTGAGATCATTACCCCTGAGAGCAACCAGATGTTTAAGAGCATCCCCACCATCATCTACATTAGTGGCTAACTAAACGTAAGAATGAAAAAGAAATTTCTTTGAATCATTTTATTTTTATAATGATGAAAGTTAAATGATATTTAGTTACTGTGTGTGTTTTATTAAACCATGAGCTAATGGGTCAGTGGGAAAATTGGTATTGCTTATTTCTAACAACTTTTTTTATGGAATGATGAAGCAATTCTTAGTGCTTCGCGAGTGCTACGTACAGCTCCTTCTCAGAAAAGAAAGCTACTATCCACATTGAGGGTAGACACTTGCAATAAAACATGCTTCCTCTGCACTAGTCTTTTTCCTAGAGGCACTTGAGTCACTCACACCCTTCACCCTCATTTAAAATCAGACAATTTAGAAAGACTGCACTATACTTCCTGTTTGTAAATCACTTGTTTGCTGGACTTGCTGCCGTTACTAAAGAAACTAACAGTAATTCGAATGCACTGTGTCTGACCACTGCCAATAATAATAATAACAATAATCATACAGTGGTAAGTCCTACAGCAGTGTAGTAATCATTCATCCGTTGCATGGCTACTGTTGTATTGTCAATTAGTTCGTTTACTTTTGCTAAGAAAATAATGAAGCAGTTTCTGGTCTATTGCGGGAACTACTTATAACTCGAAGAAGGCACTTTTATGAGATGTTAAAACATGTGTGTGCGATGGACAGACCGTTTGAGGGAGATGTTGACACATTCATTTCACATGTTTTAGACTCCACCGTACTGTCACGAGCTAATGCCTGTACCTGAAAAAAATAATTGTTGTAAATTACGTAATCGGCATTAGAGCCTTTACGAAATAGTCATAATAGTGATTATTTTAAAAAATTAGCTTCGTGACCGAAAAGCTACTGAACTGTTTTGTTTTTACAGTTCATAAAATTTCATTTTATCCCTTAGGGTGAAATTACCCCAGATTGGAAACAACTCCACCAGAAGTGCGCAACATTCCTTCGCTCCGAACTCATATTTATGTTTAACCTAAAATGCATAATTTAGGTGAAGTAATATACAGTAACTGAGTTCTTCCGTCTCCGTATCATATGCTCAAAATGGTCTTTCAGCGGATAGGAGCATAACTGACTTGATGACAAATAATCGGCATATGTGGTAGTTGCAACACCAAGTAAGTTATATATGGGGGAACGAACATTTCTCACGGATTGCCACGACAACGGACAGGACGTGAATTTAATCCTCGTGCGCATCCTAAAAATAGCAGATTTTATCGTTTGTTATTGTTGAAACTCGAAATGGTGGGATTTATCTGTGCTAATGTTTGTAAAAATGTGTTGTAGAAGTTACTTTTTGCAAAAAGCTGCGCAGTATCCATAGGGGCTGACCTCAACTGCGTGAGCATGTATCACTAATGGACTGACGTAATACTGTATTTTGCCCCAGTACAGAATTCCTAAATTGAATTTTAAATGAAACTGAATTCCTTAAAGGATACCGTAAAATCGGCTGAATGGAAATATTTACAAGTTCAAAATGAAAACTTAATAATTTTAAAAGGAAATATAAAAATCAAGATTATATAGAATTATAGGTCTTGTATCTAATAATATCTAATACTAAACTTCTAATTACATTTGGGACCAAGCTTATGATTCTATAAGACAAAAAAAAATGGAGCTTCTATTCAGCCCACAGAGATGTGTGTGTAAAACAGCAGTGTAAAGCTTATTATTTTTTTTCTTCTTCTTGGTCTTCGGGTTGAATAGGGACCATGCCAAAATCTGTTTTCGATCTGGGAGAATAAGAAACAAAATTTATCTGGTGCAAAAAAGTTTTATTCAATACAAAAGCTAAAAAATATTTCAGGAATTGCGGCTTTTTAATCTGTTTTACAATAAAAAATTTTACATCTCTAATTGGTTTATTGTAACATTGAATTAATGGACTTGATCTGTTTGTTAATACATTAAGTCACTGATACCATATTTAAAAATGATTGTTCAGTCCAAAGTTGTACTCCCAGCAGTAATGATGGACGTTCAAACAACACGTCCTTGACCAACAAAGAGCTCTTCATTAAAAAAAAAAGAAGAAAAAAAAAAACACATCGAGATAACCTTTGCCTTCTAAGGAACAAATTTTACATGCGTACAATCAAAATACTGCTTGTTTTTCCCAGACAGCATAATTTCCTTGCGTTGAGAAAAAGTCTCAGGTGGTTAGTTCTTTAACTGAAATCCATCGTCTTCTTCCGAAGAAACAATGACGATCACTGTTGCTATTCACCTCACAAATTCCGAAAACACAACCCTCCAATTTCAGTTAGCAGTAACACAAGTCAAATTACTGAACGGGGTGGCGCAGAGGCTAGCACACTAGAGTCGCATTCGTGAGGATGACGGTTCAATCCCGCGTCCGGCCATCCTGATTTAGGTTTTCCGTGATTTCCCTAAATCGCTCCAGGCAAATGCCGGGATGGTTCCCTTGAAAGGGCACGGCCGACTTCCTTCCCCGTCCTTCCCCAATCCGATGAGACCGATGACCTCGCCCTCTGGTCTCCTCCCCCAAACAACCCAACCCAACAAATCAGATTACAGTATACTTGAAGTAGTGG
The DNA here is from genome assembly GCF_023898315.1 of Schistocerca nitens. Lineage (NCBI taxonomy): Eukaryota > Metazoa > Arthropoda > Insecta > Orthoptera > Acrididae > Schistocerca > Schistocerca nitens. The sequence continues at coordinate 749,316,294 of NC_064614.1, forward strand.
GGCAATGGGGTTTCAAGCACCAGCGACGTCACAGCCTGATGTCACAATGACGTAATGATGATGTAACAATGACGTAATGATGATGTCACAATGATGTAATTATGACGTCACAGTCACAACCTATCTATGACGTCATAATGACGTAATTATGACGTCATGATGACGTAATGATGAATTACATCATGATAGTGTAATATTTTTATGAAGTTATGATGACATACTTGGTGGACTTTTGCCAACAGCGTTGACCTTATTTCCACATGTTTTGATACTGACCTTACATAATATAATGTCTTTAGCTCACTGTGACATCATTTTTTTATGAAGTTATGATATACTTGGTGGACTTTTGCCAACAGCGTTGACCTTATTTCCACATGTTTTGATACTGACCTTATATAATATGACGTCTTTAGCTCACTGCGATATCGTTGACAGTGCCACAACCTACATAGCTATATTTTGTTAAGTCATGATGATGTCATGGTGATGTACTCGATGGCACTGACCTTACGTAATATTACGTCTTTAGCTCCTTGTGATATCATTGACAGTTTTTTCCTGTTGTCCCCTCCTCTAAGCGTTGCGACTACCTCACCCCATGTGTTACAGAACAAGGTTTTTACACACACACACACACACACACACACACACACAAGGTATGCAATAAAAACAAGCCTATATGTTTATTCAGATATCATTTAATGTAAGAAAAAAAATTGTTACAAAATGTTATTAATTTATTTTACACTTTTACTTAAATCTACTTCATCATCTGACAGATCAGTTTTATTTTTCAAGCATAAATACATGCAACGAGGGAACCAGCGATAGTGTTCCCTCCATGGATCATCACCATCAACGCAATCATGCAGTGTCCCACCACAGTAGAAACAGCTCGTGTGATCAGCAGTACCAGAGTAGAAGAAACCTGCTTCAGCCAATTCTTCAGCCTTTACTGGGATATATGAGGGCCAATCATGGAAGGACTGTTGACGTACTTGTTGACAGCAATACTGAGGCCATGCTGGTTGTGCTGTATGCATCAAAGAGAGTTTTTTAACTGTACAATAAGGACAACATGTGTTGATACCAGCAAGATGGTATGATGTAGGACATATATGTCTCAGAAAAGGTATGTTATCAAATTGCCAGTTACTCTCTTCAATGTTATAATACATACATTTTACAGTATCATGGTTACTGTTGTGATTTGGTCTATAGAAGCCCATCTCTGCTAGGTCTTCAGGCTTCAAAAAGTCGATGGGCCAGTTACCATTCTCAAAAGTCTTTAGATACTCAGCAAATGTAGGGTAAATTGTGTAGCTTGCTTACAATTCTTAGTGCACATGTTATGTGGTTACTAACTTGTTGTTTGCATTTTATATATTCTTATGATTAGATAACCAATTCTTACATAATTATTCCAGCTTCCCGTAATTCTTCTTCAATAAAAATAATCTCATTGTCTTGTGAGCAACTACCTGCTGCTTTTGACCCATGCAAAAAGAAAAGGCGTTCAACAAGTTCATTTGGGTCATCCCAGTACACATAATCAGGAGGTAAATTGCTGCTATGTGTCTTCCACTGTTTTACTTCTGGATCATTACCTTCTGTTTGCATTTTGTATATTCTTATGATTAGATAACCAATTCTTACATAATTATTCCAGCTTCCCGTAATTCTTCTTCAATAAAAATAATCTCATTGTCTTGTGAGCAATTACCTGGTGCTTTTGACCCATGCAAAAAGAAAAGGCGTTCAACAAGTTCATTTGGGTCATCCCAGTACACATAATCAGGAGGTAAATTGCTGCTATGTGTCTTCCACTGTTTTACTTCTGGATCATTACCTTCTGTTTCTTTCTCATCTACAGTAATTCCTTTACCACTATGAATACTAGGTTCACTTTCCAAAGTTTCCTCACTGAGCTGACGATGTGCTTTTAGTAAATTCGCTCGAGATGATTTTCGAACTTCGCTTACATCAGACTGATTTAAATGAAGAATGCATCGTATGATTGTTTTATATTTTATACTGTTATTAATATTAACTGGTTTATGAGCAGAATAACCTTTCTTATGGGCATTGGTAGCTTTTAAAATTTTTGCATACGTAAGAAGATCAGATTTTGTATAGCTTCTAGCTAAAGGTTTTTTTCTAAGAAGTAGATTATATAATCCTTTTGAACCATTGTATGTTACATCATTAATGATTATATCCGCTCCATCAATTACCGCTTATTCATTCCCTATCATCCACACATTATGGAGGTCATATCTCATACCATACACTTCATCACGTTCTTTAGGAGGAATTTGCCTTAATATCGATGATACTAATGTCTCATCAGGTGAAGTGAGAATACCCGGTTTCACATCATCTTCCACTTTTTCCTCTTGATCGGATGATATAACATCGGGTAAAATAAGATTTTCTAGTAGTGGGGCAATGGGGCTTCAAGCACCAGCGATGTCACAGCCTATCTCTGACGTCACAATGACGTAATGATGACGTAACAATGACGTAATGATGACATCACAATGATGTAATTATGACGTCACAGTCATAACCTCCGAGCGGTTCTGGCGCTACAGTCTGGAACCGCGCGACCGCTACGGTCGCAGGTTCGAATCCTGCCTCAGGCATGGATGTGTGTGTTGTCTTTAGGTTAGTTAGGTTTAAGTAGTTCTAAGTTCTAGGGGACTTATGACCTCAGCAGTTGAGTCCCATAGTGCTCAGAGCCATTTGAATTTTTTTGAAGTCATAACCTATCTATGACGTCATAATGACGTAATTATGACGTCATAATGACGTAATGATGATTTACATCATAATGACATCATGATAGTGTAATATTTTTATGATGTTATGATGACATACTTGTTGACCTTATTTACACATGTTTTGATACTGACCTTACATAATATGACGTCTTTAGCTCACTGCGATATCGTTGACAGTGCCACAACCTGCATAGCTATATTTTGTTAAGTCATGATGATGTCATGGTGATGTACTTGATGGCACTGACCTTACGTAATATTATGTCTTTAGCTCCTTGTGATATCATTGACAGATTTTTCCTGTTGTCCCCTCCTCTAAGCGTTGCGACTACCTCACCCCATGTGTTACAGAACAAGGTTTTTACACACACACACACACACACACACACACACACACACACACACACACACACACACACATACACACACACACACACACACAATGAAGTTACATTGAATTTTTTCATATATTCTGCATGTATAAAGAACATCAAACATGTGTAAATGACATCACTTTTCTCTGATTACACAACTCAATATGACACAACGTACCATTGCTAATGAGCTCCATCGTAGTGCTCGAAAAGTGTATCCTAGGCGGGCAGTTATTACCAAAGGACTTGATGACTTGCATTAAGCTGATTTAGTGGAAATGAGTGCATATTCTAAATACAATTCAGGTTACAAGTATATACTAACACTGATTGATGTGTACTCGAAATATCCTTGGGCAGTTGCTTTAAAGACCAAGTCTGGAGATGAAGTTACAAAAGCTATTAAGAAATTGTACAAACATAGTGAGAGAGTACCTGCATTTTTACAAACAGATTTTGGGAAAGAATTCTATACTTCAAAATTTAAAATGTTAATGATGCGACTTAACATTCATCATTATTCATCTTATTCCAATCTGAAGGCTTCAGTTGTTGAACGTTTCAACAGAACATTAAAAGGACTAATGTTTAAAGAATTTACAGCTACAGGCTCTTACAGGTGGATTAACATTCTACCACATTTAATTGATAAATATAATAGAACAAAGCATTCCACAATTAAGATGAAACCCTGCGATGTTAATGATAATCACCTTTTATCCACCCTCCGCCACACACCGTCAGGTGGCTTGCTGAGTATGGATGTAGATGTAGATGTAGATATAATAAAATACGTACCATTGACAAATCAAAGCAGAAATTTAAAGTAGGAGAGTTTGTAAGAATCAGTAAAAACAAAGCCATTTTTGATAAAGGATACACACCAAATTGGTCTACAGAAATATTTAAGATAATTGGAGTCCAAGAAACAAATCCTAGGACATACACTCTGCAAGATTTTGAACTAAATAATATTGCTGGTGCGTTTTATAGTCATGAATTACAGAAAACAATATACCCCAATACTTTTCTAGCAGAGAAAGTATTGTACAGGAAAGGAAATAAGGCATTTGTGAAATGGTTAGGTTTTGATAGAAAACATAACAGTTGGATTACAGTAACATAAAATGTAATTTTATTATATAAAATTACAGTTATTTTTAAAGAATTATATAAAATTACAGTTATGTTTTAAAGATATACCAAACGAACAACTGCTTCTTCAAGTTCCTAATAGTTATACCACAGATGCACACCATCACACAACACATCAGGAATTTTAAAGCATTTAGAAAAAAGGTTCGCAGGAGAGCTTCTGTAAAGTTTGGAAGGTAGGAGACGAGATACTGGCAGAAGTAAAGCTGTGAGTACCGGGCGTGAGTCGTGCTTCAGTAGCTCAGATGGTAGAGCACTTGCCCGCGAAAGGCAAATGTCCCGAGTTCGAGTCTCGGTCGGGCACACAGTTTTAATCTGCCAGGAAGTTTCAGCTTCTTCTTTATTCCCTCCTCCAAGGGCTGGCTATATAATAAAGAGGTGAGTATTTTTAAGCAGCTTGTTGACCCTATTGTCAACCTTTTGCATACGCTAAACATTTCGTTAGGCAGCAGACTGATACCACTTATCGATTAATTATGAGTTGCTGGTTGTAACTAAGACCACCAGCTCGGTGACCTATGAATAACCTTTTCAAAGTGCGTTTCTCCATGGAGTTAACAAATCATTACTTTTATTGACTTATGTAGATAACTCTTTGCTTGTGGTAAACATTTCGTCACCAACAGACCAGTATTGCATATCGTTTATTTAGCAGATACTGGGTGTAATTAAGACTACTAGCTCGCTGAGCTATGGATAACCCTTTGATTGTGGTAAAATTTCATCAGCCACCAATCTGACGTCACAATTCAAGCTGTTGACCTGATGGATAATCTGTAAACATTTCGTTTGCCAACTGGCTGGTATCACATAGATTAATTAGCTGGCTTTCAGTTATAATTAAGACTGCTAGATTGTTGACCTATGGATAACCCTCTGCATGGGGTACAAATTTCATCAGCCAGCAGGCTGATGTCACATTTCAGCATGTTGACCTGATGGATAACCTTTTAGTTTTGTAGAAGCTGCAAAGCATTACATCTTCTAACCTTCTGGATAACCTTTTAAGTTAAAAAAGTGTAACTTTAGAGATATCCTGGTGGAGTGTGTATATAAGCTCATTCACAGATCAGAGAAGTTAGAGTTCTACAAGTCATTAGCTGTGTTATTGATCTTGCTGCAAAGACCTACAAAAATGTGAGTATATGTTATTGCTTTAAGCATAGTTAAGCATTAACATAAAGATGAAATAATTTATATTATATCTTAAGATAGGAATCCTTCATTGCAGAACCTTAATGCTCTTGGCAGTGGGGCTAGCATACAGAAGGCAACAACGAGGTTGTCAACATTACCTATAAATGAGAAGTTCATAATACTACGGGCAAAAAGGGTTACTACACCATTTGGTCCAGCGGTGCTTGTGGAATTAGAAAGCACAAAAGTCTTTCTTCCTACTCGGTTTTCTAAGATGAGCGAGGAAGATTTGGAGTACCTCAACAGTGGAAAAGTTCATTTAATATATACTGGAAGAGTTGAGGAAAATAATATGGACACAGTTAGTTTTTGTGTAGACTAAGAAGAGTGTTTATAGTGTGTTTTATAGAGTGTTTTATAGTGTGACTAATTACTTTGCGTTTAGAAAGAAGAAAAATGTCTTTAGAATTTAATAAAGTATGTGCACATGGGAATGTGAAGGTTGTAGATATTAAAAGTTTTGTGAATGATGGGTGTGACAGAAAGCTTAAAGATGAGGATACACTCAACTTCACATTTACATTACACAGTGTCAGTGACAATGTTTTAGAATATAAAAGGCTTCTAGAAGAAGTAATTTTGAAAGCAATAAATGACATGTTCTGTAAAGGTGAGCATTACTTAGCTTATCTGAGATACAGCAAACTCCAATGTACTTATGAGACTGAACTTTTCGTATTCAATCCAAATGAACTTGCAGTACACTACTTCAAAGAATTGTTATATATGTTACAGACATCTTCGATATCAGATTCTGTGTTCTGTAGACATGACCATTGTGAAGCAGAGTATCATTTGAAAACAGATTTCTCAAACAGAGAAATCAAGTGTGTATATTCAAATTGCAAGCAATTACTTATCGGTACAGATAGACTGTACAAACTGTGGGGGCATGGCTACTAGTGCTCTACCGCAAAAGCGAAGAAGTGAGGAAGCAGATGTAGAATTAGAATGGACTGATAAACAATCAGCATTCCGAAAACTTATTTGTACTGGTGAAATATATAATCACAACATTCAAGACCCTCAACTTTTTTTGGAAAGGTGTTTTCCATTGTTTAAGACAAATGTTGAAACAAAACATCAGGCTTTGAAAATCAGTTGTTCTCTTTTGTGCATATTCCTCTCACCAATATCTGCTGAGGAAAAGGAAATTTATATTTCGTCTAAAAATAAAGAGTTCTTTATTTCTGATGGTATATATGCATGGTACACAGAACATGTTGTGGAGGCAATCACGAAAAAATTTGATTCATTTCAAGAGAGAGATTCAGGTTTAGCATTAAAGGAAATTGTAAAGCTTTGTGTAAATCCTAATGTAAATAAAGGCTTTCGAGTTGGGAGGAATCATGAATTGCCTGATGTAATTAGAGACAAGAGAGCGGTAGTTAGCATACATAGTAGTGATAATGAATGTTGTAAATGGGCAGTGTTATGTGCTTTGTATCCAGTGAAACAGAATAAATATAAGTTGTCTAATTATAAAAAATTTGAAAATGAACTTAGTCTGATATCAGTATACAAATCACTTGTAGATATAAGATATACAAAGCTGTCAGTATCAGTATAACACATTTTCACTTTTTGTAGAGGATACTTTTTCAACATATAATTATAATGGAAGTTAAACATACATATTTTAGAAATGTCAAGGATTGTCATTCCTACCGCAATCAGTTTATCAAAAACTACTGATGTTTTTGCCATTTCTATAGCAACTACAGATTCATCGAAAATAACCCTCTTCTTAAAATTTGGTTGGGCAATATATGCTGCTGCACCATACTTACCATTCCATGAGGTTACCAATCGAACATCTCGCATTTTTCTTACATTTTGCATAGTCTTACCAAAGGTACTATTATTCATTAACTTAAAAAAGTTTTTTTCAGAATCGTTTTTAGCTTGAATCCTTTTTCTTGTGTTGATTTCAATATATGGTTTCATCCATGCCTTCTGAGAAAATGATAGAATTCTGTGAATCTTTTCTAATTCAAGACCTGAAGAGAGGCTTTGTTTAAGATTTCTGTAATGTAAAACATATTTCGTTTTATCATAAAGTGTACACATTAATCTAGGTGGGGCTTTACTATTACTTTTAGGAGATTTCATTTTCTCGGGGCACAAAGGAAAATCCTGATGTTGGTCATGACATTTTTTGGGATACTTCAGATCAACTTCTAATATGTATCCAACACCAGCTTCATCCAATACATTCATTACATTGAATGTTTGTAACTCATCTGTTGTTAACCACTTACAATTACCAACAGGTAAGTATTGCATCATTGCCCACCCATACATATTATTTACATCAAAATATCCAATGAATGATTCTTCCTTAGAAGAGTCATAACTCTTCATATACTTGTTATTAGCTACAGCATGTCTGTGTGAGCAATGAACAATACCTCCTCTGATTCCTCTTTCAACAAATTGTAATTGGGTTACATCTGTAATTCACTCCAATTTTACATTAGTAGATTTAAGAAGAGCATCCCAAGCTAAACCTGGTGATGTTACATAATGAGCAGGATCTAATTTATATGTAGCAAGACATAATTTTCTGAAATTTTCAAATACATCAGCTAGCAATAGAACATCAGATTTTAAGTATATATCTAAATAATCTCCAATAGTTTTACATTTAAAAAGAGTCCATACATCACATGGACGTTTATACTCTAAGTCTGATACAGTTTCACCAGTTAGAAGACTTTGGAAATGTTCTCTCTGAGGTAGTTTTGCTTCTTGCAATTTCATTTCATCAGTGATATACTCATATGGGAAGATACCTTTCTGACATACTAAAATGAACTGATTTTCATCATTAAAGTATTTTCTTGTTAATTGTAAACGGCATTTATCCATATATGAGACACATTTTTCTAATGAACAAACTAAAAAATTTAGAGAGTCTATAAATCGGTATTTAATGAAGCCAAATGATCTATCAGCTATTACTTTTATCACATATTTTGTAAATGCCTTGTATTTCTCAGTATTGTAGGTATTAAGGTGACACGACTTTCATTCTTTTTTGAAATTTCCTTCCCCTCATCAGATACCTTGCATTCACATAAATCTTTTATAAGAAAGTGAGCATCATAGTTAAGTTATGGAATATTACTGGTACTATCATACTAGGCTTATAATTTAAATTACAAGATTGATGTGCTGCTCCACGAAATTTTCCAGTAAAATGACAATGATCCTTGACTCTTACATCAGTTGTAAGGAAGTGTTTTTTACATATATGGCATGTTTTAGCGTTTTCAAAGAATTCTTTGTCCTGATCATTCATCTGTAATTGCTTTTTATTCTTAAAGTACTGTAACATATTATCCGAAATTGCATTTAGATTATCAGTAAACCACTTCATACAATCTAACCCTCTATAGAAGTAAAAATTGGAATATTTTTCATCATGAGTACAATGTACATACATTGCAACACTGTATGGCATATGAACATGAACAGGTTCTGAATGAGATCTCTCACTACTTTGAGGAAATGTTGTAAAAGGTTGCAACATACATTCAATATCACCATAAATAACAAATGGTAACTTTTCGTTATTGCAGTAGTTTTCAAATTGTATAGTTTTAGTTTCTTTACTTGGCATTACTGTTCTCAAAGCCCGAAATTTAATACAATCTTCGAAATGCACCTTCAGTTTATCCTCAGTATAAAAGAAACACAAACATCTTTCACAGAAGTGAATCGATTGTTTATGGCTTGTTAGTGAAGATCTCATCAAACGAGATAGATTGGTTATGAAGTAGAAGTGATAAATATTAGAAAAATCAGTTTGAAATACTAATAAATTTGGATGCCTATTATATCTTTGTTTGCTTATATGTATAGGTACAAATTTAAACTCTTTATTTTGAGTAATATTTTTCCTTGCAACCATCCAATCACCATTATCATACTGAATTCCATAGACATTAACTGATATACCTGGATGCTGCCTCTCGAATTGAGTAAGATATTTAAACTCAATTGGAAACGGAATTCCAGTAAAATTAAGTTCATTTTCAAATTTTTTATAATTAGACAACTTATATCTACTCTGTTTCACTGGATACAAAGCACATAACACTGCCCATTTACAACATTCATTATCACTACTATGTATGCTAACTACCGCTCTCTTGTCTCTAATTACATCAGGCAATTCATGATTCCTCCCAACTCGAAAGCCTTTATTTACATTAGGATTTACACAAAGCTTTACAATTTCCTTTAATGCTAAACCTGAATCTCTCTCTTGAAATGAATCAAATTTTTTCGTGATTGCCTCCACAACATGTTCTGTGTACCATGCATATATACCATCAGAAATAAAAAACTCTTTATTTTTAGAAGAAATATAAATTTCCTTTTCCTCAGCAGATATTGGTGAGAGGAATATGTACAAAAGAAAACAACTGATTTTCAAAGCCTGATGTTTTGTTTCAACATTTGTCTTAAACAATGGAAAACACCTTTCCAAAAAAAGTTGAGGGTCTTGAATGTTGTGATTATATATTTCACCAGTACAAATAAGTTTTCGGAATGCTGATTGTTTATCAGTCCATTCTAATTCTACATCTGCTTCCTCACTTCTTCGCTTTTGCGGTAGAGCACTAGTAGCCATGCCCCCACAGTTTGTACAGTCTATCTGTACCGATAAGTAATTGCTTGCAATTTGAATATACACACTTGATTTCTCTGTTTGAGAAATCTGTTTTCAAATGATACTCTGCTTCACAATGGTCATGTCTACAGAACACAGAATCTGATATCGAAGATGTCTGTAACATATATAACAATTCTTTGAAGTAGTGTACTGCAAGTTCATTTGGATTGAATACGAAAAGTTCAGTCTCATAAGTACATTGGAGTTTGCTGTATCTCAGATAAGCTAAGTAATGCTCACCTTTACAGAACATGTCATTTATTGCTTTCAAAATTACTTCTTCTAGAAGCCTTTTATATTCTAAAACATTGTCACTGACACTGTGTAATGTAAATGTGAAGTTGAGTGTATCCTCATCTTTAAGCTTTCTGTCACACCCATCATTCACAAAACTTTTAATATCTACAACCTTCACATTCCCATGTGCACATACTTTATTAAATTCTAAAGACATTTTTCTTCTTTCTAAACGCAAAGTAATTAGTCACACTATAAAACACTCTATAAAACACACTATAAACACTCTTCTTAGTCTACACAAAAACTAACTGTGTCCATATTATTTTCCTCAACTCTTCCAGTATATATTAAATGAACTTTTCCACTGTTGAGGTACTCCAAATCTTCCTCGCTCATCTTAGAAAACCGAGTAGGAAGAAAGGCTTTTGTGCTTTCTAATTCCACAAGCACCGCTGGACCAAATGGTGTAGTAACCCTTTTTGCCCGTAGTATTATGAACTTCTCATTTATAGGTAATGTTGACAACCTCGTTGTTGCCTTCTGTATGCTAGCCCCACTGCCAAGAGCATTAAGGTTCTGCAATGAAGGATTCCTATCTTAAGATATAATATAAATTATTTCATCTTTATGTTAATGCTTAACTATGCATAAAGCAATAACATATACTCACATTTTTGTAGGTCTTTGCAGCAAGATCAATAACACAGCTAATGACTTGTAGAACTCTAACTTCTCTGATCTGTGAATGAGCTTATATACACACTCCACCAGGATATCTCTAAAGTTACACTTTTTTAACTTAAAAGGTTATCCAGAAGGTTAGAAGATGTAATGCTTTGCAGCTTCTACAAAACTAAAAGGTTATCCATCAGGTCAACATGCTGAAATGTGACATCAGCCTGCTGGCTGATGAAATTTGTACCCCATGCAGAGGGTTATCCATAGGTCAACAATCTAGCAGTCTTAATTATAACTGAAAGCCAGCTAATTAATCTATGTGATACCAGCCAGTTGGCAAACGAAATGTTTACAGATTATCCATCAGGTCAACAGCTTGAATTGTGACGTCAGATTGGTGGCTGATGAAATTTTACCACAATCAAAGGGTTATCCATAGCTCAGCGAGCTAGTAGTCTTAATTACACCCAGTATCTGCTAAATAAACGATATGCAATACTGGTCTGTTGGTGACGAAATGTTTACCACAAGCAAAGAGTTATCTACATAAGTCAATAAAAGTAATGATTTGTTAACTCCATGGAGAAACGCACTTTGAAAAGGTTATTCATAGGTCACCGAGCTGGTGGTCTTAGTTACAACCAGCAACTCATAATTAATCGATAAGTGGTATCAGTCTGCTGCCTAACGAAATGTTTAGCGTATGCAAAAGGTTGACAATAGGGTCAACAAGCTGCTTAAAAATACTCACCTCTTTATTATATAGCCAGCCCTTGGAGGAGGGAATAAAGAAGAAGCTGAAACTTCCTGGCAGATTAAAACTGTGTGCCCGACCGAGACTCGAACTCGGGACCTTTGCCTTTCGCGGGCAAGTGCTCTACCATCTGAGCTACCGAAGCACGACTCACGCCCGGTACTCACAGCTTTACTTCTGCCAGTATCTCGTCTCCTACCTTCCAAACTTTCCAGAAGCTCTCCTGCGAACCATGCAGAACTAGCACTCCTGAAAGAAAGGATATTGCGGAGACATGGCTTAGCCACAGCCTGGGGGATGTTTCCAGAATGAGATTTTCACTCTGCAGCGGAGTGTGCGCTGATATGAAACTTCCTGGCAGATTAAATCTGTGTGCCCGACCGAGACTCGAACTCCGGACCTTTGCCTTTCGCGGGCAAGTGCTCTACCATCTGAGCTACCGAAGCACGACTCACGCCCGGTACTCACAGCTTTACTTCTGCCAGTATCTCGTCTCCTACCTTCCAAACTTTCCAGAAGCTCTCCTGCGAACCATGCAGAACTAGCACTCCTGAAAGAAAGGATATTGCGGAGACATGGCTTAGCCACAGCCTGGGGGATGTTTCCAGAATGAGATTTTCATTCTGCAGCGGAGTGTGCGCTGATATGAAACTTCCTGGCAGATTAAATCTGTGTGCCCGACCGAGACTCGAACTCGGGACCTTTACCTTTCGCTGGCAAGTGCTCTACCATCTGAGCTACCGAAGCACGACTCACGCCCGGTACTCACAGCTTTACTTCTGCCAGTATCTCGTCTCCTACCTTCGAAACTTTACAGAAGCTCTCCTGCGAACCATGCAGAACTAGCAATCCTGAAATAATACAGTGTGGAACCGCGCGACCGCTACGGTCGCAGGATCGAATCCTGCCTCGGGCATGGATGTGTGTGATGTGTTTAGGTTAGTTAGGTTTAAGTAGTTCTAAGTTCTAGCGGACTGATGACCTCAGAAGTTAAGTCCCATAGTGCTCAGAGCCATTTGATCTACAGATGAAATTATATTTCCAACACGGCAGAAAAGGTGATAACACAACAGTCGTGGCACGCACGTGCTGTACCCTGCAGTAGGCCGGCGGCGAACACGATTAAAAGATTATTGGTGAGCGACAAGAAGTGCAGAATGAGGTATTCCAGAGAGAGCATAGTGTCAACTAGGACCGTGCAAACGATACTCGCGTTTGGACGGGCTCGAGATATCCAGATACGCCGCAGCTTTCGATAGATTATCGAGCCTGTTCGAACAATAACGTGACATTTGAATCGCGCGGCGCGAGCGTAAAGTATACGTAAGAAACAGCGAACTATGACCATTCCTAAAATTTGACAATTTCGTTAAACACTGGAGAAAATCCTACCACTGCACAAAGTTCAAATGGCTCTGAGCACTATGGGACTTAACATCGGAGGTCATAAGTCCCCTAGAACTTAGAACTACTTAAACCTAACTAACCTAAACACATCACACACATCCACGCCCGAGGCAGGATTCGAACCTGCGACCGTAGCGGTCGCGCGGTTCCAGACTGTAGCGCCGAGAACCGCTCGGCCACACTGGCCGGCATTGCACAAAGTCCTTTTGTGTGTGAACAAATTTAGAAAAAAATGGCTCTGAGCACTATGCGACTTAACTTCGGAGGTCATCAGTCGCCTAGAACTTAGAACTAATTAAACCTAACTAACCTAAGGACATCACACACATCCATGCCCGAGGCAGGATTCGAACCTGCGACCGTAGAACAAATTTAGAATACGAGTTCTCGTACAGTACCAGTATGTATGGATATATAAACATTTATGCTTATTTTCAAGTGAAGGTAGCAACAAAGACGAAAATGTTGTCACCCAAAGATGTTACTTGACTGAACTCGGTATAATATTTTATTTGTTTACGAGAGGCGGTATACGCAGTTGGTTGCAAATGAGGAATTCAATCCCTGTTCGCTTATTAGAATAAAAGATAAAAACGTTGCCGTATTTTAATCAGTTAAAAAAGAGACATCAATATTCAGACGAACCAATCAAGACAATTAACGGAGAGTTAAATACCGAACTAACGGAATTTATAGTAACAAATTGACTGTAATTTTTATCTCTAGAATGAATTACAGCAGCAAGGCCCGTATACGTCACCAGACCACGGGACAAGAGAAAGCTCGAAAATTGGACAGGCTCGTGATTGCAATTTTTTATTTATTTTTTAGCCTATTGTTGTTATGTATTACCTGGTCCCTAGAAGACATCCAGTTCGTGTTTCACAATTACTTTTATTATTAAAATCCATACCAAAGAAGTATGTTAGACTTGTAGAAGCGAGTTTGAAAAACACAAAAGGTAGAGTACGCGTGGGGAAATTGGAGTCAGAAGAATTTGTAATAAAGAACGGACTTAAGCAGAGAGATGCCCTGTCTCCGCTACTTTTTAATTTAGTCCTAGAATATATTGTACGAATGGCAGCAGATAATTCAGAGTGTGTGGAGTTAAATGGAAATATTAAGATATTAGGTTATGCAGATGATCTAAACATCATTAGCGATAGGAAAGAATCTGTAACAGCAAATGCGAATGCGTTAATCAAGGCTAGTGAAGATGTAGGTAGACATGCAGTTTGAAAAAGTGAACACATTAAAGTGTCTAGGCGTGGACATCACTTCGAGAAATGAGATTGAATCCGAACTGAAGAAGAGATTACGGGCGGGAAATGCGTGCTATTTCTCACTGAATAGATTACTTTCATCGCGGATATTGTCTAGGAATTTAAAGATTAGAATATACAAAACTATTATTCTACCAGTTATGCTGTATGGGTGTGAAACTTGGTCTCTGACTGTGCAAATTGAAAAGCCGTTTCGAGTATTTGAAAACAAAAATTTGAGGAGAATTTTCGGAGCAAAAAGGGATGACATTAGCGGAGAGTGGCGAAAACTGCATAACGAAGAGGTTCACGAACTCTATTCAAGCTCTGACATAATCAGTATTATTAAATCACGTAGGCTGCGATGAGGACAGGGCAGCGCGCAGAGTACTGGTAGGGCACCTAGAAGGAAAACGTCCTGTGGAGAGACCGAGGCGTAGATGGGAGGACAATGTGAAGGCTGATTTGAGGAGCCTAGGTATTGAAGGTGAATGGAAGGAAATAGCCCAAGACAGGGACAGATGGCGAAAACACGTTGCTGCGGTAATGGACTCTCCAGTCCGGTATGACCAGTGAGGAAGTGAGTAAGTAAGTATTAAAATCCGTAGTACACTAGAAACGCTAAGACAGGTCGTTGTGATAGTACCAACAAAAGTCAGTAGATCGCAGGACGATCGAAAGGTCGAACAGAACCCGAGATGTCCGGAACTACGACTTAGACTGCTCGAATAGTTCGACTCGTGTTCAAACAAAGCCGTGGGGTTAACGGAGCGCCGGTTATCGCCTCGTGCCTTCTGGAAGCGCAGCCTGCGCGGCGCGCGCTGCGTCGTGGCGCAGTGCAGCTCGGCTGAGCGCACAGAGCGGTCAGCGGAAAAGTACCGGCCAGGCACGCGCCCCGCCCGGCGCTCGCCGCCCGCTGCTGCAGGCCCGCACACCGCGCCTCCATCACGCACGGGGGACTCCCTGCGTTCAACGAAATTATCGCCGCACGGCTAAGGAATACCTCTGTTAGCTTCCAGCTACAATCAGCTTCCGTACATCATCCTACACCTACATCTGCAAACCGCAAACCATACGGACCGTGCTTTCGAATGTCAACGTTGAGCGTGCCGAGTTAAACGCGCTGCTGAACGATCAGAACCGATGCAACTCGTGCATACTGTACATGTTCTCAGAGTGGTATATGTGATCATAGCGAGCTCCAGTGGCAGTTTTTGGCTGTATTTCGCGCGCACATAACTGTTTAGGAAGTGAACGGGCATAAAATTCCTACATTAGCTGCATACGAGAGCACACGTCTTCCCTTGTCCGTATGCTAGTTATGTTATTCTCTCTGCAATGTACATAAACAAAATTTTTAATATCCATGAACACTTTAATAGGCAAAAAGGAAAGTATCATGTCCAATCAATACGGACATTATGTAAAAGTTCCGGCGCGATACAAATGTACAGTAGTTCTCCACATAAGATAAAAATTAATTATTCATTCTCACTTTTTCGCAAAATCCTAAGATCATTCTTACATGGTCACTTTTCCTGTTCGGCAGCAGAATCTTTGCACGTGAAATTCAAAACTTAAAACAAGTAAGTGAAAAATTGCAAGTACTGCAAGCTGCTTTGTAGATTAAGCCAGACGAACAAACTCAGTGCTCAGAAAGACGCAGTTAGATTTACGTAACATCGAATATTATAGAATACACTTATATTAAGCTAATAACAATGTATCAGAAACTATTAGAATACGTGAAGGCTAGTAAAAAATATTTAGGTCCACTGAGACGCAAACCAGCAACACATCAGCCAACAGAATGCTGTTCTCAGACTCTACATAGTACGCCATACAAATGGTTCAAATGCCTCTGAGCACTATGGGACTTAACATCTGAGGTCATCAGTCCCCTAGAACTTAGAACTACTTAAACCTAACTAACCTAAGGACATCACACACATCCATGCACGAGGCAGGATTCGAACTTGCGACCGTAGCGGTCTACGCTATACAGACCAACAGTGATTCATCATACTCTCTCCTAAAAGATTTAATCGCAGATATGTCATTAGTTGACATTTAATTGTAACGAATCGTATCAAGAACATTGCATTTCTTATGGATCCACCGCCTGCCATTGCTTCGAAACGATATTGTTTCATAATACGCAAATTACAATAATTCTTTAACCACCCGTCATTTTATTACAACAAATCACATATTTGACAACAGGTTTTCGAGAGTTCCTCAATTTGCCGATGCTTATAAATGGCATATATACGTATGGGTTTTAAGTGAAAGCCAACATAGCGTCTCACGACTAGGCACTGCGAGTTATAGGGCTAATGAGCGTGGGCACTACACCAGTACTTTGTGGTATAATTTGAGAATTTGGGTCTGTGGTGAGGCGTGCAAGGGTAGTCCGTGCGATTGTGGTGACCACTGTGTCCGGATAGTGTACTGGTCAGAGCATCTGTCTAGGAAGCAGGAGACTCGGGTTCGAAACGCGGTCTGGCACAAACTTTCAGCTTGCTCCATTGATATAAATTGTCTTGATTAATAGTGGCTCCAGGATCAATATGGTGGCTATTCTTCCCGCCATGTCGAGAAGAGCAGACACCACTTACATACACTACTGGCCATTAAAATTGCTACACCAAGAAGAAATGCAGATGATAAACGGGTATTCATTGGACAAATTGCGTGAAAATGTAATCAGGTGTCAGTTCTAGTATAATATACTAGAACTGACACCTGATTACATTTTCACGCAATTTGGGTGCATAGATCCTGAGAAATCAGTACTCAGAACAACCACCTCTGGCCGTAATAACGGCCTTAATACGCCTGGGCATTTAGTCAAACAGAGTTTGGATGGCCTGTACAGGTACAGCTGCCCATGCAGCTTCAACACGATACCACAGTTTATCAAGAGTAGTGACTGGCGTATCGTAACGAGCCAGTTGCTCGCTCGGCCACCATTGACCAGACGTTTTCAATTGATGATAGATCTGGAGAATGTGCTGGCCAGGGCAGCATTCGAACATTTTCTGTATCCAGAAAGGCCCGTACAGGACCTGCAACATGCGGTCGTGCATTATCTTGCTGAAATGTAGGGTTTCGCAGGGATCGAATAAAGGGTAGAGCCACGGGTCGTAACACATCTGAAATGTAACGTCCACTGTTCAAAGTGCCGTCAATGCGAACAAGAGGTGACCGAGACGTGTAACGTGGCAGCCCATACCATCACGCTGGGTGATACGCCAGTATGGCGATGACGAATACGCGCTTCCAATGTGCGTTCATAGCGATGTCGCCAAACACAGATGCGACCATCATGATGTTGTGAACAGAACCTGGATTCATCCGAAAAAATGTCGTTTTGCCATTTGTGCAGCCAGGTTCGTCGACCAGTACACCATCACAGGCGCTCCTGTCTGGTATGCAGCGTCAAGGGTAACCGCAGCCATGGTCTTCGAGCTGATAGTCCATGCTGCTGCAAACGTCGTCCAACTGTTCGTGCAGATGGTTGTTGACTTGCAAACGTCCCCATCTGTTGACTCATGGATCGATACTTGGCTGCACGATCCGTTGCAGCCACGTGGATAAGATGCCTGTCATCTCGACTGCTATTGATACGAGGCCGTTGGGATCCAGCATGGCGTTCCGTATTACCCTCCTGAACCCACCGATTCCATATTCTGCTAACAGTCATTGGATCTCGACCAACGCGAGCAGCAATGTCGCGATACGATAAACCGTAACCGCGATAGGCTAGAATCCGACCTTTGTCAAAGTCGGAAACGTTATAGTACAAATTTCTCCTCCTTACACGAGGCATCACAACAACGTTTCACATGTAATCACATGTCAGTTCTAATATAATATATTTGTCCAATGAATACACGTTTATCATCTGCATTTCTTCGTGGTGTAGCAATTTTAATGGCCAGTAGTGTATATAAGTTACTGTTGAGTCCGCCCTCGGAGTGTGTGTCTCGTGTCAGCTCTCTCCCTGGCAGTAAGTAACGGGACGCCAGGCGCAGGCCGCTGAGGCCTTGATCCCGCTGCTGACGTAACAGCTGTGCCCCGAGCTGCGCTGACTGGAAAGCGACAGCCGCCGGCTGCTGCTCTGTCGCCGTGCTGTCTGCGCCAGATACCGCTTTCCCCGAGTCACCGGCGCTCCCCCCTAATAGCTCTGCTACAGCTCGACACCAGGGCCATGCCGCGCCAGCCCCATGTTGTTGCGGTATTTGATTAGGAAGTGTTATAACAGACGGCAGAAAACCGGGATGGTTTATAAGGCACAGAAGGGTTTAGCAAGAAAGTGTGTTCAAACCGGCACTTTTTAATACAGTAATGCAACACATCATAAGGAAAGTTCGCCAAGAGTCAACGGCAGATGACATGAAAACCTAGCACTTGCAGATGACGTGAAGATTTGGGATGAAAATGAGCAGAAATTGGAAGAACAACTAAAAACCTGGCGGCGAGTAATTGAGGAACCAGGCAAGGAAATAAGCTTGACAATAAGTGAGGTAATGAAAATCAGCAGCAAAAAGTGAAGAAAATAAAAGACGCAACACACAACAGAAATATTATTAACAAAGTGGATGCCTTCAAGAATATAGGAAGTAAATTAACCGAGAAGGGACCCATCATGTATGAAATTTCGTAGAGAATTAAAAAAATATTTCAATTTTTTTAATTTTTTTTTTTTTTTGTGTATCAGACGTAATCAGAAATTGGAAAATACGTGGTAAAGCAAAGATGGTGATGTACTATCTACCAGTTCTGACCTATGGATCAGAATGAGGGACTTGGACAAAGGAAGACATGAGCAGAATAGATACAAGCAAGAGAGATGTACTTTATGTGAGATGTCCTGGGTAAGATGAGGAGGGACAGGTTAAGGAAGGAAACAATACGAAACACCCAGCAGATCAAGCTGCTAAAA
This sequence comes from Schistocerca nitens, assembly GCF_023898315.1. Taxonomy (NCBI): domain Eukaryota; kingdom Metazoa; phylum Arthropoda; class Insecta; order Orthoptera; family Acrididae; genus Schistocerca; species Schistocerca nitens. The sequence continues at coordinate 749,335,779 of NC_064614.1, forward strand.
GAAACCATGGAGCGTAATAGACTTAAATGGTTTGACCACATATAAAGAAAGGCACCAGAAACACTTTCGAGTAGAGCTGTAGAATGGACAGACTTTGGACGAAGACCAAATGGAAGACCACGAACATGATGAAGAGCCCAGTTGAAGGACGGAGTAAACCGAACAGGACTGTAATGGGAGGAGATGCAAAATGATAGAGTATGGGAGAACATAGAAGCATGGAAGAGGCTCCGTGAACGACCTGCATGAGCAGGAACGTTCCACGAAGAAGAAGAAGAAGAAGGAAATAAAGTATCATGATGAAGTACTTAATTTATTCTTCTTCCGTTGTATACTAGCATAGTATTTCGCTTAAGCCATTAAGTCCGCTCTTTCATCTGATCTCGTTATTTCAGCAAACTGAACCAATACGAGGTGAGTCCGAACTCCACCGACAAAATTTAAAAGTATGAAATTACAATGAATTCCAGATAATTAACTGCTTACAGGCGTTGATAAGTATCAACGGGGGCCGTTCAAAATGTGTGCCCCAACGGGGACTCGAACCCTAAATCTCCTGCTTACATGGCAGATGCTCTATCCGACATTTTTATAGAAACATTTATTAAAGAAACAATGTTACACATTCCAAATACATACTAAGTACATTTTCTAACCATATACACATGTTATACATGAAATGATTAAGATTGTGTTACTGACTAAATTACCAGAAAGGATTCAGTTAAACATCAAGAAAAGTTTTTTTAAAGACATTCAAACTTCAGACATGAAGAAATAAAATCTGCACTTTGAACTGCATGTGCTCCAATCTTTACAGAAGCATAAATAGCTCTTTATGAAGGATATCAGCAAGTTGGTGGGATAATTTTTATATTAATGTACACAAGCTATGACCATTTCACACACATGTATGGAAGTCACCAAATACAGAGTATGGAAGATTTATCCCAATCGCACATAAAAACAATTTGTGAAATACTTGAGAATGGCGGAAGGGAGATATTATAAAGTTGACTAGCCTTCCAGCTACATTTTCTGGACATTAATTGAATGTTAATCTTATGGTTTTAACCAATCGATAAGGACATTTCCATAAAAACTGTCACTTTTCAGATTTATAACGTAAACCAATAAAGCAGCTTTAATGCTTTGTGTTTTGACACTATTAGACACACAATCTGACTGTCACATACGTTCTGTACATCAGCTTATAAAATTTCAAAAACTACTCTCTGAAGTAGAAAAAGCACACATCAAAAATATACTTTAAAATTTTAAATAATATCCTTAAGGTAACTACAATACGTCACTGTCAATGAAGTCTTCTTTTTTATATTAACCAATGCCCAGTCTTCCAAATAAAATTTTTAACATATTACCGAACTTTTTCCTGTTATTCGAATAACCTTCTAATTTTGTGGAATTCACACAGCATGTGTACCTTGAACTCCATGTTGCCTTTCGGATCCTAATTAGTTAAGGACGTAATTAACAAAATTTCCCAGCAACCAGTATATAGCGTTATTTTTTGCCTCTGGGAAATAGCGTGCTTCAGGCCTGTGTATCAATGACAGCGATGTATACTCAGGCGATGTCCTTGCAATCAGAGCTCCCGGATCCAGTTCCAACTATTCATGAGACCACTGTAAGTATATATATGAATTATTGTGTCAACTAGATGGCACTGTTGACATAAATTTGTTTCACAGAGTCCGATTGCGTACAGTCTTTCATTGGTGCAAACTATGTTGTTAACTGTCTTGGACCATGACGTTTTTATATTAGACGTAAGCACATTATAACTAATGTTTTTCCAAATCTCAGTCCACTCAATGTTTGGAACCTGTCGTTCTATTTTGTTCCTTCCTTCGCTTTTCTTTCGTTACCGCATTATGGCTCTTGATGTTAAGTGTCGTGACTGCCTGAGTTCGACACTTACATAACTAAACCCAACATAGAAAATCCTCACATGCTGTAAACGACTGTTGACATTATGCACGTCAATCGGAGGAAGCAGGCTTCGAGGTTTAATGATCTCGAAAAGTTGGTTGGTTATGCTTTCTCGTGAAGTTAAATTAACTTGCCTTTTGATAAAAAGTGCAGAGCCTTTATCCGTTATATCAGTTAATCCTAGTCCACCATTTTTAGGATCTAAAGTAGCTACTTTAGCAGGTACTCTGAACACTTCACCTCTCCAAAAAAAGTTGGTGATTTTGGACATTATTCTCCTCGCTGTCATTTTCGGTATTGGAAACAGCTGGGCAGTAAAATAAGCTTTAGCAAGGATGCATGAGTTGATATACTTTGTTCTTTGAACTTGGTTCATATATGGAGTTAAATTCTTTGTAACGGCTCAAAAAATGGTTCAAATGGTTCAAATGGCTCTGAGCACTATGGGACTTAACTGCTGAGGTCATCAGTCCCCTAGAACTTAGAACTACTTAAACCTAACTAACCTAGGGACATCACACACATCCATGCCTGAGTCAGGATTCGAACCTGCGACCGTAGCGGTCGCGCGGTTCCAGACTGAAGCGCCTAGAACCGCTCGGCAACTTCGGCCGGCCTGTAATGGCTCCTTGCACTTTATCTGCTACAACTTTTCAATTTAAAGCCGTCATTTTCATGGGGCATGCTGTCAGGGTGATCCCAAGAGTTTTATGTTGTCGGACTAATTTTGTACATTCGACGCTGATATTATCAAAACCTCTGAGATTTAACATCTTACTTTTTTTTCGTTTGAACTGACTCCAGATGCTCTACAGTACGAATCAATCACTGTTGCTAGCGTGGTTATCTTGTCATTATTCCTTATAATGACCCCTATATCGGCAGCATAGACTGTGTTATGTCCTGATAATGTTAAGCCTTTTAATCTAGCATGGACATGTCGGAGGACAGGTTCCAGTGAAATGACGAAGAGCGACAAGGACAGAGGACTTCCTTGAGGAACACTTCGTTGTATTTGCATCGGCCTGGGTTGTTGACTATTCGCTGCTATTTTAGCATTTATTCCAGTTGCTATGTTCTTAATCAACTGTATGACCCTATCAAATGTTCAAATGTGTGTGAAATCTTATGGGACTTAACTGCTTAGGTCATCAGTCCCTAAGCTTACACACTACTTAACCTAAATTATCCTAAGGACAAACACACACACTCATGCCCGAGGGAGGACTCGAACCTCCGCCGGGACCAGCCGCACAGTCCATGACTGCAGCGCCTCAGACAGCTCGGCTAATGCATCGCGGCTATGACCCTATCGTTGAAACCTATTTTCTTCAATGTCTGTAAAAGATATTCATGATTTACTACATCGAACGCTTTATAAAAATCTAAAACAAAAATTAAGCACACTTTATGTATTTATTTCCCTGAATTCTGCTAGATCTTGAACAATGGTTCTGCCTTGCGCGCAGTTGTGATGTTGACTAATAATTTTATGTGTAAGGCATGAAATTCTCTTGGTTACTATTCTAGCTATTAATTTATAATCAGAATTCAGCAGTGAAATTGGACGAAAATTATTTAAATCTTTGTTTCCATTATTTTCTGGCACCAGAACAATTTTACTCTCCTTAAACTCAGCCGGAATGATTTTACGCTGAATAACCTCATTTACAATGTCCGTGATTTTCGCACCTACTATTGGTCAGTAACGGATGTAAAACTCTACTGGCAGACCATCCGGTCCTGGGGATTTTTTTGGTGGTGAGGCGCACAGAGTATAATACACGTCTTCTTCACTAACAACCTCGAGAAAATTTTCGTCGTCATATTCTTTCAGCTGTAGGGCTAAGATGTCAAGGAATTCTTCCAAGGAAGCATCATTACTTTGATGCACAGAATATAGCTCGCAATAATAGCGATAAATCTCGTCCACGATACCCTGCTGGGTTCTGAGAACCGTACCGTGTTTTGTTCGAATTTCATCAATAAAAGTCCTTCTCCCGTTTTTCGTATGCTTCACTTTATGATACAGGGAAGTAGTTTCATCTTCTGATACCGAATTTGCCTTCGATTTTATTTTCAACCCTTCCATTTGACTTCTCTTGATATTAAGTAACTTGGCTTTGACTTTCTTTGATGTCTGCTATCCGAAGTGAGGAACCTGCTGAGACTTGATCATATAGATCTCTCAAAACTGAGTAGTAATATTCTATAGTGCATTTCATTTCTCATGCGCTCTGAGCACTGTATTGAATAAGAACCTTCCTCAGCTTTGGCTTCGCCATTTTAACCCACCAGTCGATAGTAGTGGCAAATCTACTACGAGCACGCAGGCATATTGCCCATGTTTCTTTAAACAGTTCTTCTAAATCATGTTTTACTTACAAGGAAGTGTTCAAATTCCACTGATTCTTGAATCGGCGAACTGGCTGTCTTGTTAGATTTATGCAAGCTAAGACGAATGGTCTGAAAAGTGCAAGGGATGGTTTCTACTTTTGTCACGGAAGTTTCAAGATTTTTAGAAATATATAATCTATCAATCCTGCTACGTGATGTTGCCGTGACATAAGTGAACTCAACAATGGAGGGTATTTGATTTCCCATATATCCTTTAATTCTAAACCAGTAACTAGTTGTTTTAGTTCACTTGAGAAATTAAAATTAGGTAACTGATCTTTTCGATTTAAAACACAATTAAAATCACCTCCAAGTAATAACTGTCTTGGAGTTTTCCTTCACAAGTATATCAGGTCATTTATGAAAAAACGTGCCCTGTCAGCTCGGTGAGAACTTCCTGAAGGGGCATAAAAGTTGATGATAGTCGTATCGTAGATATTTAGTCCTATTCTAGTCGTTCCACCTCGCTTACGGTAATCCCTTCCCTCACCAAAATAACTGTTCCAACACTTGTTTCGAGAGACACATTTATGTGACTGACAAAACCTGGAATTACTAAATCCGAAATTAGAACTTCTTGTAACAGGGCAATATCAGTCGCGGATTCGTACAAAAATTCCTAAGGGCCGATAATTTCAAACTGGACGTAATTTTATTTATGTTCATAGTGGTGACTGAATAAGATTGCGTCATTGTGCTGTCACTATGTAGTTGTTGTGATGAACTAATTTAGTTTCCTGTGGTTCAGAGTTCAGTTAAGCTATAACAGTTTCCTCGGAAGGCTGAGCGAGGAATAATACTTCAATCTGTTTATTAGTTACTGTCCCGTTTTTTTCTACTTCTGATGTTTTCTCATGTAGCACAAGCAGACCGATTTCCTGGTAAACTTTCTGATTTTTCCTCCAGTAATTCGTGTAGGACCGTTTCGGCCCGAACATTCTTTGAGCTTGGAACGCTATTTCCGGATTTTCCCTTCCCTTGGTTACGAGCTACATTCTCATTTGGTTGCGTCGGTATTTTACTTCGCGGCTCATCTGGAGCAGCAGCAGACGCTTTCGTAATTTCTGTTGCCAGCGCCTCCCCTGAGGTGTTGACCGTGATTTCAGTTTGGCCACCACTTCCTCGTTCTTCATTAATATCACTCAGTTCCTGATCGAGGGAAACAAATGGAGACTGCAGTTTTGCAGCCTCTCCCTGAATTTGTTTATTAACAGATAACTGTTGATCTTTGCAGTCGGCTACTGCACCTGTTGTTTCTTGCAAATTAATTCTGATTACACCCCATTCATTTTCTGGTACCGTATGTGTATTATCTTTCTGTTCATCAGTTTCGATTAGCATTTTGCCTTCCGGTTCCTCTGCCTCCTCATCGCACTGTTTTTGCTTTCGAAGTGAGGGAGTTGGACAGGACAGCTAGTCCTCTGAACAACTATCAGTTGTCTCCAGAGGTCGTTTTTTCGGTTGTATTTTAGTTTCACGAGTAGTGGTAACGGGGTTTCCCTTTGTTGTTAACGGGGGAAATTGACTGTTCTCGTGAAGGGAGACAACAGCTTGGCCCGCTGCGTTAACATCCTCAACCAGGCTATTCTTTGGTAACAGATCATTTAAGGTAAGCTTCTGACGCTGTATCAAATTACTTTTAAGAACAACAGTTCGCCGCGGACATTCCTGTCTGAAGTGGCCGGGCCGGCCGAGAAGGCCGATCGGTTCTAGGCGCTACAGTCTGGAACCGCGCGACCGCTACGGTCGCAGGTTCGAATCCTGCCACGGGCATGGATGTGTGTGATGTCCTTAGGTTAGTAAGTTTTAAGTTGTTCTAAGTTGTAGGGGACTGATGACTTCAGAAGTTAAGTCCCATAGTGCTCAGAGCCATTTGAACCATTTGAAGTGACCGGTTTCGTTACATATTTGACATTTAGCTTCCTGACCTGTGTAACCAATTAGTGCCTTATATCCACAAACAGTTATGTGAGACGGAATATTCGTCTGAACGTCCATCTCAACACAGCGGACCCCGTTGAACACTGCAGTTTAAAGCGAGGCGACCATCTTTCATTTGCAATTGATTTAACGTCTCCATAGTTTGAAAAAGCTTCGTTAATCTTATCTTTTTCAATAGGAAGATTCAAAGCACGAACGGTTTTGTAATGAATGTCCGCTCTATAGATGGAAACCTTACTTTTATAACCATTTCTATGCACTAAATCTACTTCATAGCCCCACTTTCGTAACACTTTATTAACAGTCGCAGCACTGATTAACTTGACAAAAACACAGTATTTTTCCTGATCCACTTGACAGGTATGGACGGTTTCAAAATTGAGACCAATTACCTGTGTAATCCAGTCATCTGTTTTCAGGGATGTCGGCTGAACAGGACGGGATTCCTTGTCAAAAGCAAATATCAGAGTATTCTTCCTGAGGTTTGTAGCCATGGCTAATCCAGCGACGCAATTTCGGTTAAACAACCGAAATTCCATTTAGCAGCAGCAAGACCGGAAAGAGCGATCAGATCACAAGGAATGTGAAAGAACACGGAGATTAATGGACGGACAGACTCGGCGAAGCACAAGTACAGAGATGTAAACACGGAAGTGCAGCGCAGCAGTTAACAGCGGCCACTCGCGAGCGCGGCTGAAACGGAACTTGACTGACAAGTGAGACATCGAGGACACCGAGTACAGTGTGACTGCAGGGACTTATCTCTGGCACACTCCACGTGAGACCCACATTTCCAATTTACTTCTCACACACTACATTTCTAGTGTCCCTACCCACTATACTCATTACTCGCGGCAGTCAATCTACCGATTCCCATAAAAGTTTGAGTCCTGGTCGGGGCACAAATTTTCAACTGTCCCAGTTGATATTTATCAACGCCTGTAAGCAGCATATGGTCTGGATTTCATTGTCGTTTCATTCTTCGAGAGCTGCAAGATCACCAATGGTATCTGTTCTTTTGGACATGTCCGAAAGAACACATACCACCTTCATATAGATAAGGCTTACCGGCGATTGATCTTATTCAGTGCGGATGCACTCACATTGCTCAAACTCTTACGGGAATCAGTAGACTGACTGCCACGAGTAATGAGTATAGTGGGCAGGAACATTACAAATGTAGTTGTGTGGATAGTAAATTGAAAATGTGGTTCTCACGAGGAGCATGCCAGAGGTAAGTCCCTGCAGTTGCACTATCCTCTGTGTCCTCGGTGGCTCAGTCGAATAGAGCGTCTAAGTCCCTGCAGTTGCGCCGGCCACGGTGGTCTCGCGGTTCTAGGCGCTCAGTCCGTAACCGCGCGACTGCTACGGTCGCAGGTTCGAATCCTGCCTCGGGCATGGATGTGTGTGATGTCCTTAGGTTAGTTAGGTTTAAGTAGTTCTAAGTTCTAGGGGACTGATGACCACAGATGTTAAGTCCCATAGTGCTCAGAGCCATTTGAACCCTGCAGTTGCACTATCCTCTGTGTCCTCGGTGGCTCAGTCGAATAGAGCGTCTGCCATGTATGCAGGAGATCTGGGTTCGAGTCCCGGTCTGGGCACTCATTTCCAACTATCCCCGTTGATATTTATCAAATCCTGTAAGCAGTTAATTGCCTGTATTTCATTGTACCATCATTCTTCGAGAGCTGCAAGATCTCCAATGGTATCTGTTCTTTCGGGCATGTCCGAAGGAACGGATACCATCTTCATATATCATATAAATTCAGAGGTTCTTCAGTGGTATTTTTGTACAAGAAAACCCTTCATTTTCGGTAGCTCGCTGTATAGTATGATTTATACAGTTTGTTACATGAAATAACTCTGTTTTTTTAAAATATCTATGCAACAATATAAAGGCTGAAATATCCGATCACCAAAGCTGTTTCAACCATTGCCTGCTTCCCGATACGAAATCGGCGCAGTCTGGTCACTTAGACGACATGATTCTGAACGACCGGTAGCGTTCTACATCTACGTAAACACACTGAAAGCCACCACACGGTGCGTGGCGGAGGGTACTCCGTACCACTACTAGACATTTCCTTTCTTGTTCCGCCCGCAAATACAGCGAGGGAAAAACGACTGTCTATGTGCCTCCTATGAGCCCTAATTTCTCGTGTCTTCTAAATTTTCTCGATAGTGTTCCTTGAAAAGAACGTCACCTTCCCTCCAGGGATTCCCATTTGAGTCCCGAAGCATCTCCCTAATACTAACGTCTTGTTCGAATCTACTGGTAGCAAAACTAGCAACCCACCTCTGAGTTGTTTCTTTGTTTACCTTTAGTCCGATCTGGTGTTGATCCCAAGCCCCCCATCAGTACTCAAGAATAGGTCAAGGTAGTATCATACGAGGTGTGGCTAGAAAAAAACCGGACTAGTACTGGTGAAACAATAAAACGAATGCAATAAGGCTGAAAGTCGCGTGGCCTGTCACGTGACTCTCGCTCCGCCTACTGCTCGAGTTTCATCTGCCTCCTGCACTCAGTCTGCCCGTGGCGTCTGTTTTAAGTAGTTGACGTTTTGTCTGTGCGTCGGAAAATGTTGAGTGTACAGAAAGAACAGCGTGTTAACATCAAATTTTGTTTCAAACTAGGAAAATCTGCAAGTGAAACGTTTGTAATGTTACAACAAGTGTACGGCGATGGTTGTTTATCGCGAACACAAGTGTTTGAGTGGTTTAAACGATTTAAAGATGGCCGCGAAGACACCAGTGATGACACTCGCACTGGCAGACCATTGTCAGCAAAAACTGATGCAAACATTGAAAAAATCGGTAAACTTGTTCGACAAGATCGCCGTTTAACAATCAGAGCAGTGTCTGAGTTAACAGGAGTTCACAAGGAAAGTGTTAGGCAGATTCTTCATGAAAGTTTCAACATGAACAAAGTGTGTTCAAAAATGGTTCCAAAGTGTCTCACAATTGAACAGAAGGAACGCCGAAGAATGATTTGTTCTGACATCCTGGAAAACATTGAAACTGATCCCACCTTCTTACAAAATGTTATTACTTGCGATGAATCGTGGTTTTTTACTTACGATCCCGAAACTAAACGCCAATCGATGCATTGGAAAACTCCTGGTTCTCCACGACAAAAAAAAGCACGAATGTCAAAATCGAAATTCAAGGCAATGATGATTGTTTTTTTTTGACATCAAAGGGATTGTGCACATTGATTGGGTACCAGAGGGACAAACAGTGAATCAGCATTACTACATTAGCGTCCTGGCTACCCTACGTGAGCGAGTACGGAGAAAACGGAACGATTTGTGGAGAAAAAAGTCATGGATCCTTCACCAAGACAATGCCCCAGCTCACAGTGCGTTGTCAGTGAAGACGTTTTTGGCAAAACACAACATTCCCATCTTAGATCATCCACCCTACTCACCTGATTTGGCCCCCTGTGACTTTTTTCTTTTCCCTAAAGTCAAGTCAGCTTTGAAAGGAACTAGATTTGAGACTGTTGAAGCAGTAAAAGAAAAAGCGACGGAAGTAATGTATGGACTTACCGAAAATGATCTGCAGCATTGCTATGAACAGTGGAAAATTCGTATGGAGCGGTGTAGAGACCGAGGAGGAGAGTACATTGAAGGAGATAACATGAAATTGTAAATAATTGTAAATAAATGTTTTTTCCAGCATCAGTCCGGTTTTTTTCTAGCCGCACCTCGTATGTGCGGTCTACTTCACAGATAAACCACATTTCCCTAAAATTCTCCAAATAAACTGAGTTCGACCACTCTCTTCCCTACTACAGTCCTGTTTTTCCTACATTAACTTACATTTTTCTATATTTAGAGCTAGCTGCCATTCATCACATCAACTAGAAATTTTGTCTAAGTCACCTTGTACTCTCCTACAGTCACTCAACTTCGAAACTATCCCGTACTCCACAGCATAATCAGCGGACAGTCGCAGACTGCTGCCCACCCTGTCCGGAGGATCATTTATGTATATAGGAAACAATAGCGGTGCTGCCACACTTCCCTGGGGCACCCCTGACGATACCCTTGCTTCTGATGGGCACTCGCCTTCAATGACAGCATACTTAGTTCTATTACTTAAGAAGTCTTCGAGCCCCTCATATATTTGGTATCCTATTCCATACGCTCTTACCTTCGTTAATATGCAGTGGGGTACCGTGTCAAATGCTTTTAGGAAATCTGGAAATATGGAATCTGCCTATTACTTTTCATTGATAGTTCGCAGAATATCTTTGTGAGAAGAGGGAAATCTGAGTTTCGCACGAGAGATATTTCCTGTAACCGCGCTGATTCGTGGGCATTAGCTTTTCGATCTCTAGGGGAATTGTGATATTCGAAATCAGAATATGTTCTAGGATTCAGCAGAAAACCGATGTTAAGAATATTGCTCTATAATTTCTCGTGTCCCTTCTTTTACCCTTCTTATATATAGGAGTCGACTGCGCTTTTTTCCAGTCACTTGGGACTTTGCGCTGGACGAGAGATTCACGATAATTGCAAGCTAAGTAAGGGCCAATGTCGTAGAGCACTCTTTGTAAAAGCGAATTGGAATTCTATCCGGATCTGGCGGGGCTCTTTTTTTCAACTCTTTGAGCTGTTCCTCTACGTCATAAGCGATTCTGTGCGATGGCCAAACAACTGGCATGTTTGTACTATTCTCCCCGCGAACTATTTCTTAAATACGAAATTTAAAATATAAGCTTCCGTTTTACTATCTTCTACTGCCACTAGGCTGTTAAAAGATTGACTGGATGGAAGTCAAAAACAGTGACGATTTACGAGAGTAATTACAGTATGAGAATTAAGTGCTTGCAGTCATTTTCACTGTTAAAAAGTTCCATGAATACATTTACGGCCGAAGATTTATGCTCGTTACGGGCCACACGCTTTTGGTGGCTATATTTTGACTCAAAAACACTGTTTCTACCAAAACGCCTCAACTTTTGCAGCGTCTGGCACTAGTTTTGTTGAACTATGACTGTGAAATGATTTTCAGATCCAAAGCTCAATACCTGAACGCAGATTTGCTATCACGACTTCCAATAGCGAAAGATAAAAATTTTGTTTGTTCTGCTGATATATGTTTTGCATTAGATTTACTCAATCAAGATACTTGTGGAAAATTTTTCCATTGAACTCAATTTAAACGCAAATCTGGTGACAAAAGATCCAGAGTTTTACAAGATTAAAGAATACATTAAATCGCAATGGCCTATAAATAAAAATTGATTAATGAGTCGGAAATTAAATCACAGTGGCACATGATAGCTGCTGTCATAGTGGACAAAGGTGTCACTCTAGTACATTCACAATCAGGAGAGAAACGAACGGTTATTCACGAAGTGCTGTAACAAAAAGGACTTCGAATACTACCACCCAAGGCACATCAGTAAGAAAATCAGCAAATGGGGGGAAAAATTTATAAAGTTTTGAAACTTTGGGTTGTGTTGTGTTCTTTGTGGAAGGAGACCAGACAGCGAGGTCATCGGTCTCATCGGATTAGCGAAGGACGGGGAAGGAAGTCGGCCGTACCCTTTCAGAGGAACCATCCCGGCATTTGCCTGGAGCGATTTAGGGAAATCACGGAAAACCTAAATCAGGATGGCCGGACACGGGATTGAACCGTCGTCCTCCCGAATGCGGGTCCAGCGTCTAACCATTTGAAACTTTGGGAAAATACTCATATGGGGTGTAGTAATAAGAAACACAAAAGTTCCCCTTCGTGGGGGGGGGGGGGGGCCCTTTTATCCCATCCAAAAGTCAATTTGTACCATATTTTAAATTTATACGCAAAAAGGCTCATTTTGCGAGCAGAGGTCTTGTTAGTAAATATATTCCTCGCAAAATTGTACACGAACAAGGTCTTGTGCGTCTTTTCATTTATATGAACGGTATTTTAGTTATAAGAACTGGAATATAATTCTGTTAACGCAATAGTTTGCAATTTTTGTTGGTTAGCAAAGTATTTAATTGAAAAGCGTAATTAAGTGTATGGAAATATTTCGTAGCCTATATATTCTACTTGATGATATTTCTTTTGCTATCAGTATTGTTGAAATCAGAAGTACGTGCGAACAGTGAATACGTCAAGTTCCTTTTCCCATTCACTCAGCGCTCCCGTACCACTATTGTCACTGCCGTTTCTTCCTACCCAGTGTCCAGTTCAGTTGAATTAATGTTGTGAACTGTCAAAGTAGTCCCCGAGAATTCTGTTTTTCTAACAGTATGCTTCAGTTTGCGGTGTTATGAAGTGCTTCTTCTTAGTCTCATTTCTTTTGACTGGACTGAGAAAACAATAATGCAGGGCCCTATTACCTGTTTTATTTGTGGTGAAAATGTTTCTGAAGGAGACATCAATAGTGACGAAGGGCTTGGAAACTCTGATACGTGTCAGCAAGGAACGGAAGGATGGGGCTCGTAGTCTTCTACAGAACGCTGGACTAACTCAAGCGCAAAAGGTATGTCGACGTGAATATATTAAGGAACGTAATATAAGGAAACTAATCAGAATGGTGCACAAGCAGATGATAAAAGTTTGAGATCCTCTCCCTCTTATCCATCGAGTTTCCAAAAACACTGTTTCATATGTGCTGAAAAGTGTGACATAGAGGCGTAAACGAAAAAATCCCTCCACAAACGCCATAGAATGTTTGAAATTGGCTCTTTAACTGTGAAACATAGGCTGCTTGAGAAAACAGAGAAACGCAATGATGATTTTGGTAGAAAGGTTGCCGAACACATCAACAGTGTTTTGTGTTTAGTAGCTGCAGAAGCCCATTATCATCAAGACTGCTGTGCTAAATTAGTGTCATACCCCTCCTCTGTTCGAAAAAGGTGCCGACCTCAAGATATCAACTTTGATGCCGCTTTTCAAGAGTTATGAAGATTTATAAATAGTTCAGAGGAATGTCAATTTTTACTGCTCGATTTGTTGCAGAAAGTTAATGAATGTCTCCCAGAAGGAGAGACAACAACTATAAAAATTCTGAAAATAAACTGACTGAACACTTTTGTGATGGGGTCTTGTTTGCCACAATGCCAACAAATCCCCAAGTTGTATGTTTTCGTGGCAATGGGTACAAACTTTTGAATCAATGGTGCAATGAACAAGCCGTTAATGAAAAAGATGAGAGAAAGAGAATAGCAGGAGCAGCGGCAGCTATCATCCGTGAAGATATAAGAATGACTCCTTACAGTATTCCCGATAATCCAGGTATCAATGACTTGACAGAGAATGCTGAAGTTTTGGTTCCTGACACTTTACACGAATTTATGAAGGGTGCGGTTTTGTCAAAAAAGGAAGGTAGTGAATAGTCTCCTTTAAATAATGCACAGCAATATCCCATGCCATTGTGTCAGCTACCAGGCCTCGTTCATTTATCTCCCCACTGCAACTTGGTCTTGCGGTGTATTTGTTTCGTAAAGTGGGATCAAAAAACATTGCTGAAATTGTCTCGAATATGGGTTTCTGCTCTTCATATAGCATGGTGGCTTTATTTGAGGCTCCTTCAGTTCTGGAAACCAAATGATTCGGTCTCACAGTTCGTTTTCGATAATGCTGACTTCAGTATTGCAACAATGACGGGCAAGGGTATATTCCACACCATGGGTGGAATCAGGTGTGTGACTCCAGGGAGTGCGGTAGAACATC